>NC_064614.1:1003503931-1004128931 GCF_023898315.1 Schistocerca nitens
AAAAGTGACCTTATATTAGCTCCCTGTTAGGACAAGGCATGTGTACAAAGGAGCTTAACATTATAGGTTACTTGTCGTCATTGCACGATTGAAATACAAGATTGTATACTTTCAGCATGTTGTATGTAGTTTTGTGTAGGTTTCAATCATTTTCCATCTCCACCTCCATTTCAGCTTTACCAGACGGTAGTCTGCGTCTCATCCAAACCACACTCCTCTCAAGATAAGGTCAAAGGTTTTCCTGTTATCATAATCCTTCTGGCTAACAGCTATCCCGTACCTTACACATTGCCATCTCTCTCCAAGCTTTCCTCGTTCCTTTCCATTTCGCTTTCGATTCCTTTTTATTCCACCTCATCCGCTAACTCGGTTACGTCTCACTTCTTCCCGGAAAAGATAATTTCTTCTCCACATTTCATTCCTTTCCTTACTGCTACCACTCTTTTGGTTAATATACCGTTATTTGCATTAGACAAGAAATTAACTTAATTCAGTGGTAATAGATATGACATTACAGGAATGTCAACGTTCATTATTATTATTATTATTGTTATTATTATGCGTTATTCATGTACTATACACACGTAAATGTTAACTGTTAACAGAATCTTTATGAATGCTTGGTTAGATGTAGGATACAACCTGAAGGTCGTGTTCGACTCGCTAAACTAAGTGTATTATTAAATAAATAACTCAAGTTCTTTTCATTGTAACAGAATTTCGAATAATCATTACCTGGTAATAAATTTCTGGTACTTGGAAACGAAGCAAAATAAAATATTGTAGAGCGTGTGAATCAAAATCCATTACTAAAATTTTGCATCCACAAATCACTATTTGCAACTACAGTTCGCTTGGTGGCTGACGGCCTTTCATACTACCAATCTCGAAGTTCCTAGGTTTGCACATGGGGAGTTGGAACTGCATCACCTCTTTATTTTTTTTTAAACTTCAATGGTCGAAATGACCTTCTGTCACAACGGTTTCTATATCTACAACAAACACCGAGTTTCTGAGGTATGGGAATCCCTACTTAACCTTGGTTTCCCTTCCTACTCCAAGAATGAGGTAGTTCGGTGGAAGGTAGGAACATACTAGCTCTCATAACGTTGCGCCCATTGAACTATTGCGTTAACATTAACCCTCATTTTCATTCTGATGTGGTTTACTTAGAGGATAGGAAAAGTAAATCAAGAAATAAAGTTTCTGTTGTATAAATTAAGGCATGTATCGTAACATTCACGCGTATTGAATTAGGTACCATGTTAAAAACAACTTATTGCTTACACATAACTAAAGTGAATAATATTTTACTAATGATACTTTAAAGGTTTTGTAAGATAACTGAAGTTCAAAGTAAACTTTCTTGTTCTGTAATTGTAAATTGACAGTAAAACACCACCAGTCAAAAATGCTTTTAACGTGTGAGTGAGTGTATTTGTATGTATGCGTGTGTGCGACGACTTAAAAACTATGCTAGGCAGTGCCTCATTAAAACGGTAACAAAAACAGTTAGCTCCTTGTCTACGGAGGAGCGCTCGCTACAGCTAGCTGCAGCAGCAGCAGCTACCGTACCTTGGTGAGCGGGATCTTGTAGCCGACGTTGCGGCCAACCCCTGTGTGGCAGGACTTGAGTCCTCGCAGGTCCTGCACGCTCCTCAGTGGCTGGTTCTTGTGGATTACGGCCACGGCCTCGTATCGGAACTCCTCTGCAACAAACCGACGGCAATGAGGACATGTCGCCCACTAATGTTCTCAAGTGGGTTCCCCAGAGGTCCAGCAAGCGAGTGCGCCCTCAGTGGCTCGTTATTCACACTCTGGGAGATATAAACTGAAGAGCACATGCAACGATACCACGTACAAGAATTAACTCCCTTCAAGACACCAGAGAGTCTGCATTATTATTTGACTACACAGAATTGTGAAATAATTTTCTACAGTGAATACGCAAAATACGTTGAGCAATAATCCACGAAATTTTCTTCAGATTAAAGTGGTATATTTTCTGCAACCAATACCTGTGACAACGAACAGGAGACTTAGTTTGGCCAAGGTAAAAACTGGAACAAACGGTGAAATAACTAGTACAGAAGATAATAGACTGTTCGGTCCACTAACATTATTTAACGAGATCAGGAAAATCTGGCACAGTCGGCTCATTTCGTGTTACAGTGTTGGCACTAAAAACACTGAGTTGATATATTCTCCACAGTTATCTATTCTTCGCAATCGCATCTACGCATTGCTACCGGAACAGTCATTCTTTTCAAATGTTTACTGTAATCGAGTTTTGGTCACCATCTACAATTGTTATCATTTACATTTCCTCTCACATCAACCTATCTATTCCTCGATACCTCAGGATGTTTCCAATCGACCTATTCATTATTTTAGAGAAGTCGTGCCATAAAGGTCCTCTCTCTCCTACCCGATGCGGTACTTCTTCACGGCTACCAGATTTACCCATTTAATCTTCAACATTTTCTGGAACATCGCATTCCAAATGCTTCTCTTCCTGTCTTTAAAAATTTATCGTCCATGTTTCCCTATCGAATTGTTTCGCAAGATTTCCTAACATTTTATCTTATATTCCTTGTTAACATATCCATCTTTCTGCGGATATTTTTTTTTCTTTTTGCCATTACCGGAATGTACCAACATTTATAAATAAATAAAATTGTAAATCTCACCGGAACCTCATGTACTTTGGTTAAATGAAAGTATCCAAACACATGTTACGATATTTCTACTTCTATGATGCTCGCTATTGACGAATTAACTCCATCAGCAACTTCAGTCCGTTGCGACGTACCCTGCGCACACGAAAAACTGTTATGAAACCAGTTAAACTCTTTATCGAAAAAAGTTGGTGGCTTACTGACATAGAGGAATATTTATTATGAATCGAGCTACTAATTCAATTTAAGTGCCAATAATTTACAATACACACTCCCGTTAGCGCGTAAAACTAAATAAAAACTGAAATCATTCTTCATTTAACTCAACGCTTACTGGGTTGCTATTTTTCGGCGGAAAATGTCACATATAAAATACCAGAGAAAACTCACTTACAGATGAATCATCGTAGAATTAGACACAAAACAGGAGAGAAAAATTTAATGTAATATTGCGCTTACTTCCAAAAATGAATTATGCTATTTAGACTACGAAGTAAGTAATTGAATACTGTACATCAGTTCTTTTTTACGTTGAGACTTTTCGGAACAACAGGTCTATCTTAAAACTTTTGATTTAAGATTATGAATCAGAAATAGCTAGCACTTAGGTTTTTATCCATTACTTTAGCCTGGTATCTCGCACCTATTGGTTTTTATTCATGAACACGACGCGACGCTCGGTGTGACCTGAGAATCAAAGCTACGTGGCGGAGTAGCTTTAGAAAGGTCGCAGGTCAGTAAGGTTGCTTACCGTTAGGTTCTTCCTTGGTACGAATTTCCTTGAAGACAGCGAAGTGGTTGTCACCATTGTTGGCGGCGATGTACATGTCCTCAGGGTCGACGGGCACGAAGTCTGCCTTGTGGGTGTGGACCTTGTCCAGGCACTCCAGCCTGCAGCACGAGCCGTCCAGTTAGACATCATTCCAGAGGAGCCAAAAATTTGCAGAACGACAATGAACTTATAATTTAAATTCGAGATGGTCTAGCTCGTGGTTGCCAGTTTAGGTGAGGGATTCC
Organism: Schistocerca nitens; assembly: GCF_023898315.1. Classification (NCBI taxonomy): domain Eukaryota; kingdom Metazoa; phylum Arthropoda; class Insecta; order Orthoptera; family Acrididae; genus Schistocerca; species Schistocerca nitens. Next base: position 1,003,507,627 of record NC_064614.1, read on the forward strand.
TAGAAATGCTTTTCTGGTGCTGCCTCCAGTTTATGGTGTGACCATCCTGTCTTCATATCGTTATCGAGACAATAAAAGTTGAGGGAAAAAAAATTCGAGAGAATGGAGAAATAACAACATTCACAAACTACTGTTATCAGATTTACTTTTTTTCACAGTTTAGTTATTAATTGGTTGAAGGTCTTCAAACGAAGCAATTAGTTCTCTTCGCTGAAAATTTACATGAAAAATTTCCGCTATAATTAACCTTCATTTTTTCTGCCTTGGTTTTCTTAGTGAATTTTGACTAGGCAGCTCTTAAAATAAGGAAGAAATGTTTATTTTACGATGTAATGCAGTTGGGCTCGTGTGGAAAGCAGACGCACCAGATAAACATGGATAAGACGTCAAAAACATAGCATTTTCCACATAAACAGTTCGCATGGATACGTACCTGTCCCTTGCGGGTACACAAGTCAGATGAACGCCATCCTGCTTCGCCAGGTTGTTACATTCGTTCAGCACGATCTCCGGAACGCATATTTTGTCTGTAAGAATAAGAAACACATCCCGAATCAGTATTTAGAAAAAAAAACATTTTCAGTTAGGTGGTACATATTTTCACCAACAGCCTAGATCCATTAGTAATCGTGTTACTTGCAATATTTTCATCTGGTCGCTGGACACACTGCGAGATAGACAGAGTGATAAAGTGAATAAGTGAAAGAAAGAAAAAGAGAGAGAGAATGTGGTGGTGGTAGTTGTGAGGATGTTACACAAAGAGAATATGCCATTTCCAACAATGAAGCGTCTTAATCACAAATTTATGCACTGCAGAAATCTGTAGGAAGAACAGACAGCAAATTTGTTTCCTTTTTTTTTAAGGATGTTTCGGCACTACTGTGCTATGTTGTGTGGATTCTCATTTTTATTCGTTACACTGTGAAAGTGTTGTTAATAAAAATTCTCTATTTAAACTAGACTGAACTGCATGTGACTGCTTTAGTCTTTAATAAAGCTTGCATCTGACTGCGCATTTAACTGAACTGAACTTTATCTGACTGCATGAAAATATTGTTGGAAAATTAATACTCAAAATACACATCTGACTGCAAGAAAGTTTAGTGGTAAAAATAAATGAAAGTCACCAACCTGCATCTGACTGCGTCTGTGAACTTAGCTCGTGCACTCCTTCCCGTTTAGCCGATAATAAAACATATATTCAACTCAGCCGCAGTGCAATGGCATAAAATTGTCATTCTAGATAGCTTTACTCATTTTGGCCCTGTTTGTTACTTAATAAAAATTCCGTCCTGACCTGAATAATTTGCCAACTGTGCAATGGCATATAGATTATTTTTCTCTGATAAATGAAATTATTAGCTTTACTCATGGGAACTTTACTTTAATATGCCTTTTGGTTCAATGCAAGCACAGAATGCGGAGAACGACATAAGGTGTGAGATGAAACTCTAATTTTATCTAAAAAATATTTATTGTTCAAACTTTTAAGGCACATGTGAAAAACTAAAAAAACTTCTAACTGTATGCCTTCTACTAATTTTATGGCTTTAGTTTTTCGTGAAAATTACAGTATTTCTTTTCCAGGGAAAACCATGCACACAATTTTTTTTAAGATACACATTGTAACACAGCAATAAAAACAACGAACTGAGAATGGCGCAACTGAACTCAAACGTATCAGAGTATCATACAAAACCAAAGTCTTACGAGAAGGGCGCTTCCTCCTAGTTCTTATTTACTATTCTGCAATCATAGTAAAATACTGCGATGGAAATAGAACTCAATCATGTCGGTTAGTCAGGTCCGTAACAGTACCTTTCAGAAATAATTATTTGTTTAATTTACATTTTGAGCAAATATAAAACTTTTTGCCACATACTTAAATATCTGGAACACAATCTGTCACAAATCACTGCTGCTTTCTGACTGGAATACTCTGCACGTAGACATGTCTCACCGAATTAGTTGATTTATCGAACACACAAAATCTATAGGTAAAAGAAAATATATTTTAGAAACGGTATTTGTTGACGCACTGTGTTTCCACGGCAAGTGAAGTGAACTAAGCAAAGCATCTCGTAAAATACCATTCTTAGGTAACCCTTTTACTAGTAGTTACTTCACTTGTTTGTTACGTGGGACATAATTTACTTTTCTCTTAGTAGAGCATATTTAACAGAAATCAGTTTTTTGTGGTCATGGCTAATTAACGTTGGAACACTTTTAAGGTAGACTCCATAGAAGGTTGACAGCTAGCGAAAGACATGAAGTCACTAAAATGAAAATATAATTCAATCTAACTACAAATTCTTCCTTATTATAAAATTATATCGAAAGAGCTGCAGAAATTAAATCACAATAACGGTCTGCACTGTCGAGAAATACGAAGAAACTGCTGTCTAGAGATGTGCAAAACTTCTCGTAGAGATGGTGACGTTGTTGGACAAAGTTAGTTACTCACGGAATTAATGTGATGAAACTGCTTGACGTAAACCCAACGAAACGTCCCCTGTACACTACTCAGAGCCCTCGTGTCGTACCCTGTGGTCACACTAGGATAAAACTGTATTTTATTTTATGGTATGTTTTGCACGGAATTCTTTACTCAAACATCTGTAGGCCTTTCCCATTCTTAGTAGAGACAGGCAACCCGCTATTGAGACGTGATGCTAATGCCACTACGTTTTTAGCAACACTGTATCCTAACACAACTCAACAACAAAAAGTAAAATATTATAATTTGTGATGGAAACGATCAAGACTTTCTCTAGAATAATCAGTGCCCTTAAACGTTTGGATCACGTAAAAATTGTATGTCTGCAATAATTATGCCTGTCATAGATTGTTAAGTAACACTGAGGCTTGAAGTGCAGTCTCAGACTACGTTCCATGAAGCCACAGCAATAAATGAGAGTGACTAAGCCAGCATCAGTTTATCAGTATATAATAGCAGCAACACTGTTGTTTCTACACACCATAGTCAGCCGTTGCTTCGTGTCTGCACTACTCGGTATCCTTTAACATGAAATCGGGGGATTTCACAATTCGTCTGAAAAAATTATTATAGGCTTTCAGCGTAAACTTATTAACAATATCCTTTACATAACTGTTACAAACTTCTGTCAACAAACAGAATTCGAGCGAAACAGCCGCAGAATTTTTTACGAATAGGAGCGTGAATTTTAGATGTATCAAATGGTTCAAATGGCTCTGAGAACTATGGGACTTAACTTCTATGGTCATCAGTCCCATAGAACTTAGAACTACTTAAACCTAACTAACCTAAGGACATCACACACATCCATGCCCGAGGCAGGATTCGAACCTGCGACCGTAGCGGTAGCGCGGTTCCAGACTGTAGCGCCTAGAACCGCTCGGAAACTCCGGCCGGCTTTAGATGTATCGCTACTGTGCAAGTGTTCTACGCATTTGGAACCGAACATGTATGTGATGATGTAGAAAATATTTATTAATATGGTTACAAAAGTTGAATGAGACTTCTAAACAATGAGCCTGAATACAAATAAAAAAACGCATCGCGAATACCAGCGTACCGTACCGAAAGGGCAAAAAAAAAAAGGCACCCAAACGACCGAGCTACTCCAGAGTGTATGGAAAGCGAGATGCTGCAAATTGTGATCCGACATCAGTCCAGACGGTTTCATGTGCCGTCTGCCCCGCGACCTCGAAGTTCATGGCCGGCCACGTCAAGGCCATATCTAGCGTAAATTAATTAGCCTGTCAATCCGCAAATGGGCACAGCAGCATCTGATACGTTCGCATCAACAAATTTTCTGCTTCGCTGGCAGGAAATCAATACAGCTCATGCTTATGACGGCAAGGAAAAACGACACTCTTAACATCAAGCATTAATTTCCAAGCGGAATTAAATTAGCTGCAGACAGAGATAAATGTGACATATTTAAATATGTTCAACATACGAGGTTTTCCTGATAAAAGTGACACTTAATATAGCTTTAAACTAAACGAATGAATCTTCGTAATACAACACATAAAAGAAAGTCAACTTGCTTAAGACGCTCGTTTCTTTTCAAGCGGACTAGCTGGGGCAGTGTAAGAAAACTTGATTCGTCCTCGAGCGATGAGGATTTTAAATACCTGTCCAACCATCATGGTACAGTTGTCTCGTATGTTCTCTGAATAAAGTCAGTTTAACGGTCAATTGCTTTCAAGCCCTGACTGAACTAATTTGCTTCCCGAAAGACCTCAACATCGGCGAAGCGTTGAAGTTAAAATTCCATTACCTCATTTCTTCTTCAGACAGATTCAGACGTTGAAGATAGAGGAATTAGTTACTAAAGTGACATGCGATCGATAACCATTCCCATCACAGTTCGAATTATACCGGGTGATCAAAAAGTCAGTATAAATTTGAAAACTTCATAAACCACGGAATAATGTAGATAGAGAGGTAAAAATTGACACACATGCTTGGAATTAGAACCACCCCATATTGCTAGACGCGTGAAATATCTCTTACACGCGTCGTTTGGTGATGATCGTGTGCTCAGCCGCCACTTTCGTCATGCTTGGCCTCCCAGGTCCCCAGACCTCAGTCCGTGCGATTATTGGCTTTGGGGTTACCTGAAGTCGCAAGTGTATCGTGATCGACCGACATCTCAAGGGATGCTGAAAGACAACATCCGACGCCAATGCCTCACCATAACTCCGGACATGCTTTACAGTGCTGTTCACAACATTATTCCTCGACTACAGCTATTGCTGAGGAATGATGGTGGACATTGAGCATTTCCTGTAAAGAACATCATCTTGTCTTACTTTGTTATGCTAATTTTTGCTATTCTGATCAGATGAAGCGGCATCTGTCGGACAATTTTTGAACTTTAGTATTTTTTTGGTTCTAATAAAACCCCATGTCATTCCAAGCATGTGTGTCAATGTATACCTCTCTATCAACATTATTGCGTGATTTATTCAGTTTTCAAATTTATACTGACTTTTTGATCACCCTGTTTATGATGTTGCAAAACAATACTGCAAAATTTCGATGTAGTAGAAGATGCAAGGAGGAATAAATCCTGGATGGGAAGTGAAATACAAAGACCACATTCAGTGATATTAAAATCATGGTTCTGCGTCCTTGCTAAACTGTATGTCCCCCTAAACTAGCCAGGTAAGTCAGCTCAAAGATCGGACGAAGGCAAGGCCACAAGCACTGGTGTATTCAAACCAGTCTTAGGGTTGATGGCAACTCTACTTTACAGGGCTTAAAAAATTCGGAGGCCAACGCGTACTGTGAATTACATGGACATTGAATGGCAATATACGTACACCATGTGAGTAAGTCTACGGCTCAGTCAGTATGAGCTGTGTGAAAGATTTTGCAGAATGTCAGGTAACATCGACGGAGCGCGACATGTGAACCATAATGATAGAGACAGACACTTAGAACACTTCTTATTAAAAATTTCGTTTATTTCCTATTAGCTGAGTCCTGAATAATAGTACTTGTTCAAATTCGGTTTGGGTGTTTTTCCGATTTGATTATGAAATTTATTTTTGTATTTACATTTTCCTTTCTTTACATTACAGAAAGCTATTAAATTTTGCAACATTTTATTGTTAGTAACTGTCGCAAAGAACAGTGGTTCAAATGGTTCAAATGACTCTGAGCACTGTGGGACTTAACATCTGTGGTCATCAGTCCCCTAGAACTTAGAACTACTTAAACCTAACTAACCTAAGGACATCACACACATCCATGCCCGAGGCAGGATTCAGACCTGCGACTGTAGCGGTCGCGCAGTTCCAAAAGAACAGTGACAATAACTGGTTGTCTCACAGGTAACCCTTAGTAGTCTTACTTCGCTGCTGCGTAGCATCTCCAGACTAGGCTGCTGTCTTCTGTTGGATCCTCATGATATCACCTGTATCATCTATAACACTTCGATGACTTTTGGAACCAGTTTCAACACCCCAAGAAGACGATCCATACCAGTCAGATATTCCATCTTCTACTTTTCCTTTGTGGCCTTTTCTTCGTCATCAGTCTTCTGGCTGGTTTGATACGATCCGCTACGAATTCCTCTCTTGTCCCACTCGCTTCGTCTCAGAGAAGCACGTAACACTACGTTCTCACTGATTTGCTAGATATATTCCGATCTCTGTTTTCCGCTATAGTTTTAACTCTCTACTGTTCCCTCTAGAGCCAAAGAGTGACATATGCGATCAGAAATAGCGATTCAAGACTTTACGATGTTCCTCTCAGGTAATTCTCTCGCAACTGCTCGTCTCCTCGCAATAGCGCCATCCACATGTATCGCCGTCTAGGTAGCGTAGGCGCGGTGATGATATGGCTGTCCTTGTTCATCACTGAAAAGACGGCCAGACACAGCAAAGCATGCGGCTGGGCGAGGTCTGTTGTACACAGGCCAAGGGGCAGCCCCTTATCTTCCACGGTCACGGTGAGGGTCAGGACGGCGTTATATCATTGTACCGTGGCAACAACCGAGATACGATATGCAAGAGGGGTCAGCACAGGTCTACACAAAACCGCTACAGACTCGTCTCACGAAACAAAATCCTGCGACAAAGCTAAATAATTTTGTATTTATATGAAACTTCTAGGTGAAAGTTCTTACAAAATAAGGGAGATACGTTAGCAGTGTTATAAAAACACATAAAATTCCACATGTGGATGCAATCCAATTCTGTGTGCATTCGCGAGGCGGAGGAGATCCGTGAATTCGTCTCTGACGTCCAAAACGGAAGGGAAGGGCGGATGGAAGATTAAGGTTTAACGTCTTGTCGACAACGAAGTCATCAGACACAGAGCACAAGCTCAGATATAGGAAGAACGAGGAAAGAAATTTGCCGTGCCCCTTTCAAAAGAACTATGCCCGCATACGTCTTAAACAGTCTAGGAAAACCTCGGAGCCGCGCGGGATTAGCCGAGCGGTCTAGGGCGCTGCAGTCACAGACTGTGCGGCAGGTCCCGGCGGAGGTTCGAATCCTTCCTCGGGCATGGGTGTGTGTGTTTGTCCTTAGGATAATTTAGGTTAAGTAGTGTGTAAGCTTAGGGACTGATGACCTTAGCAGTTAAGTCCCATAAGATTTCACACACATTTGAACATTTGAATAAAACCTCGGAAAACACAAATCTGGGTGGCTTGGATGGCGATTTGAACAGCGCACTCCCTCAGAGTGCGTTACCTCATATCAGAGCTACATCTGCAGAGTTGAGTGGTAACGTGTTTGTCTTCCATGCAGCGGGCCCGGGTTTGTTTCCGGCCGGCTTGGAAATTTTCTGCGCTCGTGGACTGGCTGTTGTGTTGTCCTCATCATCATTTCATCATCACAGACACACAATTCGCCCAGTATGGCGTCAGCTGAAATAAGATTTGCAATCCGGATGGGGCCTCCCGGCCATCAATGCCACACGATCACTTCACTTCATTCCAAAGCACGATATTATTCTCTAAACTCGCAAGTCTATGTCCAGCGGTTCTGGCAATGAAGGAGCGCCATAACTTCCTTAACCGTAGTTGTTTATTCCATCTAAAGGTATAACGTCCTGCAACGGCAATTTAGCTAAAATGTGCATTAAAAATTAAAATTTGATGTAAAAAGTAGGTACAGATATTATCTAAAAAGACCGTAAGAATAACGTGTTCTGATGTGTTACTCATAGTCATTCGCAGCCTCAGTGATACTTTAGGAAAGTGTACGTCATTTTCATACTGACACTTTACATTCGTTTACAGAAATAATAATTTTAAACAGTAGCATACCTTTCAAGGAGGTCATAAGATCAACATCAACAAAGTGAAATAAGGCTAATGGAATATACTTTAATTAAGTTAGGCGATGTTGGGATAATTAGAATGCGAAATGAGGCACTAAAAGAAATAGATGAGTTTTATTGTTTGGGCTACATAACCGAAATAGAGGATACAAAGTGCTGACGAGCTAAAGTAAGAAAAGCGTATCTGAAAAGAGATGTATTTTTAACATATAATTTCAATTTAAGTGTTAAGAAGTCTTTTCTGAGGGTATTTCCTTTAATGTATATATTGAAGTATGACGGACAATAAAAAGTTCAGAAAAGAAGAGAGTAAAAGATTTCGAAATGTGGTGCTATAGAAGAATGCTAAAGAAATGCACAGGAAGACAATCAAATTGAGGAAAAAATAAATTTACGGGACAGCTTGACTAAAAGAAGGGATCGGTTGAAAGGACACGCCCTCAGACATCGAAGAACTGTCACTTTGTTTCTACAGGTGTGTGTGTGTGTGTGTGTGTGTGTGTGTGTGTGTGTGGCGCCAGAAACAACTTCAGGGTTCATCTTTCGCACTTCTCCCTAATTTTCTTCCTGATGTCCTAATTTCCGCTCATCACACTCACGCACTATGTGTCATGAAAATTCTAATTCCACATTTATGTTGCTATTTCTTTGTGTCAACATTCTTCAGAGCGGTATTAAATCGTCTTTTATTTCTATCTGTGTTGCGAGAATCTGTTCATGTCAATATACATACTACATACTCTCAACTTCATTAGTCCAGTTTTGGTGTGAATTTCCCGAAGCAGTCTTCTGGACGGAGACGTCCGCAGTTGAGACTGTTAACACTGTTGTACTCCCAGGGGCATACAGCATATGCATAAGTACCACCAGGGTTTCAGAAGACGACTGCGGAAAACCCATAAGACATTCTGAAAACAGACACACATCCGTCGACATGGCATCTCCCCATGTTTGTAACTCACATTACAGATGCTCAATATGGTCTTTGTTCGTGACATGGCAAGCATTAGTTTGTTGATGCAAGTAATCGACGCGATGTGTCCTGGAAGGAGAGAAGGCACCCTGTTTTGCCTATCTGCAGGTGAGAACTACTTCGATCTGACAATGCGGAGACGAGGTTTAACAATGAAACATGAGGCCAGCACAACCTGCTCATGCTGCAGTCGGTAACGCTTATATAAGACAAGAAGTGTTTGGTGCAGTTGTTAGATCAGTTACTGCTGTTACAAAGGCAGGTTATCAACATTTAAGTGGGTTTGAGCGTGATGTTGTAGTCGGCGCATGAACGATGGGCTACAGTATCTCCGAGGTAGCGACTAAGTGGGTGCTTTGACGTACGACCATTTCACGAGTGTACCGTTAATATCAGGAATCCGGTAAAACATCAAAGTTCCCACATCGCTGCCGCAGAAAAAGATCCTCCAAGAACAGGACCATCGACGACTGAAGAGAATCGCCGTGCGGTTCTAGGCGCTGCAGTCTTGAGCCGAGCGACCGCTACGGTCGCAGGTTCGAATCCTGCCTCGGGCATGGATGTGTGTGATGTCCTTAGGTTAGTTAGGTTTAATTAGTTCTAAGTTCTAGGCGACTGATGACCTCAGAAGTTAAGTCGCATAGTGCTCAGAGCCATTTGAACCATTTTTGAAGAGAATCGTTCAACGTGACAGAAGTGCAACCCTTCCTCAAATTGCTGCCGATTTCAGTGCTGGGCCATCAAGAAGCGTCAGAGTGCGAACCATTCAACAAAACATCATATGGGCTTTCGGAGCAGAAGGCCTACTCGTATATCCTTGATGACTGCAAGACACAAAGCTTTACGCCTCGCCTGGGCCCGTCAACACCGATAATGGGCTGTTAATGACTGGGAACATGTTGCCTGGTCGGACGAGTGTCGTTTCAAATTATATCTAGCGGATGGATGAGTACGGGTATGGAGACAAGCTCATGAATCCATGAACCCTGCATGTCAGCAGGGGACTGTTCAAGTTGGCTGAGTCTCTGTAATGATGTGGGATGTGTGCAGTCAGTGTGATATGGGGCCTTGATACGTCTAGATACGACTCTGACAGGTGGTACGTGCATAACCTACCTGTCGATCGCCTGCCTCCATTCATGTCCCTTGTTCATTCCGACGGACTTGTTCAATTTCAGCATGACAATGCGACGCCCCACACGTCGAGAATTGCTACAGAGTGGCTACAGGAACACTCTTCTGAGTTTAAACACTCCCGCATACACCAAACTCCCCAACATGAACATTATTTGAGTATATCTGGGATGCTTGCAATTTGCTGTTCAGACTCCCCACCCCCTCGTTCTCTTACAGATTTGTGGACAGCCCTGCAGCATCCATGGTGTTATTATTTCCAGCACTACTTTAGACATTAGTCGAGTCCAAGCCACGCCGTGTTCGGCACTTCTGCGTGCGGGGGGCCCCACACGATATTAGGAAGGTGTACCAGTTTCTTTGGCTCTTCAGTGTATGAATTCTGCTAGGCATTAGTAAGTTTCCCTTTACCAGTGAGACACTGATACATAGCAATAGCAAGTACCAAATTCAGTTGGTTCTCTTATAACATGTCTTCCCGTTGATAGTCAAAGGATTAAGAGCTTATTAGAAATCTGAAATTTCAAGGCGTTCCCGCCAAGGTTACATGGACTAGCAAAAGACGCGATGAAGATGTGAAGTCGCTGCCAGTTGTAACCAATATTGCCTCTTCATTCCAATATGAAACAGTTCAGACGACCACTTTCAGCAATTTTTATCTCAATTTAAGGTCAGTGCTTGATTCCAGTTGGATTCTACTTTGCGTGCCTATTTCTGATATCCCCTGCGCGTCGACCACAAACCTGTATTATATTAATTACAAGATAGGAGCGTTTTTCCTCCACTTGCAATACAGCTTCTTCTCCAACTTTTATGTTGAACGATTCAATATTTACCATTTACACTTAATTAGTATTCTATACATTGTTCATTTTCCTTTCAATCAACAGGCCTTTGAAGGGTCATTTAGTTCTTCTTCCACTTCATACGTCTCTTCTTTGATGAACACTTTAATGTAAAGTAGCAATAACTGTAGCGCTGCCTTACACCACTCTGAACATGAAGATTTACTTATTGACCTTCCACGTTGAAACTAATAAATGATGTAATGGTATAAATATATCAAAGTTCCTACATCTCTGGTCATTTCCCTGTTACATTTATTTGAATTTCTGCTTCTGTACTTATTTCATTCTTTCCTTATTGTTTGCATATTTTTCCGCTAGAACTACTGTAAGATGAGGTTAGAGATAATTTAGTGGAGGAATATCATGACCAGATAGGGAAAGCTGCAATGATTGCCCTTCTAGGTTGCATTTTTTTATTTAAAAAGCTATTAAAACACAGGTACATGTTTGTGAAAGTCAGCAACTTCCACGAGGTGAAGAAAACTTCTACAGTGCAGCATGTAAGAACGCGGAGTCTCGCGGCGGTAACGCGGTAACATTGCATAAAAAGTTTCCGTTTTCTAGCCGTGTCAAATAGTTAAAACCCCAAAAGCACTCCTCGCCCACTGTCAAATGGTACAATTGTAACACCGCTTGAAAATGGCTAAGGAGTGATTGGTCAAAAGCTTTTGGAGTTTTAACCGCTTTACGCGGCTAGTAAATCGAGAACTTTTTACCCACACTCGGTAGTTTAAGTTTTGATAGGAAACAGGCAGTGATTCGAAAATATTCTTTAGGACCCGCCCACTCTCCCCAACGCTCATGTAGAGGACGAATACCCATGAGTGTAGCAGAAGCATCTTGATGTGCCAAATCAACACTTCCATGGGGAAGCTTCTGGCTCGAAAGGCCTTCCGCTGCGCGACCGCGCCGTGGCATTGAGGAACAGGTGCGACGCGCCGCGCTGCTAGTAGAGAAAGCAAGCCGATCGCCAAGGACTGCCTGCGGCTGCTGCATCATAGCAGGGCCGCCCCACCTTACTGTCAACGCAGACGTTCCAACCGGGATTCCCAGCGCACTTTATTGCGGCTTGGCTGCACCGGTCGTCATGTAAAGCCGTGTCGGCAAGTTTGTGTCTATAATGCATCTTAATTAAGAGTACGTGACTATACTGCGAGCAGTGTACTTGATAATCATACTGAAACACTTTTGGCAGTTGCCTCATTTCCGTACTAAACAAATCGAGTAGACCCCCATTCTACCCACCTTTCCAATAACCACGCCGAAAATCTAGCTCCAATATGTGATCTTTTATGCCGGCCGAAGTGGCCGTGCGGTTAAAGGCGCTGCAGTCTGGAACCGCAAGACCGCTACGGTCGCAGGTTCGAATCCTGCCTCGGGCATGGATGTTTGTGATGTCCTTAGGTTAGTTAGGTTTAACTAGTTCTAAGTTCTAGGGGACTAATGGCCTCAGCAGTTGAGTCCCATAGTGCTCAGAGCCATTTGCACCATTTGTGATCTTTTATAGTGGAAGTAGGTCACCAGAGTAATTACGTTGCCTGTGGAAGGGAAAGCCACTTTTTCTGCAGACAACCGCGGTATTTTCCGCTACTTTACAGCAGCACTCCAATTTCAGTTGAGCTAACTAGTAGCTTATTCCAACCGCACCTATTGCGTTCCTCCAACCTACAATTATGTAAGATCTTTTAGCTATCGTGCACGTTTTCCTGCTTAAGCGGCCTAATGCTTTTCTCGCATAACTGAAATTCGCTTACTTTCTAATTTCGCATTAATTTTGTCCAAGTAAGCTCCAACGGGCAACAGAGGACTGGTAATGCGAATCTCGCTCTTACTGAACGAAAATAAGTAAGATACAAAATCTTAGAATTTACTGCAGCAGTTAAACACATTTCCTGTAAACGCTGGAAAAGGATTTTTAAGGGCGGATGGTACTGCAGTTAGCACCAATTTTAAACTCACAAAAAGTGTATGTCAAAGAAACAACGGGGTCTGACTTCTTGTATTGAACACTTCGACATGAATAAAAGTTAATTTGGCAAACAGACTTCCTGGCTCTCTGATATAATTACTGTTTTAGTTTTCATTTGCTATCTGCATTTGGGTTATACTTTTAAGATAATTTTTCTACAGATGACAGGACTCGAGCAGTGGCATATGTCTAATAAAATAGTATGTTAGCTCGACGCCCTCCAGATATTTTATTTTTATTTTTATAGAAATGAGAATGGTTCCTCAGAGGAGGAAACTACTTGTTGTTCTTTCTATAATAATGTGTTGTCTGTCTTTACGAAATAAAAACTAATCCAGTCTCTAGTCTTGCCGTACACCTACCACCGCGATGTAGGCGACTCTAAAAACTTAAGAATGTTCCCGGACTATATGCATGTAACGTTTAGTTAATTTATTATGTTGTTCCTCTTACGATCATTTATGTTCTATGTAGTCACGCGAGCACGCTGCACATACTGTGACTGTGCCTTCTTCATTAGCTTCTCAATCACTGAAGCAAACACGAACATTTCTCACCTACCACTTAGCTATATTCATTCGACAACTCTAATACAAGATCTCATTCACTCAGCGGCTAGTCTGTACCTGTTCATAAAATATTCCTCCATCTCCTTCACGATTTCATCCACACATCTGTGGTACCGGTAACAAACTACTCAGTACTCTACATCGTAGCCAAAGACACGGTTAGAAACCCTTCGACTATCATCGCCTATCCCAATGTAATTTAAACTTCTTCCTCCTGTCCAGCAGAAACCAGCACCTCTGTTCCACACTCAACACCTTTCTCAGCATTCATCACCTCTATCTGTTTCTCTTTTTTCTTCTATCTCATCTCTTCTCTTTCCCACGTCGCTTCCATGCTATTCTTGTAGAATATCATTCCTTGCAACTGACAAAAACTTTACATTATGCGAAACTTAATATGTATTTTACCTCAAACAGTTCAAAGACAGTACTCCCCATGCCCAGCGCATAAACACATTTCTACAAGGATACCTCGTTCGATCTAGGAGAACTTCCGAAGGCTCTAAAGCTGTCTTATTTATAAAATACTTAAGTAAATACTTTTGTCGATATTTCACACAGTCCACTGTATCTGTAGTTTTGTTGACGTGTCAAAAGTCCAGAGACAAACGGTATAGAGAACAGCGTAAACTTGAACACAGGAAAGGAGCAATTTGTTTGGATAGTGTCAGAGCCGCGTGTATAGCAGCGACTTACATTTGCGCGCTGAGGCCGTGGGCGCCGCGTGGAGTGCAGCGGGCAGTAGCAGTCCCAGGAGAAGCAGCGGTAGCGACGCAGCAGTCTTCATGGTGGACCACCGAGTAGTGTGCCAGCGACTCCGCGAGCAGCGCTTATATAGTCGCGCCGAGAGCGCTGACGTCACTCGCAGAGGGCACGCCGGGCGATCAACGGATGATGGCTGCTGCAGACTTTTTCCTCTTTGTCCGACAGCCATCACCCTACACGTTCTGTGATGCAGTTCCACTATCTCTCACCGTGTAACCATTAATCACATTGTGAACCGACCATCTCTTCATTATACAGAGCACTCTAAATGGATCCACCGAAGAACCGATTCTATAATCAAACTGATGGCTCTGAGCACTATGGGACTCAACTGCTGAGGTCATTAGTCCCCTAGAACTTAGAACTAGTTAAACCTAACTAACCTAAGGACATCACAAACATCCATGCCCGAGGCAGGATTCGAACCTGCGACCGTAGCGGTCTTGCGGTTCCAGACTGCAGCGCCTTTAACCGCACGGCCACTTCGGCCGGCAATCAAACTGATGTCTCTAACGATTTCGCATGTTACAGACACGAGACTGCTGCTGTTCGTAACGACAGTAATTGACGTCGGCTTACATTTTGTGGGTGAATTGTTGCTACTGGCAAGCTTCATCCATCAACAGCTGAAACATCCGTGCAGGCTGCTGCAAATGTTTTCTTTCCTTTATTAACTCTGCCCTGAACCACTGCCTTTCAAATTCTTTCTTTCTGCTATTTCTCCATTGGACTACAATTAATATAAGCACCCAGACATATGGACAACATCGCAGACCCGCATCCTCGATTTAACTACCAATTCCACATAGATGACAGCAGAGCTTTTTATGAAGATCATCATGCAAGTTTGGGTTTGTAACAACTCCATTTGCTTCCTAAAAAAGGTTTTTCGTCGTTTTAGGGCAAGGTACAGCGTCTTGGTCTGGCACAAACGTGTTCACACGAACAAAGTGGTGTTTTGATTATTGTAGTATATGTTTCGCTCAAATGGATAAACTAGAACATCATATCGTCATAAAATTTCATCCGTAGTTGCTGAAAACTTATAAGAAACCTGGCCCTTCACTTTCAACAGCTATGAACAGGATGTCTTACATCAATATGAAATGTTTTACATGTGGAATTAATGATGAGGAAGCATTCTGCATGATAGGTACATGTTTATTGACTTGTCACCAAAAACAAATGCGAAACAACATTATTAGCAACGGTTGGACAACCTTATAATATATCCAACTGATTTTGAATACTGATTTGTTACTCTGTATCAGATACGCGTCAACCTCCCCACGACAGAAAGGAAACAGCGATCAAATCTGTAGGTGAGAAAAGGAGAAACTTCCTTGAAAAGAAGGCGAAATCGGTTTTCATCTGCTAGATACGCTATGACCAGAACTACCTGTGATGCATACAGGATGTCTCTTTCTGATTACTTTGAATTGACTAAAACAATAATGCAAGCACGTGACATAGTCCTCCAGCACAGATTGGACAAAACTTGGAGCTGCAACAACTTCAACAAATTAAGTTTCGTCTGGACAAATCACCTGTCCACAAAGGAGCTTTGGAAACGATGAAACTAGAGGGACTTGAGAAACAAAAACATCCGTCCTGGTCGCCAGATTTGGCACATCATATCTTGAATTTATTTTCACATTTAAAGAAATTTTAGAAGTCTACAAAACCGTGCTTCAAGTATTGTACCTGCTCTGTGGTAAAACATTCCAGGAAGTACGTGATGTAAATGGGGAACACATTAAAGATTAATGTGATGAACACAAAATTATCTTTCACTTCAGGCTGAGAAGTGATATGGCTAACTAATTATTCAAAGCAAGAAACTGATGTTTGGCGTAGAATTGCCTTTCTTGCTTGTGTGTGTTTATCGTGTGTCATAAATGTTATAATATCAGAGACGTAAATTGCTTCAGACTAATAAACAATTGGACTCCCATCTTAGGATGTTGGCTTGAAGGATCGGTGCAGACGCTCACAAGAACTCCTGTCATCACTGTGTCTAAAAGGACCTCATACTTCAGGTGGAGGTCAATCACAGCATTACGCTGTGGTCCCATTAGTACTGATAATGCAATTTATATTAGAAATATCGGACGTAAACGGAGTGTGACGAGGTAACCATTTCTCATTTCAATTTTTATTGGCTAGCTGTATAGCTATACGCACAGAGAGCTAGCTTGAGAGGGGCTGCACATGTTGCCTCAAATCTGCTACCTTGCCCAGTTGCTTTTAAGCAGTTTAGCAAATCGCGCTCTTGTTCCCCGTAAGTGCATCGCCAAAGACACTATAGACGGTGTTAAAATACGAAAGTCATGACACAGAATATACACGATTCCCAGACATACGGCTCACCCGACGTCCCTCCATCCGGATAAATGTCGTGTGAGCGCAGGAAGAACACAGGGCCACAGAATTTCAATAGCATAAACGCCAACCCTTAAGTGGCAACTGGCTGTATATACTGGCATGACAAGGAACAATCGGCGAAGAATAAGAAGCCTGATACCTGTCGGCTGAGACTGATATGGCTATAGTCCCTTTAGAGACTTTATTCGAACTGAGTCGCTTGCTCATTGATAGATAGATACGCCTATGCGCTGATTTTCGGAAAACTCTACTCAAATCATCGACCTTAAACTGGATTTCGCCCAACATTATCTGACAAAGCAGTGAATTTTAGGAGACTTTACCGAGAACATTAGCAGTGAACTCTACGCCTTGAACAGCCATTGGAATCCAGAAGCTCTAAACTCCTTTGGACTTGCAGGTGTCTGATAAATTGCCTACTTTAGAAACCACGAACGTTTAGAGCCATGGATACGACAAATATTTATTTTGACAAAGTGAATCATGTTGGCCAATATGGCCACAGTAACTGACGAATAACGAAGCTCACGCGCCCTAACAATTACCTGTAGACCGTATGTATTTGCGAAAGGTATTAGTTTGTCATTACAGCGTAATACATCTGAGCAGTCTTTGCGAGCTGTGGCGAGATTATTGATACTCTTTCCAGTCACATTAATGTGACAACTTGTGAAAAGCCTGAATAACCACCTTTTGCAACGTAAGACATGCAGGAAGAGAGTCAATAAGGTTTTGGAAGGTGCCCACAGGGACGGGGCGCCATACCGACACCAGCGCCATGGCATCTCCTCTAGATTTCTCGGTTCAGGACCCATGGTGCGAACAGCCCGATAGAGGAGGTCCCACAGATTCTCGACTGGGTTTCTGTCCAGGGAGTTTGGTGGACAAGGTAGTACGGTAAACTTATCCTGGTGCTCTTGAAACCGCGCACGTACACTGTGAGCCGTGTGACACGTTGCATTGTTATGAAGATAGATGTCAATGTGCCAAGGAAAAGCAAAGTGCATGCAGGGCTGTACATGGTCCCCAAGGATTGATAGATACTTGTGTTGATCCATTGTGCCTCCGAGAAGGACGAGATCACCTATGGAATGTCACGAAAACATTCCCCAGATCATAACGATCCATCTTTAATGCAGGGCGTTTGCTTTTATGTGTTTCGCACCGTACATGCCAATTCCTACCTCTGGATCACGGGGTCCCGGGTTCGATTCCTGGCCGGGTTGGGCATTTTCTCTGCCTGAGGACTGGCTGTTTGTGTTGTCCTCATCATTTCATCATCATTAGTGAACATGGAGAGATTGGATTGTGTCAATATTGGGACTTTGTACGGCGCTCATAACCGTGCAGCTCAGCTCCCCACAAACCAAACATAATCACCATCACCATCATGGCCGTCTGTCCGATGGAACATAAAACATGATTCATCTGAAAAGGTCAAATGTCGTTACTCAGTGGACGTTCAATTGCGGTACTGCTGTGCGGATTTCTGCTTTCGTCGCAGGTGAACAGCAGTCAG
Organism: Schistocerca nitens; assembly: GCF_023898315.1. Taxonomy (NCBI): domain Eukaryota; kingdom Metazoa; phylum Arthropoda; class Insecta; order Orthoptera; family Acrididae; genus Schistocerca; species Schistocerca nitens. The sequence goes on from NC_064614.1 coordinate 1,003,525,578, forward strand.
TAAGTTTCCGTGAACCAGGTGCCTGCTGCAGGTGCACTTACGCAGCAACGTTCGCTGAACCGTCATTGAGGGCACACTGTTGGTAGCCCTTTGGTTCATCTGAGCGGTTAGTTGCTCGACGGTAACACCTCTGTTCACCGGCACATCTCCGACAGTTTATGCACTTAGCCATTTCGGAAATGCTTCCACGTTGACCCGAAAGCCAATGATCACATCCTTTTGGACATCAGATGAATCGCTCCGTAACCACTTTGCGACAACGACTACACTGGAATGAAATTTTCACTCTGCAGCGGAGTGTGCGCTGATATGAAACTTCCTGGCAGATTAAAACTGTGTGCCGGACCGAGACTCGAACTCGGGACCTTTGCCTTTCGCGGGCAAGTGCTCTACCAACTGAGCTACCCAAGCACGACTCACGCCCCGTCCTCACAGCTTCAATGCTGTAGGTTCGCAGGAGAGCTTCTGTAAAGTTTGGAAGGTAGGAGACGAGGTACAGGCAGAAATGAAGCTGTGAGGACGGCACGTGAGTCGTGCTTGGGTAGCTCACTTGGTAGAGCACTTGCCCGCGAAAGGCAAAGGTCCCGAGCTCGAGTCTCGGTCCGGCACACAGTTTTAATCTGCCAGGAAGTTTCAACGACTGCACTGCTTTCCGTGTCCCCCGAGACCGCTACTAGTGCTGCCACGTGCCATCCGTGAGTGGTTATTGCACGTTGACGTTGAACATAGGCGGTGGTCACATTAATGTGACTGCGGTGTGTGTGTTCACATTTGTAGACAGCGCGCAAAAGTATTAACCATTTGCACGGAAAGTGTCCAGTGCTCCAAGGAAGGGACTGTTTCAAAAATAGAAGTAGTTTGTCTTTGTGTTTGGTAATTCCTAGTATATAGTGACCTTTGTTCAGACATATTCCAGAGTGCCACTTACACAGTAAAGCTGAGGAGAATCGCAGTTCACGTTTCATTTCCCATTGGAGTACATTGTGTGCCGATGTGTGCCTTATACAAGGACCCTGCTACACTCAGGAAAAATGTAAATTTATCGTGGAATCTATTAATCTTTGTTAGTAAAACAATGCCGGACGCTGTGGCCCAGTGGTTCTAGGCGCTTCAGTCTGGAATCGCGCAACCACTACGGTCGCAGGTTCGAATCCGGTCTGGGGTATGGACGTGTGTGATGTCCTTAGGTTAGTTAGGTTTAAGTAGTTCTAAGTTCTAGGGGACTGATGACCTCAGATGTTAAGTCTCACAGTGCTCAGAACCACTTGAATTTAGTAAAACAGCAGACAGATTAACACTCTTAAAATACAGTACCTACAGTTGGTAATAACTTATTTCACATTTCTGATGGATATTCTGTCAGTAAGCGTTGTCCAGTATTACAACAGACGTCATTCTTCTACTTCTTCTGTAATAAGAGATGTTACGTAACGTTTCCGACATTTAACAGTTTATCTCATTGTTATCTGTAAATTTTGTGTTGTATATTTTCTACCTAGTTGAACTTCTTTACCAATGCTTTTCCCAATGCCGTATGGTTCTATCCGAGGAGATGCCAAGAAACCTGAGTTGCAGTAGGGATCGCCCCACACGTTTTGCACATACACGAAGCCTTGATAGTACATATTTACACTCGTCTTTGTACATATTAAAATACCAAGGAAGTTCAGACTGGAGACCTATGGACTATCATTTCGTCTTGAAGCTTGAATGATGCATTGAATTGAGAATAATGGTGTGATCCCCATTGAAGTGATATCAGAGGATACGACCGAATGTTCTGAGACACTTAAATGAATTAACTTTTGTCTTTATAGCACACGCTCTCGGTATCTTTCGCTAGCACGCCGTTACTCACTACACTCCTCACTCTTCTCCTTTCCCCCCCTCCTCCCCCCTCCACCCCCTTACTACCAGCCCACCTGTATGCAGTGCCTGTCATGCGAAATATTTTAACTCTTATGCCCTCTCCAGCAAAACAACAGCATCTTTGATATTCCCGTACCTGACATTCAGATTCTTTATTAGTACTATTCGCCTAAATTCTTTATGTCAGGAAATGTACTTCTTATAGAATTCCTAATTCTTGCAGTTGTTGCTCACTTTGGTCGACGTAAACATGGTTAATCGTTACGTTCGTTCCCGCTGACATGGTACTTCATAAGAGGTCGCTTCAGGCTGGCTGCCGATGTTGCGCTCAGCGAGAATGGATTGTAAGAGCTGAAGACGTTCCCGTTAAGAAAGTCAATCATGCCTCTGCTGAGTTTTTATAAAGGTTGCGCATCCACGGCACGAGCAGCAAGATAAAAAACACTTTTAGTCTTTTACACAATGACCACTACTCTAAGAAATTACGTACACCATTCACAAAGATATTGTTTCAAACTTTGACTGTCGGGAAAATGTTAATGATTCTTCAGGAATCGACTTACTTCCTACCAAAATCTACTTCTCAACCACGCATAAATACGAGTATTGCCTATTGCTGTGAACATTTTACGATACGTTTTCTACTTTTGCAGCCAAGACGATATTGAATGACAGTTTCCGGGGAAGACGCAAAAGCCCCCGAGGCCGGTGATAATCGCACACGTTAGTGACTCATTTCTGCTATCAAATTTTCTACTCCAGCCACTGCTGACAGTTGCATAGCAACATGTGAAAGGCAAATAAACGTAATGCTTTACCATTAAAGCGAAACGCATATAGTGAAAAACGTTTCTTGAAAACAAATTAATACTCAAGACATTTATAACAAAATAATCTCTCAACAATGTTTTGGAATTTAGTTCCGTAACGAATACCTCTTAAACAACATTTCCAAATTTCTCTTTTAGAGCTCGACTTCTGTCTCATAATACCCTCAATCCTCCTTTTTTTCATTTTCAAATTACGTGAACGTTTGCAAAAACAAATTTTCCTTCACATAGTTTTGCTTGGGCATTGTCTGCTTGTGACTTTCAACCATTATCTCTTTCCTTAGTAAGTGTTCAGAATTAGCTCGTTTGTTCAATAATCACACACTTTCAGAAAAAGATGTAACACTCGCACTGGCCATTTTGTTGGAAACTGATCTGGCATGTAGTTCATTATTGTAGGAGCTCGTGATGGCAAATTCAGACCAAATGGCTATTGAAACGGTCGCATCTGTGCACAGTGTACCCCCTCTGGCAGCAACACGGGCTTGAATTCTCGCATGTAAATGATCATAAAGGTGCCGAATGGCATCCTGCGATGGATTGTCTGAAGCATCTTTCGCCTTTTGTTGCAATGGTTCTGGCAAGCTATGAGGAACGACTAAGTTCCCACTTCATCATGTCCCATGCATGTCCAGCTGGTGAATGATCTGGTGATCTTTCTGAGCAGGGCAGTGGTTTAACACAACGAGGAAATCTTGCTTCGCAGCAGCCGCTCATGGACGTGCAATGGCCCGCTGAAAAAGCACATCACTTTCCTACGAAGAAATGACTGTGGTACGTGGTTAGCAGCCTGTGCAGTGTAGCTGGCGTTGGTTGTTTAACTCTGCAGAAACACCACATGTGAGCGCGAGTTGTGACTACTGGCCTTCCTCACCATCAAGCCTGGTATGGGATTTGTGTGTTCTGGGCGAATGCACTACGGAATAGGCAGCCCACCAGGTCTAAGTCAATCTCATAAAGACAACCCACTCTGATAACTGGCAACAACAGACCGCCATTCCGTCCTCCAGTCGACTTCTTCATGGCACCAGGGTTTCCATGCTTGACAGTGTCGTTGTGTTGCTGGCAGTCTTGTCAGTACACCTATCTTAATCCCTTAGTATGCATGTAGTACACCGAAATACCACTGAACAGTCATGGGGTGTTGCATTTTTTTTTTTTCTGGCACTGTAATTTCAAGTATGGTTCTTTTGTGATCTGACGAATTTATTTATTTAAATTCCAGCTTAACACAATCGTAAGACACTAGTATTTACATTTCCTCTTTTTCTTGTAGTTGTGGCTGAATATTTCTTTTTATTTTCCTAGAAGAGTTTCTTCGACCATGTTCTGTAGCACTGTTTTCGGTCTTACTTGGTAACCTGCCGTGCACTACTTGCCTTGGCACGAGGCTCACAGTTCCAGCTCCGTTTTGTTTCACGCACGCAATGGCTTTTGATGTTTGATTCAAAACGGTATTTTTTAAAAATCAAATTTTCTAATTTCCCATGAATCTTTAATGTAACCTATCTAAGAACTATGAAAGACACCTCTGACGTGACGTCAGCTATTACTTGATTCAAATTCTGAACTTCTTTAAATTTCTTGTACATGGTTTTTTTCGTTGCCGAATTTATTCTCCTGCACATCCTGACACATGAGTCGTCTAGTGTATCTGCGATGCATTCCATGACAATCACTGTTGCTTTATGTGATGACACAACGAAAAAGTTGTGCATTTTCAAAAATTTTCAATTTTTTAAATCCAAAACGAGACTAGAAAAGAAAAAACTAAGATATAGCCAGGTAAGAAGTTAATGTGAAATTTAATGGATAGTGATGATGCAGATTTATCAAGTCTGTGAAGTTTATTCGGGGTACCTACAGCGTATGATGTTTACGCAGTTCAAGGAGCAAAATAATAACACTTGCTTCGAAACTGAGAAACTCTATGGCCGTACTTACATTGTATAGCCGAAAGGGCTGAGAGAATTTCTATTAGCGTTGAATTTTGCGTGTGGGATAAGATGATCTGCTTAACTGGTTGTTTCCTGTTCAGGATCGGTATCTACAGCATTTGTCTTACGAGTGGATGAGTTTAAGAGGGGAGGCTCTTCATTGCGTTAATGCGCTCAAGTGTAATCTCTTCAGCGAAATGAAAGCTTTCCCGCTCCGCTGCCGTGGGCAGCGCGGCGCTACGAAGAATTATTGACTGATGAAAACCGGTGATTAACAGGTGTGACGGTCTCCTTGTAAGATACTTTACGTCATATTGAAAGAAAGGAGAAGAGCTATGTGTCGTATTTGAGTGAGATGTATGAACTTCAGTGCATCAAAAACTATGTAATAACGATGAGTGGTCGTGAAGTTCTACTTTTTAACTCGAAAAAATCTGACCGCGGCCATGAAGCTTGGTGGTGATGTTACTCCTCTTCTACATATCCACCGTTCAATTTGGCACATCTTTACGAACGACGAAGACTTGGTAGAGACCTTGGTTGTAGCTGTCCGCAGTTTTGGCTGATGGGGGAACACTATACCTCGAAAATCACCTCCCATCATTTTGTAAATGCCTGCCACGATTCCTTCATCCGAGGAACGACAAAGAGTTCGCTGGGTGCTGCGTTAGGGGAATACGAAGAATGAGATAAAATCTGACAGCTCAAAGAAGAAGCGTATGCGACTTTGTCCTCTGCAGACTGTGCTGGGACGTTGTCGTGGAGCAGAAACACACTCTTGTACAGTTGGCTGAGACGCTTCCTCTTGACGGCCCCCATAGCCTCGTCAGGAGATTTTGGTAGTACGCGCCTGTGGCGGTTTGACCGTTACGAGCATAACCTGTGATCACTTCGCCAAGGCAGTACCATAAAACGCTCAGCATCACCTTGACCTATAATGGTTGGGACACCAACATGTCATTGGAGGTGAAACCACATGATTCGATTATTTGATTTGCTCCTTTATCTCGGGGTCATAGTGATATACCCACCATTCTTCAGGTTGACGACAGGTGCTCCTTGCACTTACAAAGGCTCAGCGCATCGTCTCGGCGCATCATCAGTGGAGATAACAATGATCTGATGATGGGCTACCTACGACTGGAAAAAAAATGTTCAAATGTGTGTGAAATCTTATGGGACTTAACTGTTAAGGTCATCAGTCCCTAAGCTTACACACTACTTAACCTAAATTATCCTAAGGACGTACACACACACACCTATGCCCGAGGGAAGACTCGAACCTCCGCCGGGACCAGGGCACTTTTATAGAAACAACCAAAAAAGTATTGAACTGCGGGGCCAAGACCGCTCGGCTAATCCCGCGCGGCGTACGACTGAAATTATTTGCTATCTGTATTGATTATTTTTCTTACATTCCGGTACCAGATAACTTACGTTTTCAGTTGTGAGTGCAAAAATTGTTAAACCACTGATACAGTACACCAGGGAGGGAGTCTGTCGGTCCTGTGTGTTTATAATTAACATCTTTGTGTCTAAAGAAGCAGGAATGTTGGTTATGTACTAAGGAAGTCAGGCTAGTACTGCGAAGAAGGTACCGGTAAGCGCTGGGAACCTGTTCCTGTCTGACTGCTACGCAATGCGTATCGGCAAAAAAGTGAACATTACTGACCGAGAGTTATTGTCAGCGCGCTCGGTAGAAAGAAATTACCCGGAATGTCTACATAAATCTTCGTCTTGTCCACACTGTTATGAAGTAATAAACACATGGAGTTTGTAGTAGATGTTAAAAACTGTTGTTATGAAGATCTTTAATTCGCACTTTATTATAAAGTATGTAGTATCAAATACGATGAAAACGCTGCCGTGAAATATTAACTTAGAGTAGCACAGAAACTAAGATTCAAGAAAGGAAAAAAAGTGGACAAGAAATAGCTCCCTCCGCAACAAACTTACCATTTTCCGATTTGCAGTCTTTATTTCTGATCACTTGAATCTTTACAGCTCAGTAGAGCTTCAGTTTGACCGAAATGAAATTAACGCAGTAAGTAAACGGTCTCATTTAAAAGGAACTCTGAGCAGAATCGCTTGCGTTTTTCGAAATATTTACGAATTGCGTTTTCTTTTTTCATATCTTTCTTTCCATTCTGCGTTGCCTCTGCGGCTGGACTCCGTCCCACTTTCATTCACTACCCTGGACTTGATTTGGCCTGTTGTGCAAAATATGTATTTGTGCTACAATTATAAAAATGGTTCAAATGGCTCTGAGCACTATGGGACTTAACTGCTGTGGTCATCAGTCCCCTAGAACTTAGAACTACTTAAACCTATCTAACCTAAGGACATCACACACATCCATGCCCGAGGCAGGATTTGAAACTGCGACCGTAGCGGTCACGCGGTTCCAGACTGTAGCGCCTAGAACCGCACGGCCACTCCGGCCGGCCTCTACAGTTATAGGAAACATTTATTTGTATTACAGCTTCCCAACCACTGGCTACGAGCGATACGCTTCCAATAATAAGACACGGTTCGTCTTCTGTGCGGGAGAAACAGAGAAATCCCACATGAACAGCAGAGCTTATTTTCAACCCACTTAATGATGAAACGTAGTATAGCTCTCCACTATGACCAGTTATCGGCGTGTCTACGCCGTGGGCACTAAGGAAGTAATTACACGAAGAAGAAAAAATTGAACTGGAGACTACAAGTCGCAGCTGATAATGTACTTAAACTGCTTACTGCTCTATAGGGTGGAGACTATATTTATGTATAGTACACAGCATAGAGGTACAGTCAACGTTCACTCGTCGTTGTTGACATAGTTCAGACTTAAATTGGCATTTCCTTGTCAAACAGGTAATCGAGCTTTATGCTCAGGCAGATACTGCACACCTTATTACTGGTGGCTTTCATAAACGACGGTGACATAACCTGATGTTTATAGATGGATCCTTGAGGTCAGAGTCAGCGCAGAGAGCTACTACCAACATATTGCAAGAGCAGTCATTTTCAGCTGAAGATCTTTTTCTAGACGTTTCTTTCCTAGTTAAAATGACGTTATTCGTGAAAAACAGGCAGATTAAATGTAAGCACCTTTTCCTAGAAATTCTATCAGTTATGTGTTTATAATAAACGTAGTTGCACTACAAAAACAAGTGTTTGCGATGATAATGCAGTAAAGTTACAATGCCGGACTTTCTGACTTCTGAGCTGCTATTGGCGGTATTACAGTAACTGTTCAAGTTTTCGTACCAAGTATTTGAGCATCAAGTTCCATTGCGTTTTCAATCTAAGGTTAAAGCTAATGAAGCAGTCGCACTCCACAATGGAATTTATTTTGGATATCATACAAAATTCTATAAGCTGTTTGACGTCGTCGAATAGTTTCAGTCGCAGATTGCAAAATGAAGACGGCAGTTCTAAAATCGGCACCTGCAACTCAGTAGACTTTTTCCCGTATGTGTAGTAACTAAATTTATCGATCCATCTGTCCTATAAAGTGTAAAACCTCACTGATTTCTCGTAATTTAGAATGAAGGAACACCAACAGAAAGCGGTGGCCGGACACTCGATGCTCCCTTCATTTTGTTCATGGTAAGACGAAAGTGAGATACAATTTTATAAAAATGCTTCGCGAAATGCGAATGCTAACATGTTTACAACAAAATCCTGCCGATTATGGGAACAGGAGAAGGATAAGATAACGGATGAAGGAGGAGGGCCGGCCGGTGCGGCCGAGCGGTTCTAGGCGCTTCAGTCTGGAGCCGCGCGACCGCTACGGTCGCAGGTTCGAATACTGCCTCGGTTTAAGTAGTTCTAAGTTCTAGGGGACTGATGACGTCAGATGTTAGGTCCCATAGTGCTCAGAGCCATTTGAACCATTTTTTTGAAGGAGGAGGAGGAGACGATGAAATGATAACCTTTTTTTCTAACTTTAAAATTGTTACAGAACTTGCAGGTCGCGCTCCAAGCCATCTTGAAACAGAAAGATCTCTTAACGTCAAGTTTCCCAGAAACGGACAATCTTTGTTTGGACAAGAATGATAGGGAAAATTGTGAGCGATCTTCTTGATGGAATCAATCCGCCATTCGTTTGAAGACGTTAGGGGAATTTGGAAGTAAAAGTTGAAATTTGGATAGCGCGACGGGTATGTGAATCCAGCTTATCCAGAATGAGTGATTTATGTGGTAACCACTGCTCCGACTTGTTCGACAAATCATTCAATAGCGAAAGATAGATGAGAAATTAGTCCAGAGATATATCGTACCAAACTTTTAAGTTGTTATTACAACTCTTCATAGTGTACCAAAACTTTTTTTAACGCATGATGTTCTTGGTCCGAGATCAATATTATAAAAATATTTTTGGAGTAAAATTATTTGCCACGGAAGAGGAACATACTGATTACTTCTTTTGTCAACAGTTATTCCTCGTCAGAATCTCGAGTCCATGTTTTATTTGGTTGACCGTGCGATCTAACGGACGGCTTTCCGGGCGGGAAGGAGCGCCTGGTCCCCGGCACGAATCCGCCCGGCGGACTTATGTCGAGGTCCGGTAAACCGCCCATTCTGTGGATGGTTTTTAAGCGGTTTTCCATATGCCTCGGCGAATGCGGGCTGGTTCCCCTTATTCCGCCTCAGTTACACTATGTCGGCAATTGCTGCGCAAACAAGCTCTCCACGTACGCGTACACCACCATTACTCTACCACGCAAACATAGGGGTTACACTCGTCTGGTGTGAGACGTTCCCGGGGGGGGGGGGGGGGGTCCACCGGGGGCGGCGGAGGGGTGAATTAGACTGCGAAAGTCGTCGTGGGGTTGTGGACCACTGCGGCTGCGGCGGGGACGGAGCCTCTCCGTCGTTTCTAGTGAAACATCCCCTTACAAAAATTAATGAATGACTGTCCTGATAAACCTCTTACATTATTTGCTTTTCAAACAGCTGAGCAAAACTGAAAGTACTCAAACATTACTCTCTTTACTTATTTTGATCAACACTAAACTGACACACAATATTTTTAGCGCAACGCAATCTGACTTTTAATATTCCCTACAAAAGAATGGCCCTGACTAACAATAACCTATACCTTTCATGAATCACTTACCTCACAAAAATCTTCGTTACTCAAATTACTGCAATAGAGCGAGCGCCAATACTGCCAGCTAAATAAAAGACTCCAACTACTGAAGTCACTAACTACTGATAGGCATAGTTAGCAAATGAAAGATTTTAATAAAGAACAGCCGGCCGGAGTGGCCGAGCGGTTCTAGGCACTACAGTCTGGAACCGCGCGACCGCTACGGTCGCAGGTTCGAATCCTTCCTCGAGCATGGATGTCTGTGATGTCCTTAGGTTAGTTGGGTTTAAGTAGTTCTAAGTTCGAGGGGACTAATGACCTCAGAACTTAAGTCCCATAGTGCTCAGAGCCATTTGAACCATTTGATAAATAACAATCAATGTATTTACCTCAATAGTGTTCAAAAGTCATAATATATGTATCAGTTCATGACATCCAGTCTTACAAATTTACTGTCTCTGATGGACAAACGTCCAGATCATCTGCTCTCAAAACTCCGCCATCTCTCTCCCCACATCCACCACTGTTGGCGGCTCACCTCCAACTGCGCAACGCTGCACGCTATTAACAGCCAACTGCCCAACACTACAATAGCAAATTCAAACAATGCAAACCAGCCACAGACTGCACACAGCACAGTGAGTGATTTTCATATAGAGCGCTACATGGCGTTACCAACATAAAAACCTAAACAGCCTACTTACACTAGGTCGCCGGTTAACACACAATACAGTACATGTTTTATTTTTTACTTTTTTGTGATTATTGTTTCCGGTTTGTTCTAGTATCGATCTTCTGATCTTCCAATTTTACAGTAATAGGTCTAATTTATAAAAGTATTGTACGGCAGGTCAGTATTATATTTTCATGGCAAATGCTCTTTTTCCGCCGAGGACGTCACGTCTTAGTGATATGCAAAAAATGTGTTACGCAAACGGCGCGGGGAATTTCAAGAAAGATAACGCTCAGGTCCGTCATCAGCGTTCACCAGTAAGAAGCAATCGGTGACGAGGAAATAGCGTCGAATTGAGATAACGATTACGCGAGGGCTCCAGAAGACGACAGATAATGCGGTGGACGCGATCGGTGGGGAGCTGGTGCGGCATGTTCCTACACGCCCCTGGCCCCTGACCCACCGGTGAACTACTGTGACTGGGCTGTTATGTCAACAGCAGCAGCAGTAGCAGCCGCGACCTCGTTCCGACTGACAAACAGGGCCCCGCGCCGCAGCGCAGATAGGGCACAGCAGCGGGGAAGTACCGCGCAGCGAGGCTGCCGCCTGGAAGAGCACGTCCCGGGGACGCCCCGCGGCCTCGCGGCTGCTCGGCGAATGCAGACTGCGTCCGCTGAGGGGGGGGGGGGGGGGGGGGTCAGTAGCAGCGGGTGGCGCCGACCGCAAGGTGGCCATCTCTGACCGAGGACTGCCGCCACAAGCTCCGAGCGTACATGCTACGCTTCTTAAGTCTTTTCCCGTTTTATCTCAGTTTTCATTTTCGTATTTCCTACAGTAAAACCTCGACTAACCGTCATTTTTGGAACAAGCCGGTGGTCGGAACGCAAAACCGGTCGAAAAATCAGAGAAGAATGAAACAAGTCATTTACAGAGTTCAAAACGGTGTAGTAAGGAGAAAAAACGTAAAAAAGAACTACGTCTCTAAGAGAAAGGAAAACAGCAATTTAAAAAGGTATAAAATGTTCTTTGTTTCTGTTTCTTAAACCTTGATTTTCTGGCTGCATCACCACACTTCTTTACGCACAATATTGTTCACAGATGTAGCGGTTGGCCGTTGTTGTAAATATTTCAGGATACTCTCGAACGCATCCTTCGCTGTGAAGTGGCTGATCTTTTCATCTTCTTCCTTTCATCATCTCCTGATTCCTAATATTCAGCTCTTCACTTTTGCAAAGCAAAATCGATGATCTGACCATCTTCATGCTATCCATTCGTAACAGCAGCAGTGTCATCTTCCGCTAGCCATTCTTCTACGTCAGCATGCTGGATATCAATCTGAAGAGTGTGCAAAACAGTGACTTAATCTGCAGCTTCTCGCTCATTAATGTCAGAAAGTTCTCGCTCTTAGTTTAGCCTAGAACAAGGACAAATCTTCTGTCATAAATTTTGTAGAATGGTTTTCTTAAATTCTTCCCAAGCTGGGCGGCTCCGTAAATTGCATCTCTTATGTGGAAGCTTCTCGCTGATTCTACAATATTACAACCCTATTTTGTTTTCTCTAACAAGGCTCTGACGTATTTCCTTCCGTAACGTCGTTTAAATCACTCAGTAATAGCCTGGTCAATTGGTTTGAAAGGGGGCGAGGGGGGGGGGGGGGGCAGACACAGGGGTGTCTTGGGCCTTGTCTAGCAATGCTGTCACGTGGTTTGGGGTGGTATGTTTCTTGAGTAAAAATGATCAATAACGCCGACGCGCTGTACAGCGTGGAACTCAGACGGATTTTTGGATAATCCAAGGATTCGGTTAGTAGAAGGTCGGATAATCGAAGTTCTGTAGTTTACCGTCGCCCTACTATGACCCCCCGGATGTGACGAGACTACACACGTTTTACAGTGTGCACATACACTATCTTATCAAAAGTATCTCGGTACCTATTAGTGGACATTAAGGTGGGGTATGTCCATCCTTTCGTCTTTAAAATGGCTTGATCTCTGCTGGGGACACTTTTAACGATGTGTCTCGTTGTCTGTGGAGGAATGACAGTCAATTGTTCCTCAAGAGCCGAAACTAACGAAGGTTCTAATTCGTCCCAAAGGTGTTCCATTGAGTTCACATTGGGACTCTGAACAGGCCAGTTCGTTTCAGGAGTGTTAGGCCGTATTCACATGAGGATACTTAAGTCTCCGAGCGACTGAGATACCCTGCAACCAAGAGACCCGGCATGTGTAATTAGATGGGTTCATTCAGAAGTGGATACTTCAGTAGCGGCGTCCCAGAGTCCCCGTGACTTGGATACTAGACGACCCGACGTGCTAGTCGCCGAGTCTCCCAGTGTCTCAGTTGTATTCGTACTATTTGGTTGCGCAATGTGCGAGCAAAGGTTTAATTTTAAATTCGTGGGAGAAGTGGAGAAATATCCAGAACTATGCAGTTTCAAAGTGAAAGGGTATTCAAGGAAGGACGTGACAGAGAGACAATGGCACCAGGTAGCCAAGGCGGTTAATCTATTAAGTAAGTTCATTATCAGTAAAAAGTTTTTACATACAATAAATACACCCTACTCACAATGCTTGAAGATCCATTATATTGAAAAACGAATCAAATATTTATAAGGACCCACCATACCATACGTGTAATAAATATGTAACTAAAACATTTTTAAGTACATATTACACATAAATAAAAAGGTGTAGATATTCATCTGTAACCTTCACAGACATACACAATACAAATAAAAAATTTGTATAGAAAGACAATTATAGCAGATCCTGATTGCTGTTTATGCAGAACTACTTCCGCTGCCATGAAAGGGAAGCACGAGATGTGAGAAAGTAGTTGGCTAAATAATTTCTTACGTCATAAGCAGCTGAATGAGGATGCAGTGCAATTTCTCTCCTTGACTGTATTCTGATCGTTGGCGTTTCGAGTTGTTGTATTATCTTCACCACGACTGTATTGGATACATTCATATTTTCGAATGAAATTATGCAGAATGTACGCGAATTTTATTATGTCAGTCACTCTTTATGTAGTTCGAGAACTAATAGGACTGTTCAGGACTTGAATTTCAGTGTCACCATTAAAAATGCGTATTTCACAGATTTTCTCTCTCAGCTTAATCTATAATTATAAATTCTCTTCACATTATCGAGTGTTCTCTGTAAGTATCGTCGCATCAAGTAACGTGATAACGGAAATTCTTCATCACCTACAAAGTAATAAGGGAAATCGCTTTCACTATCATCATTTGGTACTTTCGAAGGCAATATAATGCAGTGTTCGGCTGCAGAAGCACAAAATACCCCTCAGTCACTAATTTTACCTGCATAACCATTTTCAACGATAACGAAGAAACCATCAGCATCACTGCATGCCAAGAATACTATTGAGTGGTACCGTTTATAATTGAAGTTAGTTAAACCCGTCCCAGGTAATGTTTCAATGCGGCTATGCTTCTCTTCCAATGCACCGGAGCAATTAGGCAAATTCTACAGCCAATAAAAAGGTTGATCTATCATTTTTCATTGCCCTTCGTTTCAAACAGGCAAGTAGGTTTGATTCAACACTTCCAAAATGATTCTGTTAGTTTCACGGACCATGTATGTACCTGTGTTGTGTCCTCTAAGTACATACAACGACAACGTGCAAAAGTATATCCATTGCGAGGTAACCGCAAGAGATAATACAGTTGTGCACGCTAACATCCACACCATGCTTACGTGTTTGTATGTTTGTATTTCACAACCTACTTTATTCGTCGGAGGAAGAAGAAATTACACCCGCTGTGTCACAGCAGTAGCGTGAATTGTCTCACAGCGAGTACATGGCAGAGGAGGAGGATAATGTCTCGGCGCCCGTGTCATCGCCACCACCACCACCACCACCTTCTTCAACCACTTCGCTGTCGTAGTAAGACGTGTTCCAGACCTATGAATCAGACAGCCCGCGATTACTCAAACGAAAACAACAGTCTCTCACAGATGTGGATAAATCCTTCAAGGAATAATTTGATGCCAGAAATAGGAAACTTGCTACTACAGCCAACGATTCCCACGGCAAAAAAACATTTCTTCTCAGTTTGCTGTCAGAAACTGAACCAATGACGGACGCACGGATGAGGTCGTTCAGGCGTAGAGTTCTGTAAGTAAGTAACGACGTAATGCATTGCGACCAACACAAAGTACAGAGCGGACAATCCCCTAAGGAGGTAGCCACGTATTCTATTCAGAGTGAGAGATATGGAAGCCACATATCATTGGAGGAGGAGGAGCAACGTAAGGATTCTACAGTATATTACGATGAAATTGTGTGTGACGTTTTCGATTCCAGCGATACCACCGCCCAATTTGTTTTTGCACAACCACTAGCTAACTAATTTTTGTGTAGCGTTCTATGTGTACATCATCTTGACACTGATCTGTACATTAATAATTTGTTTTCTTTGATATGAATATACACCTACATTGTTTGTTTTTCTGTAAATATGTCTGGAAAAAATAAAATTTAAAATATTGGTGCAGTGTGATTTGAGACTTAACTCAGTGTTATCAGAAGTGTGGCTCACACCTTCTCTCATGTTTGTGTCAGTATAATGAATGTAAGGAGTAAATCATCCGTGCTACTTCTGGGTATGTATCCTTTCTCATCTTGTAGAACACGAGGAATTTCGAATCTTATTCCTGTAGCTCTTCTACAGCAACTTGTAACCTACAATTTATATTATTCTCAGTGTGAGGATGAATCCACAGCTTTCGCATTTTTGTCCTTTCGTACTGGCGGTAATAATAATACTGTACTATAACATCATCACCCCTACCAGAATCACTAGATATAGTAGTGCTGGGGCACGGTACACAAAAAAGCAACGTACGTCTTTTGCCAACAGCCAATGAAACGGACTTAATTTTCTGTCCACACCTCAAGTGACTTGGCAGTACGGGAGATTTGTGTCGTGCCTATGTGAATGTGATCGGGTACTCCAGTCGTCCAGTCACCCAGTCTCTTGGTTGTCAGGTAGCTGAAGACCTCGTTTATTTCCGTGTGGATAGGCCCTCAGTGTGCAAGAACCAATGCCTCACATCTGCTGCTTTATGACAGAGTGCATTGTCATGCTGTGACAATCATCGTCTCCGAACTGTTCCTCTTCTGTAAGCAGTACACAATGCTGTAATACGTGTTCATACCCTTACGCACTTTTCAGTGTCTTAAGCGCAATAATGGGACCAAACAACAGCCACAAAAAAACACCCATGCACTGCAACACAACTCCTGTGTACTTCATTGGTGGCATTGCAGATGATCCCCTGGGATTCGCCAAACACAAACCTTTCCATTGAATTGCAACAGGGTAGTGCATGGTCTATTACTACGTCTCACTCGTTTCCAGTCATCTTATGTCCAGAGGTGTCGCTCTTTACATCACGTCAAGCGTCGCTTAGCGCTGACAACAGAAAAGTGGGGCTTATGAGGAGCTGCTCGATCATTGTACCTCATCCTTTTTAACTCAACTACGCGCAGTCATTGTGCTACCTGGACCGCTGGTAACACTTTGAAACTCACGAGTGATTCATCGCGCTGATCTCATGCGATTTTTTATCAATTACACTTCGCTATACTCGACGATTCCTGTTCGTCAGTACATGAGATCCGCCTGGTCTAGTTTTAGCTGTAGTTGTTCCTTCCGTTTTCACTTCACTGTCGTGTTACCACCAGTCGACCTGGCCAGCCTTAGAAGGACTGATGTGTCTCTGATGGATGTGTTACTCAGAATGCATCCAGTGACTAGTCCGCGTTCGAATTCACTGGCCTTTCCTCATTGACGCCTTCTGTTGTTTCTGCTTCCCTACCGCCAACACAATACAATGGTGGGTCCGCTTCTCGTGAGGTATCTAGTGGTTCAAATGGCTCTGAGCACTATGGGACTTAACATCTATGGTCATCAGTCCCCTAGAACTACTTAAACCCAACTAACCTAAGGACATCACACAACACCCAGCCATCACGAGGCAGAGAAAATCCCTGACCCCGCCGGGAATCGAACCCGGGAACCCGGGCGTGGGAAGCGAGAACGCTACCGCACGACAACGAGATGCGGGCGGTATCTAGTGATGAATTCCACATTACTTGGGCGATTCTTTTGATCAATAGTGTACGTACAAGAGGAAGCTGGGAAACGAATTTGAAGTTACTCACACTACTTCAAAAATAAAATTCACGAAGTGGACAGTTCAACCCTTACGGAGCAGTTTATATGTTTCCAGTGAATTATCGTTCATTATTTTCGCGACGATAAAACGAAAACGGTTACTTGTCGTATCCATATGTTGTCAGGATCACACACACAGATGAAAAGAGCGTGTTTTTAGAGAATTGTAACGAAGGTGAGTAAATGCTAGCAAAATATTGCAGTGGTGACTGATATAGGAACAGATGCCGTCAAAGGAGTAGAAGTAGCATTTGGAAGATGTCATATACCGTGTTTAGCCAACATGCCCAACTAAGCAAAAGATAAATGTGTTGAAAAGACTTACAAACTATCGAAGTTGATTACTGTTGTGAAAAAGTTTGTAACATGTGTTAAACGCCAAGTGTAGTGGCAACTGACTAGCTAAACAAAAACGAATCAGACCTCACATTAATTCCAGTAGTATCCGTTGCATGGGAATCGACTTTTGATACGGAAACGCGTCCAGCGATTAATAAAATCTTTAAAACAAGTGCCATACCCATGCTAACAGCCACAGAAACTGTAGGTATGGCAGATGTTTATGACAAGCTGCGGCATACAGTATAAAAGTAGCTACTAGTGAAATTTGCGTAGAAACGTACGTCGCAAATAATAATGCAACAACTTACATTGTTGTTGTCTTCAGTCCGAAAACTCGTTTGATGCAGCTCTCCATGCTAATTTACCTCGTGCAAGTTTCTTCATGTCCGAATAACTACTGCAACCTACATCCATTTCAACTTGCTTACCGTATTCATCTCAAACCACCCCACCCCCCTTTTTTACACTTTTTTCCTGCAAACAGAAAACTTTTAGTCAAGTTGTGCCACAAATTTCTTTTCTCCTCATTTCTTTTCAGTACCTCTTCATTAGTTGCCCTATTAGCCCATCTAATCTTCAACATTCTTCTGTAGTACCACATTTCCAAAGGTTCCATTCTCTTCTTGTCTGAATTGCGTATTGTCAACATTTCACTTCCATACGCGATTGTACTCCAGAAAAATAATATCAAAATATCTGGCATGCAACCACCATAGATATATCGGAGAAAACATCATAACAAATATCAGAAAGTGCTTACTGTCAAACGAAAATATTGATGGAGGTATCAGCGCTGCTCGATCTTAAAATTGCAGTACTGGAACATTACTATGTATGAAAGAGAATGCCGAGATAACCAGGAAGGAACAGACTGAAAGCGTTTAAAAATGTAGTGCTACGTAAGTTATGGAAATTTACATGTTCAGATAAAGTAATATAGTCGCGCAAACAAAGTTGACACTCAGCGCGGTAGCCGATGAGAGCGACTACAAATGGGAAATGCGTTTACCGTCACTCGCATCAGCCAACGCGCCGAATGTCAACTTTGCGCATATAGTGCACAATGGCATGTTGTTAGACAAAAACGATTGTTGTCAAGTAGTTCAACCAGACGACAGGAAATGTTAGCGGGACGTAGGCAGAGGGATCAAGAAATGAGGAATTAGGCAACGAATGGAGCAGAAGAGAGGAAATATTGTCGGCGTTACTTGAAACCTCGTTCTCCGCCTCCGTAGATGAGTGGGCAGTGCGGTTGGCTATCATTTGGGGATCCGGGTTCTACTCCCGAAAGAGCCAGGGATTTTTCCTTCGCCGGCCGGTGTGGCCGAGCGTTTCTAGGCGCTACAGTCTGGAACCGCGCGACCGCTACGGTCGCAGGTTCGAATCCTGCATCGAGCATGGATGTGTGTGATGTCCTTAGGTTAGTTAGGTTTAAGTAGTTCTAAGTTCTATGGGTCTGATGACCTTAGCAGTTAAGTCCCATAGTGCTCAGAGCCAGTTTTGATTTTTCCTTCATGGCAAACAGTCAGCCTCGTGAGACCAATTGGTGAAGTAGTCGACCGATTAGTAACGTATCCAAGGTCAAGATAAACGACAACGTCAGGGAAAGCGGTGTGCTGACCACATGCTCCGCCATACTGCACGCGATGATGTCACTGAAAGAGGATGACTCGGCGGTCGATCGTATCCGATTGACTCTCTAGGGCCAGAATGCGGAACTCGTAATTTCTTCAGAAACTTTCTTAGCATTAGTCGCCGACAGTCTGCTGTACACTCAAATGCACTCCTCCACGCGGTAGTGGACTTGAGTATAAAGATAGGGTTTCTACAAAAGCATTTTACGCCGGAGGCATACATGTATCGAATTTATGATGAAAGAAGTAGATACACATAAGAAATCAACAGTCATGACGGAATTACACAGTTTCTTTCATAACACCAGTAACAAAATAAGGTGTTCGCATTTCCGGGATAAAAATTGGAATAAAGGTAATCACTGTCCTGTTGTGTTGTTGCATTATTGGTACTTTTTCCAACCTGCGTTCTTCTTAATTACCTCAAAAATTCTCTTCGGTATTGATTTCTTGCACTGAAATTATCGCCCTCTCCTCAAATATGATTTTTTCAATTCAAAAAGGCTTGAATGTGTCTTCTACTTTAATAAACACGCCTTGGAAATATTCCCCAAAAGTTTTCCGCAGGGTTCAAATCCGGGCTACGTGAAGACCAGGGCAAGACACCGATATCTTTATCTTCAAAACACTTTTTGGTTGTAGCATAAACATGCAGAGATGCATTATCTTGCTGAAAAATTAGGGCTTCGTCCCCTAGGTCCTCATACATTCTAATTATTTGTCGCTAGCATCTCAGAGTTCATTCTAGAGTTCAACAATGCGGATTGGCCTTAAGCGCATAAGGTTGCCATAATCATAACTCTCCCGTTTCCACGAGTTTTGCTCATTCTTACCTGCTGCTCTGTTCTCAGATCACGCCAATAATATTAAAATCCTTCCGGTCCATATAAATTAAACTTCTTCTCGTCACTGGTCTGATTATGTTCGGGTATTAGAACACGTTTCTGCAGTCATTTCTTGAATGCCAGATGCGTGTCATGTGACAAACAAAAATGTCTAACAGTTACTGGCATCTGTAAATCAGCAAGAAAATGAGAAGAATAGCGGTTTGTGGCCCTTGCTTTGGCCAAAAGTAACCATTCCCATGGCTCAGATAATTTTCTACTTTGCCAATATTGTCCGTTCTGTCCATATCGTGCGTCCAGTCTAACGAAATTATCAATCACTGTACCAGACTGGTTCGAGTTCTCGGCTATTTGACGATCATACGCACACACTGTGACGGTATGCAGTCGACTGCCTTTACACCGAGTTCCACCCTCTACCATCTGAATCGTTGATGACTCGTTATACAGGGTGAGTCACTAACTATTGCCACCTAGAATAACTTCGAACGTATGATAGGAGCTGAAAAGTTTGTGGGACAAGTTGCATGGGACAACGGGGGCCATAATATGACGTTGGTTTTTTGTTGCTAGGTGGGGTCGCGTTAGAGATACGAAGATAAACTTTGTTTTTTTTTTTTTAATGGGATGCGTTAGTGCTATAGTCTGGTACTTATTTTCTGACAGCGGCTATCGACAGGAATCCAATGATGTGTAACGGTCTTGGAAGGTCAACGAAGGTCAGAAAGGTGGCACGAACGTCCATTTTCAGAAGGCGTTCGAAGTTATGACCATTGGTATCAGTGCAGTGCTGCAATCTTCTTATAATCGATTGAGTGGTATTCCTTATCACTTCGGTACTTATCGAAGCACGTGCTCTGACAATTCTCTCTCGTAAATCGTGCAAATAGTAAATATTCGCCAATACAGCGTATCTATTTAACGTGTAATTGACATGTAAACACCATTCGACGGTTTCGCAATACAACACTAACAGGAACGGGAAGATTAGTATCGTCGAATCAAGCGAATGTGAATGATGTATTCCTTCGAAGAACAAGTCGATATGCTTCTCACTTACGGAGAATGCCAACGAATTTCAGTGGGAGTTAGAGATTTATACGCTGAAATATATCCTCAACGTACTCACCCTACATGTCGTACATTTAAAAATACGTAAGATGAATTGAAAACAATTGGATCTTTACTGCATCGGAAACACATCCGGCAAAGGAAAGTTACTAACGAGGAAACGGAAATTGATACTCTTGCCACTGTGGCTCGCGATCCTTGTCTTAATTCGCCTCAAGTCGCAAGGGAATCTAGCATGAGCCAGAGTAGTGTTGTTCGTGTTCTGCATCGCCATAAATATCATCCTTACAATATCAGTCTCCACCAAGAATTATCTGGTACGGATTGTATGCGCCCCACTGAATTTTGCCGATGGGCTCAACTTCAGATTCAGAGGGATGACGTATTTATTAATTTGATTTTATTTACTGACGAGGCTACATTCACAGAGTATGGAAACGTTAATTTGCATAAAATGCGCTATTGGGCAACTGAAAATTCATGTTGGCTGCGGAAAGTTGCACACCAAAAACCGTGGTCGGTGAATGTATGGTGTGGGATTCTTGAGGATAGAATTATAGGCCCCTATTTCATCGAAGGAAACCTTAATGGTAGGAAGTACATCACATTTTGCAAGAAACGGTAGGTCTGTTATTGGAAGAGATGTCTTTAGGAACAAGGAACAGAATATGGTATCAACACGATAGGTGTCCGGCACATTTTTCGCTGATGTCTAGAAATGAGTTGCAGAGACAATTCCCAAATCGTTGGATTGGACGCGGAGGAGATGTGTCGTGGCCGGCTCGTTCGCCAGACTTGATGCGTCTGGAATTTTTCTTGTGGGGATTCGTAAAAGACATTGTTTATAAAGACGTTCCAACTACACCTGAAGATATGCGAGAGAGAACTGTCGGAGCATGTGCTTCGATAAGGCCGATGTGATAAGGAATACCACTCAATCCATGATAATAAGATTGCAGCACTTCAACGGTACCAATTGTCATCACTTAAGATTATCTTCAAAGACCTTACTGTTACACATCATTGGATTCGTCTCGATAGCCGCTCTCAGAAAATAATCACCAAACTATAGCGATTTAAAAAAACAAAATTGACCTTCATATCTCCGAAGCGACCCCACCTAGCAACAAAAAACCAGCGTCATATTATGGCACCCATTGTCCCATTCAACTTTTATCCCACAAACTTTTCAGCTCATATCAGACTCTCGGACTAATTCTTTGTGGTAATATTTAGTGACTCACCCTGTATATTGTATTACTTGCATTAAGTGCAATACCATTTGAGTGCATTTGTCGGTATACTGGATCTCATACTACTGCAGATGCACTGTGCACGCTACTGGATATCAATATAAAGACATGGGCATTCTTACGCAAATTAACATCATCGGCTGGAATACTAGCAGTTCAAAGTTCGTGGTAAATGAGGATAGCTGGAGCTGTCAGTAGGAGGAACCCTACTGAGCCCTGTCAACAGTTCGTGCCCTTGTGGTTAGCGTTGCTGACTCCCCGGGTTCGATTTCCGGCCGGTTCGGGGAGACTAGGTAGCCGAGATCCCCACAAAGGGACTCCCTGTTATATACGCCATACACGCGTCTCATTTCATTTGCCGACCCCTCCCCAGCAGCACTGTGTGGAGTGCGCCCGCTGCGCCACGAGCTGCGACCGTGAGCCGCCGTGGTTACCCGGGCCGTCTGTGGGTCGGTGTCCGCCAGTAACCGGTTCGCAAGGCGTTAGGCGCGCTGGCGAGCTGCCAGGTCATTGCGGTAGCTACACCACCGATTCGCCGAACAGCAGTGTTCGCTTTCCTTGTCTCACTCCAGGAACTCAAACATAACAGCACAGCCCACTGCTAGCTGTTAGGGATTTTGAAACCTCAGAGTGTTTCGTTACTTCACTGCAAGAGAGTTTTCCTCGTCAGAAAAAAAAAAAAAAAAAACAACAACTCAAAGAACAAACGTAATATTTCCTATTACCCTCATTTTTGGTTCGCTTTCTTATTTTACTTGAGTATCATCTGTTCCACCGACCTCCATAACCGAGGTTGCTAACGCACCCTTAGCTGCTGGCACTTGAACTCAAGAAAGAAAGGCGATAAGAAATCCTGGTTGTGGAAAAAAAATCGCTTCCAATATTTTTACAGCTCTATATCTCTTCATCAACTATATAACTTGTATAATTAGTTCAACTAAAGTAAGTTAAATTATTTACTTACTTTATACCTTCAGCAATTGTAGAATATAACCAGCCGGCCGGCGTGGCCGCGCGGTTCTAGGCGCTTCAGTCCGGAACCGCGCGACTGCTACCGTCGCAGGTTCGAATCCTGCCTCGGCATGGATGTGTGTGATGGCTTTAGGTTAGTTAGGTTTAAGTAGTTCTAAGTCCGAGAGGACTGATGACCTCAGATGTTAAGTCCCATAGTGCTCAGAGCCATTTGAACCATATGAACAATATGACCAGAGACATTGGTGTGTGCACTGTACCTCTGTCACACGGCATTTGGTATATATTTCTTTATGTACAACCACACCTAATATAGACTTATGCCACCTCCTTTAGCTTTCCGATCCTCCCCCCCCCCCCCCCTTCACCCACTCCCCTCCTTAACACATTGCCCAATGTTAGTTTTACATCCTGAATATAGTATTGTGGTTATCCAATAGTTCCATCTCCTTTAATTACTAATTCCCTTTAATAGTCCCGTCATTGGCGTGTTCCCCCCCCCCCCTTCCCCCTTCATAGTCCTTTCCGATGCATCCCCCCATCCCAAATATAAGGTTCCATTTCACTGACATCTTTTCCCACTACTTACTTGGTACCTCCCTCACCCATTTCATCCCTGTTTCCATGTCATCCCCCAAATATCCCACTCCTCCACTTCTAATATGTGCACTTCATCCCATTGACAACTTTTCCAACGGTTCCCTTGCACTAGCCCCACACACTGTACTCCCGAATCCGCTTCACTCCCCTGCCTCCCCATCCCAAGCCCGCCACACACACAACCTTCACTCCAGATTTATCAACATCCCATTCACTGTATGAATTGTGCATTTAATACTTTATACTTTATGCAGTATATCTCCTCTGCAACAAATTGGCTACAACACTTACTTTAATGGCAAACGTCCGCATTTTTCTGTACCATGTTTATACATTGACACATAGATCCACTTTATAATATGAGTTGATAGGTAGTTGTATTCTGTCACGCTTATAACTGTTCTACACTGCACTGAGATATGGGTGTTTCTCACTTAAAGCAATATATGATGTAGGTTACTCCTGCCATGATGTGATATTTTCATACTATAGATATACTGTTTACCACTTATTTTCTCAGATAACACTGTTCTTCCAAAGAAGTATTTACAGATGTGTTCACAGATAACTCGGTTCTTACAAAGTTGTATGATTTTATGTATCTATGGTTTTCCGTAATCGTGGATTATACAGCATGGACTTCCAACGTACATTATTCGTCTTTAACTACAAGACAACAAGTAACTTCCATAGTATATTTTCAGACCATGTTCACCATACATGTAACTGCTGCATTGATATTCATTCTGTTATTCAGTTGTTTCATGGCTGGAAAACATGCTTGCTACCTCTCAGCCACACATTTCTGTGCTTTTGTACTCATCTACCCCCTCGGACATCCATTTCAATAGATCCTAACAACGACTTCACTGAACAAAATCTAATCATACCCAACATGCAAATATGTAAATAGTATTATTTCGATAATTTTTAATCTGACGTTGGAATGGCATACTGAAGGTAAATTTTGGTCCTTCTCAGTTTATCTACACTTGCACTTTTTTTCAGTTTTGCACTTGATTATGACATAAGTCAGAAATTACGATAGTATTCTAAATTAAATAATTTTGTACAGTCAAATGGCGGAAATGTCATTCAAACGACATGGTATTTATTTCACGCAGTAGGCCAGCAGCGGCCATCACCATGTGACGGTTTGCCGCAGCTTCTGGAGTCGCTTCCGTATCTTCTACAGGGATACAGTCAGCGCTTCTCTCTACAATTTCCATTTCGATTGAGTGGCGGGTTATTGGAGTAGTGGTGGCTGCCCAGATTGAACCAAAATTGTGTCCTGAAGTGAGGCTGTTGCAGAGATTGGAGGTAGGGACTCTGCCTCCAACTGAACAGCAACACCAGTAGATGTCTGGCCGAGAGTGAAGACAAATCACATGTCCTGAAACAGTTTTGGGGCATTGTACTGTATGGTGGTAGAGTGCGTGACGGGACGATACCTTTATTTCGGCCTTAAAAGGGCAGAGCTGATTGTGGTGACGAATGACGTGCCCACCTTTGATTGTGACACACGACGCGAATTTTAACGTTGGGCTTCACTGTCGGAATTCAGCTAGGACGGCGGGAAACCGCTGACGCTATGGATATTTTAGATCCACATTGAATCGCCCACGTAAAATCCTTCTTGAACCATTTCAATATCATTAAAACCACTGTGTCAAACATTGGATACAGCTCTCTCATGATAGACAAACTATGACAAAACAATCCCAAAACCATGACAAAACGAAGCTACACACCAGAGAAAGCAGTTAATATGAGGTACAGTAGAAAAGAGCTGAAAATATGTTGCACTATATTCTTAGGGAGTATATACAATAAGTTAAGCAATCTGTTTAAAAATAGAAACACTATGATAAGCTTTCACATAAACAACAAACTTCAATGATAGCAATACACAATTTAAAGAATAATAACCCCCATACAAAAAATCAGGAATATACAAAGTCAGCTGTCAGAGTTGCCCTTCCTACTATATAGCACAAAGTGGGAGAAGCTTTGAGACTCTGTTCAAAGAGCATATTGATGCTACACGTTTGAACAACATATCAAAACCCATATTTGCCAAGTACCAAACTATAACAATTATGAAATGAAGAGCATGAAGACCACTTCCAGGTAGTGTATGATGCTGATAAAGGTAGCTTTACGAATTTGCTTGAAGAGGTTGAAATATATGTACATAAAAAAATCGCCTCTAACTCTCCTCAATGAAAAGACCTAGTTAGCCAATGTAGCCATTTTTCAAAATTTCATTCACCCGCTTTCCAGTTTAAAATAAACACTACTCTCTTTAACAATAACAACATGCAGACGCTAACCCATGATCAAATAGTGCATAAAATATAACAGCTTACTTTGTCATATAATACCTTCAATTAGCTATAAAAATTAATAAAATATCCACTGCTGTAAGATTTATTTATGTACATCTACATTTCTTCCAATGTATGCCATAATGTTTACATGATATCACTGCAGTAACACTTTATAACAAACTGGCTGCTTTATTCGTTTATCTTGTCTTTGGCATTGTTATGGTTGTGACATCACCATCTTCGTAAAATATGTCCATGTGGAGAAACTTCTTCGAGTGTGACTAGTTCTTTAGGTTGTTATAGTTAAAATCCGTTTTTAGTTAGAACGCATTTTTACTAGTTAAAACTAGTTTTTACTGAGCCACTTCGTCAAAAGGCGTTTTGCCTAGTTAAAACTAGTTTTAACTTACTTTCGCTTGTGACCAGCAGTAAATTCTAGTTGTAACTAAGGCTATCATTATCAACTAGTTTCAACTAATAAGAACGCGTTCTAACTAAACTAGACAGAACCAGTTTTCACTAAATTTATTTAGGAGCAAATATTAAAATTAAGAGCAACTACGTGTTGATTGAAATAAAAAACAGAGTTTTTTTATTGTGCAATGCAATATTTATTGGAATATTGATCATACTTCCAAACGTATTCCAGATAGTGAAAACAAGAAGGCACCGACACGAAAATGGCGAGTTTTGCTGCAAACTGGATAACAACGTGAAAAACATAAGAATCGAAACGCGTTGGTATTGTGAAGAGTGCGATGTTGGATTGTGTGTGATACCATGCTTTGACCTTTACCATAGAAAGAGTCATTTCTAATAAATAATCTTCAAGAAACTGTGTTTCCTTTAGATCTACAACTAAAACCCTTCCTCATTACATAAAAATTAATAATAACTAATTTTTAATTCTGCAACAGCGTTACTACTGTGAAAACCTTCGAATTGTTAGGTATTCAGTTGTTAGGTAATCACTTGCCCCCGCAACAATCGCACATAAGCATGTCAAATACGCGCCGCTACAATAAGCGCTAGAGGCGCGGAAAGCGTCGAAACTCCCCATCTGAGCAGTGCTGCAGCAGCCGACAATAGCCCGCCACTGGGCGCTTTTCGCCACAACAAACAACACGGTCGAGGGGTTAAGCACGTCCAGATCAGCTTGTACGTATTTATCATGGCAGATCTAAAACAAGAAAGGCGATGGAAAGAAGAATTTGTGAGAAAGATGTTACAGATCGAAGAACACGACAAAACAGAAAACCACTACGATGTTACGATAAAAGAATCTTATGATAAATTAGTGGACGAAATTGAAGAAGCACAATCAGCTGAGAAAAAGACACAGAAGCAGTGCAGACGATTAAATCGTTTAAAGGTCGTTAACATTTGCGGGACTAGGAAGTTAGTGACAAGAAAAGAGCCTGTGAAGTACTTACTTATGTGTCGAAGAAATTTTCGATATTACTGAAGCAGCTCATCAGGCCGTTGGTCGTGGAGGTCGAGACGGATTAAAGGTTGAAACTTCAAAAAAATAAGCAAACATAACAGTGGAGATGATAAACATTTATCTGTCTATATGTGAAACTTGTCAGTGCAAAAGAGCATTAAGAAAATGGGGCATGTTTCGAAACCTATAGTTGATTCAGAAATGAACAGTCGTTGCCAAGTTGAACTGATCGACATGCAAACTCAAGAAGATCGTGGGTTTCAGTATATAATGGTGTATCAGGACCACTTGACAAAATTTGTTTTCTTATGTGCACTGCAAAGCAAGAGGGCAGAGGAAGTGGCACATCTTTTAGCACATATATTTTTGACATTTGGTGCTCCTTGTATTTTACAGTCTGACAACGGCAGAGAATTTGTTACTTCTGTCATAAACGAGTTGTACTTTGGTCTGTGTGTAAATTGGTTCACGGAAGACTGAGGAACAGCCAAAGCCAAGGTTCTGATGAACGCGCCAACCGTAACGTTGAAAAATTATTGGCTTCATGGATGCAAGACTACATTACCACCAACTGGTCAAATGGTCTTCGCTTTGTACAGTTTATGAAAAAGCGAGTATATAATTCTGGCATCAAGAAAACACATTACAAAGCTATGTCTGGCACAGAACCACCAGTAGGGCTTATGACTTCGAGTTTTCCTCTCGATGTCATTAAGGAGATACAAGATGAAGATGATCTTAAAGAGGCTTTAAATAAAATTAATGTGGTAGACGCAGTAAATGAGACACCTGATGAAATGGAAGTATCACACGACTCTGAGGAGATAGTGGTTATGGCTAGTAGCAATGGACAGATTACAGCTGCAGCCAGACAATAAGATGCAGAAGCTTCGCCCAGTACAAGTATACAGTCTCCAACAGCAGCAGCGGCCAATCAAGAGGATCCAGAAGCCGTAGCTAGTACGAGTGCAGAGCTACAAATAACTTCAGCTTTTCACGAAGATCCAGAAGCTGAAGTTATTACGAAACGACAATCCCAAATACGAACAGCTAGAGGAAACGTTCATGAAAATCTGACGAAATAGGCCAAAAGAATGAAGATGGCTTCAGAATCAATACACGCCACTGTAGAAATCAGTGACAATATAATTATACCGATTCCTGATATCGACAGAGCAAAAGCGGGTCTCCCGAATATTATTGGAATTGTTCTTCAGAGCCGGCCGAAGTGGCCGTGCGGTTAAAGGCGCTGCAGTCTGGAACCGCAAGACCGCTTCGGTCGCAGGTTCGAATCCTGCCTCGGGCATGGATGTTTGTGATGTCCTTAGGTTAGTTAGGTTTAACTAGTTCTAAGTTCTAGGGGACTAATGACCTCAGCAGTTGAGTCCCATAGTGCTCAGAGCCATTTGAACCATTTTGTTCTTCAGAAAGATAAACAGGGCTTCCACAAGACTGGAACGAAATATGGGATACTAGACAAATTGTATTGCAGGTATGTATTTCTGAATGGATTTCAGTAATTAAGGACAAATGTCAGACATATTCATTACTTCATTGATTTAATGCTCTGAAAGTGTTGATGACTATTCATGTAATTAATTAATATTTTAAGTTTTAATACTTACATTGTAATATATTTTATAATATGTATTAAGTACCTAATAGCCTTTCAAACAAGCTAATTAAAAGTTCTCTTCCAGATCCGAATTCGACGTGTCCAAAGAGAAATTCTTGCTGCTGGAAGACGTGCCAGAGACAAAGGTATAATTAAGAACTGCTGCCAAGATGGCAGCCTTTGGATGTGTGTAAGAAGGCATATATTTCAATAAGGTGTTTTTCCAGGAAAAAAGGAAACCATTGTAACTCAAAATGTCACGACAGTTTGCCTTGCAATAACAAGTAAACAAAATTAAATTCTTAAATTTTTTTTGGTACGTTTCTCTTTTATTAAGACTGTAGCAACTTTTGTCAAATGTATGAGTAATTAATATACTTTTACTGTATGATTACTGTTTTTCCACTTTAGTAACTAATACTGTTAATATGGCTCTGTAATGTTCCTTAAAATGTTTCTTCAGTGTTTGGTCATTTTTGTATTGCTGTAGCTAATATTAATGACTTAGATGTA
This sequence comes from Schistocerca nitens, assembly GCF_023898315.1. Taxonomy (NCBI): domain Eukaryota; kingdom Metazoa; phylum Arthropoda; class Insecta; order Orthoptera; family Acrididae; genus Schistocerca; species Schistocerca nitens. The sequence continues at coordinate 1,003,554,794 of NC_064614.1, forward strand.
TGATCAATATTCTCAAAAAATATTACATTGCAAAATACAAAAATGCTGTTTTTTATTTCAATCAACACGTAGTTTCTCTTAATTTTAATATTTGCCCCCAAATAAATCTAGTAAAAACTAGTTCTGTCTAGTTAGAACGCGTTCTTACTAGTTGAAACTACTTGATACTGATAATACTCAGTTACAACTGGAATCTACTGTTAGTCAAATGCAAAAGTCAGTTAAAACTAGTTTTAACTAGGCAAAACGCCTTTTGACGAAGTGGCTCAGTAAAAACTGGTTTTAACTAGTAAGAACGCACTCTAAATAAAGCGGGTTTTGGCGCTATATATATATATATATATATATATATATATATATATATATATGTGTGTGTGTGTGTGTGTGTGTGTGTGTGTGTGCAACTATATATTTATATATACATCTAAAGAAACTGCTTCGTACAGTCTTCGCTGCTGAATGAACACAAGCATTCAGCAACGGACCGTAGTGGCGCGGATTTTTCAACGTAAGTGACCAAAACATCTTCGGTTTAACAATATGTTTACATCGTTATAATCGTTGTGAGAGACAATTACAATTAAACAGGCATTGTCTCATCTGTTTTTTTGGTCATAGGGCATCACCACCTCAAGGAAATTTCATCATTTGGGAGAACAAAAAGTGGAAACTAATGTAAAATGTATCTTAATGTGGAAAAGCCGTCTGATGATTAACCTGCCGATTCTCTGTAACAGTTAAGCTGTATAAATAAAAATATGTATAGCGCACTGAAGACATCACCAGAAACAGACTATCAAAAATTTGTGTTGTGTTATTTGATATCAATAAGGACAAATTTTCATAAAATAATACGCTTAGTAAAATACCCTCCTTTAGGTAAAAACGCGAAAACAATGCTCTTGGATTTTTTATGTTGGTAGTAAACCCAAGGACGCAGTCGATTAATTCGATTGTATAAAATCAACATTATACACAAACAAATCATAATCGCTTTATTTATATATCTATGATTAGCTCATGAAAATAAGGAATATAAGAATGGCGCAAGGTAGAAGTTCCTAATCAAGGTAGTAAGATATTTGCATAAATTACAGATTTCATTAGTATTTCCATGTTAATGGACGAATTTCAACTTGTAAATTATTCCATTGTCATCCCTGGACATTATAAAAGATAATAATTTACACACTATAAAGGATTGTGAATGCTGCTGTGTGATAAGTTACAGTCCTATGTGTTGTTGCAAACATCTCAAGAAAATAATTTGTTGCTATTCAATTCTTTTTTTTTTCTCTTTTTGCTAATGGTTGACGTGTATGTCGCAGTGTGAGTGTGTAGGAAATAATTGCTCCAGTTTTTCATTGGCTGTAACGTACGTGTTTCAAACTATGCTCGTTCTTTTTCCACCCTTAAAACTTTCCAGCAGAACTATTCAGAGAATAACATACAAAAACAGGTTGGCCGATCTAGCAAGAACAACGTAATTTGGATGCCTTTGGAAGTACAGTTTCTTTTGGAATTATTGGTCATCATATTAATTACATGGGAACAAATTTCGTGTTACGTTTTAATATCATTTCTTGAGTTTTGGTAAGAGTAGTGTGTGCATGAATGAATTGGGCTCGGCGAGTGAGGTAGGACAAAAGAACCTTGGTTTTTCCAGTCCACTATACTATCCAGTGATGTATTCATTCTAAAAATACAGAATAAATTTATTAAATGGATTTGTGAGAATCACGAGTTTGTATTTCACTTGTTCATGACTTTCGGTAAAAATACTGTGTGTAAGAACAAGCTAGGTTCTATATGCGAGGGAGAACAAAATATATATATATATATTTGGAATTCGGCCTCAGAAACTGACATACGGTCGGGAGAGCGGTATGCTGACCACATGCCCCTCCATGTTCGCATCCAGTCACGTTTATGGGCTTAGCATGACAGGGCGGCCGGTCGGTGCCGTTGGGCCTTCATGGCCTGTTCGGGAGGAGTTTATTAAATGGAATTGGGAGAGCTGCGAGTTTGAATTTCAATTCGTGTGTGAGTTTTGAACTTGAAAGTCGGTGCCTTTGTTTAAAAACACTTCCATATGGTTGACGGTGAAATCTAGGCCCATTCTTTGGTAATTGACAGTAAGTATGTGCAGCTTCAGTGGGTAAGTATTTTATGAAACGTATTTTTGATCTCACTGGATTTTACGTTATAAATTGATGCATTTTCATTCTGTGATTCAGGGCTTAAGCCACGAGTGAACAGAGCAAATGTACACTGCCTTGTTCAATCAATCCATTATACAGAATATATTTCCTAAGTTAAATTATTTGGTGTTTCTACAACTGACCAGTTCAAGACATTTTCGCGATTTGTGGTACTTGATCACATAGAGATCATCCTCTCACGAAATTTTTGGTAAATGCCCACGCCGTCAGCGTTCGTGGATTATTTGTATGCTTGAGACGTTTTTGCAAATTTGAGCGAGGTTATAGTCGGCGTTTGCTTCGTTTTCCTTGTGCGTTACACGTCTACGTGTTGATCATTTCACGTTCTTTGTCTTAGAATTGTCCCAGATTCTCTCAGCTGAACAGTCATTGAACTGTGTGGTAGTTCTAGCAGTAGCTGTGTGCCATTTCTTCTGGTTGTTGTGCATTGAGCGAGTATAAGAGTGTTAGAGTAGACTTCCGAATTCCTGTTTCCTTTGACCATCCTATCCAACCAACGACAATTTTTAGATTTGATGCATTAAGATAATTCGTTAAACGTTCCTGTAATGCAGAGGATCACATCAATTTATTAATTTTTGAATATCATTATTATGTCTGGACTTAGTCCACAAATAATCAAATGGTTGAATAAACTTTATGGATCATACGTCAAAATATTTCATTGTTTCAAGATTGCACTTATACTCCCCATTCTTAATGTATTTGTGGAAGAGCAACTTGAAAAATTAGACATCCTATTCTATTCTCTCGATTAATGTGCCAAGTATAAAACATAGTTGTTGTTGTTGTTGTTGTTGTGGTCTTCAGTCCTGAGACTGGTTTGATGGAGCTCTACATGCTACTCTATCCTGTGCAAGCCTCTTCATCTCCCAGTACCTACTGCAACCTACATCCTTATGAATCTGCTTAGTGTATTCATCTCTTAGTCTCCCTCTACGATTTTTACCCTCCTCGCTGCCCTCCAATACTAAATTGGTGATCCCTTGATGCCTCAGAATATGCCCTACCAACCGATCACTTCTTCTTGTCAAGTTGTGCCACAAAATCCTCTTCTCTCCAATTCTATTCAATACTTCCTCATTAGTTATGTGATCTACCCATCTAATCTTCAGCATTCTTCTGTAGCACCACATTTCGAAAGCTTCTATTCTCTTCTTGTCCAAACTATTTATCGTCCATGTTTCACTTCCATACATGGCTACATTCCATAAAAATACTTTCAGAAACGACTTCCTGACACTTAAATCTATACTCGATGTTAACAAATTTCTCTTCTTCGTAAACACTTTCCTTGCCATTGCCAGTCTACATTTTATATCCTCTCTACTTCGACCATCAGCAGTTATTTTGCTCCCCAAATAGCAAAACTCCTTTACTACTTTAAGTGCCTCATTTCCTAATCTAATTCCCTCAGCATCACGCGACTTAATTCGACTACATTCCATTATCCTCGTTTGGTTTTGTTGTTGTTCATCTTATACCCTCCTTTCAAGACACTATCCATTCTGTTGAACTGCTTTTCCAAGTCCTTTGCTGTCTCTGACAGAATTACAATGTCATCGGCGAACCTCAAAGTTTTTATTTCTTCTCCATGGATTTTAATACCTACTCCGACTTTTTCTTTTGTTTCTTTTACTGCTTACTCAATGTACAGATTGAATAACATCGGGGAGAGGCTACAACCTTGGCTCACTCCCTTCCCAACCGCTGCTTCCATTTCATGCCCATCAACTCTTATAACTGGCATCTGGTTTCTGTACAAATTGTAAATAACCCTTCGCTCCCTGTATTTTACCCCTGCCATCTTCAGAATTTGAAAGAGAGTATTCCAGTCAACATTGTCAAAAGATTTCTCTGAGTCTACCAGTGCTAAAAACGTAGGTTTGCCTTTCCTTAATCTATTTTCTAAGATAAGCCGTAGGGTCAGTATTGCCTCACGAGTTCCAACATTTCTACGGAATCCAAACTGATCTTCCCCGAGGTCGGCTTCTACCAGTTTCTCCATTCGTCTGTAAAGAATTCGCGTCAGTATTTTGCAGCCGTGACTTATTAAACTGATAGTTCGGTAATTTTTGCATCTGTCAACCTGCTTTCTTATAGTGCTCATTGTTATCCACTGCAAATTTCTTTAAATGAGTATTAGATTCACGTAGTGTTTAGGGCCTAAAGAAAAGTTAAGACTAAAGGTCAATTTAATGGAGAGGAAGGTTTATGCTGAAAGGACCGGAGACAGAAGTGCTCCACCAACGTAAATGTAACCGTTTCATTTATATGGTGAATCATTCGCTGTGAGGATAAAAGGAATTAGTGATTCAATCGTTAACAGTAGTTCTTTTGGGCTGTTGTTATCGTCTTAGATGAATATGCAATAGATTCCTCAGTCCATGGAGCATCTTTCTGGATGGGCACTGCTCCCGCTTCACATGGCGAATCAGCCAGTGTGAGGATAGTCTGGTTCGATCGTTGATAGTATGGGTGGGGGGGGGGGGTGATTTAAGGCAATGCGTAAGTTAGGAGGAAGCTGCTTGACGGCAGGTGTCCATCAGAAACCAGCTCACTTTTCTGCAGCTCACTTGAGGGAGAATTGCGGCCATGTGTGGTATATCTACAACAATTTACCATCCCTATGAAGTCTTACAAGGTCTGTAAACCTGAAGGGACAGATAAAAGGTCAACCAACGCTCTGTGCTCCTGTATGAACCAAATAGCTGACTTATGTAGAAATACTCAGCTTCTTCCTGGAAGAAACTACATTTGTCGAGATTGTTTCGTTGCCTGTGGCACTAAGCTTTCTAAACAACTGCCTTAAATAGTGGCAACGCTGTCCCTGTGTCACACCAGATATACTATCATATAGGCTAAATAGTTCACAGAATAAGGATCGAATGTGTACCGCTCACCAACCGTCACAGAAAAGCGTTGTCTTTCGAGATCCCGGAGTGACATCTGGCATACATAATTCCAGCTGTTGTGTTGCCTAAAACGGTTATTTACTGAAGAAGTGTTTATCCACAAAACTGTAATTATTACACGGGGTGGTCGGATATTCCCTATACAAACTTCTAGGACATTGAGAAGGTAGTGAGTACATAACATTTTGAATAGGAACCCATGGCCGGAAACGTGTCGTTTCCATTCTACGACAGTTTCATTGCAGATGATTATCTCATCCACCCCCACGTGAGCAATGTACTTAGGCGTGACGCAGTACAATTGTTGCAATCCCTTTGAAAAGAATATTGACTCGTTCCGTTATTACTTACGCATTTGCGTTACAACTTCATAATGTGAAAACTTTAAGGCCTATTGCACGCATGGCGCAGCCACAACGCCTGTCCAGGCCAGTCCCTATCACAAAGAAAGAGAGCCAAGTCGTATTAATTTGATAATTCTGATGACAGAGATTCGTTCCCTGCAAAACTGGGAGCTTCCGGATCATAAACTCACACCAGATGGGACATTAATTAAACGAGTCATAAAACTTCATTGATCAGTTTATGGTATTAGATTAATTTTCCATGATCAAGGACTACCACTGATACATTGCCTACATGGAGGACAGATGGATGGAGGAGGCGAAGTAATTTCCATGTTCACCATCTAATTAAAATATAAAGTACTCAAGCTGTCAAAATTCTGGAAAATTTCTGGGCTTTTATACCTGAATTTGCGCTCCCTCATTCGAGGAATTGGTGCCCAAACAGGTGTCCCAACTCGAGAGTCAAGGAGCCTTTTTTTACGCAATTTCCGGCATTTGCCTGTAAATTACTGCTCATTTATTTCACACAATCACGATTTCGACTTCGTCGCCATTCTCAAGTGCATGTTGAAATGTTACAGTACGTTTTGATACTACTGTATCAATACTTGGGCTCAGAGTGTCTCTTTACGCAGAGCTTAGCTCTGGTTTCCATGACGGGAGGGTGCCTTGCGCGAGTGAAGAAATGCGCTGGACGGGGAAAGTGCTGCTACGGGCCGGGACGCAGATGGAGAGAAGCCACTTGAAGTCAGCGGGCAGGACGTGTGAAGAGCTGCTTGGTGTTTGGTGTATGGGGAAGGCATGCTACAGGAATACATGAGGATTGTCGCCGACGCGGCGCGGTCGAGCAAGTATGGTGTGTGCGCCTGTCTACTTCCTGTTGCTCACCTGCAGGTGCGCCAGCACGAATGTATTTCAGTTTTAGAAACGGTGAGCACCATTGTTAGATTGTGGTTGGTCGGTTGGTTCGTTTGTGGGGAGGGGACCAAAGACTGAAATCATCGGTCTCATCGGATTAAGGAAGGATGGAGAAGGATATCGGCCGCGCCCTTTCAAAGGAACCATCCCGGCATTTGCCTGAAGCGATTTAAAGGAATCAAGGAAAATCTAAATCAGGATGGCCGGACGCGGGTATGAACCGTCATCCTCCCAAATGCGAATCCAGTGTGCTAACGCTGCGCCACCTCGCTCGATGTTACACTGTGTTCCGAAATTCTTGACAGTGTGGTAACAGGTCATCAACGATGTATGCTTGTGAGCCGTTATGCTAAATGACGTTGCCCCCATTCCGTCCTTGCCAGTAATTACAGCATACTAAGCCAGAGTTACGAACGACTGCAGCTTGTTCATGGCTTAGACTTCTAAAGGTGGTTCTTTCACGACCTCCATTTTCTGGCAATGTTCCTTAAATTTTGAACAATGCAGCGCGACTCACCGGGTCACTGAATACAGTGTTGACTCTCTCAAACAAGGTTGTTGTTGGTAGTTGTAAGGCAAGATGTTTGCCGGCAATCGATTCAATTACACGGCACCTTTTGTGCTGTGAATGATTGTGGTTTGCGGGATAATCAATTCTCATGTTGCATAAAGGCCAGAGGATAGCCTCTAACTGCGCAACATGTCTTTTCCTGCACTCAGTAGTTGTACTCTTGTGATTAATGTTCTTATTCCAAGCAGAGCCAAAGCATCGGTCATTAATAAATGTAACTGTGCAATAATTTTCACCGTACACCAAAGGACTATTTTGGTTAAGACAAGGTGATATGCAGGATATAAAATCCCGTCTGAGGCCTGCGATCATTTTTATGTCAATAATTGACAGCCAGTGCTTTACAATCGCAATAAAGTCATGAGATGTTCAATTGACTCTTACACGTTTCGGGATTACACCCATCTTCAGACATCACAAACTTCAACTGCTTCCTAACCAACCAGGCGTACAGCCTTGACAACTCAAAGAAAGTGTCCAATAACATATGACTACAACTGCGACATAGTCATCCGTTATTGGACACTTTCTTTGAGTTGTCAAGGCTGTACACCTGGTTGGCTAGGAAGGAGTTGAAGTTTGTGATTTCTGAAGACGGGTGTAATCCCGAAACGCATAACATGTTCTAATAAAATAGCCCATTGAACATCTCATGATTTTATTGCGATTGTACAGCATTGGTTGTCAATTATTAAAGACAAGGTGATGGGGGCAATACGTATGTGTTTTGATCTCGTGCCTTTCAGGAGTGTAGTCAGACCTGTAATTTACTGGTGTTTCTCTATTTTAGAAAACGTATTTTCTTCTTGTTAAATGCCCGTTCTGTGAGCCGATGCCCTCTTCGTACAGTGGAGCCTACTTGAGGCGTAACCTGGGCCGCCTGTGTCTCAATAACGTGGGCCGTTTGCTGGGCCGGCGTGTGTTTCATGTTATTATACCTTTCCGCTAACTGTTTAGCGGATCCACCTTCATTGTTCATGAGGTATTGATTAATTTACCCATAGTGCTCTTTGTGTGGGCGATTTTTTTAATAATGCTTACGATTTTTGGATTTTAAACGTAAAGATCAAGCTTTGGATGCAGAACACACTGCAGTTGTGCCAAGATTTAACTAAATAATTTTGGTATTGGCCCCATCAAGTAACTGATAATTACAGGAATGCATTATCAGAAAGGATTAATTAATTAACGAAAGTATTTGTACCAGGGAGTAAAGTTTTAAAGCTGTTTATTACTTTTTATTTTCTCGGAGATATTTGCTGTTTCAGCTTTACATGCTCAATATTATTTATCGCTAGCGTGTACGCAATAATTGTTGTAAGAACGAAAATTCGTTGTTTTATTTGCTCCTAATGGCTCAGTGGTTTCCACTCCCGGCTCCCTACGTTCCGTTATTACATTTCGCATCTGACCTGTCTACGTGACATATCAGTTACAATGTCAGATTTATTGACAGGCCAGATATATTGTAACACTGCAACATGCACTTGAGACTGGCTATGAAACCGAAATCTTGATTTTGTGAAATAAATGAATAGAAATTTACAGTCGAGTGGCGGAAATTTCTTTCAAAAACTCCTACGTGACTGTGGTTTCCCTCGAAGGAAAAATAATTGAGAATCAAAGAAACCGTGCCACTCGCCGGTTGGTTGTTTTGGGGAAGGAGACCAGACAGCGAGGTCATCGGTCTCATCGGATTAGGGAAGGACGGGGAAGGAAGTCGGCCGTGCCCTTTGAAAGGAACCATCCCGGCATTTGCCTGGAGCGATTTAGGCAAATCACGGAAAACCTAAATCAGGATGGCCGGACGCGGGATTGAACCGTCGTCCTCCCGAATGCGAGTCCAGTGTCTAACCACTCCACTCGCCGGAACAACGCTGCACCAGTGGTTCATTTGCCTCTCATGTTGCCAGCGGGAACCGATTTTTTAACTGTGTGTGCATAGTACGGTGTGGTATCCGAGTCTAAAACAGAATGGAGAGCCGTTGTCCAGCTCCCATTTGGTTACTGATCCTGGAAGTGTCCACATCGCAGGCGATAGGATTGCGGAAGTTACCGCATTTTGATAGGCAAGTGTTGTCTTCCGTTACATTGGGAGGAGGTTTATACTAAGACCATCCTGTTTGTTCAGCGTGTTTTGCGATAGGAAGTACGCTTCGACTCGGTGGTTGCTTTTGTGCAATCATGCCGTTTTTCACCGCGAGAATCCGGCATTGCGACGCCACCGATCGCCATGTTAGTGAGCTTTGACGTTCGGCCCCTGTTTCTGTACACGTACTAAGGCTAGCAACTTTCAATTTCTTGATTCATTTCAGTCAAACGCTCTTCGTTATCTCTAGGGACTGGACGTATTTTCGTTTAGATTTCTCACTGTGTTTCGATGTGATTTCAGTTTCAATCCTTGTTCTACAGCCCGACGGCACCTCTCCAAGTCACTCATAATTGTGGATGTATGCTGTAAAAGATTGTGACAGGCCACCTCACAACTGTATGCCTTTCTGCAATTTTACAGGATTAAACAGTAATTGGTAATTGCGGCATTTAGAACATACGCGCTGAGGAGAAACAGGTACGTGTCATCTGTATACACTGTCGTGAAATTTTCCTACATGCATGCCCGTAATCCGTATACGTACTATTAGCGGTGCATGGGACTCTGTGAATTGCGGATGCAAGATTATCCTTCCACTAACCCCGGGGCGCTCACAAATCCAATGCATGTGTTCGTGATTGTGAGAGCTTCTGTTGCGTCGTCCAACAGTATTTGGAAATACGCATTGGCTAGTTCAGTTCTGAAAACATCATTCACAACTCACGACTCTAGACATCAGTTTTTCTCGTCGTAGAACTGAGTAGAAGCCTACGCCGGATTGTGTATTTATTGTGGCTTTAAACTCCCCACAAAGTCGCCTTTCCACTTTCAGATTGTTATCAATTGCTCGGCTGAACAGGTATTAGTGTACTTCTTCCGGGCGGGAAGACGTGCCGGTCCCCGGTACGAAGCAGTCCGGCGCAGTAGTGTTGAGGTCCGGTGTGCCGGCCAGTCTGTGGATGGTTTTTAAGGCGGTTTTCCATCTGCCTCGGCGAATGCGGGCTGGTTCCTCTTATTCCGCCTCAGTTACACTATGTTGGCGATTGATGCGCAAACACTGTATCCACGTACGCGTACACCACAATTAGTGCAACATGAAAACACTGAAGTTACACTCTTCTGGTGTGAGACGTTCCCGGGGGGTTCGATTGGGGTGCCGAACCGCAGAATAACCCTGGATTCGGTGTGGGGTGGTGGCGGGGTAGTGGACTGCTGTAGCCTGTTGTGGGGTTGTGAACCACTGAGGACTGCAGCGGGGACGAAGCCTCTCCGTCGTTTCTAGGTCCCCAGTTCAATACAATACAATACAATTAGTGTACTTTACTCTAATAAACTGTCTACTTCGGCTTTAACATCCGGTTTCATTGTGAAATGAACCGGTCAGAATCGAAAAATTGATGCACTGCTCCTCCTCTTAAAGTAACATGCTCCTGGTAATCCTCGACTCACCTAAGGCCAGGAATGAAAATATGGGAAAATTCGTCACATAAAGTAACTGATGATTGGTGAGATTGTAGAAACGACGTTAACAGAGTCCTCGATGGAATATCAAATCGTTTCAAAAGCGTAAGGACGAAAATACTTGGTCCACAAGTCAACCAAAAGGATACGTATATAGTGTGTCATCGCGTTTGTTTCTGTAACCAACAATCTTCTAAAGTATTTCTTTATTTGTGGAAAGCATTTGACTCAGTGCCACATCTACGCTTATTGTCAACAGTACGAGTCATCGTCATTTGTTGAATTAACCTCTCGTGTAGCCCAGGGAAGTGTGTTGAGACTCTTGCTATTCGTGTTGTACATTAACAACCTTGAAAGCAATATTAACAGTAGCCTCAGACTTTTTACAGATAATGCAGTTATCTACAAGGAAGTACCGTCTGAACGAAGCTGCATAAGCATTCAGTCAGAACCTGATAAGATTTCAAAGTGGTGCAAAGCTTGTCAACTTATTATGAATCTTGAGAAATGTAAAACTGTGCTCTTCACAAGACGAAAAAATGTAGTACCCTATGGCTAAAACATCAGTCAGTCACAGTTGTAAAACACTGTAGGGTTGTGTAATGGAATTATCACATAGGTTCAGTCGTGGGTAAAGCTGATGGTAGACTTCAGTTTATGGTAGAATAGTGGGGAAACCCAGTCACCCTGCAAAGGAGATGCGACCCATTCTATAATATTATGAGACCTGTACAAAATAAGACTAACAGGGGATATTGAACGCATACGGAGAAAGACAGCATGAATGATCACAAGTTTGTTTGGCCGTGGGATAGTGTCACAACGATGCTGAATAAATTGAACTGGCAAATTCTTGAAGAGAGACGTAAACTATTCCGAGACAGCCTACTTACATAGTTCCAACAAATGGCTTTAAATGATGACTCTAAGAACAAAGTACAATCCCCCTTAGTATCGCTCACATAGGAATTGTGAATAAACATTAGATTCATTACAGCAAGGGCAGACGCATGTAAACCCTCATTCTTCCCGCGCCTCATACGTGAATGGAATATGAAAAAAGCTTAATAACTGGCACAGTGGGACGTACCTTCTGCCAAGCAATTCACAGTGATTTGCAAATTATGGATGTAGATGTAGACGTAGAAATGAATGTAATAGTTTCAGGTGTGCATGAAATGAGAGCTACTATAGGTGAACCAAATAATCTACACTGATGCCTATCAAAATTATAACACAATTGAAGCTTGTAAACGAATAAATTTTACTAATTCTTCGTAATTTGTGTAACTGTAAGAATATGTGACTAAACCTACAAGTGATTTGGGGGTATCTATGGTGTGAAATATAGTACACGTTACTGATACCCCTGGCAGCAGCATCGGCTCTCGACTGGACATCGAGTCTATCTCAGCTTGGATGGTAGATAAAGATAAGTCAGTCCAGGGTGCTTCAACTTGAAAGCTGCACGTCGTAACTGTCAACTTCCAATTCCTCATTTTATGCGTCTGTTAAACATATGAACATTTTTGCTATGATAATCTGTGCCTGCTAGTCGATATCTGTGTGTCACTTATGGCTCAGCTGCGATGAGTTGTCTTAACACCGAGCGAGGTGGCGCAGTGGTTAGCACACTGGACTCGCATTCGGGAGGACGACGGTTCAATCCCGCGTCCGGCCATCCTGATTTAGGTTTTCCGTGATTTCCCTAAATCGCTCCAGGCAAATGCCGGGATGGTTCCTTTGAAAGGGCACGGCCGACTTCCTTCCCCGTCCTTCCCTAATCCGATGAGACCGATGGCCTCGCTGTTTGGTCTCTTCCCTCAAACAATCCAACCAAAGTTGTCTTAACGACCTCCTTTAGGAGCGAGCGGTGTCTGGAGCAATGAGAAATAAACACGGCCATTGTGGGCTGCAGTATTTCGTTTTATTCGGCTGTTAAGTATGCTACTGTGTGGCTGGGAGGAAGCATGGCTGCTCTGAGGTACATTCTGAGAGAAAGTGGGCGGTTGGTGATTACGACCTGTGTTTGTATGTGCAGAGTTATAATGAGAATTGCGAACGCGTTTCTCTGTGTGTGAGTGGCAGAGGATAAAGTAATATTCCCAGAATGAACTTTTCCAGTCTTCAGCAGAGTGTGGGCTGCTATCAAACTTCCTGGAAGATTAAAATTCTGACAAATGTCCCGTGTTGGTGTCCTGGTCCAGCACAACGTTTTAATCTGGCAGAAAATTTCAGGGTAATATTTGTTACAAATGCGTTGCTTGCTGTGCCATATTGATGCAACGTGTTCTTGTCTGAGGCATTTGCATAATAAGATGGGGCGTACTGTTTCGATTAGTATAGTCCAGAATTCGTAAAGAAAACGAAGTGTATTTTATTTGATTGAAGTGTGTTTGATTTGTAAGCGATCTGTGGAGATCCGTTCTTTATTCACCACAACGATTACTTGCACTTTCGTTGGTTTCATGAATATTTTGTGAGCGAAACCTTTCTCTGGCCGTGGCATAGCCATAGCGTGGTTTGTGTAACGTTAATTATGTGTTCTCTTGTAAAAAGACTGTATCTCTGGATTCCAGTAACTGTCAAGTGGTATGAAACCTTTCTATCTTTATTCACATTTCCCATTATTGAATTGTGTACATATATATAGGATTGTTTTAGGTGTATAGGTACACATATTTTGATAACTGGTACCTTACTGAGTGCCCACTTCAATATGTTAGTTGTTTCTTCTCTGAGTCTAACAGTCTTCCCACAGACAAATCACACAGCTTACTACCTGATGTTTCCTGCACAGTCGTAACTGCACCTGTCAGTACAGATTGATCGTTTTGCGTCCACTCTTCAATACTTGTCCCGCTGCCCAGGCGAAAATAAACATTAATGGCTTGCTTGTACCATACATACATACCTGGAAGTACTAACCAACCTAAAAACATACTACTCGTAAATGCTATAATTATTAGTCTGCAGATGCAGTAAGCACTGATGTAATGTTGTTCAGTATACTGTCCTTAATCATATTTGTACTTTACCCCGAACACCCTTTCCCTTCAGCATGGTTATGTATTCAGTAAGAATTAAACACAGCCATCGCGGGCTGCAGTATTTCATTCTATTCAGTTGTTAAGTGTGCTGTTGTGTGGCTGGGAGGAAGCATGACTGCTCTCAGGTGTATTCTGAGAGAAAGTGGGTACATTCATTCAGTCAGCATAAGATAGGTTCAAATGGCTCTGAGCACTATGGGACTTAACATCTGTGGTCATCAGTCCCATAGAACTTAGAACTACTTAAATCTAACTAACCTAAGGACATCACACACATCCACGCCCGAGGCAGGAATCCGAACCTGCGACCGTAGCGGTCGCGCGGTTCCAGACCGTAGCGCATAACATAACTTGCAGCGTTTTAAGTGAGTTTCTTACAGGTTCCATATGGTAAGTTTTCGTTGAGATCTTCGAAGCAGCACCTACTATACCGTGTACATTGCAGTGTTCTTCGAATATCCCATATTTTGTGGTTGTTTCTAGAAAAGTATCTGAATTTGAGTTATTACCCGAGTATGCTTAATGAAGTTGTTTTGCGTTTGAGGTGCGACATATTAAACTTTTCGAAATACGAAGGTTAGTTCTCTTGTTACTTACTTACTTATCCACTATTTTGCTTTACGCGATCAGGCTCAGAGGACCGCGCGCTGTTAGAAGGTTCCTCACCCACTGGGTTCGCCGGCCGGTGTGGCCGAGCGGTTCTAGGCGCGTCAGTCTGGAACCGCGCGACCGCTACGGTCGCAGGTTCGAATCCTGCCTCGGGCATGGATGTGTGTGATGTCCTTAGGTTAGTTAGGTTTAAGTAGTTCTAAGTTCCAGGCGACTGATGACCTCAGATGTTAAGTCCCATAGTGCTCAGAGCCATTTCAACCATTTGAACCAACTGGGTTCTGTTCTGTTCCTCCTGACGCCAATCATTCACTATTCCAACCTGCAGCAGGTCCTCATGGATTCCATCCCTCCATCTCTTCTTTGGTCTTCCTAGTGGGCGTCTTCCTCTTCCACAGGGAGTATAGTCCATAGCTTTCAAAGGCCATCTTGTTAGGAAACTTAATCGTTAAAGTAAATTAAGCAGCTCCAAGTCCAATTTAACCATTGCGCGAAGTAAGTGCGTCCTGCATTAAAGTCATTTCAGCAGCGCCGAGTGGCCGCGCGGTTTGAGGCGCCATGACACGGATTGCGCGGCCCCTCCCTCCAGATGTTCGAGTCCTCAATCGGGCATGGGTGTGTGTGTTATTCTTAGCATAAGTTAGTTTAAGCAGCATATAAGTATAGGGACCGATGACCTCAGCAGTTTGGTCCCTTAGGAATTCACACACATTTGAACAAAGTCACTTCGCACTGTAGTAGAACTTTTTACAGGACAGCATTTTTAGAGACAAGGAAGATATTCTGGCTGTTGGTGGCGTGCTAATCTCTCTGCAACCTGTGTCCAGGTGGTGAGAGCAAGGGGGGGGGGGGCGAGATAGGGTAACGTTTTGGTTATTCCTAGAGTCCAATATTTCCGCTTCGAGCTAGGTCAGTCTCGCGTTACCATGTTGAAAGGTAAAGCTTTGGAGATCTTTCCCTATCTACGAAGATGAGGTTACTGAAACCTATCTTGCGCGTTTGTGCTGAAATACTAATAATTTGCGTACTCATGAATGAGGTACACCTTTTGAGTATTTGTTGTTGCATGTCGTCTTCATAATGTTGCAATTTTAGTGGTCAGCACTGCATATAAGGGCACTTCAAGAAGTAAGTTACACATTGTTATGACAGGCCAAATAACATTTATTGAATGCTGCACTGCACTTCAGAGTGGTACAGTTACATGACAGCATTTGTCAACGTAGTCAAAGTGTGTCTCTAAACAACGATCGTAACGTCCTACCAGTCGTTCAGTTACCCGAAGATAGAAATCCCCCTTAGTTCGGAGCCATTCAAGAACCGCTGTATGAACGTCCTCATCGTTGAAAAATCTCTTTCTCCTCAGATTTCAGATTTCCTATAGCCTGCCGAAAAGATGTGAATCACGTAGTTCAAGATCTGTACTATACGGCAGACGCTTCCAGAGTTACCATCGTAAACGTTGAAGAAAAGCCTGTGCTGTTCGCGCCGTGTAGGATGTCGCTTTGTCGTAGACGAGAACAATGCTTTCGCTTAATTTTCAGTGCCTCTTGTTATTTATGGCGTTACGTAGCGGTATCCGCGTTACGAATAAGCGTTAATGAGCGTGGCCTTTGCCATAAAACCTGTGAACGCATCTCCTTCACAGTCGAAGAAAAGCGTGACCGTGACCTTCGCTGATGATGGCGCAACATAACATT
The DNA here is from genome assembly GCF_023898315.1 of Schistocerca nitens. Classification (NCBI taxonomy): domain Eukaryota; kingdom Metazoa; phylum Arthropoda; class Insecta; order Orthoptera; family Acrididae; genus Schistocerca; species Schistocerca nitens. The sequence continues at coordinate 1,003,570,679 of NC_064614.1, forward strand.
CTTCCTGTTCAGGAGAGAAGGTGTGTCTTCATTCCATACACGGTCTCTTTGACGCAGGTGTAAAATGATGGAACCCTGCCTCATCGTCGGTAACTATGCAGCTTAGGAAATCTTCACCGTCTACGTACTACGGAGTCGAGAGATCCTATAAATCTTGCGCTTAGTGTGTAGATGCAGATGTAGATGTACGTGAAAGTGATCGCAGACCTCAGCGTGAGCCAATTCCCGATACTGCAGACGATGTCGGATGACGAAATGAGCATTCTCCGCTATCACTCTGCGATTGCTGCGTCTGTGCACAGTGAATGTGTGTTAAATTTAGACTTTTTGCTCACAGGAATGCTACTGTCTCGCGTACTTCGGACTATGTTTCCAGTTACTACGACATTTATTACCTCACTGTAATGCACCTGATATCCGTTCCACAGCAGATCTGTATCTACCATTCTTACGTTCTGACCTCCCTACACACACTCTGTAATCAAAAGTATCCGGACACCTGGCTGAAAATGACCTACAAGTTCATGGCGCCCACCGTCGGTAAGCTGGAATTCAGTATATTGTTGGCCCACCCTTAGTCTTGATGACAGCTTCCAATCTCGCAGGCATACGTTCACTCATGTGCTGGAAGGTTTCTTGGGGAATGGCAGCCTATTCTTCACAGAGTCCTGGGCTGAGGAGAGGTACCGATGTCGATCGGTGAGGCCTGGAACGAAGTCGGCGTACCAAAATATCCCAGAGGTGTTCTATAGGATTCAGGTCAGGACTCTGTGCAGGCCAGTCCATTACAGGGATGTTATTGTCGTGCAACCACTCCGCCACACGTCGGCATTATGAACAGGTGCTCGATCGTGTTGAAAGATGCAGTCGCCATCCCCAAATTACTCTTCAACAGTCGGAAGCAAGAAGGTGCTTGAAACATCAATGTAGGCCTGTGCTGTGATAGTGCCACGCAAAACAACAAGGAGTGCAAGCCCCCTCCAGGAAAAACAAGATCACACCATAAAACCAACACCTCCGAATTTTACTGTTGGCACTACACACGCTGGCAGATGACGTTCACCGGGCATTCGCCATACCCACACCCTGTCATCGGATCGCCACATTGCGTGCCGTGATTTGTCACACCACAAAACTTTTTTCCCCTTTTAAATCGTCCAACGTTTACGCTCCTTACACCAAGCGAGGCGTCGTTTGACATTTACAGCGTGATGTGTGGCTTATGAGCAGCCGCTCGACCATGAAATCCCAGTTTTCTCAGCTCCCGCCAAACTATCATAGTACTTGCAGTGGATCTTGATGCAGTCTGGAATTCCTGTGTGATGGTCTGGATAGATGTCTGCCTATTACACATTACGACCCTCTTCAACTGTCGGTGGTCTCTTATCAGTCAACAGACGAGGTCGGCCAGTACGGTTTTGTGCTGTACGTGTCCCTTCACGTTTCCACTTCACAGTCACATCGGAAACGGTGGACCTAGGGTTGTTTAGGAGTATGGAAATCTCGCGTACAGACGTATGACACAAGTGACACCCAATCACCTGGCCATGTTCGATGTCTGTGAGTTCCGCGGATCGCCCCATTCTGCTCGCTCACGATATCTAATGACTACTGAGGTCGCTGATATGGAGTACCTGGTGGTAGGTGGCAGCACAATGCACATAATATGAGAAACCTATGTTTTTGGGGGTGTCCGGATACTTTTGATCACATAGTGTATGTATCAAGTTTGATGTGATACACTGTAGCGCCTGTCCCTGTATGCGGATGTCCATGTTGTTTGTTGATTTCTGAGTCCGTCTAACGCGCCTGTGATGAAGGCTGAGTTTTCGACTGGCCAATAGAAGTACTGTTTACTTCCTCATCTGGGGAACAGGTGGCCGGCTGAGGTCGGCGGAAGCGCGAGAGGAAACAAACATCCGCAACATGGACGCTGAGGCGGCTACGTGTTGCCGGGACCGGCAGTCTCTTCGGCCACGAGTACTGAAGCAGTCTTCTTAGGACAGTAAAATGCACTGCTGGAAAGCTAAAGCCAAACGGCTACTGGAAAAATGTGAAAAAACTGAAAAAGGTGTTGTCGTCGGATTGAGAGTCAGCATGTAGAAAAGTGAAAAAACAATCTTCGGTGAAATTAAAGGCAAATGTGTCAGCATTAAGAGTGTAAGAGAAGAGAACAAACGGAAGTCGGCGTGGAAGACATGAGGAACTCAGTATTAGTCTGACAGAGCTGTGGACGACGTAACACTCCTACGGGATTTCTAAAATCAAATGAAAACTAAAAGATTATTCAAGTTGGTGTGTAGAATCTAGCACTGGAGGCATACAATCCGACTTTTGTAAAAATATCATCCACGCAGTTCTGAAGACAGCAACGGCAGATGAGTACGAATATTATTGCACGATAACCTTAACACCTCATACATCCTTCTTGCCTACAACGACAATATACAGATGAATGGAAAAGAAAACCGAGGATCTGTTAAACGACGATCAGTTTGTGTTTAGCAAAAACGCAGTCTGCACCTGCCTCTAAAGACTCTGGTATTCTGCAAATCAAGATTATCCTTCTGCATATCGACGACTGTGTTATCAGTAACGACATGATGCGCTCAGCCGGAAGAGGTTAACGAGAACGTAGCGGCAGTGTGGCACTGAAAATAAATGTAGCATATTAACTTGTACCTCGGCACTTCAAGATAACGAAACTTCACCTGTTTCTGCTACAGTTGAAAGTACACATAGTCCACACCATGTGTGGACGATGTTGACAAGTATTTGTGATCCTTCGAGTAATTTATTAAAATAATTAGCCTCTGGTCGATTTTTTGTGTAGGTCTTTCCCCTAATTACATTGTGTACCTTTAAATTGTACAAATTTGCGGTTGCTAAGTCAATTTTGGATTTATGATTCATAACAAGGTGCGTTAACAAATAATTCTTAAGGCAAGTATAATCAAATCAAAAAGAGGCTCTCAGATTTACATCGACCACATTTAGTCGCATTACATGTAAATATACATTATAACCTTGGTTCCTAAAGCCGTAGTACTAACTAATTCCTATTGTAAGTAAATTATAAAAGTGATGCTATAAGTTACCGATTTTTTCCACATACACGACAACAGCGGTAATACATCTTGGCGTGACACTGAAAAACTGAGTGTGTTTTCATCACAATTCACTTGTTTTTAGGCGTTGTTTCCTCCTATTGCTACGTAATTTGTTCGTTGTTTTTATAATGATAGTTTCCATCTTGAAGCAGAAATTGTAGACGTTCTCCGAAACACGTGTGAGCTTCTTCAAATATCCCTTCATTAGACTCAAAACACTTTCCAGCCAACGAGTCCAACAAGCCCCCTTGAGCGCGAGTAAGGCTTAAAAGTGTTGTTAATCATTGTGACAGAAAAAATATTAGCAGCTGATGTCTCACCATCTGCATCAGGAGGGCGACAAAAATTGGTTCAAATGGCTCTGAGCACTATGGGACTTAACTTCTGAGGTCATCAGTCCCCAAGACGTAGAACTACTTAAACCTAACTAATCGATGGACATCACACACATCCATGCCCGAGGCAGAATTCGAACCTGCGACCGTAGCAGCAGCGCGGTCCCGGACTGAAGCGCCTATAACTGCTCGGCCACAGCGGCCGGCGAGGGCGACAGAAAATGTGTTCGGGAGGTGCAGAAATCAACCTTCTATGGGACGTATGTATTACACATCACAAAATGGACATCGTCGACATTCAAGAAATGTTCAAAACAAACCATTAACTTGCACCATGAACACAAATTGAAAAATGGCACGCCACGCTATCGCCAAAGTTCGCACCATCAAGATCTATGGCGAAATAGTTGGGAGTTACAAACAGTGCAGGAAGTTCAGCTATGTATTCATTTTTAAAGAATTAAAGAGTGCTTATGCAATCATATTTGTGTAACGTGGTGGTGAGAATTGAAGGAATGTGATAGCATGCAAGCAAAGTCGAAACAGTCGGTCGTGGAGGTTATCGTCAAACCGGCTATCCTTTAACGCGTAGCTGCAGATAATGCGGTAATACATATTGTAGGCACGGAAAAAATAAACATCCGCAAGATGAATTTATCCAGTGGTTCCAGGTGAATCACAATGTCACACACTTTTCGAGGGAATAGTTTGCTCTGAAGGACTATGCTTTTTATACACAGACCAGGAATCAAGCAAAAGGAAGTTATTTTGACCATCTATTTTCAAAAGCAGTGCTCATACCATAATTGTAGTTCTCTTACGCCCAATTTCCCACTGTGGCTTGCTGTGACGTAAATATCCACGCACATGAGAAGAAATGGTAGGGTGCAGAGCACCTCCAACTTCTAACAGCCCAATAAATAACTTCCTAGCCAATTTACCATTCAGATTACCAGTTGGCATAACTGTTGGGTTCACACACTGATGTTAGTTGATCTTTATACGACTCTCTTGGTACTTTTAATTTCCGGGGTTCCTTTCATATACATTTCATCTTCAAATCCCGATTGGGGAGAGCTGGAAAACAAATTCCTTACTCAACTATGGGATAAATTTGGTTATCTCATATACAAATTTTTGGGCTGATTCTGCAGTCTACTGTGGATCCTCGAGTTGACTTTTTTTAAATTTCGTTATCTTACGTCTTAAAGTCATGCAACCAAGCACTGCTTCCCTTGAAATTACTGTAATCTATATCGCGCGAAATTTGATGTGTATAACGTAATAGGTCAGTATCAAGCACACTCTGTAAATTACACGGAGCATATTTGAAACGCGCAAACACCAGTTTTTGAAATGAGTGCGGCTTGTCGTCCCTTGAATATCCGTAGTTTTCTTACGCACTACTCGATCATATTGCCGCAGACTTATTCGAAATCTGTTCACCACTGTTTTTTATTACGCTGCGAATGATTTTCCATGTGCGTAATTGTGTTTAGTACTTTCTTCTTGGACAATGGTTGTCCCTTACTACATTTCAGTGTAGATGGGATTTGTTATTCTCGGTACGACAAGGATGATGAACAACATAGCTCGACAACTGTTTCAATATCACTTCCACTTGTTAAGCTCGTTTCGTCTTCATTGTACTCCTCATGTAGGTTGCCCGCCTGTCGAGCGTATAGGACACCACACACTGCACTGACCCATCTTGCAGAAACCATAATATTTCATTTGACATTTTTTCTTACTCTGCAAAATTCCTTGGATTGCTTTCTCACGAAACGTGAACTTCCGCAAGTGTTGCTGTAGTATAATGAAATGTCTACTTGGTTTCCGTTGCCATTGCTCCAATTTGTTTCAACACCACTAGTACTGTAGCACTGTTGTGAGTTGCTCGTGGACTAAGCAGTTCAACTACCCTCCGCAGCCTCATGCTGTGCTCACCACTGGATACCTCCAGTCCCTCCCCCTATTGCCATTTGCAGCCAACATTGTGCTTCCATGGTAACGATATGTGAGGCGTCGAATTCCCTGAACATCATTGCCCTTTGCGACCTTGCACTGAAGGGGTTTCTTGTAGATAAGAAAAAAAATGTGCGTGTAATCTTATGGGACTTAACTGCTAAGGTCATCAGTCCCTAAGCTTACACACTACTTAACCTAAACTATCCTAAGGACAAACACACACACCAATGCCCGACTGAGGACTCGAACCTCCGCCGGGACCAGCCGCACAGTCCATGACTGCTGTAGTTAAGAGATAATCTAATCTGTTGAATAATGTGGTTGCTTGAATAAATTGTTTTTCAAATACGCTGGTTTCTCCTTGGAAAAGCACATTTGTGAACAAAGGTTCATTGTCCTTATGAAAGAGTCCTCCTACCTCAGTGCATCTCCACCCAGCACCCCCACCCCCGACTTCCGCGTCTCGCTCTATATCTCTTCTGAAGCAATTTTTCGCACACAAAATGATACAGCCGACTCAAATTGTGTTTGCTAGGTATTTTTTAACTTTTGCACGGTAATCAGTGACAAGAATCCTTCTCAACTCCCAGAAAATACTGGCTTCAATATTTCAGTGTCCGACTCAAGTTAGAAACCGGTCCGCAAAAATCACTTGGAATCTTTTTATAACAGTTCCTATTAGTCTCGATTTTGCTTTTGATTTGTGTTCAACAAGTGCGGCACCCATCTCGCATAGAGCTTCCTCAGGTAAAACGTACCGCAGCCTTTCTCTTGACAGGCTTTCTAACGATCCCTTGAGGTGAATCTTAAGTGAGGGATTTGATGCAGTGGTAGGACACTGGATTAATACTCAGGAGGAAGGCGGCTCAGAACCCCGTCCAGCTATCCTGGTTTAGGTTTCTGTAGTTTCTTTAAATCGCTTAAGGCAAATTCAGGACAGTCATTGTGAAATGGGGACAGCCGATTTCTTTCCCAGTCTTTTCCCTACGAGAGGTAGTCAAAAAGTTTCCGGAATTTCGTTCTAACAGTTTTTCTGCCACTTGTATTAGTTTGAAATAATTACTCTGGTTTAATTAAATATTCCTGATTGCTCTGCAATACTGTGCAGAATTTTTTTGTTTACAGACAAGAGTGCGAGATGGTCTGTTGGTACGATGATGTAGCTCGAGCAGAGGGCGAACATTAAATACATGTGCAAATTGGGGAAATCTGCTGCAGAAACTTTGTTAGCCTTACAAACAGTTTACAGGGACATTATTTTAAAGAAAACAGCCGTTTACGAATCGATTTCAAGATTTCGCAATGGACGGGAATCGCTGGAAGATGAGCACCGCCATAGAAGATCATCAACCTCCAGAAATGAAGAAATGGTCGAGGCAAGTAAAACAGTTAATCAGATCATACCGACGATTGACCATCAACGAGTTGCCGCAAGAATTGGAGATTTCTCATGGATCCATTCACGGAATCCTGTCACATGATTTGAAGATGAAACGTGTCGGTGCGAAGTTTGTCCCGTGGATGCTGACACCACATCAAACGGAAACTCATATGTTGACGGCTGCCGAACATTTTCAGAGAAACCACACAGGGCACGACGGTTCTTGAGACAATCGTTACTGGTGATGAAACCTGGGCGTACGCCCAAGACCTTGCTGCAGTAAAAAAAGGCATTCGTCAGAACAGGGCACAACGTCCTCTCCGCGACAACTAAACTTCGGGAAATACCAAAACAGGAGTTCCATCGTTGTTTCCAGCGATAGGAGGAGCGGTGGAACAAGTGTGTGTGTGTGTGTGTGTGTGTGTGTGTGTGTGTGTGTGTTTTCTGAAGGAGCCTATTTTGGAGATGATTAAGTACATATGTCCCTATAGTGTAGTAATAAATTGTTACAACAAATTACGGATACTGTTTGACTGCCTCTCGTATTCGAGAATGTGCTCTATCTTTAATGATCTCGTTGTAGGAGGGACGTTAAGCTTCAATATTCATTTTTTTCCTTCATCTTATGGGACTTCCCGTGCATTCGAATTCAGCTAAGCGTTTCATGATAGTTAGGAGCTGGCTCCTAATAATTTCTAAACAAATTTGAATGAGTTTCAGTAAGTCATAGATCTGCCCACCCGGTTAGCCGTTCGGTCTAACGCACGGCCTTCCGTATGGGAAGGAGCGCCTGGTCCCCAGCACGAATCGGCCCGGCAGACTTGTGTCGAGGTCCGGTGAGCCGGCCAGTCTGTGGATGGTTTTTAGGCGGTTAGGCGGTTTTCCATCTGCCTCGGCGAATGCGGGTTGGTTCCTCTTATTCTGCCTCAGCTCCACTATGTGTACACCGCCTTTACTTTAACACGCAAACATAGGGGTTACACTCGTGTGGTCTGAGACTTTCCCTGGGGGGGGGGGGGAGGGGCAAACGTGAGCTGAACAACACAATAACCCTGAAAGAGTGGTTCGGTGTGGGGCGGCGGAGGGGTGAAGTGGACTGCGGTAGTCGTCGTGGTGTTGTGGACCACTGCGGTTGCGGCGCGGACGGAGCCTCTGCATCGTTTCTAGTTCCCCGGTTAATATACAATACAATGCAAGTTATAGATCTTCGAGAACCATTTTTTGACTGCACGACACTTCACTGCAACAATTTGAACGAAACTCTCAGAACGTGAGTTATTTGTTCTGAATATTAAGTTACTGAGCAACGTGAATAAAAGGAAATTTTGTCGATACTAACTCCAGGCCGAGAAATTCTCACCTTGTCCTCGTTTTCCACGAGTGGCAAAATAGAAAGCATTACGTAATTTTTCTTTTACTTTTGCGGTGATGCAAGGTGATAATCAGTGCTCAATATGGATGGCATAATTCTCGTAGCTTCATCGTTTTGGAGCAGTTAAGTACAGAGGTGCAAGGCAAGTATATGTGAGTTGTCGGCATACCATTGAAGAAGTGAAGGGAAGGAAACCTTTTGAGACAGCTGTGTACGGATGCTAACAACATCGTTCAAACAAAACTGTGCGATAGTACTTCCATCACCATCTCGATACACAACTCCACTTGAGGCATACTTGTTCGTAGCATATTTAATCTGTTATGTTCACTTGACGTATTATTATTATTTTCTTGTATTTTGTGTGTCCACTGAATGATGTAAATCAGGTATAGTTAAATACCTCCATCTCAGAGGTGAATAGCATTACTTTTAGTTACGTAAATTACTCATCAGTGAAGAGTACCTCAATATTCTGTACATTTCAGTTCCAAGTTCATGAAGATAAGAATGGGAGAGAGAAGCATATGGTCGTAGTTTGCAGAGTACTTGATACGAGCAAATTTTCCTAGAAATGATATTCAGGCTGTAAAAAAATTCAGTGCGTCCCCGCAAACTTGGACTTGCCCAGGAAAGAACTTTGCCCTTGATTAGCTGGTAAACAATTTCCAGATTCCTCAAGTTATGAACGGTGGTCTGTTAGGAAACACTCGTTCTTCATCCAACGTCGGCGATTGCTGACACTGACGTGTTATCTCGCGAAGTAGTGACACACCAGTATGACTGCTTAACTAGCTTTCAAATAAAGACTTGGACTGATTGTTAACAAAGGCTAAAATAGCAGAAAGAATTCTTTTTCTGTTGCATACACAGGATTTCAGTCACTACCACAGACTACGTAAAGAGATAGAGAACTAATTTTTCAAAAATTATTTTGTATTTCCCCCTAACACTTTCTCATAGGTTTCTGTACGGTTCGACTGTGTGGTAGGGCTAATGCTATCAGCCCTTTTTATCTACAGTTTGGCGAATTTAAAAAACAGTTCTTGAAGGCCCAACGCCACCAACCGGCCGCCGTGTCCTCCACAGCCCTTACACGTCACCCCGGATGCTGATACGGAGGGGCACATGATCAGTACATCGTTCTCCCGGACGTTGTCGGTTTTCGTGACCGATGCCCGCTACCTCCCAATCAAGTAGCTTCTCATATATATGTGTGTGTGTGTGTGAGTGTGTGTGTGCATGTAACTTTTTGAGCTTTTTTGTAACGTTTCCCATTTATTAAATTTATAAAAACTACCTGGGGTACCCGGTTTCCCTCAGGGAGTTATGAGATTCTATGGTAGTTGGAATAAATGGATAAACTTTAAAGTATAAGAGGTAAAAAAATGTTATTGGAAACATATTCTAACTATTTACAATACTTGTTAAAGAATAAGAGATAAAACATTTTATTGAAAACATATTATGACTGTTTACAGTACTTGTTTATAAACAACACTTTTCATTTTGTTATCCGGGGTATATATGTACAATTTTTTTCGAATTCCTATTCGAAAGCAAACTACATGTAGCTGACCTTGAGTGAAGCAGGAGTTTTTCAGGTTCACGCCGCAATATTTTAAATTTTGTAGTTGGAGATTTGTTAATTCTAAAACTGTAGACAAATTTGATTGGAAATTGCAGTTTTTTTAAATTGGAATGGCAGTTCAGTAGGGATCAATGGTGTTCTGGGTATAAATAGTGTGTGTCCTTTATACTTTCGAGTCATAACTTCGGCTTCGATTATGTTATTCAAGAGCTGGTTGACGATCATCCTCGTTCCATTACATAGTTTTGGTGAGTTGTAATTTCTGAGTAGTATGTTCGCAGATCCAATTTTAAGTCGAAGGCAATGTGATGGCATTCCTCGTACTTGCAAAGAGTTTAGAAATTCTGTAGAGAAGTTCACACTTTCTTCAACGTTTACCATAGTGTCTATGGATTTGTATTTTTTCCCCACATTTTCTTTTGGCTATTAAAGTTGATATCGTTGACAATATTATTTTTAGCTGCTAAAATTGCCCTTTCAAGTATCCAATCCAGACTGGTATAGTTGTGAACAATGTTCAGATAAATCTGTCGTGAGTTAGTTTTCAGCAGAGGCTATGTTGCAGAAATCACTGTTGAGTTTAATGAGACCGGTCGTCAGGGCAGTAGGATATGTGCGTTCGCCTGTTTGTAAAAGTTGTTGAGCAAAATGCGCTGTTGTTTCGTCTTTCGATAGTTCGACTCTCATATTTTTTGTTAGTCGCAGTATTTGTATGTGTGGCCAGAGATGTGATTTTCTAAATATACCTTCATCGCGTGTGCTTGTGTTGACTTGGGGATAAGTGGAAATGTTTGTCAATAATCTCCTGAGAGTATGAGTAGTACTTGATGCTGTAGCCTTTTTCCTGTATAATGTCGATAGTATCTTTTTGTTTTGGCTGCATCCCAGGTTCTACTAATGTCTGGTTGTTTATTGCTAAGCATTTATTTTGTAGGCAAATGAGTGTCTCATTGAAGATGTCGTCGTTCAATTCAATGGTCAGACTAGGATGAGCTTGTCTGATTTAGTAGAGTATGTCGTCATTCATACTCTCTTTGGAGGAGTCCAATAGCTATTTTGGATTCGATGAGTTACATTTTGTTTATGGCGAGTAAGTCTCTCATTTGCTCAGCTGAGGCGGTGAGTGAGGCTGCTAGTAGTGTTAATTCGCAGTGACTGTCGTTTTCAAGAACAAAAAAATGGCTCTAAGTACTATGGGACCTAACATCTGATGTGATTAGTCTCCTAGACTTAGAACTACTTAAACCTAACTAACCTAAGGACAACACACACATCCATGCCCGAGGTAGGATTCGAACCTGCGACCGTAGCAGCAGCGCGGTTCCGGACTGAGGCGCCTAGAACCGCTCGGTCACAGCGGCCGGCCTGTCGTTTTCCTTGGATGCCAAAAACATGATCGGTTGCATTTCTGTTAGTGTTGATCGAAGTGACACCGAAAGTCATTTTGAAGGAAGTGTTTTAAAACTGGAGTCTCCCCAGTCATGTAAAGTAAAAACTCCTGCGCAGGTGCTTCCAGTGGCGGAAACTTAATTTTTCCATTCATGCAACAGAACTCTGGTGTTTCTCTACTGAATTTTTTCGCGTTGCAAAATTGGCAGACGTTATGCATTTTTCCGATTACGACGCGTTTGTGTTTGTTATATTCTTTTGTCGGGCTGTATCGGAATGCTTCATTTGTTAGGTTTTACTGTTTACTTGTCCTCGTCTGCCCTTGTCGTAGGCTGACAGTTTGATTGCTGGCATGACGTCAGAGTCTTTTATTATAAGATTGTGTCGCAATTCTTGATTCTTCAATCCCTTCATTTTATTGTTCTTCAGTTTCTTCCGCTTCCCACGGCGCTCATTCTCGTTCGTTGGTGTAGCTTAAACTTGCTTCGCGCTTTTCTACTGTTTCGTTCTTTCTCTGCTCTTTTTGATTTTGCCGTTTTACTGCAGTTCTCTGTTTCGTTTTTTCGCTGTTCTTTTTTTATTTTTGACGTTTTCCTTCGCAATGGCAAGATCTCCTCCTCCTTTACGATAGACGTCGTCTAAAATGTAAATCAAATCAACTTTTTATTAACAAGTACACAAAGTATAGTTTACATAATTTTCGTGCTTTTGTATTCAGTCACTGTACCATTTTTAACTACTCACACTTCACTGTTTGTTTTAATTCACTCACTGCACTACTTTTTCGGTTCCTTCCTTCGTCACTGATAATAAACTGACATTCGATCCCACGGCGGATCTGGCCGCGTGGGGTAGCCGAGCGGTCTATGAGCACATTGTCACGGTTCGCGCGGCTCCCCCCGTCGCAGGTTCGTTGTTGGTAAGGCGGGTACCAGGTTGAGATTCATTGGGAGAGTCCTTAGAAAATGTAGTCTATCAACAAAGGAGGTGGCTTACAAAACACTCGTTTGACCTACACTTGAGTATTGCTCATCAGTGTGGGATCCGTACCAGGTCGGGTTGACGGCGGAGATAGAGAAGATCCAAAGAAGAGCGGCGCGTTTCGTCACAGGATTATTTGGTAAGCGTGATAGCGTTACGGAGATGTTTAGCAAACTCAAGTGGCAGACTCTGCAAGAGAGGCGCTCTGCATCGCGGTGTAGTTTGCTGTCCAGGTTTCGAGAGGGTGCGTTTCTGGATGAGGTATCGAATATATTGCTTCCCCCTACTTATACCTCCCGAGGAGATCACGAATGTAAAATTAGAGAGACTCGGGCGTGCACGGAGGCTTTCCGGCAGTCGTTCTTCCTGCGAACCATAGGCGACTGGAACCGGAAAGGGAGGTAATGACAGTGGCACGTAAAGTACCCTCCGCCACACCGTTGGATGGCTTGCGGAGTATAAATGTAGATGTAGATGTAGTGTAAGTTAGTTTAAGTTAGATTAAGTAGTGTGCTAGCTTAGGGACCGATAACCTCAGCAGTTTGTTCCCATAAGACCTTACCACAAATTTCCAAATTTTCCTTTACGCACCCCCACAAATGGGTTGCCCCACCAGTAGCGATTTCCAGAAGAAACTCACGTTCGAACCCACAACGGGTGTTTCTTTATACAGGATGATTTTTTCCACCGAGTACAAACTCTAGGGATTAATCGATGAGAGGATACGGAACAAAAAAGTTATAGTTAACTTACGTCCGGAAATTGATGATTTCCATGCTACAGACCATTTATTCAATCATGCATTGTTATAGAGACTGCGGTCTAATACTCTCTGTACCATACAACCACATTCACAGTCCGTGTTGAAAATGGTTTCCATATGCCTGAACGCATGTGTGCAGGGTCTACGCGCAGTAGCATGTTCTGTCTCACATGTTCACAGCGGCCAGGCTGCATCCGAACAGTGTCAAAAACAGCACGAATACGCTGCTCCGGTGTCTCCACATCTAGAATGGGCTCTGCGTACACGATACTTTTGAGATGGCTCTATAACCAGATATCGCACGGGTTGACATCCGGTGAACGAGGAGGCCATGCAACTCGACCCCCACTCTGATCCATCGACCAGGCAAGACACGATTGAGATGCGTCCGGACGTTAACGGTAAAGTGGGCTAGAGTACCGTCGTGTAGCAACGACATAACCCTTCGATTAATCAATGGCACTTCTTCCACCAGGGAAGGCAAAGTCATCCGCAAGAGACGTCTATAGTTTCGGACTGTTGGGCGACGTGGAAGAAAGGCTGGTCCCAAAATACGGTCGTCAATTATCCCGGCCCACACATTCCGGCTGCACCGATGCTAATGATTCGCTGTTACCATACCATGGGGGCTTCTCTGATGAAAGTTGGAGATACCACTCCGCCTAAACGTGGCCTCATTTGTGAATACGATGGAAGACACAAATCCCGGAATTGTGGTTGCCTGGTGAAGAAATTAGCGACAAAACTGCTCCCGATGTGGAAAGTCCGTCGCTGGTAAGGCCTGCACGCTTTGTAAGTGACAAGCATAGTAATAACTGTCATAGAGGATGTTCCACTCGGTCGTCTGGCTCATCCCGTACTGGCTGGTCAACTGTCTGGTACCGACATGGAGGTCGCCTTCCACAGTGTTAATAACATTTTCCTCCAAGTCTGGTGACCGAACAGTTCGGTTACGTGCTTCATGATTTCCTGCTTCCTGAAACGACCCTGTCTCAGATAAACGGCGAAACACTGTTGGAAACATTGAATCCTATGGTTGTTGTCGACGGGGACAGGTCTCCTGATACAACCTTGCTGTCCGCCCCCGCCCCCACCCCTCCCCTTCCCCCTCCCCGATTGCCATTCACCTTTCCGTAAGAAAAACACCATGTCGATAAGTTCTCGATTCGAATACGGAACCATAGTGTACAGCGCTGTATCACATCCACTACAAGATGAAACAGCAAGAGAAAGTGAATCGGACACAACATTACCAATTACTATGGCAGGAGAGGGCACTAGGACATGACGTATGAGGAACAGTACCATCCTCTAGGAGGAAACCGTGTATACTGTAACTGTGGCTGTATGGCACAGCGCGTATTAGACCGCAGTCTCTATAACATAGTACAATTGAATAAATGATTTCTAGCATGGAAACTACGAATTTCCGGAACATTAGATCTTCTTTGTTTCGTATCCTCACATATCAGTCCAAAGAGTTTGTACACGGTGGGAAAAAACATCCTGTATAATTACAAACATACATGTTCGTTTCTTCAAATCTCAAATCTCCGAAAGTTGCTTTGAGACTTGTTTTACCCACTGTTATTATATACCTACATTTTTAATACATTTAATATATAAATACAGGGTGGTCCATTGATCGTGACCGGGCCAAATATCTCACGAAATAACCGTTAAACGGAAAAACTACAAAGAACGAAACTTGTCTAGCTTGAAGGGGGAAACCAGATGGCGCTATGGTTGGCCCGCTAGATGGCGCTGCCATACGTCAAACGGATATCAACTGCGTTTTTTTAAAAAATAGGAACCTCCATTTTTATTACATATTCGTGTAGTACGTACAGAGATATGAATGTTTTAGTTGGACAATTTTTTTCGCTTTGTGATAGATGGGGCTGTAATAGTCACAAACATATGGCTCACAATTTTAGACGAACAGTTGGTAACAGGTACTTTTTAAATTAAAATAAAGAACGTAGGTGCGTTTGAACATTTTATTTCGGTTGTTCCAATGTGATACAAGTACCTTTGTGCACGTATCATTTCTGAGAACGCATGCTGTTACAACGTGATTACCTGTAAATACCACATTAAATGCTCAAAATGGTGTCCGTCAGCCTCAATCCATTTGGCAATTCGTGTAACGACATTCCTCTCAACAGTGAGTAGTTCGCCTTCCGTAATGTAAGCATATGCATTGACAATGAGTTCACGCATGTTGTCAGGTGTTGTTGGTGGATCACGATAGCAAATATCCTTCAACTTTCCCCACAGAAAGAAATCCAGGGACGTCACATCCGGTGAACGTGCGGGCCATGGTATGGTGCTTCGACGATCAATCCACCTGTCATGAAATATGCTATTCAATACCGCTTCAACCGCACGCGAGCTATGTGTCGGATATCCATCATGTTGGAAGTGAAACGTCCCCTTTGAACAATTATACATGACTGTGCTTAACCTGACACCTAATATTTTTAGCGCAACGCAATCTGACTTTCAAAAATCCCTACAAAAGAATGGCCCTGACTAACATTAACCTATGCGTTTCACAAATCACTTACCTCACAAAAATCTTCGTTACTCGAACTACTGCAATACAGCGAGCGCCACTACTGCCGCTAAATAAAAGATTCAAACTACGGAAGGCACTAACTACTGATAGGCATAGTTAGCAAATGAAAGATTTTGATAGAGAACAAACAATGTATTTACCTTAATAGTCATCAAAAGTCATAATATATATAGGAGTTCATAACATCCATTCTTACAAATATCAAAACTCCGCCATTTCTCTCCCCACACCCACCACTGCTGGCGGCTCACCTCCAACTGCGCAACGCTACGCGCTGTTAACATCCAGCTGCCGCTGCCCAACACTACAATGGCAGACCACAATGCAAACTAGCCACAGACTGCACACAGCACAGCCAGTGATTTTCATACAGAGCGCTACGTGACGTTGCCAATAAGAAAACATAAACAGCCTACTTACATAGCCCCCATGCTCCCCACAAAAAAATTTTACAAATTGTTTTCGGCACTGGCCAATAGAGATTTGAAAAATTTTTTCATAATTACAGTAAGAAAGATATCAAATGCACACACTTCTTGATACAATGTTGGTCAAAAGCTAAAATTTTCTCACAGTCCATAAAGACAGTCCTGATCATTCATCACAGTAACATTGCAGTGTTTTTCTCAAAGTCTGAGCAGTAAAAGAAAATGCACACGGAAGTAGTGGATTTCCATGCAATCTTGAAGAAGTAGTGTTGTCCTTCCAATGGAAAGACAGTGCTGACTCTTGACATGCAGACAGGTATTGGTCCACAACAGAGCAAACCCACAGCAGAGTCAGTCGAAATTTTGAAGAGTATTGGTAGACAGGTCATCACAGAGCAGACCAACTGTAGTCCTGGTAGAGATTACGGTATTGGTGGGCCACCAGAGGAGCAGACCCACTGTAGTCCTTGTAGAAATAATGGTATTGGTGGGCCATCGAAGGTGCAGACCCACTATAGTCAATGTAGAGACGGCCAGCAGCCATCTGTTGCGACTGTGCAGGTGCACAATCACTATCAAAGAGTCTTGCAGAGAATATAGCAAGTCCATAAACCACCACTTGTGCACTCACAAAATGATTTTTTTTGAAATGTCCTTAGAACCAGCAATGCTGTTATCCAGTTCCTTGATGAATTATTAACAAACGTGCAAACACTATCAGTCTCTACTTCTCACATATTGTCCATATACTATGACCAACAGAAACGTGTGCAGTGAAATGTAACTTACAAGTTAATAATATGATGAACTGGTATCAATTACAATTTTATAACATAAGAATACAATAACAAAGGTACAAAATACATCATTAAAAACATAATAATACAGATAACATTTGTAGTAATAGGGGCTTTACAAAAGAATACAAATAAACATATACATCAGTGTTACAGGAATTATGACATAAGTACATACACAAAAGATCAGAATAACTTTCGAAACATCAACTTCACACATGAGCATTAAAACAAAACAGAATAAATAATGTCTAAACATCTTTACAAAGAAAATAACATAGTATTTGAAAAATTCCACAACATAAATCTTATTAGCTAGACACATAAAGACAGGAAAAAAAAATGCAAGAGTACACAAACACATAGCAGAATAACACAGGGGGAAAGGACAGGGTTTGTTTTCAGTGTAACATTTGGTACTGCAGTATTTTGCAAACAAAACCTTTTTTTCTTGGAGATCTCCCTTCGTTCATCATTATTCCCAAAAAGTCCTATCTATACCTGCTTTCTGTACTTTTCTCGTATAGCCTCTCAGTGCATTTCTTCAAATTCATCGCAACTCATTCTCTTATAGGATACCCCCTCTTAACCTAACTTAAATCTACTGAGCTCAGATGCTAAACTAAGGGACGAGGCAATGCAGCAGCACAAAACAAATAACACAAACAGCAATGACAAAATATTCAAATTGGTCAAGCAAGCAGCAATATTACAACTAATATTACGCAATGAGCAGCAAACAAGAAAAATAAATCAGTAGTAAAACTGGCTTATCAGAGTAATGTAAAGTGAAATTTAGTAGTACTATGCCTGGCAAACAGCAGAAGCAAATGCAATAAATTATATCTAAACGTGACAGAGCTCAAGCAGAAAAATATTACAGTAAAGACAACAATGCAGATAAGGGAAATGTCTATTCACATCTTAATATCTATGTCATTAAAGTGGTGCACCACAACTTATTCTACAAAATAAATTACCAAGTACTTGAAAAGAAAATTATGAATGCAGTTCCTGTGAAGGTAAATGTCTTTTTGTGCTCCCTCATTTTTCTGAAAAAATTATTATTTACTCGATCTGTAGACAGAAAATGTTTATATTAGTACATCTATAAAATTTTATTTTAACCAATGCTGCAGTGCAGCTAGAAACTAGATATTAAAGAAAATGAGTAAATAAATACATAAAGCAAGCCATATGGCATTTCTCTCAATTAGCAAGACAATAGCCATGAAATGTTTCTCATCGTTTCATTAGGCATTTTAGTAAATATCATAAATTAAGAGCTCCACAGTATAATCATATGTTTTCAAGTCCGACCATGTCGTTTTTTGCGATGCTTTCTACAAAGGAATATCAATAGCGAGGATAATGGCCTCTTTTTTTTCACCTGTGCCTCTGAAAGGCACTCACTAATGACTTCTTTCCAGGCGACTGTCACCCATCTGGGTGCCCACGACGCATTACGTGCAGGTTGTCACTTAACTTTCTTACGGAAATATTTACGACAGTAGTTTCCGCTACAGTGACAGTCTCATATAAAAATATTTCACATGTCAAGAATTTGCATTACAAGTGTGGAGAAACAAAATCCTATTGATATAACAGAGTCCAACAAATTTTCGTTGGCATTGTAATACATTCACGCATTTACATACATTTCATAACTCTTAAAGTACGATTCTTGGTTTCCAACAACCTGTTTCACAAACCAGAGTCCCTAACCACTACTCATTATTCCTTACCTTATTCGTCGACACTTCCTCAATATTTCATCATTACAGATACGTAGCATACTCAAATAACTCATATAGCATCAGCTTATTGATCATAAACATACTGCAACAGCATAATACACATAGTCATCGTAATAATAACATCATAACACCTCAGTCAACTCTCAAAATCGTCGTAGCTTCCTCCAATAATTTCAAAACCTAAAAAAAATTCTCTGCTCATGTCAAAAGTGTCAGCTGCCTCAAACGTACTTTAAAATCATGATCCCATACCAAATACATCATTCAAAGCTCTCATAGTATCACAATGGTTCCAAAAAAAATATGAACAGTTCACAAAGTACAGACAAAATACAATTTCATAAGTGTGAAATTATCCAACTGTGTAATTGCGTAAACATGTGTCACTGATGTAGTAAAAAAAGTTTATCTCTCAGTTAAATGATCAGATAGCTGTGTAATTTGTGTGTTAGAGAAATATGGTACCGATGTGTAAAGTTGTATAAGCAAATACCATATTAGCTAGGGCTCCTTGTGCTTGCCACACACATGGTACACAAAGTAAGCGTGTACCCCCCTGAGGATTAATGTAATTATACCCTCAGGTGTTACAGATTACAGCAATGGAATGAAATGTATCACGGAAAACCTTTGTATCATTGTACTTCAAATATCTTTAAAAATAAATGATTTAAGTACAAAATTAATCACTCAAATACGTGTCCTGTAGCGCTAAATGTGCGTCTTGTTGTAAGATAATCTCTGTGGAAGTGTCGTAGTTATCGTCCTCCGAAAGCTAAGTTCTGCAGAAGCCAATGTACTTACCTCATGATACACCAAATTTCAAGTAAACCAAAATGTTGCATTAAAATCTCATTAGCAGTACTGGTAAATGTTCTAAGTATGTGAGCCTTATAGCCGTTACGTAATCGAGCAACTAACAAGCAAGAATGTACAAATAACAACATTGTGTCGTCTGTTCACTATAACAATGCATTCATAATTTCTGTTGAAATAAGTTCTCTTGGTTCTTGACTGGATATTTAACTTCAAACATTGTTGCATATTAACAGATTCTAAGTCTGACAAAGCCTACTAGCAATGTAAAGTGAAAAGTTATATGGCAAAGACAAAGTTAAAAAGCAGATTATCTTTCAATAAACGGTTTTACATGTGAAATGTGGTGTAAACCTTTACTCTTCCTAGTACGCAGCGTTTCAACTTCAACGCAATTATCATGTGGTATACGTCGGATTCTGTAAGGTCCATTGTAAACTAGAAAGAATTTGTGACTCAAGTGTTTCTTCTTATGTGACAATGAATGAGCTTTAATGAGAACTTTCTGACCAATATATAATTTCTTTGCATTTGCTTTACCGTGTAGTTTTCTCCTTTTGTCTGCTGCAGATTTTATATTTTTAATAGCCAAATCAATTATGTCTTTGTGTCGAAGTTTACGTGTATTCGGGAAAGGTACAAGCTCTCTGATTCTGTTCGGTGGTTCTTCATTCTTCAGTACAAGAGTAGGTGATAAAGCAGTGGAGTGATGAGGCATTTCATTCAGCACGTTTTGAAATAAGTGTAAATATCTGTCCCAATGCTGATGCTTTCTGTGACAATAAAGTCTGCAAAGCTTATTGATTTCTTTCATAATTCGTTCGGAGGGGTTACAATGTGGTGAGTACAATGAAATAAAAACAGGTTTGATTTTATGATTCCGAAGCATGCGTGACCAAACAGCAGATCTGAATTGCGGTCCGTTATCTGAAATGACTTTACTAACGTGTCCAACTTCACGTAAGAAATTTTTAACAAAGGCGTTGGATACAAACCGTCCAGTGGCTTCACGTAACGGTGTGAAAGAAACAAATTTTGAAGTAAGTTCAACAGCGACTAGAACGTACGAAAATCCATTAGATGTTCTGACAAGTGGTCTCACGAGATCAACAGCAGCAAATTCTTTTAATTTAGAAGGAATGATAGGAAACAGCGGAGCACGATGGGAGATAGTAGATGGTTTCGCCTTTTGACAAAGTTTACAAATAGACAAGACTCTTCGAATTCTCTTTTCCATATTGTTAAAATAACAAGTCGTTCGAAGAATATGATAACATTTTCGTGGGCCAAAATGTGCATAGCTGAAATGAATGTACCAAATGAGCTTATTAACAAAATCGTCAGGAATGCAAAGTACCCATAGCTTGTCATCAACAGTGCAGCGTTTGAACAGTATGTTGTTTCTAACCAGATAATAATGCCGAATCTGTGTGTGTGTCTTTTCATGCCATTTGCTCTTGATGTCTTTCCAAATCGGATCTTTATCTTGTTCATGAGCAATGTCCTTTAAAGATGTGGTGGTGAAGTTTTCAAAGGCGACTTTCTGAATGTAAAGAATACTGAAATTTTTCTCCAGGTTGCCTTCTGTGTTACTTTTCTCAAGCCCAGCCGGTGCGCGTGACAGTGCGTCCGCAACAATGTTCTCCTTGCCGGGAATGTAGACTATTGTGAAGTGGAATACTTGCAGAAACAATGCCCAACGTTTTAACCTGTCATGGTTTAATTTTGAAGACATAAGAAATTGTAATGCACGATGATCACTGTATACTTTTATGTGCTTACCAGAAAGAAAGAAACGGAATTTGTTAAATGCCCAAACGATAGCTAAAGCTTCTAATTCAGTAACGGAATAATTTTTTTCAGATTTTGTTAGCACTCGGCTAGCAAAAGCAATGGTTTTCTGAATGGTAGTGTCATTTTCTATGGCTTCTTGAAATAAATGGGCACCAAGACCGACTTTAGAAGAATCCTTGCTAAGGCAGAAATCTTGTGACAGATCTGGATGAGCTAGTATTGGCGCGTTAAGTAGCGATTCTTTCAAAGAATTGAATTCCAACTGTGCTTGTTCGTCCCAGTTCCAAATAGTATTTTTTCCAGTGAAAGAACAAAGTTTTGGTGTAACTAGAATTTGCATATTCAGAAAACGACGGTAAAAATTTACGAGACCTAGAAAACTGCGGACTTGTCTTTTTGTGGATGCAACTGGAATGGCTCTGATTGCTTCTAACTTTTCAGGATCCGGCTG
This sequence comes from Schistocerca nitens, assembly GCF_023898315.1. NCBI lineage: Eukaryota > Metazoa > Arthropoda > Insecta > Orthoptera > Acrididae > Schistocerca > Schistocerca nitens. The sequence continues at coordinate 1,003,592,193 of NC_064614.1, forward strand.
AATGCCTTCAGAAGAAATAATATGTCCCAAAAACCTCACCTTTGACCTACCGAATTCAGACTTTTCCAAGTTAACTGTAATTCCAGATTCTGCAAAAATACGTAACAAACTGTTGAGGATGCGATTGTGTTGTTCCCATGCGGCTTCTGCTATCAGAATATCGTCCACATATAAGGTGATGTGACGTTTTAAGAACTCAGGTAATATGGAATTTAGCCCGCGAATGAATGCTGCCGAAGAAATGTTCAAACCAAAAGGAAGTTTCCGAAACTGATAACAAACGCCGAAACAAAGGAAAGCTGTGTATTTTCTACATTCTGGATGAAGTTCGATCTGATAAAAGCTGGATCTGAGATCTATAGAAGACAACACTTTTACACCATTAAAATTTTGAAGAAGTTCTTCTAACGTTTGCGGCCTGTCTGTTTCAGGAATGATGATAGTATTGATTTGTCTGGAATCTAAGACAAGCCTGATCGATCCATTTTTCTTCTCAACAACATGTAATGGATTGTTGTATGAGCTTACTGCAGGCTCAATAATGCCCTCGTCAAGCATAGATTGTATGTCTGTTCTAACACGGTCCCTATAATGTGCTGGAATTACGTATGGTCTAACACAAAATTTAGTATGCTCACGAACACGAAACTGGTATTGAAATCCCTTGATTGTTCCTGTTTTGTGAGTAAAAACTGTGGAATGTGCTTGTAAAATCTCAAAAAGGTCTTGCCTATCATTGTCATTACAATTCTCAATTGTTTGAATTTTATTCTGAATTAACTCATTAGTATCAAATGCGCCGTCGATATCATCCCTGTCAGTACTTGCAGAGTGATTGTTAGTGTCAAGTTCCGTCGAAAATTCCGAACTGTTGTCTAACAGGAGGTAAAGCCGATTAATTTCTTCGTCTTGGTTTGAGAGCCAATCTTCAAATTTCAAAGCTACTGACTTACCTTCTTTTTCTAAACTTATTTCAGCATCGTGAAAGCTTAAGATTGCTTTGTATGTATTCAAAAAGTCTACTCCCAGTATAATTTCCGTCGACAATAATGGAACAATAAGAAAGTTCATAGAGAAGCTGTGGCTTTGGCAAAAGAATCCTAAATTGGTTTGTTGGCGTACATCTACACTTTTTCCAAAGATTGCACCTTGTAATTTAATCTTTTGTAACGGAAGTGTGGGGCAATCGTTCGATATGTTGCATTTTCTAAAAGCTGTTTCACTAATTACTGAAATGGGACTGCCAGAGTCAAGTACTGCCGTAAATTTTACGTCATTTACAATAATGTGAATCACAGGATATGCAATGTTGTTATTTTTTACGTCGTGTTCCTGGAGTAAGATGTCCCTAATGTCTTCCATTTTTACGTAATTACTAGCTACGGCAGCTGCGTCGTCAGTTTCATAAGTATGTTTTGTGGCTGCCAGCGGTATGAGTCATTGCCTATTCTGTCTTTGTTGGCGCGCGTCGTTATTGGGATTTGGAGACCTAACTTCTACAAATTCACCTTGTCGAGAGGGCTCTGCTCTGTTTGAATCCCGCCAGTTCTGATGCAATTCAGGTCTGTCGTTCGATCATATCGTCTGTCGTCATGTCGGTAGATTCCATAGTTTCTTTCTTGTCGGTCACGTGGTGGAGAATTTCTCCCTGAATCGTAACTGCGCGCTGGACCGTTGCATCTGAAGTTATTCTGTCTCCCTTGATAATAATTATTTTGGTTCCCATATTGCCTGTTTCTCTGATTGTCTCTGTGATAGTCATTACCGCGGAGAGGTGATCTTTCCCTGTAATTATTACTACTCTGCCAACGGTTGTCATACGGGTGGTGTCTGTTTCGGTCACGATTTACGTTGAAAGAATAGCCTTGTCGTATATTATTTCTGTCATCGCGGAATTGTGACGGATGTGATCTGTAATTGTTGTGTTCCTGTTTTCGAGTTCCCCGATTGTCAGTGTCAATTTCCAGTTCTTGTAATAGTCCCTGAAAAGCTTCAATGTCGTCTTTGCAACGTCCTGCCAAAATAATATGTCGTAAATGTTCAGGTAATTTGATTAAGCAAATGCGGATGAGTTCTGAGGGGCTGTATGGATTTGACAGGTACTGATTCTTGTGCAACATGTCTTCAAAATATTTCACAAGACTGGAAAATTCAGATTGTTCGAACTGTTTCATCATTATGATGCTATGTTTTACTCGGTCTTGTGTAGTTTGAGACCAATATGCTGAGAGGAAGGCACGGTAAAATTCTCCTTCACTGTGACAATCGTGAATGACCGATCGCATTCTTACAGCTGGTTCATTCTCTAAATAGCCACACATAAATTCTAATCTGTGCTCTAATGACCAGTTGGGAGGAAAACAATGAGAGAATTGATGGAGCGTCGCTTGTGGATGAATGTCATTGCCGGAATTCTTAAATGTCTTGAATTTACATGCAGTAATGAACAGCTTATAGTCAAAATCATGATGTCGGTGAGTCGCATATCGGTCATTGTTACGTCGTTTCGGCGGTTCCATTTCAAAATTCGGTGCACCTTGCCAATTTCTTTCATAATTTCCGAAATGCGCTGTGTTATTATTTTGTGGCTGTTCCGTATTTCTATGTCCCTCTTCCCGTATTGGGGCGCGAGTGTCCTCTGAAATACGTAATTCTTGTATTACCTGTGTCAGCTGATCTTGTACTTCCCGGATTTCTCTTTGGTGTTGCGTATTAATTTGATTCTGATTTGGTTTGAATTTCCAAATTTGTTCGCACTCTTCTGTGTCATTAAAGACTACCGGTTTTGTGTAATTCAGATTATCATCTACCTTCGTAGATACACTCCTGGAAATGGAAAAAAGAACACATTGACACCGGTGTGTCAGACCCACCATACCTGCTCCGGACACTGCGAGAGGGCTGTACAAGCAATGATCACACGCACGGCACAGCGGACACACCAGGAACCGCGGTGTTGGCCGTCAAATGGCGCTAGCTGCGCAGCATTTGTGCACCGCCGCCGTCAGTGTCAGCCAGTTTGCCGTGGCATACGGAGCTCCATCGCAATCTTTAACACTGGTAGCATTCCGCGACAGCGTGGACGTGAACCGTATGTGCAGCTGACGGACTTTGAGCGAGGGCGTATAGTGGGCATGCGGGAGGCCGGGTGGACGTACCGCCGAATTGCTCAACACGTGGGGCGTGAGGTCTCCACAGTACATCGATGTTGTCGCCAGTGGTCGGCGGAAGGTGCACGTGCCCGTCGACCTGGGACCGGACCGCAGTGACGCACGGATGCATGCCAAGACCGTAGGATCCTACGCAGTGCCGCAGGGGACCGCACCGCCACTTCCCAGCAAATTAGGGACACTGTTGCTCCTGGGGTATCGGCGAGGACCATTCGCAACCGTCTCCATGAAGCTGGGCTACGGTCCCGCACACCGTTAGGCCGTCTTCCGCTCACGCCCCAACATCGTGCAGCCCGCCTCCAGTGGTGTCGCGACAGGCGTGAATGGAGGGACGAATGGAGACGTGTCGTCTTCAGCAATGAGAGTCGCTTCTGCCTTGGTGCCAATGATGGTCGTATGCGTGTTTGGCGCCGTGCAGGTGAGCGCCACAATCAGGACTGCATACGACCGAGGCAACACAGGGCCAACACCCGGCATCATGGTGTGGGGAGCGATCTCCTACACTGGCCGTACACCACTGGTGATCGCCGAGGGGAGACTGAATAGTGCACGGTACATCCAAACCGTCATCGAACCCATCGTTCTACCATTCCTAGACCGGCAAGGGAACTTGCTGTTCCAACAGGACAATGCACGTCCGCATGTATCCCGTGCCACCCAACGTGCTCTAGAAGGTGTAAGTCAACTACCCTGGCCAGCAAGATCTCCGGATCTGTCCCCCATTGAGCATGTTTGGGACTGGATGAAGCGTCGTCTCACGCGGTCTGCACGTCCAGCACGAACGCTGGTCCAACTGAGGCGCCAGGTGGAAATGGCATGGCAAGCCGTTCCACAGGACTACATCCAGCATCTCTACGATCGTCTCCGTGGGAGAATAGCAGCCTGCATTGCTGCGAAAGGTGGATATACACTGTACTAGTGCCGACATTGTGCATGCTCTGTTGCCTGTGTCTATGTGCCTGTGGTTCTGTCAGTGTGATCATGTGATGTATCTGACCCCAGGAATGTGTCAATAAAGTTTCCCCTTCCTGGGACAATGAATTCACGGTGTTCTTATTTCAATTTCCAGGAGTGTAAATTATTTAGCTGATCCGAAAGTTCAACTACTTTCTCTGATAATGAACTAATTTCCTGCATGTGCCTTTCTGAACCAATTTTCAGAGTATCTACTGTGTTCTTTAAGTTTTCCTAAGGTTTTGTAAGTTGCGTAACCGAATCGGAAGATGCAACTGAGTCAATTTTAGCTTGCAAGGTCTCATGATTTTCATGAACAATAGTTTGCAGTTCTTTTATGGCTGCTTCGTGATTCTGTAATGCATTTTCATGCCGCGAAAAAATAGGTTGAAAATGCTCACAAATTTGTGTTTTTACGTCATTACAGACTTTTTGACATTTCGATTCAATGTTATGTAACTCAGTAGTTAAATCTTCAGGTGTTTGTTCAAGCTTATGTTTCACTGAGTCTAACTTTTGAAGCTTTTGTTCCATTGCGTCTAACTGTTGCTGTGTTTGCCTCTGGTGTTGTTCCATTGTGTCTAACTTTTGAAGCTTTTGCTGTGTTTGTCTCTGATTTTGTTCCATCGTGTCTAACTTTTGAAGATTTTGTCCCATTTGTTTCTGATTTTGTTCAAGCGTTGTGTCTAACTTTTGTAGCCTTTGTCCCATTTGTTGCATTAAATGTAATAACAGTGCACTGGTGTCTGAAACATGTTCCTCAGTGCTATTCGGCAGTGCATTTGAACCGGCAATATTCGCATTTTGAAAAGCAGAAAATGTGTCTTGATTTATTTGAGAAAACGGTGAGGACGCAAAACCTGAATCTACAGTATTTGCAAGATTGTGTCCTATGATTTCGGAATCCTGAGGCGAGCTGTTGCCGACCGATCGATCGATAATGCTTCCCTGTTCACTAATTGTTTCACTGCCTACACCATTATTTGCAGCCCGCTCCACTTCCCTATGCACAATTACCAAATTACTACTTTGAACATTAGTTATTTCATTACATGGTGGCGCTAACACACTGCTTTCGTCTTCACTGTCATTTCTCAGTTTACTTTGAAGCCTAGTATTACGTTTTTCACACGCCATTATTGTCACAATATTTCACACGACAACACAGAAAAACACAATTTGAAGAGCAAAAATAAGAGAATACATTAACATAGCACTGAGAATAATATCTAGTTAATTGCAAGTGCAGCTGTGAAATACTTTGTGCAAATCTACATGCATGCCACAACTGTGTACAACAATGAAAAACTACAACTACAAAGGAAATTCTCTCTATAATTACGCACTAGCAATAAACAAAAGCTACACTAATTACACAAACTACAAGAAAAAATCAGAAGATTCCAGTGAGGTATCCTCGGCTAAGGGTCGACATATGAAACGTCCCCTTTGAACAATTATACATGACTGTGCTTAACCTGACACCTAATATTTTTAGCGCAACGCAATCTGACTTTCAAAAATCCCTACAAAAGAATGGCCCTGACTAACATTAACCTATGCGTTTCACAAATCACTTACCTCACAAAAATCTTCGTTACTCGAACTACTGCAATACAGCGAGCGCCACTACTGCCGCTAAATAAAAGATTCAAACTACGGAAGGCACTAACTACTGATAGGCATAGTTAGCAAATGAAAGATTTTGATAGAGAACAAACAATGTATTTACCTTAATAGTCATCAAAAGTCATAATATATATAGGAGTTCATAACATCCATTCTTACAAATATCAAAACTCCGCCATTTCTCTCCCCACATCCACCACTGCTGGCGGCTCACCTCCAACTGCGCAACGCTACGCGCTGTTAACATCCAGCTGCCGCTGCCCAACACTACAATGGCAGACAACAATGCAAACTAGCCACAGACTGCACACAGCACAGCCAGTGATCTTCATACAGAGCGCTACGTAACGTTGCCAATAAGAAAACATAAACAGCCTACTTACAGAAGTACATCACCATTCTGTCATGCAGTGAAACATCTTGTAGTAACATCGGTAGGACATTACGTAGGAAATCAGCATACATTGCACCATTTAGATTGTCATAGATAAAATGGGGGCCAATTATCCTTCCTCCCATAATGCCGCACCATACATTAACCCGCCAAGGTCGCCGATGTTCCACTTGTCGCAGCCATCGTGGGTTTTCCGTTGCCCAATAGTGAATATTATGCAGGTTTACGTTATCGCTGTTGGTGAATGACGCTTGGTCACTAAATAGAACGCATGCAAAAAATCTGTCATCGTCCCGTAATTTCTCTTGTGCCCAGTGCAAAACTGTACACGACGTTCAAAGTCGTCGCCATGCAATTCCTGGTGCATAGAAATATGGTACAGGTGCAATCGATTTTGATGTAGCATTCTCAACACCGAAGTTTTTGAGATTCCGATTCTCGCACAATTTGTCTGCTACTGCTGCGCAGATAGCCGCGACAGCAGGTAAAACACCTACTTGGGCATCATCATTTGTTGCAGGTCGTGGTTGACGTTTCACATGTGGCTGAACACTTCCTGTTTACTTAAATAACGTAACTATCCGGCGAACGGTCCGAACACTTCGATGATGTCGTCCAGGATACCGAGCTGCATACATAGCACACGCCCGTTGGGCATTTTGATCACAATAGCCATACATCAACACGATATCGACCTTTCCCGCAATTGGAAAACGGTCCATTTTAACACGGGTAACGTATCGCGAAGCAAATACCGTCCGCACTGGCGGAATGCTACGTGATATCACGGACTTATACGTTTGTGACTATTACAGCACCATCTATCACAAAGCGAAAACAGTGGTCCAACTAAAACATTCATATTTCTTTACGTACTACACGAATATGTAATAAAAATGGGGGTTCCTGTTTAAAAAAACGCTGTTGATATCCGTTTGACCTATGGCAGCGCAATCTAGCAGGCGAACCATAGCGCCATCTGGTTTCCCCCTTCAAGCTAGACGAGTTTCGTTCTTTGTAGTTTTTTCGTTTGATGCTTATTTCGTGAGATATTTGGCCCGGTCACTATCGATGGACCAGCCTGTATACGTAAGATACAAAGAGAAAACGTCGGTACCAACAATCTCAAAATGTACCTTTCCGATTTACTTCAAATTTTAACACGTTACACACATATACACATACACATTATGAAATGTTGTTAACAAACAGGACGAGTTACATTTATAGATTATTGGTTTTTGATTTGAATACTTCTACAGAATCTGAATTTGTAATAACAATAAACAAGGCTCAAGATCAGAGAGAGGAAGGAAAAGGATGTGGACAGAGGGATGAGAGGAAATGGAGACAGAAAACTGGAGGGAGGAGATGAACAGAGAAAGGGAACAGGAGAAGACGGAGAGAGAGGGCGAGGAGAAGGTGGACAGAGAGACAGGGAAGGTGGAGAATATGGACAAAGAAAGAGGTAGGAGCAGATGGACAGAGACTGGTGAGAGAAGGAGATTAGGAAGTATATTCAATTTCCATACATGTTAGAAACGTGTGCCTTCTCTTTTCCTTCTTTTCCATTTAAGCAGACTAAGCCACAGCAAAACGCGGCCGGATACAGATACTTTGCAAATAAATCATCTAATGATGAGAACTGCAATCTTAATAGCCGGCCGCGGTGGTCTAGCGGTTCTGGCGCTGCAGTCCGGAACCACGGGACTGCTACGGTCGCGGGTTCGAATCCTGCCTCGGGCATGGGTGTGTGTGATGTCCTTAGGTTAGTTAGGTTTAAGTAGTTCTAAGTTCTAGGGGACTTATGACGTAATATGTTGAGTCCCATAGTGCTCAGAGCCATTTGAACCATTTTTTTGCAATCTTAATAGTTACTATTAGTAAGTTTCCTAGCCTCTACGTTAGAATTACGAATAGTATTAAAGCACACAACACGTGAGCGGCCAGTGCTACATTGTGTGCGCCTGCGACTGTCAAGACACTGCTGGAGTGCCCTATGCCCCACGTCGAGCCGCTGTCGCAATTCCTCCACCGCAGCAATTGCAACGAGTAAAGACAAGTCTTCCACTTCCGCGAAGTGTTCTTGGATGAAGGTCTTCCAGCTGCATCTTCGGATTCATTGCAGGTCTTTCTTTTTATTTTTCCCGCAAAAGGAAAAGACAAGGGATTTAGTCTCAGATTGCTTTTTTTTCGTCTCGAATGGCCTAATCAACTTGAGTACTTCAAAGTGAATCATTCATTCCTCGAAGATGTAGTAATAGCTCCAATTTGTTTCAACCGTATAATTCTTTGCGAAGTTAATGATAATATCACTAGAGTGATAAGAAAAGTTTCAGTGATAATTATTAAATTTCGAGACGAGAGCATTGACAACAGCAAGAGGTCTTTTCTCTAAAAATCAGCTTGAGCTTATCTCGAGACATGGCGCCGTGAACCAATGTCACGTTGTTAAGCCGAAGAAGGCAGATTCGGTCCTCGAGTTGCGCATTACCAACTAGCCGAAAAACAGTGTAACGTTCATCTTGCGTGTCAAGTAAATGTGCGGTCCTTTTCCTATAGATGCAACATTAATGGGGTTAGTGTCATTGATTTGAGATCTTTTGGAACAGTCTCGTCAAGTATTAATTATTTGCAATATCCTCTTAAGAAACATACCTTCAGTTTTTGGATACAGCGGTTTTCGTGTCTCCTCATTTGCCAGTTCACCATGCATTTTAAGATTTCGTCATAAATTAGCAAACATAAAGCGGTTTTTATTAAAGATAAGGAAAGTGTTCGTTTAGTGCAATGTATTGCAGAAAATTGTGCACAGTATGAATGATATGTTTTATAGCAGCAAAACCATGCGTTTCCAGCTAAATGTTGATTTGGCCTTATTGTTCCTGATTACCTGACTGGTAGTCTACCTAAATTTGTTCCTATTGTACGAAATCATTCTCTACATCACCTTATTCGAATACTAAACACCTTTTTCCGAAGCTGTTTCACAGAGGAAGACCGCACTGCAGTTCCTTCTTTAAATCACCGCACGAACGAAAAAAATGGCTGACTTCGAAATAAGTATCCAAGGAATAGAAAAGCAACTGAAATCATTCAACAGAGGAAAGTCCACTGGACCTGACGGGATACCAATTCGATTCTACACAGAGTACGCGAAAGAACTTGCCCCCCTTCTAACAGCCGTGTACCGCAAGTATCTAGAGTAACGGAAGGTTCTAAATGATTGGAAAATAGCACAGGTAGTCCCTGTTTTCAAGAAGGGTCGTCGAGCAGAGGCGCAAAACTATAGGCCTATATCTCTAACGTCGATCTGTTGTAGATGTTTAGAACATGTTTTTTGCTATCATGTCATTTCTGGAAACCCAGAATCTACTCTGTATGAATCAGCATAGATTCCGGAAGCAGCGATCGTGTGAGACCCAACTCGCTTTATTTGTTCATGAGACCCAGAAAATATTAGATACAGGCTCACAGGTGGATGCCTTTTTCCTTGAGTTCCGGAAGGCGTTCGATGCAGTTCCACAATGTCGCCTGATAAAGTAAGAGCCTACGGAATATCAGACCAGCTGTGGAGCTCGATTTAAGAGTTTTTAGCAAACAGAACACAGCATGTTGTTCTCAATGGAGAGATGTCTACAGACGTTAAAGTAACCTCTGGCGTGCCACAGGGGATTGTTATGGGACCATTGCTTTTTACAATATAGATAAATGACATAGTAGATAGTGTCGGAAGTTCCATGCGGCTTTTCGCGGATGATGCTGTAGTATAAAGAGAAGTTGCAGCATTAGAAAATTGCAGCGAAATGCAGGAAGATCTGCAGCGGATAGGCACTTGGTGCAGGGAGTGGCAACTGACCCTTAAGATAGACAAATGTAATGTATTGCGAATACATAGAAATATGATTACATGATAGCTGAACAAACACTGGTAGCAGTTACTTCTGTAAAATATCTGGGAGTATGCGTATGGAACGATTTGAAGTGGAATGATCATATAAAATTAATTGTTGGTATGGCGGGTGCCAGGTTGAGATTCATTGAGAGAGTCCTTAGAAAATGTAGTCTATCAACAAAGGAGATGGCTTACAAAACACTCGTTCGACCTATACTTGAGTATTGCTCATCAGTGTGGGATCTGTACCAGGTCGGATTGACAGAGGAGATAGAGAAGATCCAAAGAAGAGCAGCGCGTTTCGTCACAAGGTTATTTGATAAGCTTGATAGCGTTACGGAGATGTTTAGCAAACTCAAGTGGCAGACTCTGCAAGAGAGGCGCTCTGCATCGCGGTGTAGCTTGCTGTCCAGATTTCGAGAGGGTGCGTTTCTGGATGAGGTATCGAATATATTGCTTCCTCCTACTTATACCCGCGAGGAGATCACGAATATATATATATATATATATATATATATATATATATATATATATATATATATATATATATATATATATAATGACTTTTGAACACTATTAAGGTAAGTACATTGTTTGTTCTCCATCAAAATCTTTCATTTGCTAACTACACTCCTGGAAATTGAAATAAGAATACCGTGAATTCATTGTCCCAGGAAGGGGAAACTTTATTGACACATTCCTGGGGTCAGATACATCACATGATCACACTGACAGAACCATAGGCACATAGACACAGGCAACAGAGCATGCACAATGTCGGCACTAGTACAGTGTATATCCACCTTTCGCAGCAATGCAGGCTGCTATTCTCCCATGGAGACGATCGTAGAGATGCTGGATGTAGTCCTGTGGAACGGCTTGCCATGCCATTTCCACCTGGCGCCTCAGTTGGACCAGCGTTCGTGCTGGACGTGCAGACCGCGTGAGACGACGCTTCATCCAGTCCCAAACATGCTCAATGGGGAACAGATCCGGAGATCTTGCTGGCCAGGGTAGTTGACTTACACCTTCTAGAGCACGTTGGGTGGCACGGGATACATGCGGACGTGCATTGTCCTGTTGGAACAGCAAGTTCCCTTGCCGGTCTAGGAATGGTAGAACGATGGGTTCGATGACGGTTTGGATGTACCGTGCACTATTCAGTGTCCCCTCGACGATCACCAGTGGTGTACGGCCAGTGTAGGAGATCGCTCCCCACACCATGATGCCGGGTGTTGGCCCTGTGTGCCTCGGTCGTATGCAGTCCTGATTGTGGCGCTCACCTGCACGGCGCCAAACACGCATACGACCATCATTGGCACCAAGGCAGAAGCGACTCTCATCGCTGAAGACGACACGTCTCCATTCGTCCCTCCATTCACGCCTGTCGCGATACCACTGGAGGCGGGCTGCACGATGTTGGGGCGTGAGCGGAAGACGGCCTAACGGTGTGCGGGACCGTAGCCCAGCTTCATGGAGACGGTTGCGAATGGTCCTCGCCGATACCCCAGGAGCAACAGTGTCCTTAATTTACTGGGAAGTGGCGGTGCGGTCCCCTGCGGCACTGCGTAGGATCCTACGGTCTTGGCGTGCATCCGTGCGTCGCTGCGGTCCGGTCCCAGGTCGACGGGCACGTGCACCTTCCGCCGACCACTGGCGACAACATCGATGTACTGTGGAGACCTCACGCCCCACGTGTTGAGCAATTCGGCGGTACGTCCACCCGGCCTCCCGCATGCCCACTATACGCCCTCGCTCAAAGTCCGTCAACTGCACATACGGTTCACGTCCACGCTGTCGCGGCATGCTACCAGTGTTAAAGATTGCGATGGAGCTCCGTATGCCACGGCAAACTGGCTGACACTGACGGCGGCGGTGCACAAATGCTGCGCAGCTAGCGCCATTCGACGGCCAACACCGCGGTTCCTGGTGTGTCCGCTGTGCCGTGAGTGTGATCATTGCTTGTACAGCCCTCTCGCAGTGTTCAAATGGTTCAAATGGCTCTGAGCACTATGGGACTCAACTGCTGAGGTCATTAGTCCCCTAGAACTTAGAACTAGTTAAACCTAACTAACCTAAGGACATCACAAACATCCATGCCCGAGGCAGGATTCGAACCTGCGACCGTAGCGGTCTTGCGGTTCCAGACTGCAGCGCCTTTAACCGCACGGCCACTTCGGCCGGCCCTCTCGCAGTGTCCGGAGCAAGTATGGTGGGTCTGACACACCGGTGTCAATGTGTTCTTTTTTCCATTTCCAGGAGTGTATATGCCTATCAGTAGTTAGTGCCTTCAGTAGTTAGAATCTTTTATTTAGCTGGCAGTATTGGCGCATGCTGTATTGCAGCGGTTTGGCTAACGAAGATTTTTGTGAGGTAAACGATTCATGAAAGGTACAGGTTATTGTTAGTCAGGGCGATTGTTTTGTAGGGATTATTGAAAGTCAGATTGCGTTGCGCTAAAAATATTGTGTGTCAGTTTAGTGATGATCAGAATAAGCGAAGAGAGAACTGGCTGAGTACGTTCACTTTTGCTCAGTTGTTTGAAAATCAAATAACGTGAGAGTTTTTCCAGCACTGTCATTCTTTTCATTCAAAGGGGAAGTTTCATCTGTTCTGTTGCGTTTCATGGCAAGCCATCCTGGGCTTACGTTTCAGCAACATGATGGCCGCCCGCACACTGGAGACTTTCTAATGCTATCTGGTGCTTGTCAAATTCTACCTTGGCCAATAAGCCTCTCCCCAAATGAGAAGGTTGGGACCATTATGTGCAGGGCCCTCCAACAACTTAGATTTTGACGATCTAATTCGGTACAGAATCTGGCACGATATATCTCAGGAGGACTGCCAAAAAATATGCCAATCAATGCCAAGCCGAATAACTGTTTCCATGTCTGCTTGTTTGTTTGTACATGCACATCAAATCTACCGATTTCCTTTATTTCCTTCCCATTCACCATTCGTATAATCCCTTCCTTGAGCGTCTTTCTTTCTTTCTGTTTTTTTTTCTGTTAGATTGTGCAAGCTTATAACATTCTCATCAATGTGGCCCATCATTTAGACAGTGCCTTGAGCGTTATGATGAGCAAATATTGTATAAACCTGTTTCTTGGAACTGAAAATAATTGATAAAAAATGTTGTGGAAAATGTGATGATTATATGCATCAACTACTTTTACATTGATAGAAATCGAAACTATCACATCATGAACACCGTGGCCGTGCTCAGTCATACTGATAACCCAGTATTTCAATACGTGTAGAATGTGTTGATTAAAATCGCATTCTTCCACAGACGAAGACAGATATGGTTACATGCGGACTATTGGATGGGTCTAATGAAGAGCGCAACACAGCATGCCTACAGGACTTGCACGTGCCATCCTTCGGACTCAGAGAACGTCTGAATGCTGGACATGGGAGCATCATACGGACAAATTGCACAGCCAGTTGGCTGTAGTGCAATGACTGCAGGGTGAGTGGTACCAAGATGTGTGGCAGACAGAGTGGGCACGAGTTCTTCCAGGACTGCACCATGTGAAGAACATAGAATCGTTCGTCGCTCTGGCAGATAGATGGATGACAATACCTGAAATCTGATTGACGGATGACAACAGCTGAAATTCTGTAACAGGTTACACGTAGAGTATCACCACGAAACATCGGTAACAGGTTCCTGGGAAACTGTGTCGACAAAGCGAGACGCCATGCGTCATTTACCGCCGACATCTACAAGAGAAGACAACAGAGACTTGCATGATGTCGAGCCAGAGTCCACTGCGAGACTGAGCGGCATTCCGTGGTGTTCAGCGATCAGTCTCTGTTTGTAGCTGTCAGAACGACGGCAACGTAAACGTGGACAGCCTGATGAAAGGTCAAAAGGTCAGAGATACTGACCTCTCCAACTCTTGGAGTAATGGTATAGGCAGCTAAGGCAACAACAATGATTTTATAATTGTCGAAGTAAGATTGGACGGACGCCAGTACGTGGTAAAACTGCTAAACCCCTGTCGTAATAGCCTCCATGACAAGAGTAACAAATGACACATTCCGACAAGAGAAAACAAGTGCCCCACGTTGCAGTTCCTGGACCGGTTTCCACAGTCCCCTAATTTTTCACCCACAGAGCATGTCTTGGAAGACATACGTAAATTTCGGTGCTAGTTCTACGGAAGATATGAATTTTTTTAAAAAAGTAAAATAGTAGTGTTACGACTATGCATCTAAATTATTTGTTGTGCAGATGAAACCTGTTCGCAGTTGCGAATACGAATAACCATCAACTGTATAACGGAATGACGAGAATGAAATTTTGGGTCGCATCGGGACTCGAACCCGAATTTTCCGCCTTACGCGAGCGATTGCCTTAACCGCTTTCGCTATCCGTGCACGAATCACGATCTGTTCTGCGTTACGACCTGTACTCGCATACTCATCATACAATTCGCGTACAGGGGAGGACATTTTAACTGAAAGTCGCTGCCTGGTGTCGGCGGATAAATACGAGCACGATATGGCAGTTCCTGTGTTGTTAAGGAGAACAATGAAATGTTCCTTCGGGCATGCATCCGTCTCGAGTCCCAAATTTTCACGGTCGTCGTTCCCTTATACATCTGATGCTTGTTCGTATTCGCAGCTGCCAATACATATTATGTATTTCATAACGGCTGTATCCGCCACAGTCCGTGCTGCTTCCGACATGCGTCCATGCCCGAACGAACATTCCGTTGTTCTTCTTAACAGCACAGGCACTGTAATATAGTTTTTTTGTTCTTTTTTGGGTGTAAGAGTTGATACTCTGTCCTAGAAACTCGATTCAGGAAACACAATTATTTATCCGGATGAAGCTTGTCTTATGACATCGGTTCAGAAATCTAAGTGACGACCAGTAATACCGCAAGTTCCTTGACTGACATTTTCAAGTCTTCTGAATTGGAACCTCTTCCACTACTTGCGATTCTGACGTCACAGTTCTCAATTGCTCCACTTGAGCACATTAGCAGTCATGACACATGAAGGATCATTATCTTGACTCGTTAATCTTTCATCCTGTTGCAACATCCAAATTTTCTTTGACATGTGAAAACATCAGGAGAAAAGTCGAGTACTTTGGAATTTTGACTTGCCGTACACACTCAGCAGCTACTGAAAAATTCTGATCATTCGTGGTTTTCTACTACCACGTATCAATGAAATCCACGAACAGTCTCTCGTGCCAGATTAACATGAGACTCTCCTATCGACTGCACACACAAATAAAGCATTTTGTTTGGAATGAGATCCAAAGCAATGCTTTCCATGGACATTTCTAATCATATAATACACTGATCTGCAAGAAAATGTAAAGCATGATTTGAACAATGTTTTGTTGAAGAACCTTATTGCCACGCAAACAAATCTATTACCTCCTCTACACATTAAGTTGAGCCTAACAGAAAAGTTTGTGAATCCTTACCCAAACAAGCAGAATGTTTCAAGTGTGTTTGTCAGAAGTTTTCTTATCTAGCAGAAGTGAAATTGAAAGACAGTGTTTCTGTTAGACCTAATCTTCAAAGAAATAATGTTCCATTGCAGCTTGGAATAAAAAATGTGTGAGTGAGCGTGAGGCTTAGGCTTAATTCAAGAACGTTGTTTCTAAGTGTTTAGTCAGCAAAAAGGAACCTCGTTACATTTTGGTCGTGGCCATTATACTGGAAAACAAGAAGTTAGACTCTTTTATGAGCCACAAGAGTCACATTTTGAGGTGCATCTTGATTTAATCCCTGAACATTTGAATGACGTCAGCAAAGAACAATGCGATCACTTTCATCAGTAAATCAAAGTAATGTAAGAACGTATCAGAACAGCTAGAATGGCAGTCACATTGGGACTACTGTTGATCACTTTATCGAGAAGTACACGTTGTAATTTTTCGTAAAAATATCTATGTTAGACACCATAAAGAGAGAGAAAGGAAATATAAACCAATAAACTGTATTTCAATAGAACTTTTCTCGATACTGAAAAATTAAATTAATTTACATTCCAGCTACAGATGTTTCATAATTTTTTTAGTTTGTAAAATAAAAGCTGTATGTGACAGGTACAAACTGTTGGCCGACATATAGTAAGTACCTAAAAGTGACATTATGCCATTACCTAACAAAAAGCGGTCAAATAGTACTACCGCAGCACAAATTATGGCAAATACATTACGTAGATTGTCTCTCCACACTGCCGGTTCTTATTTGCATAAAGTTGAGCTATAAACAGAAGTACGACTCGCCAGGATTCATCTCATACCTCTTAATCGTGCAGCCTGACTCCGATGATGTAGCGAAAGAGGTAACTGAGGGATGAATGACGCATAATTAGAGTCAGGACATTCGAGAGTGCGTTTGCGCGTTGGTGACGATGATGTTTGGTTTGTGGGGCGCTCAACTGCGCGGTCATTTTTACACAGTCCAGTTTTTTTTTCACAGTCCAATCTAGCCACTGTCACGAATGCTGATGATGAAATGATGCGGACAACACAAACACCCAATCCCCGGGCAGAGAAAATCCCCAACCCGGCCAGGAATCGAACCCGGGACACCGTGATCCAGAGGCAGCAACGCTAGCTACTAGACCACAAGCGTCGAACTTGCGCGTTGGCGATGGCCGTTTACGAGTGAGGGGCTTACCACAATAATGACAATGACAAAGAGTGCACCAAGCAATGGCATATAGGACTCATTCCGGATATCAAAATGTGGGAAGCTGTAGTCTGATTGAATGTACCCCGTGGTGTTCACTGGGAGAGCAGTGAAGAGTGCACGGTACTTTCGGAATGTCATCAGGCCATTCTGCTGTCGATCCCACGTCATGATGTGCCCTTCCAGAAGGACAATGCCCGTGCACTCAGTTCTTTTACGTTTCTCAGCACACCTGGTGAGCACGATCGTAAAAAATTCGCCCCCCCCCCCCACAACCACCACCACTTGACGTTTATGGGTACATGTATCTGGTGTCTGCTCTGTGTTACCACCAACATCTCTGAGCCAACAGCACCAACAGGTGAATATAGGTATTTCTTAAGACAACATCCAACGCCTTTACGATCGTGTTTATGCATGACTGCAGAATTTACATTGCAGCTACAAAAAGCTGTACAGTACGCTGAAAATGTTGTCTAAAACACGCTGTAGATACGTGTATTTCCACCTGATTGTGATGATATCCCTTGATAATAAAATTACATTCATGCATGACCAGAGAAGAAATTCTGATATTGTGCTTACGAATGGAAGGCATACTGGAGAAAAATTAGAATACTTTGAAACGTAACAATACTACATTTTGCTTATTACCTCTTGTTTTTTTGCCATCATAACTTAATGTCGATTATATTTTTTTAATACTTTGTCTATGGAAATAGTAATTAGCTACTGATAATTACACAGTAAGTACTTAATAATTAGCTGTATTAAAACTGTGCTTTGCATAAAATTATTTTCATTGTTAATGTTCGGAAATAATTGTTCTCTTCACGAGGGAATGATTTTCTAAATTCGTGAACGTGGTCTTCAATCACAAAAGTGTGGTGTGTACTAAGTCATTTAGTTTGGCACTTTCTTCTCGCCTCGACACTCAACGCGCAAAGAAACTTTCAGTAGTACGAAGAGTCGTAGTTCGACAGGGGAGTAGTCGAGTCGACAGCTAGCGGGCTCAGCAAGCAGTTAATTCTGTGTAGCTATGTACTGCACTATGGTGAACGCAAACGTCGACTTGTTGCATTTCCAGTAGTAAAAGTCGTCTCAAGGTTGTAAGTGCTTCAGCTGCAAGATTTTTTCAAGGCTAAATATATGTCGTAATTGTTCGCACCACAAGGTCGGCAAGCGTTGTGGCCAAGGGATATAATAAAGGATGCGCGTAATGTCTCGCTTTCCTTTCAAAAATTCCTTTTTGGAACAATTAGAGACAGAACATCGTGGTTTGCTGTGAAACGTTCTTTCCTGTTATACCAGAGTTTCATTGTGTGCCTAATTCGTCGCTCGCAGAACATGAAGGCTATATCAGAGTTCTGCCCATGTACGAGTCAGCACTGCAGCATCATTAGGTCAGATTGCTTCAGTGATTCGTGTACGAAGCGTAGCAATGCCATCGACTGACGGTCTTTGACATAATCCCACAAAAAGAAGTTTAATGGCGTGATATCGGAAGAGCGTTGATTCATGCAATGGGACCACCATGACAGCATCCATCTCTCAAGAAATGTAACATCCTGCATATCCCACATGTTTATACTTCAATGTGTGTGTGTGGGGGGGGGGGGGGGGGGGAGGATGGAAGATGATGGACGGCTGCAGGACCTGTTCGAGCATGTCCAGGTAAACACTGTCCGTTGTGGTTCCCTCTGCGGAGAAAAATGGACCTATCGCCCCATAGTGCATTAGGCGACGCCAAACACCAAGCTTCAGCTGTCAGGTCTGTGTTCACGTGTGTTGTATGGGCTTTCGGGGCCCCAAATCCTACTATTGTGGCGATTCGCATATCCATAAATGTGGGACGTTGCTTCATCTGAAAACAAGACATTTTGTTACGTAGTGATTGTCAACAACTATTGACGCTACAATTTAAGATGCCAGTGCATATCGCAGAGGATGATCGTTTGGCTCAGTAGTTGGGACATTCGCAGATCGTACGGGACAGGATGTAACCGCTTATGCAGCACTTTATGGACAGTTGCTGTTGCATCCTAAAATTCGCGCGATGTACGACAAATTTACTTCTGGGGCCTCCGATGAAGAACAGTTCGCACTGTGTCAACAAGTGCTTTAGACACAGGGGTACGTCCACTTCCAGATCCTTGACACCACCTGTCTCATTACAGTTTTTGAAACACCGCTGTATGCTTGTTCCGCCGGTGGTTCCCTGATACACTAGCGTCGATAAATCGTCAGTACCGTTGCCACCAGCATACTGGATGACACATTGCGCCCTTCCCCTGATCTATCGCCATTTTGATGCACTCCAGGGTAAACCTGCATCAAAGCACAAATGAAAAAAAAATTTACAACAAACCATAATTCTTTGTCTCTTAATAGTTTCGAAGTTGTGATTTTTTTGTGTAACATGATTTTTACATATCACTTCACGATTCTGTATCACTTCAGTTACATTTGTTTCAAAATAAAAACAAAGTGTCGTGTGCACAGGAAAGCTTACCTCAAGTTGAATGGCAGTCTGGATAGTTCTCGGGGCCTAATAGCCTTATTCTGAAGTTGCAGCTTCCAAGCTTAATCCGTTACGCATAGCAGCAAGAGTGCCTTAGCCCCCTAGTGTTCACTTGAGATGTAGCAAGTGTCTGTTCAGCACGGATTTCAAGATGAATCCCACCTTTGCGTTCTTTTGAAAAGTGAGAAATTTTCTGCCATCTCAACAGTATTTCTTTTCATCCATTAGAGTGCATTTCCTCCCTTATTAGACGCTGTATGTGCTATATCACCTAATAGTACAGGGCCATTAAGACTAAGTACCAGTCCAATATATAGTTTGTGCATATTTTTTCTGGTATCAGGGAAACTCTTGCAGCGTTCCCCTTTATTTACACGCTTTGAAGCACTTTCACATTCGTCACATTGGCTGCAAGCATACTGTCGCCCCTCCTGTAAGGTTTACACTAACAGCAGAGGACTTAAAATTCTGATCATTACCTTACTGGTTCTAGTCCCATGCTGACTTTGAAGATGTAAGCGTCGCTTTTTGCTAACAGCATGAGGTGCGTACTTCAGAGTCCGTATTCTGAGCAGCTCGCATTTAACTGGTTCCCCTCCCGCCTGAGGTTCGAGTTCTCCCTCGGGCACGGGTGTGTGTGTGTTGTCCTTAGCATAAGTTAGTTTAGGATAGTTTAAGTAGTGTGTAATTCTAGGGACCGATGCCCTCAGCAGTTTGGTTCCTTAGCAATTCACACACACACACACACACACACACACACACACACACACACACACATGCGCACGCACACACACCCACACACACACACAATACACACACATTAACTGGTTCTTTGTTTACCTTGGTTACGGAGTTCAAAGGGTCATTTCTGTTGTTTACTTGCAAATATGAGCTGATCAAACGAGAAACTTAGAATTTGTTCTCCTTTCAGTCTTTCTAATAATGTCAGTCAAAACCCCATACAATTAGGTTCTGTATTTCATGTTAGTTTTCTATTATGTTTTTCAAGAGTAACATTGCTGTAAGATTCAATATTGGTCTTTAAATTTGAATAAAAGCTTGGTATTTGTGAGATCGATTTCCATTTATGAACACTGATTCCTACAGCTTCTTCCATGGCTAGGTAACCCTTATCCGATAAATATAATGAGGTATACACTAAGATGTTTTTACAAAGTGATGGTGTTTCTGTTGTGTGCAATGGTCAAATTATGACTGGACTGTTGCATAATACGCAAAGCTGTTTATTTTGGAGACGGCTTGGTAGTGTGCATAGGTTTTTAATGCAGAGCATAGACCGGTTACTAATGCAGATTAGTTTCATTTGAATGGGTACTAAGGCTTTATGGTCACCCTGCGTAAGAACATTTTTCCTTTCTGTTTAGAACTGTGGAGAAAGGATTAGTCATGTTAGGAAAGGCTGATGTTACAATATATTGACATGATTTATCAAAACACGTATTAGTATTGTTCGAAAGTTTATCATTTTCTTCCTTCAATGTCATTTTAAAAAGTCATATTGTTAATCAAAGAATAATTACAGGGAATATAAATGTTTGTGCACTGAGGCTAGTGTTACGTAATAGATGTAATGTAAATGGAATATCTTTATCTGAAAGAAAAACTGATTATTTAACTTCTCAACAAAAATTTTGCTCATTTATTGAAATGGTCGATTTTCCATAATTCATTGTTAGTTTGACTTTCAGAATCTTGCAAAATTAAAAAAAAATAGCTACATTAAAAACTGTTCCCATTTCTTTTAATAGTTTCGTAATAACAGTTGCAAAAGTATCAAAGCGAAGTCGTGCTCGCTTGCTTCAGTGTTCCATTAGGTCAAGTAGTTAAATTTCAAGAAATATTCTGTTAATGATCTTGAGTGACTATACAGAAACAACTCTTAGATTTGGTCCCTTCAGAACTGACAACCGTATTCTTTCGCAAACAGTACTTTTTGTGTTGTTGTTGTTGTTCGTTTTTTTTTTTTTCAGGAGAAAAAGTCATATATGTGTCGTTGCACTGTTTGTCGTCCCAAAGTTGACTACAAGAACTGTTGTTTAATGGATGTCTCTAAGTTCTTAGCTTATTCATTAACGTAACAAATGCAGTGTGTGTGAAAAGAAGGTCATGGTGAAACAATGTACATTTAAAACCACAAAAATTATTATAAATCAACTATTTCAGTGCCTAGTTGTCATGACATTAACTATTTCTTATGCTGAGCTAATGAGCAAGTAGCAGTGCGTAATTATGATAACCAGCTCACACGAGTGTAAAGGTGTCACACGACACCCAGAAGTTAAACCCTCGTTTAAAATTCACAACACCTTGTTACAACCTTGTTAGCATTTACGGGTCTAGAGAAAATGTTAGCCATTGTGAAGTGGAACAATATCGTCAAAATACGTAAATAATTGCGGCTATAGTATACAGACAAACGAATATTTTACATGATCTACGAAATACAAGCGCAAGTAATGATAGTGGAAGATCAAGAAACACAAATTCGTAATAAGAAGGCTTTTAGGCAGCGTTGCAACTCACTGCGACTGTTGCACGTCGAAGAAGCAATAAAGGACCCGGCCTTTCTGACTGGATCTAAGGAAGGACCGCTGAAACGAAGGCACAGGATAGGCCCCCAATTATGTTTTAGGTTAAATAAAGCAAAGATGAAGCTGATTAAGCTTAGTGAAAAGAAGAATAATGACATGCTTAACACCAAATCTGGGAACTATATGGAATGGAGAAAGGAAGTATGGTCTAGCTTTCTGAAAGCAAATTTACACATTATCCCAGAGGCGAGGAAGATGTCAGTAGTAGATTATCACAGGCAAAGAAACCTTTTTTCAATAAAAAAGGGTTGTACTGATATCAGATGCTGATATGAAATTGAGAAAGAAGTTGGAAACATTTGCCAAGTGGCGCGTTGGAAGAATATTAAAAATTTACCGGGCAGATGACATAGGAAAAGAATGTGTCTATGGATGAACACTAAGAGAACAAGGGACTTATCAGTGGGACATCTCCTATGATATCGTGGAATAGCTAACTTGTTGCTAGAAGACGCAGTAGAGGCAATAGAGTAATTGAAGACAATGGGTGGACTATGGGACACCCTGAAATAGTTAACATGGCGCTGAAAGGCGCAGTAGGAGAAAAATACTAGAGATCGATAAAGAGAAAAATATGAAAAACGGACTATAGGAGGTGTTAGGGCAGACTGGGATAATTAACTAGATACTGGAAGGCGCAGTAGAGAGATAAATAGTAGCAACAGACAAAGACTAAAATATGTACAGATTATGGAGTATGAGGGGGGAGCCTGGTATAGGTAACCTGGTGCCGTAAGGCTCAGTAGAAGGAAAAATGGTGCAAAGAAAGAGTAAAATATGGAAAACAAATTATGGAGTATGTTGGTGCAGCCTCGATTAGTTAACTTGGTGCTGTAAGTACCAGTAGAGGAAAATATAGTGGGGCAGACAGAGACTAGAAAATGGAAAACAGAGTATGGAGGATGTAGCAGCAGTCTGAATTAGTTACCTTAGTTAATTCGGCGGTGTAGGGCGCAGTAGAGGGAATTAAGTAGGGGCACTCAAAGACTAGAATATGGAAAACAGGTCATGAGGAATGTTTGAACAGCTTGAATTAGTTAATTTGCTGCTGTAAGGTTGAAGTACAAGAGGAAAAAGTGAGGACTCGAAGACTACAGTATGGAAAATATATGATGTTTGGTGAAGTTATTATGTAAAGATGAAAGAATTAGCTCATTACACCCCCGAAAATATTATGGATAACGTCATCAAACCCATCGAAAAAGTTATGACACAAAAGAAGGGATATTGCTTCAGAGTGCTGATTTTTCATTTGCAGCTATCATTTTCACGATATCTTCAAAAAAAGAAATCGTCTTTCTACTTCAGATTAGGTACACCACTGGAAACCAGTAACCGATCACGCTGCCCGGATCGGAAACGTTCAGAATTACAGAGGCATCTAAGACCTACCACAAAAGACTATGTGTGTACTGTTGTTCCCGACGCTCGTCTTAAGTGCTTAAACCGGTCGACTCTGCCTGCAGCCAATCTCCATGCACGTCACTTAAGAGCGGTGACGGCCGCCGGCGGGATGGACGTGGGCAGAATGCTGAAGAGCCGGGACTCGTTCGCTGCTGCCCGCCTCTCCGTAGAGACGTGTGGAGCAGGCCGCACAGCTGCGACATCGGGCACCGTCCCAGGTGGTTGAAGTCTCGCAGAAGAGCATTAGAGTGAGATCTGCTCAGCGGCTGAATAGTAAACGCGGTGCGAAGGTTTCATTTTCAGTGGGTGACGGGTATCGGAGGCGGGAGGGGGGGGGGGGGCGACCGTGGTTTTTCGCACTCATCTCTCAGTAAATTGCAAACAGCACTCTAAACACTCTGGTAGGTTTTACCTTTTCTTCTTTCGGTCATCACTCTTCTGAGTGGTTTGATGCGACCCGTCACGTATTCCTCTCCCGTGCCAACCCCTTCATCTCAGAGAAGCACTTGCAACCTACGTCCTCAATTATTTGCTGGATGTATTCCAATCTCTGTCATCCTCTACAGTTTTTGCACTCTGCAGCTTCCTCTAATATCATGGAAGTCATTCCCTAATGTCTTTACAGAGGTTCTATCATCCTGTCCATTCTCAAATGGTGCAAATGGCTGTGAGCTCTATGGGACTTAACTGCTGAGGGCATCAGTCCCCTAGAACTTAGAACTACTTAAACTTAACTAACACACATCCATGCCCGAGGCAGGATTCCAATCTGCGACCGAGTGGTCTCGCGGTTCCAGGCTGTAGCGCGTAGAACCGCTCGGCCACCCCGGCCGGCTGTCCATTATCCTTCTCAGTGTTTTCCACATATTCCTTTCCTCTCCGATTCTGCGCAGAACCTCCTCATTCCTTACCTCATCACTCCACCCAATTTTCAACAGTCGTCTGTAGCACCATAACTCAAACGCTTCGATTCTCATCTGTTCTGGTTTTCCCACAGTCCACATTTCACTACCATACAATGCTGTATTCCTGACGTACATCCTCAGGAATTTCTTCCTCAATTTAAGGCGTATGTTTGATACCAGCAGACTTCTTTTGGCCAGGAATGCTCTTTTTGCCATTGCTAGTCTGCTTTTGATGTCCTCCTTGCGCCGTCCGTCATTGGTTATTTTACTGGCTAGGCAGCAGAGTTCCTTAACTTCATCTACTTCGTCAACATCGATCCTGATGTGAAGTTTCTCGCTGTTCTCATTTCTGATACTTCTCCTTACTTTCGCCTTTCTTCGATTTACTCTCAATCCATAATCCGTATTCATTATATTAGCTTTACTGAAGTTATTAACACCTGGGCGAAGGACCACCCACGCTGCCTCCCCTGATAGATCGTTTGCAACTACTGAGGATACTTGAAATTTCGCAAAAACTCACATACTATGTTTTATCGGAAAAATCCATAACCAATGTTTGTACAACATATTTCACTGTCTCTCTATATTGCACATATTTCCAAAGTTACGACCGGTTTTCGCTCTATCGAACGATCTGCCTTTCTGATTACATACTTTTGAGACTTATTACCTCTGATCAGCCTCTTGTTTTAAATATGTGCACACTTTTCAGTATTCTTAAAGTTTTTAATACATTAAACGTCGTTTTCTGTATTTGTCGTAATCGTAGATCCGCTCAACAAATGATTTCAAAATGTATGTTTCAATAATTCTTAAGGGAACCATTCTCAAGAAATTTTTATTAATTAAGTCTGGAAAGACATTGTTATTTAATATATGACGAATGTACAAGAAATAATACACTAGTTTGAAGTACTTACACCACCGCCGGCCGTGGTGGCCGAGCGGTTCTAGGCGCTACACTCTGGAACTGCGCGACCGCTACGGTCGCAGGTTCGAATCCTGCCTCGGGCATGGATGTGTGTGATGTCCTTAGGTTAGTTAGGTTTAAGTATTTCTAAATTCTAGGGGACTGATGACCTCAGCAGTTGTGTCCCATAGTGCTCAGAGCTATTTGAACCATTTTGAACTTAAGCCACCCACTGACACGTACCTTGCGAGTTTACATAAACAACGCGAATACTACCAGACTACTTCATTTTTCTGCGAGGTACCATGAGTAATGCTTATAGAATCTGATGGGTTACTCCCGTAGCCGACATATTCTGGTAAGTTCTGGTTCATGTGGTTTTGGACGTGGTGTAACAGCAGAATTTTATCTGTCTCATCTCTACAGATCTGAAGGAGCTTCTATAGAACCGAAGCCTGTCCTACTTTTAGAAATATGTTCACCCTAGAAGGACAATGAAACGTGGGGCACGTGGTGGCTTACGTAGTCTTCCATCAACTTCCACACATCTGGCGGTGAAAATTACACCGTGACGTGTTATCCACACTATTTTACCATCGATACGGATAGAAGCTGAAGTAATGAATTGACGCTAGGGAGGGCATTGGACTATAGTACTCCATGCAGCAGTTTCAGCCACAGTGCTGTGGTGGTAGAGTGGTTAGCACATCTGCCTAATAAGCGGAAGAACTGGTTTCAAGTTGTGGCCTTCATACAAATTTTAATTCATTACATCACCTACTGTCGTTATTGAAGATAAAATTGAGGCTGATAGTTCTCGAGGAAAATTTAATTCCATCGGTAAAACAGAAACACCATTTCACGTCACCTTTTTTTTCTTTTTTTTTTCTTTTCAGCCATTCTTTTCGTGCAACTTACAATAGTCCCCATTGTGTGCATTGTCAAGTTCTTGCACTTAAGATCGAATGACGGAGGAGGGTATATTACTGTTTAACATCCCATCGAGGATGTGGTCGTTAGAGAAAGTATACAGGGAGGTCCATTGATCGTGACCGGGACTAATATCTCACGAAATAAGCGTCAAACGAAAAAACTACATAGAACGAAACTCGTCTAGCTTGAAGGGGGAAACCAGATGGCGCTATGGTTGGCCCGCTACATGGCTCTCCATTGGTCAAACGGATATCAACTGCTTTTTTTTAACAAAAAAAAAGGAACCCCCATTTTTATTACATATTCATGTAGTACGTAAAGAAATGTGAATGTTATAGTTGGACCACTTTTTTCGCTTTGTGATAGGTGGCGCTGTAATAGTCACAACGTATAAGTACGTGGTATGACGTAACATTCCGCCAGTGCGGACGGTATTTGCTTCGTGATACATTACCCGTGTTAAAATGTACCGTTCACCAATTGCGGGAAAGGTCGATATCGTGTTGATGTATCAATGGACCGCCCTTTATAAAATTGGATGGTGTATTTGCTTAGTAGCCCTGCCGTCATTCGCCTGAAAGGAAATAATTTAAACAGATTACGGAAGAACTAATTCTGGATGGCTTGCAAACAATATGAAGCCCAGTATCAGCCGAATGCGATTCTAGTACCTCTGCACCACCTCGCATGGTGCGTGTGATAAGAAACACCTCCGTTAAAATGTTCCTCATGTGCTACTGGATTTTCATCCTTTATGGGAGCATAAGAAACTTAAATTTTCTGGCTTTAATCTTGCAACTATCTTTCTTTTGATTTAGTTATTCACCTCGGAGAGTCACGCGCCCACTAGCTGTCTCTTTCCAGACCGTCGATTCAGACTTCAGTGTTTACCTGTCCCGGTAATCTCCAGTTACAACTCATCTGCGTTTATGGTTACTTTAGTTTTTGTACATCCTTTTAACTGCTTACAGAAACTTGTCTCTCGAGTTTTCCGCTTAATGCTGTTAATGGCAGTGTTGCATGCTTCGACCGCCTGTAATGTTGTTGATGTTTCTTAATCTTATTATCTCATATTTAAGCGTTCTCTCCATGAGTCGAGTTCTTGGATATTGTTTTAGGATAATCCTCTCTGTCATAGCTCGTTGTCATTATAATTTAATGATCTGACTTCCCCAAAACATTTCTTCTGGTACATCCTTAATTCCTTTTTTACTCTTAATACTTCGACGTACTTCTAACCCGTTACATCTGTTTCCCATTTTCGTTTAAATGATTATTATCTGCTGATAAAATTGTAGTAATAATTACACATATCTGGAGGAAATATCAACCTAGTGCAGAGATTAGCAAGCAAGTGTTAATGCTGACAAATGTTAAGTTATGCCTTAACAAAAATGTGTTGGACCATTAAGAAGAACGGTTACATTGGATCGCGTCAGTTGTGGATAAGCAAATGCAGACTTTGATTTATTGATATCATGCTGAAAAACAGCACTAGGAAGAGATCTCACAATTTTTCTCGGCATTTACTGGAATAACGCTCATGTGTGTCTCTGTATCAGATGAGAACATCAAGATACATCGAGTTCACATAAAGATGAGAATTGCGAATGATAACAATGGTAGTTTTCATCGCCCGCAAAGAGGTCCCGTGGAAAAAAAAATTGATTGATAACAATATACACAAAGGTACACTTGACAGTATAAAAAGCGATGGCGGACAATCGAAGCCAGAGTCAAAGCCTGGTACAGCATTGATGTGAATGAAATGTAACATTACACTTTTCCGAATAACGTTAAGAACACGCGGAAGAGGAATTATTATTTGAAATATTACGCAAAACTGGTTTTATCTGTATTCTAGACCTATACTAAAAATAACAAACCTTTTTTGCTGTTATTATTGCCCGCTGATGTGCATTTAATTTTTCGCAGTGGATGTGAATGGTTCTAGGCTATAAATCAACGAGCGTTACTGGTGTTGGCAAGGGTGATAAAACTGACAGCAACGTTTGTTCTTTACCGACCCAATACACATGTCGGTGACAGTGCATGAGTGGTTTACAGAAGAGAATGAGATTTCTCCTTTCGAGTGGCCTCCTTTTGCACGAGACCTCATCCGCATTGGGTGGAGGCGACACGGAGAACCAACGATGACCTTTCGGACCTCGCCCAAGTTGCCTGGAAGGATGTGTCAGAAAAATGAAAGATTTATTACTCATCTCAAAAACTTACTTCCTCGCAGGATGCAGATCTCCTTTAGGTGAGATATTAAGTGGTAAGGAAACGAGGTGCTGTGCCCTTTTTAGGGCCAAAATATCGTATTAAAACCGTGAACTTTCTGTCTGTTAATTTCGTATTTAATACATGAAAACAAAAAAATAATTGCCGAAAGTGGGCTATGATCGGAATCCTGGCGCTGTCCGGTTGCTTACTACCTACGGACAGCGCCTCCAGTTTAAGAATTCACTATACTAAGTTCTGTGATACCGTTTTTCAGCTCTTGACTCCACCTCTCGATTTAAAGCACCTTTCCTGCTTCTGAAATCCTAGGAATGATCGGGATCGGGTTTTGTTGTGTGTATTTAGAGTGTGTGCGCTTCGTGTTAAGTGTCAATAAGATGTAACTTCCTCAATTGTACTCACAGTTACCAGTGCCCTTCATTTTTCTGAGCAGTACTGTACACTCTGTAATGTGATTGGTTCCTGCGCAACATGGCAGGCAATTAAAATACCAGCCACCTCACATTTTGTAGTGTCAAATTTTACATAATCAATAACTCTTCCCATGCCCCATACGTGGGATAAAATGGGAAAAAGGACAAAAATATACTCCGTGATGTCCCCGAGTTATTTTAGGTGAAAACTTGAATATTCCTTTCCAGTACGTCATGCTCAACTTCTGTCATCGTCCTTTTGCAATCCGAGCTACCATCTATAATGAGTTAGTAGTCGACGAGACATAGGAACTTAGTTTCCAATCAAAAGTGTAAATAACACTCGCTATTCTTGTTTTTTATTTTATTTTTCAACGTTTTGTGTTTTTCACGTTAGTAATAAGTAGTTTGCTAAACAGTCTCCTGAAAGTGGCGTAACGTGCCGCTTCAGACAAACCAAAAGTTTTCGTATAATGTCAGTGGGATCTCGCCGTCTGCCCTAACGTTGCTCATTGGACACTGCATGTTGTGGCGAAACGAGTGGCCAATCGACTCCGCTACAGCCCATACAGTCGTATGAGGTCGGGTGCGCTGCAGATAAATTTTGGATTGTCCTCTCACACTGCCCAGTTAAACAGCGAATTTTGATCACAACTATGCACTCGGTATGGTGGCTGTATGTTGTATTTTGATATGAAAGTTAATCAGTTGACCACCACTTTGCCATGCTGCAGCAAAGGTCTTCTCGACAGAGAGATAGTTTGACGTACATGAATGTTAAGCGCCGGCCGCTGTGGCTGAGCGGTTGTAGGCGCTTAAGCCCGGAACCGCTGTGCTGCTACAGTCGCAGATTCGAAGTAGTTCTAATTCTATATGACTGATGAACTCAGACGTCAAGTCCCATAGTGCTTAGAACCATTTGAACCGTTTTTTGAATCTTAAGCTACCCTAAGGAGAGAGGTAGTGCACGTGTGAAGTCTCCTTTTATCTACTGAATCTGAATAAATAAGAGCGCTATATAGATTTAAAGCGTTAAGTGAAAGGTCTGGAGGGCCTTTTAGGGACGGGAATCTCATGGAATGTGTCAGAAGCTAGACAGCGCCCATATCTGTGAATCTATTTTAAGAATGGCCTGTTCAAGTAGGACACAGTGTTTTCGTAGAGCGCAATCGCAATCAATGACCGACCAGAGTAAGATGTGCATGTAGAGAGCTAACCATGCGTTCATTAACCTCAGAGTGAAGTTGAAATGAGCGTATGACATCGCTGACCGGGAGGCTCCATCAGGGGAAATTCGACCGCCAAGTGCAAGTCTTATTTCAGTCGATGCCACATTTGGCGACTCGATCGCCAGTTAGCAGGCAAACTGGCAGTGGTACTGAGAGTTCCCAGCTGGAATTCAATAAGTGGGAGAGGTGTTAACACTTATAATATTTGCCTTACAACTAAGGAAAACTTCCTGAAAATCTTGGTTGGAACCTGGGTATTGCTACTGTTTTGAGAAAGTGTTGGCTATAGCACCAAACAAAAACAAAAAATGTGTGTGTGTGTGTGTGTGTGTGTGTGTGTGTGTGTGTGAAGTGTAAATCATGTTTACAAGCGGGTTGGTCTATAGTGCGCTCTTTTATTGTCTTTACAGACCTCACGTTCTTCTTCGAAGATAAAAAATATATATGGCTAAGTATCCAAAAAAGAAGCATACAGGTACTGCGAGGAAAAGCTTGTATCCTCAGACGACTACGTTTCACCTCACAGCGAAAAAATGTAAAAGTTGCATCCTCCTCCTTGGAATGACTTTCCGTGGTTCGAATGACACCAGAAATATTTGAAAGGTTACGGCATCATTTCGTACGCTTATTTTTCTGCGTGCATTTACGTTGTCTTACAATCTACTGCCAAATTTTTTAAGTATATGAAATGGTACGTTTCTGTATTACAGAAGCAAGTAAATAATACAAGTACATTCACTCACAAGCAGTTGAATTAGAGACAGCTTTATTTCGCTTTGATTAAGGCAGCGACCTAAACCGCTGGGAACCCATCAGGGTTCATTACCAATCAACGCTGTCCTCTACACAACAGGACTGATAGCAGTTGTAATTATCCGATGTTGTCAGTTTCAACCGAAATGAAAAAAAAAAATGAAACGTCCATTTCAGACACGCAGGAAGATGAAAGTAACACCGTCCCGTAGATACAAAGCTATAGATTTGATAACATAAGAGGAGGTTACAACATGTCTCGTTCCCTTTTCAACTACTGCTCCCCTTTCATATATTTCGACACTTGTATTTGCAGACAGTTTTTTGTATAAGTTGTATAAGTTTCGCTTCCTGTATTTTATTCCTGCTACATTCCGAATTTCGAAGAATTCTTCCTGTCAACATTGTCAAAAGCTTTCTCTGAATGAGAAAATGCTATAAATGTAGGTTTTTCTTCCTTTAGTATTTCTTCCAATATAAGTCGTAGGCCCAGTACTGACTCGCTTGTTCCTACATTTTTCTAAAACCCGAACTGATGTTCCCCGATGTCGGCTTCTAACAGTCTATCAAACAGAAGAGTGGTAAGACTGAAAGGAGCAGAAGAAAATGAACAAAAAAAGTCCATACTAAATTTAACTTCAGCGTGAAAATCTCTCTGTTTTATAGACTCCCTGCAATATTCAAACTCCCCTAGATGTAACAGGCAGTTTCACATCTAAATTGTACTGACCCCATAATGGCATACCCTCATTTCTGTGTGTTGCTTCTTCTGCCGAAATTGTTCGATAGTAAAAGCTCAAGACTTTTATTCAAAATTTTAGCTGTGGTTGACGTCGTATTTGAAACATTTACATTAGCAGGCAAAGTTGCAAATGAACGAATTATGTGACTGTACTACACGGAATATGAAAGCCGTCTAAACGCCGTCCATATTTATGGAGGAGCGTGGCCGTTTGTGACGTAAAGCTTACATACATACGAACATACATACATAAATACATTCATACGTATCAAGCGGTCACACGCCCTGCAGACCACGCGCTACTTCCACAAACTGTTACCATTCCTTTTATTTTGTGCTAGGTTTCTCCAGACGTCTTCAGTTCCCAGGGCTGCCACTCTTTCCTTGATGTTCATTTCTAAGTGTTGTTGCTGACAAATCAATCTCTCAAGTACTTGAAGTGGTGAACCCTCCTGAACCTCTTGCCATCTATCTCAAAAAAGTCTTGCTACTCCTGTCTTATTCCTAATCGCATGAACTCTATTTCGTCTTGATTTAAATTTAACTCAACCTTCTGCACCGAAGGACTATTTTCTGGTGTATTTATTTCAACTCGTGATTTGATTCACTCAGTAGCACTATACCATCTGCATACACAAGACAATTTAAATTACCATCTTTCTGCACTCTAGTTCACTCCTGTTGCCTAAATCCCCTTATTACTTTCTCTGAGATGACATTGAACAGAAAACATGAGAGCATCCCTTTGCCTGACACCTGTCTTAGTGTCGAACGCTCCTAATGCTACCCTTGACCCATCTGTATAGCATAACAAGTCCAAACTGCCGGCCGGAGTGGCCGAGCGGTTCTAGGCGCTACAGTCTGGAACCGCGCGACCCTTACGGTCGCAGGTTCGAATCCTGCCTCGGGCATGGACGTGTGTGATGTCCTTAGGTTAGTTAGGTTTAAGTAGTTCTATGTTCTAGGGGACTGATGACCTCAGAAGTTAAGTCCCATAGTGCTCAGAGCCACTTGAACCATTTGAACCAAGTCCAAACTATGTGCATAATTAAAAGCAGAGTAAAGCGATTGAAAAGATTCAACTGCATTTTAGCGCGTAGTTCTTAGCTTACGGCTGGAATGTGGACTCCACAGCTCACGGCAGTCCATTGTCGCCCCGCCAGGTTCAAAAATGGCTCTGAGCACTATGGGACTCAACTGCTGTGGTCATTAGTCCCCTAGAACTTAGAACTACTTAAACCTAACTAACCTAAGGACATCACACACATCCATGCCCGAGGCAGGATTCGAACCTGCGACCGTAGCAGTCGCACGGTTCCGGACTGCGCGCCTAGAACCGCGAGACCACCGCGGCCGGCCCCGCCAGGTAATTCATTAGTTTCGAGTGCAGTAACCTCGTGAACGGGATAAAAGAAAAAAGTTCCCTCGTCAAACTATTTCCTAAAGTCGATGGTTGGGCTGGAATACGTCGTTATTGAAGAGAACGAGGCACCGGAGAAATGTACAATGGTTTTTGGTGACGTCATGCTATATCCGATCTGTGGTTGTAGCGCTACACTCAATCAACGCTGTACACTATTTCAGTACCTTTGCCGATAGTTTCCACGTTTTCACGGCTCTGGATACGACGTTTTCCAGCAGAACAATTACGCAAAACCATGTTTTCTGGACTGCAATGTAAGACTCCAGTTGAAAATCTGCCCTGATATTATGAAAATATCAAACCTATAGACATTTGTGATCATCGACCACAATACAGCACATATAACACTTCCTCTAAATTGAAAATAGTTGTGTGACCAGTGTGGTGACATCTCGTACATAGCATGTACCTATGAGTGCACTGTCTAATAACTTTAAAACTGATGCCATAAAGGATGGCATGTATTTTAATTGTCATCATATTAGAATGATGCCGGCCGAAGTGGCCGTGCGATTAAAGGCGCTGCAGTCTGGAACCGCAAGACCGCTACGGTCGCAGGTTCGAATCCTGCCTCGGGCATGGATGTTTGTGATGTCCTTAGGTTAGTTAGGTTTAACTAGTTCTAAGTTCTAGGGGACTAATGAACTCAGCAGTTGAGTCCCATAGTGCTCAGAGCCATTTCAACCATTTTTTAGAATGATGTTTATAAAGATGTGCTTAAAAACTGCTGGCAATGTAGTAAATTTATCTTCACCATCGGATCAATTTCTTGGCAAAAACAGGGAACGAATACATTGTATAACAGTCTAACTATATCAGGTGATCACACGCTTTTTTGTTTTCCCCTTCAAAGTAGTTCAAATGGTTCAAATGGCTCTGAGCACTATGGGACTTAACATCTATGGTCATCAGTCCCCTAGAACTTAGAACTACTTAAACCTAACTAACCTAAGGACATCACACAACACCCAGCCATCACGAGGCAGAGAAAATCCCTGACCCCGCCGGGAATCGAACCCGGGAACCCGGGCGTGGGAAACGAGAACGCTACCACACGACCACGAGATGCGGGCTTCAAAGTAGTAACGCTAGGTGGATGTAATAAATAAGATTGCTGTGTGATGGAATTAGGGCTGCAAGTAGGGCATGATAATTTTGTTGTTTTTACTTCTTTTTTTTTTCATGCTGAGCAACGTAGAACAACGCAGTATTTCAAGACGCTAAAGGATGACGTTCCTGGACGAATGAGGTGTGTTCGGTTACGGGAGCACAGAACCCAAGACGTAAACGAGGATTCTTTAATAATTTATTCTGTCCGCAATCACCTAAGCGCTGTATCTGCTGCATTGGAAGATAAGTCCCTATTATCTGAATTACCAGGTCGTACCTCACTCTTTGAAATCTGTGCCAGTATCTGAAATCACTGTATATGAGAACCCAACGAAAATGGCCATATAAGTGGTTGTCTGGGCTGTGCTATCTCAAGCTAAGATTTAGACACTCTGTGGGTACTGACAAAAGTGTTGCAGTACTGAGGCCTCCGAGCAACTTCTATGTACACTACCCGATTATGTCTTTACACACCTACGTAATGCTCAATCACTAGATGTCATGAGGACT
The DNA here is from genome assembly GCF_023898315.1 of Schistocerca nitens. NCBI lineage: Eukaryota > Metazoa > Arthropoda > Insecta > Orthoptera > Acrididae > Schistocerca > Schistocerca nitens. The sequence goes on from NC_064614.1 coordinate 1,003,626,618, forward strand.
CTTCAGTATAACTTCTACTGGGTTGTCAGTACAGAAGCAGTAACAGCAGAATCGTCCAGTCGGAAGAGCTCAGTGATTTAGGACGTAAACCAGTCATTCGATATCATCGGAATAACATGTCTGTTCTGTCTGCCTGGTTTGGTGGACGAGAAATGTTAACGTAGATTTATTAGAACAAGTATAATTGACAATAAAGAATACGTCGACTCAAACGTGTGTTAAGTACACTGTAAGAATTAATCACATTAGAAAGACAATTTCTTCTTATGTAAGAACAAGCAGTATTAAAAGGAAAGTCTCTTCGCCAGTAAGGAAATAACAACAGGATTTATATAGATTCTGGGAGCCTAAACGAAACAGTCACTTCTTTGATAAAGAATAAATATCAATACTGACTGGAGGCTTGAAAAATGTCAGTAGCGAGTAGATACAAAATGCACAACGATAACAAAAGTTATAGATCCGAAGGGACAGTCCAAAGAATATTGCGATAATTGTGAACTGAGATTCGGTGGTACAGATTAAAGTTCCTGAAGGACAGTGTGTATCGAAGTTCCAGTATGACGGAACACATTGAAGTCGGGGTTAGCACTAACGAACGAAAGACCAGAATTCTTGCAACTCCACTAGCTGACCAATAACTCGGAAATCGGCGTCGTTGTTTCGGCGACTCCAAAGTGTGTTCCTGATTGATGTAATGGTACTGCATTCGGCGCCTGGCCCAGGAAGCTCACTCAGAGAAAGTCTTGGCATTGTATCCACTCGTGACTGACGTAACACTTAACTGCTCCAGGCTGCCATAATTGACTAAATTTAACCTTGATTGATTCTCTTAAAGAAAGGGTAGCTAGATGACCAAGATGCAGTCAGTGTTGGTGTGGCTTCAGAATATATTCGAAATATTAGTGTTCAGTAATTCACTGTTTTTGCTTTACGTGATGTGAGGACTGAATGGTAGTATGATGAACTTATTTTGAATTTATTACGTTCAAGTTCAATTCAATTTTCATTTTAAGCTTTGTACGTGCAGTAGGAGTTGTTCTTCGTCTGGAGCGTCAACACTGACGTTTATTGTAAGAATTACGTGTATTTAAGCAGTCAGAAGCAAATTTAGAGTCCCAGTAAGACGTGAAAATTTAGGATTTCTAAATAGGTCCATTTATATGGATGCCTCTTCTCATTCAGAATAGTAGAACTGATGTTAGTAAGTAGTTTGCGCTCCGGAACGGGTGGTTGGAGATTTGTAAATTTGAACACATTCATTCAGGCCATTGACTATGTGAACTGCCACAACCGTGTTTTTTTTTTTTGTTTTTTTTTTTTAGAAATTAAAGAAGTTATGGTTTCTATGAAACTCCCTAGCACATCTTCTTCACTCATTGTTTATTTGTTCGTCTGCTACTGCTGACTAACATGATCTTTATAATATGCTCATGCTTTCTCTCTGTTAATTGGAATGTAAGCCAGGTGTATTAGATAGAGTAGCGGAAGCACAGAAAGGAGTGAAGGAAGATTAGATTTTAGTGTCCTATCAACATCCAAGTTGTTAAAGACGACACAAAAATTTGGATTAGAGAAGAATACGGAAGGAAACTGTCTTGAGTTTATTTGAGGAATCACGGAAACCACCGAAAAATTGTGGAACGGTGATTACAGTCCCGACACTCTGGGGCTAAAGTACAATGTTCTCCTTTGACTGTTTGTTTGAACTGTAACAAAATAGTGTATTTACGAAACTGACGTACAAAGAACTGGAACTCATAAATATTTTGGCTTTCGATTAGGTGTTGACATTTTCCGCTTATAAAAGATTTCCCCTTGTTGTCGCTACAGATGGCTGGGAACTGATTCAAACTAATCTGACAGACTGTACGGCGTCTGCTGGGTCGATCGTGTCAAGGACCACACAGATAGCGCCTTTCGTTTCGTGTTGATCTGACATCATATAAAAAAGCACTCGTGCTGACGGACGCAACTGGCTGCGGGGGTTTTGGCAGTGTCTGATCGCCGGGGTCGTCTGTGCCAAGAGATGTTATTTAATCGAGAGGAGGGAAATCCGTAGCAGACGTCAGCTCTTAACTTTCCCCACTGTGTTTGTCTATAGATTTTCCTCCGTCACAGTAAAAGAGCAAGACATTAAGATTAGTTTGTGAAGCAGAAATGCAGGATCTGTTTGCGGATGTCGCTCCGACTCCTGTGTTTGCGAATGGATTACTGCTATAATCGAAACCAAGAGACGCTTAAAAACTCGGCCAAGGCTTCACCTGGAACAAACGGCCAGAAAATTTGTATTCTTGAGTGACAGTATTATGAAAATTGTAATGTTTCACATATTTAGTTTCTCGCTATCGCAATGAAGGAGTAATAGTAATTAGTTACCCTAATACCAGAGTCAAGAGCCACCACCGAATACTAAGTGTAGGAAGTATCTACGCAGGACCGTAACCAACATCATACTGGGGCGCATATCTTACCAGCGTGCCGAACAGCCACTTGCAATTTCTGGATTCTGCAGTGCGTTTGCCTGAAATGTTGTAGGATGTAACTCTTGGTGAACGTGGAAAAATGTGGTCCCAGTACATGAGACCTCCACCTCACTTTTGTCCGCACTGAATCTTCTGCATTGGAAGAGAAGTCCCTATTACCTGAATTACCAGGTCACGCAGTTTATACCAATATATTAAACCACTGTAAATGAGAACCCATCGAAAATGGCCACAGGAGTAGTTGTCAGGCCAGTGCTGTCTCAAGCTGAGATTACTTTATGGGCACCAACAAAAGAGTTGCAGTACAGTGGCTTCCGAGCGATTTATATGTACACTAACTGATTACGTCTGGACACACCTATGTAATGCGCAATTAATCACTAAATGTCATGAGAGGTGGACTCATCAGTGTAAAAGCAGGGGAGAGGTACTGTGTTGTCAGTACAGGAGCAGTAACAGCAAAGTTGTCCGATCAGAAGAGCTCAATGATTTCGGACGAAAACCAGTCATTCGATATCACCGGAGTAATATATCTTTTCTGTCTGCCTGATCTGGCGGACGAGAAATGTTAATGTAGATTTATTATAACAAGTATAATTGACAATAAAGAATACGTGTACACCAACGTATGTTAAGTACACGGTAAGAATCAGTCACATTAGAAAGACAATATCTTCTTACGTAAGAATAAGCAGTACTGAAAGGAAAGCCTCTTCGCGAGAAGAAATTAACAGCAGTATTCATATCGATGCTGGGAGCCTAAACGAATAGTCACTTCCTTGATAAAGAGTAAATATCAGTATTGACTGGAGGCTTAAGGCCTTTAGGAAAATTACTACTACTGAAAAATGTCACTAACTAGTAGATACAAAATCTACTACTGTAGCAAAACTAACAGACCCGACGGGACAGTCGAAATAATATTGTGATGATTGTGAACTTAGATTCGGTACAAATCAAAGTTCCTGAAGGACAGTCCCGTATCGAAGTTCCAGTATGACGGAACACATTGAAGTCGGGGTTAGCACTAACGAACGAAAGAACTGAATTCTTGCAAGTCCACTAGCTAACCAGTGACTCGTAAAACGTAGTTGTTGTTTCCGCGACTACAAAGTGAGTTCCTGAGTGAAGTAATGCTACTGCATTCGGCGCCTGGCGCAGGAAGCTCAGTCGAAGTAAATTGCTCGTTGTGTCTCGAGCGCCAGCCTAAATACGACCCGGGCACCAGGATACTGGAGATACTACTTTCAGACACGTGGGTCGTGATGACACAGCAACTGAGTGGTAAGGTAGATTGTGGTTGTAAAAGATTGCATGAGATCAGTGAAAGGAATGACTCGTGATTTCGAAAGTGCGTAAGATGATAGAAACAATGGGTAAAACAGTCTAGCAGCTCCTCATAAGCGACAAATAAATGTCGTTAATGTTATGAGACGCATGAGGTTGTGTTACAGGACAGTAGATAAATTTAAGCGACTGGGTTGGTACGACGAATTGCTCTGTACCCTGTGACAATCTGCTGGAAGCGAATGCCTGGAGAAAGTTACCTGCCATCATGTGCAATGCTAACAGTCAAGTATAGACGAGGTGGTGTCACAGCAAAGTGTTGTTTTCCATTGTTAGGCTGTTATCCTCTTATTGCGCTAAAGAAAACGATAAATGCTGAATGATATGAATGCATTTTACAGCATTGTACATTGCCTAAAGCAGTGGAATAGTTTGGAGAGAATGATTGTATGTGTCCTCAGAGTCTTTTGCGGTGGCATGACTGAATAAAATCTTCTCAGTTTTCAAGCCCCATCAGTTCCAACTAAATTTTCGAGCGTTCGGTAGCTAGCTCCGCCATCGTCGTCAGGAGTAAAACTACTGACTGCCAGGCCGATCTTTCTTTTTTTCTTTTCTTTATTGTAATTTAATTCCCCAGCCCCATATGGGCAGGGCAGGGCTGTCAGCGGCACAGTCCGTCACTCTTCAGCCAACAGACAATACAGTTATTAAAAAGATTAAACGAAACATATAAAAAGGCGATAAAAATTGGAATGTAAGAAGAGGGGAGACACTGGGGTCAAAATATACACTTACAAGGAGATGTACAGTGTGGAACACATTTAAAAAACGTCCATATAATGATTAGCGATATGTGTAGCACACAAAACAAAGTCACAAGCACAAGATAAAAGTTGGCCACTATTAAAAATACACACTAGAATGACGTCACTGCACTAGATGTACCACACAAGACAAAGAGTAAAAAGTGCTGGGAGGAACCTGCTAAGGGAGGGAGGCCTGTGAGGAGTGAAAGGAGGGAGCAGCAGGAGTAGTGGGGGAGGGGGCTGGAGAGGGTGGGATGAAAAAAATGAGATTGGGTGGCGCACCAAGGGGTAGGAGACAGGCAGAGTGGAAGAGGGAAAGCGAGCCAGGAGCGACCACAGAGACGCAAAAGGGGTTCACTGGAAAAGTAGGGGGTGTAGGAGGGAGGAAGAAACCGCTCAGGGGAAGGGAAAAGGAGGGAGAGGGAACCCTGAGGAGGGGGCAGGGGGGAATGTGGGGTTAGAGTTGGTAGGAGGGGTGGATATCAGGGATATCAGGGTGAAGCTCATCATCCAGGAGGGGTAAGCTTTGGAAGGTGCATTGGTAAAGAAGGTGGAGGGTGTGGAGATGGAGAGTAGGTGCAACAGAATGGTAAAGGCGCATCAATAGGCAGGGATAGAGAGGATGGGAGACACCAAATCATGAGAGGGGTCAAGTCTGCAGATGATGTACAGGGTTCAGATCTGTTCGAGGAAAAGGAGAAGATGTGGGAAGGGGATGGGGTCATACAGGATGGGAACAAGAGGCAGGAGACATATATGGATGTGGAAAACGAGGTGGAATGCATGGCATTTGAGGATTTGGCTGTGGCAGAAGTCCAGGTGACGCTGGTATAGCAAAGGATAGGATGGACCAAGGATTCGTAGGTGTGAAGAATGATGGAAGGATACAGTCCCCATGTCTAGCTGGACAGGAGTTCCGGGAGGCAGAATCTCTTGTGGGCTTCGTGTTGGATCGTAACAAGTTGGGGAGTCCAGGTGAGGTGACAGTTGAGGGTATTTCAGGGTAGGAGTGAGTTGGATAGGAGGATCATAAATGGTAAGGTAAAAATTGTGGAGCCTGAAGGAGGAGGCAGTACATCCTATGATGATTGCTAGGGTCTTGGAAGGGCTGATGCAAAGGATCCACTTGTTGTACCAAGAGCAAACTGGTCAAGGTTGGTTTGAAGGGTATGTTAGGACCATTGACAGGTAGGGTACAGGGCCAGGAAGACGAAGCTATCAGCAAACTGGAGAAGGTGAACAGGTGGAGGAGGTTCGGGCATATCTGCAGTATATAGGAGACAGAGGAGAAGGGAAAGGATGGAGCCTTGGGGCACACCCACAGTGGGATAAAACATACAGGAGTTGGTATTGTAGATAGTGACAGAGGAGGGAGGATGAAACGAGGAAGGAAGCAACATGACAAATGATGTTGATAGGAAGGGCATTGGTCTGGAGTTTAAAGAGGAGCCTGAAGTTGAGGGAAACAAAGATAGCAGAATGATGGAAATTCAGTTGGAGGGAAAGAAGATTGGTAAGGTTAAGAAACTGGTCGTCAGCGGAGGAGGGCCAGAAGCCACACTGGGCAAGGGGAAGAAGGGTGTGCTTGTTGAGGTGGTGGTGGATACATCAGGACAGAATGGACTCAAAAACCTTACTGAACATGGAGATGAGGCAAATGGGACAATAGGAAGAGGTGACAGAAGAGGGTTTGTTGAGTTTAAGGAATGGCAGGATGCGAGAAGTAAAAGCCAATGGAAAGGGGTAAAAGCCAATGGAAAGGATGACCTTATGCAAGGTAGGAAGAACAGCCAGGAAGGAGGGAGGGGGGGGGGCGATTCCTTGAGTTGGTAGTAGGTGACACAGTCATGACTAGGGATGTGTTGCATTTGGAGTGGAGTATGAGTTTGATGCTGTGTGCTGTAATGGGAATGTTTAAATTTGAGGGGAAGGTAACTGATGCAAGTACTGGAAACTGGGGGCGAGTGGTGGGCTGGAAGTGTCAATGCATTCAAGTACTGTAGGGAAGAGGTTGTAATCAAAGAGGGGATCATCAGGAGTGGAGAAGGCCTGAGAGTGGTGGGAAGCAAAATCGTTAGCCTTACAGAGGTTGTCAGGGAATGGGTGGTGATCATGGAGAAGAAAGTATGTGGGGCAGGAAGGCTACCAGTAAGGTGGTGGAAGGCAGACCAGTACTTGAAGGTGTTGACAGAGAGGGTGGCATTGAGTCGTGTACATGTCTGGTGCTAGTCCCAGAATTTCTTTGCTGTTAAGAGGTTACATGTGTGTCATTGCAATTGCTGGTGATGGAGGAGTGTATCCCCATCACAGGTGCGGAGCCTGTGGGATTCGCAGAGAAGAAGGGCTGCCTGTGGAAGGAAAGTAGGGCAGTGAGGGTGGATAAGTTTGGTAGGAATGTGGACCTCCACGGCGTCAGTGATGGTCTTCTGGAGGAAGGGCGAGGCATGGGTGATGTCAGAAGGATATTGAAAGGTAAGTGGGTGGCTTTAGACCTGGGAGGCAATGGATACCAGGCAGGCTTTCAGTTGGCTCAGCAGTAGTCATGGATAGACTTCAGAGGAGCAGCAGGGTGGGGAGGTAAGAGGTGGGCGATGCACTGCGGAGGGTGTTGCTCCTATGGGGTACAGGATGTCCATGGTGATACAACCAAGGAGGTTTGCGAAAACGAAAACGACATCCAAGTTGGAGCTACTTTCAGGACAGGTATCTTGTGGGAGGGGAACAAGGTCCCTTTGGAGGGTAGTTAGGAAATGATGGCAGGGTCGCAGCTGTGAATGTTCAGGTCTGCCACAATCACATAGGTGGAGAAGGTGTGGTCAACATGAATTCATAGGGTAGAGGAGCTGTTGGAGGGACTTTGTAGTGGCACAGTTGACAGTGAGGGAGGGGAAAAAGACACTAAGGATGAGGTGATTGGTTGGGTCATTGAACAGGGGTTGTGGCTGGACAGTGATATGCTTGAGGTGGCCAATAGCGACCTCACCTCAGGCCTAGGAGAAGGGGATTGTCTGTGCTGTGAAGGAGTCAGGGAGAGGTGGGGACAACATGGTGAAGTTGGATGAAGGTTTCATTAAGGATGAAAGAGTCGACTTGATGCTGGGACAGGGTATGCATCAAAAGGTATTTGTTGACAGCGAGGGAGTGGATGTTTCGATGTAGAGACAATACTGTTGGTGCCCCAGGGTGCAGAGGGGGAAGGGAGTGGAGGGAGGAGGGGAGAGGCTTAAATGAGGGTGTCAAGGTGAGTAAAAGTGAAGTGGGCCTGGGTTGTTGGAGTAGGTGGTGTAGATGTTCAGATGGAAGGCAGGGTGGGCAACTAGGGAAATCTGCTGGAGCATGTGAGGGTGTTGAGAGGTTAGATGTTCTGGAGGACAATGGTTAGGAAAAGGATGTTGTCTTTGGCCATAGGTGGTGGGCAGAGTGAATTGTTGGGGTGGATGTACTGATTGATGGAGCGAATGGGGATAGTAAGCTCAGGGTAGGTGGGGGCTGAGACTTGGATTTGTAGGACTCGGTGGGATAGGATTCGTTGCAGGTATTTCAGGAAGGAGGAGAGGCAAGGTTTAGGGCAGTGAGGAAGTGAGAGGTTTTATAATGGGGACAGGTGGAGGAGGGTTTCCGTAGTTTTGGGTGAGATGATCATTGTAGAGGGCAGCATTGGCATCAGTAGGATTGAGGTGGGGAACAAGTGGGGTCAGTGGGGTTGCAATGGTAAAAATTCAGGGCTCCCTGAGTGAGGAGGTGATCTATGGAGGAGGCAGACTCTGTGAACACGTCATCAGGAGAGTAGATGGCTCAAATGGCTCTGAGCACTATGGGACTTAACATCTTAGGTCATCAGTCCCATAGAACTTAGAACTACTTAAACCTAACTAACCTAAGGACCTCACACACATCCATGCCCGAGGCAGGATTCGAACCTGCGACCGTAGCAGTCCCGTGGTTCCGGACTGCAGCGCCTAGAACAGCACGACCACCGCGGCCGGCCAGGAGAGTAGAGTCGGAGTCATAGATGCATCAGGCTGAGTGGATTTCCAGACTGGAGTGGGCATTAAATTGCACCAACACCTCTGTCTCCATGACCACAGGTATGAGCTTCATGGTAAAGGTGGTGAGGGTCGGCAAACGATGAGGGGGTGCGGGTGACAGGCAGAGGAGGAGATAAGGAAATGTGTGAGAGACACATGTGAGAAAAAGATTATACAGGGAAGTTTCCATACGAGGTCAGTGAGGAAAGAGGAATATTGGGGACTTGATAAGGACGGAGTCTCTGTGGGAGATGAGGTGAGCAATAGGAGCACTGGCGATACACTTGTGGATTTCTAGCATGGTAGTGCAGGCATTGAGGAATTTGGGATCGGGGTTGGAAAGGACAAAAGCATGCAGGGTGGGGGCTGAGGACACAGAGGGGCGGGTGACGTCCATATGGGGGTCGGAATGAAGAGGGGTGGGCCATGGTTACTTGGAGGATGGGGTAGAGACGAGTTGGCACTTGGGCGTTTGGGGAATTTTTGGTGGGGTGGCCTGGGAGGAAGGGTGAGGGATTGGTTGAGGTGGGAGGTGCCACATGGCAAGCCCCTCATGTGAGGTGGAGGCACTTTGATGGGAGAGTGGGTGCTTCATGATTACGACTGTGGCTCATCAGGTGGTTACATGGGCAAGGTAGACCTGGAGTGGTCGTAGCAGGGGGGAGTGGGTAGTGGGGAGTGGGGGAAGGTCTTTGGGGAAGGCCAGAGGAGACACCACAGGAAGTAACAGTGGGGGCACGGATGGTGGAGGTGACCATGGTGGACTGTGTGGTCTACTGGCGACAGGGGTCGCAAGGTAGGGAAAGAGAACAAAGACAGGGTCCACAAGAAGATGGGGACAGGAGGGCGGCAGCATTCTCATTGGCAGCAGCACCAGCAATGGGCAGCAGCAGCAGGCACCAGCAGCGGGCGGTGGGAATGGTGGTGGGCATCAGCAGCGGGCAGCGATGGACAGATGGCCAGTGACAGATGGACGGAAAGACAGACAGCAGCAGACAGCGACGGACGAGAGCAGCTGGCGACGGACAGTGACGGACGACAGCAGATGACGGTGGATGGCAGCAGACGACGACCTTCCAAAGTGTCAATTTTGCCCTTGAGAGTAGCCCAGCCAGCGAAAATATTCCAGCTAGGAAGCTGTAAGACTCCAACTCACAGGATGCCGGGGCTATTCCACTGTTACATACCTATGGTTACGGCCATTGGCACCAATCAGAGAGGGCCGAGACGACGCGTGAATTGGGCAGCTCATAGAAGCTTTGGTCTGCCACATTACTGAGCGACGTTAGGTGGCGTGAGGGGCTAGCGCCTCATTTCAAACGTCCTCTAACGCCTCCCTACAAGCGTTGTGCTTTGTGTGTCGAACAGAAGCAACAGCGGATGCTTAACGCTTGTAGGGAGGCGAGAGCAGTAGTTTCAAACTTGGTGCCAGCCCCTCGCACCACCTGATATCACTCGGTTCTGCAGGGAGCTGGAGCTGCTAGGAGCTGCCCAACTCACCGTCCCCGCACGCATGTTTCGGCCCTCTCTGATTGGTGCCACTATTATCGTATGGGATTTTCTTTTAGGTTACGCGATGGTTTGAGGTCCTCTGATGAACGCTGAGCAGTCGATACGAAGAGAGCGACATCAGATCACATAAAAAGTAGACACCTCGACTGTCAAAATTTTATCATCAAATTGTTGAAGTATTCCTAGCAAAGATCCCGAATTTGATGCCCTACGGAAATTTCTCAGGCTCAAATTATTCTGTCAATTTATTATGGCTGGAAGACGAGCTAGAAAGCTCTGAGATATTTAGCGATCCGTGGAACATATATTGTAAAGATAGATTTGACACCGTAGGAGGGGGAGTATTCACTACAGTTGATTGAAATACTGTCTCTGTTTAGGTCGAAGGAAAAAACAACCTTCTATAAGCCTCTGAACGAGTCCTAACGTCTATTATTTTTCTTCGTGGTCCAGGCACGAAATTTACGTTGGCGGCAATATAACCGTTCCGCAGTCATCCACAAATTTCGGTTCTCTAAATTTTGTCAGTTACTTCACGAAAAGAACGTCTTCCTTCCAGGGTTTCCCATTTGAGTTCATGAAGCATCTCCATAATACACTCCTGGAAATGGAAAAAAGAACACATTGACACCGGTGTGTCAGACCCACCATACTTGCTCCGGACACTGCGAGAGGGCTGTACAAGCAATGATCACACGCACGGCACAGCGGACACACCAGGAACCGCGGTGTTGGCCGTCGAATGGCGCTAGCTGCGCAGCATTTGTGCACCGCCGCCATCAGTGTCAGCCAGTTTGCCGTGGCATACGGAGCTCCATCGCAGTCTTTAACACTGGTAGCATGCCGCGACAGCGTGGACGTGAACCGTATGTGCAGTTGACGGACTTTGAGCGAGGGCGTATAGTGGGCATGCGGGAGGCCGGGTGGACGTACCGCCAAATTGCTCAACACGTGGGGCGTGAGGTCTCCACAGTACATCGATGTTGTCGCCAGTGGTCGGCGGAAGGTGCACATGCCCGTCAACCTGGGACCGGACCGCAGCGACGCATGGATGCACGCCAAGACCGTAGGATCCTACGCAGTGCCGTAGGGGACCGCACCGCCACTTCCCAGCAAATTAGGGACACTGTTGCTCCTGGGGTATCGGCGAGGACCATTCGCAACCGTCTCCATGAAGCTGGGCTACGGTCCCGCACACCGTTAGGCCGTCTTCCGCTCACGCCCCAACATCGTGCAGCCCACCTCCAGTGGTGTCGCGACAGGCGTGAATGGAGGGACGAATGGAGACGTGTCGTCTTCAGCGATGAGAGTCGCTTCTGCCTTGGTGCCAATGATGGTCGTATGCGTGTTTGGCGCCGTGCAGGTGAGCGCCACAATCAGGACTGCATACGACCGAGGCACACAGGGCCAACACCCGGCATCATGGTGTGGGGAGCGATCTCCTACACTGGCCGTACACCACTGGTGATCGTCGAGGGGACACTGAATAGTGCACGGTACATCCAAACCGTCATCGAACCCATCGTTCTACCATTCCTAGACCGGCAAGGGAACTTGCTGTTCCAACAGGACAATGCACGTCTGCATGTATCCCGTGCCACCCAACGTGCTCTAGAAGGTGTAAGTCAATTACCCTGGCCAGCAAGATCTCCGGATCTGTCCCCCATTGAGCATGTTTGGGACTTGATGAAGCGTCGTCTCATGCAGTCTGCACGTCCAGCACGAACGCTGGTCCAACTGAGGCGCCAGGTGGAAATGGCATGGCAAGCCGTTCCACAGGACTACATCCAGCATCTCTACGATCGTCTCCATGGGAGAATAGCAGCCTGCATTGCTGCGAAAGGTGGATATACACTGTACTAGTGCCGACATTGTGCATGCTCTGTTGCCTGTGTCTATGTGCCTGTGGTTCTGTCAGTGTGATCATGTGATGTATCTGACCCCAGGAATGTGTCAATAAAGTTTCCCCTTCCTGGGACAATGAATTCACGGTGTTCTTATTTCAATTTCCAGGAGTGTACTTAGGTGCTAATAGAACCTACCGCTAACAAGTGTAGCAACAGATCTGTGAACTGCTTCGATGTCTCCCTTTAATCCGACTTAGTGGGGAACCCATACACTCGAGCAGTACTGAAGAATGGATCGCACTAGTGTTCTATATGCTGCCTCATGTACACATAAGGTAGGCTTTCTTAAAATTCTCCTAATAGACTGAAGTCGAACATTCGCCTCCCTCACTACCGTCCTTATGTGCTCATCCATCATGATAATGCAACCTGTCATCAAGCAGTATCTGTGAGGCAATGTTTTGTGAATAATAACGTTCATGAAATGGACTAGACCGGACGGAATCCCGACCTCAACCCAATGGAATATCTTTGGGGTGACTTAGAACGTCGACATCTCTCCAGTCTCCAGCGTTTAATATAAATACCTTCTGGGATTTCGGTTCCTGAGGAAGAACGGTCAGCCATTCTTACACAGAAATTCAGACATCACATTGAAAGTGTCCTCAGCAGATTTCAAACAGCCATAAAGGGAAAGAATGGCCAAAGCCCACATTAATGCCCAGTAGTGGGTTTCAGGTTACTTTTGGCCAGTTAATGTATGACGTGGCACTAATTTACGTTCTATGTAAATACGTGCGATTGAAGTATACGCGTTCGCAAGGGAAGGTCGAAAGAGGTACCTGTCCCCATCTGGAATCTGAGGTGAAAACTTTTTATTTATCAGACAGTTCCCACATGCCTCTAGATATGCGTGTCTGTGATTGTGCTACCCTGTAAATCCAACAGACGGAAAATAATGTCCCTTTCCAGAATGATATTTTCATTCTGCAGCGGAGTCTCAGCTGATATGAAACTTCCTGGTAGATTAAAACTGTGTGCCGGACCGAGATCCGAACTCTGGATCCTTGCAAAAGTCCCGAGTTCGGGTCTCGGTCCGGTACACAGTTTTAATGGACTAGGAAGTTTCATATCAATGTCGCTTTATCGATCACTAGATGGCTTGGATTTGTTTAATTGTGAGGCTGTTCACGGGAAATTAAGATTTTTCGGTGATGTCCTACAGTCAAAGCTGATATGGAATCTGACAGAACACTGGAAAAATAGAGACCCCAACCACTTTCCTGTCCCTTCCTCGTACAGCCCTTATTGAGCTGCAGAAGACTGCCCGCCCAACACACTCACCTCTTGGATTCCGGCGCTTCTTCCCACCACTAAAAATGTACTGTTAGAAAAAAAAGCGACACGCCATGAAGGAGTCATGCAAATTGGTCGCAAATTGATATTCGTCGGAAAATGTAAAACAGTAAACTCTGACGGTCGATAGCGCAGTTTCACGGTGAAGCTGGCAAGGATAGAAAACAATAGGTCTTTGTGAATTTCGTACCGTGTAGTCATTTGGGCAGTAACTGTGCCTCGCAGAGAGGCGTGTGAACAGTATATGTAGATTCATCAATTGAGAGAGGACGTGGAGTTGTGCTCACAGTATCCGGTTGGAGTATTCGGCATGTCGCTTGACATTTGAGCAGGAGCGATGACACTATTAGACGATGTTGACAGGAATGGGTGAACCATGGCCGAACGCAGCATCAAGAAGGAAGCGGTCGACCCAGAGAGACGACACAACTTCAGGACCGAGCAGTCGACATAGAGGCCCCGGATTCATCATTATTGCCGATTCGACGTACCACTGGTACTTCAATGATCATAAAGACCATTAATAGGCGGCTCACAGTAAGGAGGGCGAGTTCACGGCGCCCCTTGTGCTGACTACCAATGAATTCTGTACACCAAAAAATGCGTTTGCAGTGGTGTCGGGCGCCTTAGGCCCTGACTCTCTCTAACAGGGATAGAGCTGTCTTCAGTGATAAGCCCTGCTTCAAACTGAGCCCGGATGACCACTGAGACGTGTCTGGAAACAACAGTGGGATTCCAACCTGGCTGTTGCCCGCCATGCGGCCCGACAAGCAGGGGTGCCATTTCTTATAGTTGTACCCTTTTGGTTGTCATCCGCGGTACTTCCATAGCATAGCGGTACGTCGACGATATTCTATGCCCCGTTTTGTTGTCCTTCATGGCAAGCCACCCCGGGCTTACATTTCAGTAAGATAATCCCCGCCCACACACTGCTTGTCTTCGGTGTGACAAACCGTACCTTGGCCAGCAAGGTCGTCGGATCTTTCTCCAGCTGATAAAGTTTGGAGTATTATGGGCAGGGCCCTCCAACCGTCTCTGGATTTTGACGATCAGTTGGACAGAATTTGGCATGGTATCCATCAGGAGAACACCCAACAACGTTACTGATCAATGACAAGCCGAGTAACTGCTTGCATAAGGGCCAGAGAGGGACCAACGCGTTATTGACTTCCTCAATTTGTGAAGCTGTTCCTCTTGAATAAATCATCCAACGGATCTGAAGTTGTAATAAATTATTTGTTTGTACATGTACTTTACATCTACTGATTACCGTCCCATTCGGATACTTCTTTCGTGGTGCGTGTTTTTCTTTTATCTTACAGTGCACACAGCTGCAGTACACCTGCCCGACATCTGCCACTGATTCTCACAAGAAGAGACTCGGAGGAGTGTACATCTGCACAAGAAGAAGTTGAGACTGCTATCACTCAGCTGAGGAATGTAATAGCTCCTGGTCCCGATTGTACTCACAATAAAATGGAAATGCATTGTGGCTAGGGCCTCCCGCCGGGTAGACCGTTCTCCTGGTGCAAGTCTTTCGAGGTGACGCCACTTAGGCGACTTGCGTGCCGATGGGGATGAATTGATGACGACAAGGACAACAAAACACCCAATCTCTGAGCGAAGGAAATGTCCGACCCAGCCGGGAATCGAACCCGGGCCGTTAGGTATGACATTCCGTCCGGCTGACTACTCAGCTACCAGAGGCGGACGTACTCACAATGAAACAGTGAAAGAAGCAAAACCATAATTATTGTGCCGTTCTTTACACTTCCCTGTAGTCTGAATGTCTATGTAAGCTGTACTAACTCAAAAGAGCATGGATAGAGACCCAGTGCTTCCTAAGAGCTACAGAACAAACTGTCCTCTGGGCACCTTTGGTAAAGTACAGGAGTAATTACTGTGCAGCAAACTACGATCCTACAGATAGGTACACGAACTTCACCAGAGACAATTAGGCTTCAGGAAGGTCAGACCCATAGAACGACGTAATTAGCTGCCGACAACTGTAGTAGCAATTGTGTCGTAGGTATCACTGTTGACATGACGGGAGCATTTGACGATATGTGTTGGCCTGCAATGTTTACCCGCCTGTGATAAATACGAATCACAAAATACTGCTTGTGGTGGCAGGGTAATCGAGAGACAGGGTGGAAAGAAAAGCGTGTGATGTGCCTGCTCAGACGCAAAAGTGGTTCTCAAACAATCAAGTAGAAAGCGCAGCAAATAAGATTGCCTAACTCAAAAGCACTCTCCCCTGTTTGAGAATGCCTAGTTTCAGAATTGGGAATGTTCTGGTGCGACGCATTGAATATGTATGTATTTAGGCAAACATCTGGATGACAACTGTACTCTGCACATATCTCTCAGATATGTCAGAAAACTGTTAAAACTATTGAGAAATTAGCAGGACTGGGCACCATTGACTTTAAAATCCCATTGTAAATGATCAGACCCGATCATTATGTAATCCTCAAGTCCATCGTAGGTTTTGCAACCAGCGTCTGAGCACACAAACTCCGATTCAATCATATAACTCAATTCCAAGGCGTACACAGAGGAATGTATTGTTATGGCTCTCTGGAGCCTTTTGGGCAACATCGGCGGGGGTGCTATCTAGGAGTGTACCCAACAGATATTACTCTCAGATACAGAGATTCTCTCCGCTGCCTTCGCAAGGAGAATCTCCCAAAAGGGAAGGAATTTACGGGTCCGAAAATAACAATCAAACTATAGCTAAAATTATGGAAAGCGCACTAGTGGCAAGCAGACTGAGACATCGCAACCACTTGCAGAGTATGTGGTATATTTCCAACCATTAAGTACAGGATGTTTATGAGCCATGTAAATTAATCTAGAGGCACGATTTACCGCCTGACATACCACGGACCGTACCCTGAATATTTATACAGGAAAAAGAAACATCCGACAAATATTTGTGGGGGTGGCGACACTGGTATAACACACCACGTCCTATTACAATACTCAGCCTATGAAGATCTGCGGCCTCAAATAACAGGCATTGATGCACTAAGTGATATTGTTAGAGAAAAAGACAAATGGTACCTGGCGAACGAAGTAGCAAATAAGGTATCTGGGAGGGTATTAAAAAATAAAGTCACTGTAAGTGAGAACCCAGTAATTGTAATCGATATTGTTGAAGTGAATACTGTGAGTGCAGTGAACATCTCCAATGTTCACCGACACCGGAATTAATTCATACTCAGAGTATGATCATAAGCAGTGGATATGTGACCAACAATGTGGTAGCTAAGGTAGAATCGGAGGATTGCACGGGAACTTATAGGTAATTTACGTGGGCCTCCCAACAAGAACAGGTGCGGTGTATCCATTAAGTCTCTCTGGTTGACTCCACTGGGAATGCGGGCGACGGCGCTAGCTCACCTGTGGCCCCAGCTCAGGGCTGCCATGGTGGGTTCGGTATTGTTTGCGGTTGGTAAGGGTTTCCTGGAAATCCGGTTCCACAGATATGGCATGCTGTTCCCAGCAACTGGGGACTCACTAGCATAGATGTCAGTAATGGTAGCATGCGTCAAGGATGTAGAATTCCGCAACAGAGGCTTCCAGAAGAATGTATATTCCTTAAAGTTGATGATTCCTAGTTGTTAGGCCAGTAAGCCATTAGCTACGATGGTAGTGTAGACGATTAAGAAATGCAATACCAAACTTTAAGGGTTCTGGGTGCTTTTTCTTTTCATTTAATATTTTTTTTTAATTTTCTATTTCCTTTATAATTAATTCGACTAATTACTGGAAGTGCTTAAATTACAGAACAAATCTTGAAGCGAACGTTAATTACACTTGTGTACAACTTTTCGTGGCTGTATGAAAAAATGATCTACATTAGATGTAAGGTGGTGGGTGTCGAAATTGTAATCAATAATAAATAAACAAATAAAGAACCATTTTCCGTAGTCAAGTTGGGTCCTTCACAGCTTACGGGGACCAAATTCAGTTTTACAATCGCAGAGCCATAGCAGCAGACTCTAAAGGTCATTTCACACCGGCGTAGCGTATCTCGAGCTACGTCTTCGGTAAACGGGCATTTCAGACTGACGTAGCTGGCTTCGCATCCAGCCATGACACCGTATCTCCAGCTACGCCTGCGCACGTTGCGTCGCTGCGTATCTCGGCTCGCGCATGCGCACTACACTGCACCAAAAACCACGTGCTCTGTGTTGAACAGCTCTACTACTGTGTGTTTGTGTATTTATTGTGCAATAAGTCTGCATTAGCGCGGAAGTATCTAGTGCTCTGGAAATAGTCAAATTGGAACACAAAGATGCTAATTTGCGTGACTCAGCGTGGGAAGAAGTTTTACAGGTTTTAAGGAAGCCAAGGAAGTATGAAAATATCTTTTCATACAGTATTTTACGTGAAGTTAAGACGGCAGTACTGAGTATTATAGTACAGAGCCTTCTTTGACTGGGTGTGAGCTGTTTACGTTCTGTGGGCAACGACACGACACGAATGGTTTTGCGAGCTGTTTCTTCGATGTATATCGGGCTTCTAACAGGCTCCCACTCGCCGCTCTACTGCAACCCTCGCCTTTAGTGGTGGTGTTCCAGAATCCTGACATTGATCTACCAAGTTCCACCACCCAACCTAGTGGCCGATCAACTTGGACATTATAGCACCTTCTAATTTTAAAGCCAACTTCCATACACCCCGTAATTTAGCCAAGGTGCGTCAGCCGTCTATCCAGCAACGCCACTTGGCTTGCATTGCTCAGAAAGACGTGCATATATCCTTCAGAGTTCATAGTAGGAAAGAAAAGCTACGAAGTGGGGCAGTGTCTTGTGAAACTGGGATGAATACTAATTGAAGTGGGAAAGCTGAAAGTGATGTGATTATAACGTTGTGACTATTCCTTGTGTTGTATTCCATGTTGCCAGTGTGATGTATTTCATGTAATTTAAGTACGTGTGGTTTGCATGGGTGAGTAGCAAGATAGGTTCAGAGGTAGTGGGTTATGCATGTTCCTTTTGTACCGCTCGGTCTGTAGGAAATTTTCGTGATGATGGGTGTGAGAGTCGAAGTGTGAGATATAGCAAAAGATCCACCATCCTATCCAGAAACTGCACTGTAGTGTTAGATAATTACGAGACCATAATATAGAGAATCACCAATGTAAAGCCATGCCCACTGGGCGGAGTTTCTCATGTGTAATTGTTGTAGAAAATGTAATGGTGTGTTTAGGTTATAGAATTTATCGGTATAAAAAAGATAGTGAAAAGAAAAAGATTGGTGGCCTTTTCCTTCGAACAGTATGTTGTCATGATATCCAGAATTTATAATGTGTGCGCCATTCATATTCAGTGCGATGGCCACGTGTTGATCACAGCCGTTGGGTAAGAAGGAAAATGTGGTATTGCCAGTGTGTAGTGAACAGTCAGAGTTGTGTAAATTACTAATAGTCAGATGTGCGTTTTCCGTTTCCGTTACGTAATGTTCAAACATGAGAATAATTTGTAGCTTAATTGTGAGTACTAGAGCTCATAATCAGTCATTGATGTTTTGCGATAAATAAGAATAAATCCACTCGCTTGGCAGACCACTCATCTTGCAGGCCTGACTTCTTGATGCCACAGTATGAGCAAGGCATGTAGGTGCCTCTCAAGTGTACTAGACGACTTAGACAAAATTTCCAGTTGATGTGATGAATGGCAGCTAGTCCTAAACGTGGAAAAATATAAGTTAATGCGGATGAGTAGGAAGATCAAACCTGTAATGTTCGGATACAGTATTATTAGTGTCCTGCTTGACACAGTCAAGTCGTTTAAATATCTGGGCGTAACGTTGCAAAGCGACATGACAAGGAACGAGGATGTGAGAACTGTAGTAGGGATGGCGAATGGCCGACTTCGATTTACTAGGAGAATTTTAGGAGAGAGTGTTTTACTTGTAAAGGAGACTCCATATAGGAAGCTGGTGTGACCTGCTCTTGAGTAGTGTACGAGTTTTTGGGATCCGTACCAGGTCGGATTGAAGGAAGACATCGAAGCAATCCAGAGGCGGATTGCTAGATTTGCTACCGGTAGGGCCGGCCGCGGTGGCCGAACGGTTCTAGGCGCTTCAAAAAAATGGCTCTGAGCACTATGGGACTCAACATCTTAGGTCATAAGTCCCCTAGAACTTAGAACTACTTAAACCTAACTAACCTAAGGACATCACACACACCCATGCCCGAGGCAGGATTCGAATCTGCGACCGTAGCAGCCCCGCGGTTCCGGACTGCAGCGCCAGAACCGCACGGTCACCGCGGCCGGCTTAGGCGCTTCAGTTTGGAACCACGCGGCTGCTACGGTCGCAGGTTCGAATCCTGCCTCGGGCATGGATGTGTGTGATGTCGTTAGGTTAGTTAGGTTTAAGTAGTTCTAAGACTAGGGGACTGATGACCTCAGTTGTTAAGTCCCGTGGTGCTTAGAGCCATTTGAACCATTTGAGTTACCGGTAAGTTCGAATAACACGTAGGTATTACGGAGATGTTTCGATAACTCAAGTGACAATCCCTGCAGGGAAGCGGGACGTTCTTTTCGAGAAACACTATTGAGAAAACTTAGAGAACCGGTGTTTGAAGCTAACTGTGAAACGAGTACTGCCACTTCAAATGGCTCGAAGCATTATGGGACTTAACATCTGAGGTCATCAGTCGCCTAGAACTTAGAACTACTTAAACCTAACTAACCTAAGGACATCACACACATCCATGCCCGAGCAGGATTCGAACCTGCGACCGTAGCAGCCGCGTGGTTCCGGACTGAAGCGCCTAGAACCGCTCGGCTACAGCGGCCGGCAGTACTGCCACTAACATACACTGCGCTTAAGGACCACAGAGATAAGACACGAGAAATTGGGGCTCATACGTAGGCGTATTGACAGTCGCTTTTCCCTTCCTTTGTTTGCGAGCGGAACAGGAAAAGAAATGACTACTAGAGGAACAGGGTATCGTCCGCCACGCACCGTACGGTGGTTTGCGGGGTGTCTATGTAGATTTACAGTATATGTAGATGTAGATACTGCTATACGGTAACGATACCTCACGCAAAGATGTGCGGCGGTGTGTGCCCATTGTACATAATGCCTGCCCACACCATAACGCCTACGCCATAGCGATGACATTCGTGAATATCTGTGGTGTGTAAAGTGATTCCCTCTTTCTCCACAGTAACTGGTGGTCAGAATCACTCGCTACAGTGAATTGGGATTCGTCGGAGAACATCACTCTGGACCACTGTTGCTGACTCCAACCAACAGGCTCCCTGAACCAACGAAATCTTTCTCGACGATGGCGTGGTTGAAGTGGGATACATTTAACTGGCTTCCGAGCCTACAAACCAGGCCGATTTAACCATTGCGAAATGTTTCTGGCAGACACGTGTACTGGTAGTGGTTGCAAGGTCTGCAGCGATCTGCCTAGGAGTGAGATGTGTGTCTTTTTATTACTAGGGTTACATATCGATCCTCTTGTGCAGTGGTAGTCTGTCTACGATCACTGCCCTGTTTTCGCATAGCATTTTCACATTTTAATCGCGAAATGCCACTTCCGGACACACCCATTATTGTCGCCACTGTAATGACACACTGACTGGCTTCGAGCCTTACATCTGCTAGTCCATGACTGTATGCACTCAAATGCTGTCTTGCAAACAAGTCGCCATCCCACGCGGAATGTCGCACTAATCGGTTCCACAACAAGCTTCGTCAAACATTACACTGCATGAACTGTCGTATGCACAGGCTTCGCTGCATTTTATTTTACTTTCATTGGTCGGATTTTCGATAGCAATTGTCGGTTGTTCGGTAGCAATTGGCAGTTGTTTCTTATCAAACGTCAGGTGTTCCTTAGCAACTGTCCAGCAGTGTGTGTTGGTCTACGAACCTATCAGTTAACATTGCTCAACCATTCACCCTTTTTGGACTCTGTCGCTGCTGACCATGGCACTACTGCTGGCACCCAGTCTGATGCTATGGACTTAGCACTCTCCATCCGGTGGGTCACCTGTAGACACTACTTTCATTGCTGCCGCCTTCCACCTCGTATGCCTCTGTTTCCCATCCGTGGAAGTGCAGCCTCTCGTCCGCCATCGCCTACGGGCAAACTTTCTGCTCTGGGCAGTGCCCTATAGTCGGTGCAGTAGTATTATAGTTTAAATCAAGCGTCACACGGAAACATAACACGCAAAGTAATATTAAGAACATATTCGTCACACACGCGAGTCTTCAACTGATACCATGGACGAGTACTTCTCTTTATCCTTTGTCTCATACACAGATTGAGACTCACACAGTACTCACCACGTGAAAATACTCGTCTCTAATTTCAAGTCCTGCACACGCCATTTCTTAAATATTTCCAACTTATAGTACACACGCTAGTAATTCAGCTTAACTTAAGCACTCGGAAGTATTTCAACTTATTGCTACACATGGTTTCACTGTGACCATTGGTCACTTCCGGTGATTACTACGATCCCCTTAATATTACCTGCCTGACATTTAATTCTCCCCACAAAAGTTCCTGAAATAGAGAAATTATTATTTCAAACTACTCTTAAATATTCCACATGCAAACCATGTCTCCACTCTTTTGTCTTTACGGAGCACACCTAAGACGGGTCTTAACAGCACAAGATCCGGCGGCAGAGTGCTGAAACATGGCCGTTCTTCAGGTCCTCTCGCACCTCTGCCGAAATGGGGGAGCACCTTGCTACCGTATTGGTCAGCCACATTTCAGGCGCTCAAAGCTCAAGTAAATCTCATCTCTTTGGTTCCACCAAAGGTGACCAAAGGACCGTCTCAAAGATGATCATATATAGCACATTCACTATCTGTGGTTAGCAGACGACCATACAGTCATTCATTTCGCAGATCTCACCAAATTGGATATAGGGATTTATTTTGTGGGAGTGCACATGTGATCAATTAAATAAATAAATTGTCATTCTTTCCTACACTGGTATCCGGCTTAGGTGTATTAAGTGAAATTGAGTTATTATTACAAAAAATATGTTGTTATGACAAGAATAACGAAGAATGTTGAACCTATTTTCAATGTCGGGCGGTACTGTACCCTTTCACCCTAACTCAACTTCGACACTTTACCGTACACATCATCAACAAACAACCGGAGATTGCTGCCCACCCTGTCCGTCAAATCATTTATGTGTTGTATATGGAGAACAACCGCGCTCCTGTCACACTTCCCCGGGGCACTCCTGACGATACGCTTGTTTCTGATGAACACTCGCCGTCGAGGATAACATACTGGGTTCAATTATTTAAGAAGTCTTCGAACCACTCACATATCTGTGATCTTATTCCATATGCTCGTATCTGCAATGGGGCACCGTGTCAAACGCTTTCCGAAAATCTACAAATTTGGGATCTGCCTGTTGTCCTTCACCCATATTTCGCAGTATATCATGTGAGAAAAGAGAAAGCTGAGATCCACACGAGCGATGATTTCTAAGACCGCACTGATTCGTGGACATAAGCTTCTCTCAATAAAGTTTATTATACTCGAACTAAGAATATGCTCAAGTAGTCTGCAGCAAACAGAAGTTAGTTACATTGGTCTACAATCTTGTGGGTCCTTTCTTTTACCTTCCTTGTGTACTGGAGTCACCTGCGGTTTTTTCCAGTCGCTTGGCACTTTGTGCTGGGCGAGAGATCCAAGATAAATGCAAGCTAGGTAAGAAGCCAATGCCGTAAAGTACTCTTTGTAAAATTGAACTGGGATTCCATCCGGACCTGGTGATTTATTTGCTTTTAAATCTTTCAATTGTTTCTCTACGCCAGGGATGCTTATTACTACGTCGTCCACAAGGAAGTCTTTACGATGGTCAAATGACGGCGTGTTTGTATGACTCTCCTGTGTGAACGATTTCTTGAACATGAAGTTTAAGACTTCGGCTTTCGTTTTGACATCTTCAACTGCCACACCATACTGGTCAATTAGGGACTGAACAGAAGTCTTAGACCCGCTTAGCGATTTTACGTAAGACCAGGATTTTCTCGGGTTCTCTGCCAGATCTAATGCTAAGGTGTGACGGTGGTAGTAGTTGTATGCTTCGTGCATAGCTCTTCTCACAGGCACACGAATTTCTACTAACCTCCCCTCGTCGTCATTTGTGCGTTCCCTTTTGCACCGAGAGTGCAAAGCATCTGCTTCCTCAACATTCTCCGAGTTTCGTTATTGAATCACGGTGCGTTTTTTCCGTCCTATATACACTTACTAGGCACATAACTTTCCAAACTACGATTTAAAATCTGCTTACACCTTGCCCATAATTCCTATACATCCATTGTACTGTAACTGAGTGATGCCACTTCACTGTCTAAGTGAGATACCAGCTGTTCAAGACATTTCTCAGAAAACGTGTTCAAAAGTATTTCGCGTGACTGTCTGTCTGTACCTCCCTCAATGAATCCATAGACACCCCAGTCTGTACTCGGTAGGTTGAAGTCGCGAACTACAAGTATTGCATGATCTGGGTACTTACGCGCTGTTGACTGTAGACTTTCTTTGCAGGGCGATTATTCTGGATCTTGTCCGTCGGTTTCTTTAGGGGTAGGTTTGGTCCGCTAAGGTGACGGACATGCTGGAAACTTGAAGGTATTGAATGTGTGGAATGGCCTGCATACACTCCGGATCTAAGCCCTCCACAGCATGCTTGCAATGTTCTTGGCAGATGAGTTTCTCAATAAACAGTCCCTCTCCGAACAGTACAAGAACTGGTAGCGGCTTTGAGATAGAAGTGAGACAACATCCCCTAAGAAGTTCAAAATGGCTCTGAGCACTATGGACTTAACATCTGAGGTCATCAATCCCCTAGAACTTAGAACTACTTAAACCTAACTAACCTAAGGACATTACACACATCCATGCCCGAGGCAGGATTCGAACCTGCGACCGTAGCGGTCACGCGGTTCCAGACTGAAACGCCTAGAACCGCTCGGCCACTCCGGCCGGCTCCTAAGTAGTCTTCAAGAGTCTGGTAGTCAGCATAAATAACAGGTGCTAAATGTGCATTAGTGGCCGAGAACGGCACATTCCTGACTGAGTGCCAATCGACGTTTAAGTTGGGAATCTGTCCCATGCAAACATGAACGTCTCTCATGTCTGTTACCTCGTTTTCCCATGTGGTAAAATCTGTAGCATTTTTGGTGATAAGTATACCACTCCACCACTATTATGTATTTACTATGTTTCATGTCATCCATCACTGCCTGTGATAATTCCTGTCAAGCAGTGTCTGTCCCTCGCCTAGACTGGTGGCCGGCAGACTGCGATACATTTGACTTAAAATGCGGTTATTCATACTGACCTCGTGCGTGCTTGTTTTGTTACTGCATGGGTTCCGGTCACGTAAGCCACAAAGTCAAAGCTTGGATGTGAAGTAACTGGACCATCGATGCTGCAATGGTTCTGCCTTTCTGCTGCGTCACTGATATTCCAACTCCGGCTGTACCTTGCAATGCAGAGCAGTTCTTGTTGTTAACAGGAAGTAGCCCATGATACAATAACGATCATCTCTGGTCTGAACCTCTTAAATGGTTCAAATGGCTCTGAGCACTATGGGACTCAACTTCTGAGGTCATTAGTCCCCTAGAACTTAGAACTAGTTAAACCTAACTAACCTAAGGACATCACACACATCCATGCCCGAGGCAGGATTCGAACCTGCGACCGTAGCGGTCTTGCGGTTCCAGACTGCAGCGCCTAGAGCCGCACGGCCACTTCGGCCGGCTGAACCTCTTATGCGGCCCTTACTTTTGCTGAAAGTGACATCTTAATTTTTTCCCAGCCATGCAAAGTACGTTATTTTGTTGCGCAACAGTGCATCTTGATGTTGCGGTCTTCAGTCCGAAGAGAACTTTGTTACTGCTCCCCACGACAGTCTATCCTCTTTATCTCTGCCTAACTGCCGCAACCTATATCCAACACAGCTTGCTTATGGTATTCAAACCCTTGTGTCTGTCTACAATTTTTACCCCTCACGCTTCCTTCGACTAACAAACTGACAAGTCCTTCATGCCTCAGGATGTGTCCATCAATCGATCCCTTCTTTGAATCAAATTGTGCCATAAATTTCCTTTTGCCAAATTCGTTCAGTACCTCCCCATCTATTATTAGTCTATCCACCCATCTAATCTTTAGCATTTTTCTGTAACAACATATTTCAAAAGCTTCTATTCTCTTCTTATGTGAACTTGTTTTTCTTGCTATTGCCGGTTTGCATTTTATATCTTCTTTGTTTCGGCCACTATCAGTTATTTGACTGCCAATTCAGGAAAAATCATCTTTAGTTTCTCATTTCCTAATCTAATTTACTCAACATCGCCTAATTTAATTCGATTATTCTCCGCTTCTATCTTTTTCTTTTGTTAATATTCATCTTATCTTTTCAAGACACTATCCATTCTGTTCATCTGTTCTTCCAAATCCTTTGCGCCTCTGACACTATTACAATGTTATAAGCTTTTTTTCTATGAGATTTATTTTCCATTTCTGTATTTATCCTTGGTTTCCTGTATTTATTGCTCGACGTACAGATTGAATAACATCAGGGATATGAAATAACCTGGTCTCACTCGCTTTTCAACTACGGCTTCCCACTCATATTATTCGATTCTTACAAATGCAGTCTGGTTTCTCCACAAGTTGAAATTAAGTTTCCGTTTCCTGTATTTTGTTCCTAGCACCTGCAGAATTTCAAAGAGTGTAGTCCAGTCGGCATTGTGACAAGCTTTCTCTAAATCTACAAACGCTGTTAAGGCAGGTTTACTTTTCTTCAACCTATCTGCTACGATAAATCGTGGGGTCAGCATTGGTTCGCGTGTTCGTACCTTTCTCCAGAGCCCAGAGTTTGGATTCTACCAGTTTTTCCAATCTTCTTTAAATAATTCGTGTCAATATTTTGTCACCACGACTTACTGAACTGATGGCTCGGTAGTATTCACACCTGTCCGCACCTGCATTCTTCGTAAATGGTGTTAGTACATTATTCTTTAACTGTGCGGGTAGTTTCCCTGACATAAATCTCGCACACCGTCGGGGATGGGATAAACAAGTTTTCTTTTCAATCACAATACTGTGAAAATTTTATCATTTATTTTAGCTTCCTGTATACCTGATTCTTAAATCGCATTGTAACACCTCAAATTTTCTCTGTGTTAATCTTAATAGTATCTAAATTACAATATGCATATAGAATAAACAATTTTTTCGTGTCTGTTAGCTCAAAAATATATTCAGCTTGAGAATGAGATTTTCACTCTGCAGCGGAGAGTGCGGTGATATGAAACTTGCTAGCAGATTAAAACTGTGTGCCAGACCGAATCTAGAACTCGGGACCTTCGCCTTTCACGGCAAGTGCTTTACCAACTTTTTTTTTTTTAACTACCTTCATTTTGTTCGGTATCGTTCGCTGCGCTTGGTCTGGGCGGACGTCACATGACAGCCGTTCAAGCTGATCGTTGATTCCTTTATTCAGCTTTTTTTGTTACAGAGGGCAGCCAACCCTCTCACCGAACACGCTGAGCTATCCAAGCACGACTCACGACCTGTCTTCACAGCTTCAATTCGGCCAGTGCCTAGTCTCCTACCTTCCAAACTTCCAGAAGCTCTTCTGCGAATATTGCAGAACTAGCACTCCTGGAAGAACACACTCTTATGCAGAGTGAAAATCTCATTCTGGAAACATCCCCCAGGCTGTGGCTAAGCCATATCTCCGCAATATCCTTTCTTCCAGGAGTGCTAGTTCTACAATGTTCGCAGAAGAGCTTCTGTGAAGTTTAGTAGGTAGGAGACGAAGTACTGGCAGAATTGAAGCTGTGAGGAGGAGTCGTAAGTCGTGCTTGGGTAATTTAGATGGCAAAGGTCCCGAGTTCGAGTCTCGGTCTGGCACACAGTTTCAATCTGCCAGAGATTTTTATATTCAGTTTTTTTAGAAAAAGCTAAAAATTTCTCGTGGAGTCTATAAACTGTGAGAATCCCACGTTAAGCATTCTTACATAATACGAGTATTTTGCTCTTCAAATCGGCACCGCTTTAAGCGATTTTTAGCGCCACAGTTACTGGGTACGAGTTCTGTAAGAACCACAGTAACTCGTTCTGTGTGTGTGTGTGTGGGTGGGTGGGTGGATGGGTGGGTGAGTGAGTGGGTGGGTAAGTGAGTTGGTTGGTCTGTGAGTGTGTGTGTTGGATAGTCAAGCAGATGATAGAGAGAGAGAAAAAAAGGAGGAGATAATAAGAAGAAACGATGGAGAGAGAACTTTTTTATCTGCTCGCTGTAGTCCACAGTGCTGGCTGGAGCGTTAACAACTCGACTACACACATCGTTTAGCAGCACCAGCTGTTCCGTTAGGTCGTTGCCCGCAGAAGGCTTGGGGATCCCCTTCAAGGAACCGGAGGCCCGGCACCCACACCTCGTGGCGGTGGCGGCTGCGCGGCGTTAGCACTGCCCGACAACAGGTTCTGAGCCGAGGCCACCAGCTGAGAGGGGGGACAGCGCTCGCTTATCGCCCTGCCTGCTTCCCTTCCAGCCCAAGTGGCCAACGACCTGAGGCGCTGGACGGCCTGTGCTGCATTATGCATCCCACGAACATTCTGCCGGCGGCCACGGCCTCTGTTGCTAGGCTCACACTCGCGAACACGTGACTATTGCTTCAGTGATCGCGAGCCAAGAGTTTATCCATGGTATGCTGACATTGAACTTTAAAACGACGCTTTATCTATCTTTTACAAAACCAGATAGGTTATGGCGACGTAAACTAAAGCAGATAAATTCAACAGAAATTTATAACTTTATACGGCACCTGAGCCTGTATTTGTATGTGCAGTGAAAAGTGGAAAATACTGTCACGATTTCTACTTTTCGACCTTACCAATCACAATGAACAGTCTCTCTTTCATGACTTACACATTAAAATCTATTAAACAATACGGGCTTCAGATCAATAAATATAATTACCATTTTTATAGCATTAATTTAAAGTTGCAAGATATCAAAGCCGAACGACCTAACGTCTTTTATATAGTACCTTCTTTACGTATTCGGAGCATAAATGGAATAGTTTATCTCTTGTTTTTAGTACAAAAGTCCCTGAAAATGCTGGAACGTGTTGTTCAAGTAAAAATATTTAGGTAAGTAATTGAAATAATTACCTTTTTCAATTTGGCAATAAGTCACTAACTAGCCCCGCACCACCAGTCACACTATGTTTGTATAGAGACGATCGACTTATTATGTAGGCACTAATTTTCGGTATTGCGACACTGAGAAAAGCCACTAGCAGATACAGAAATCCGCAGCTTCCAGCGATGTACTTACATCAATTGATGCGTTTAATTCAGAATTACTGGTCCCAGACTTTGTCTATAATGTGAGTGTATATATAGGTTTAATTAACAATTAAAAACATTACGAAATATTTTTTTATTATCAGCATCCACCACAGATGAAAACATGCAAATGACGTACTCCAATATATGACCGCCATCAGTGACGCCAACAAGTGCCCATCTTCAGGTGAAGCAGCTTCTTTTATGGTGTACTTGCTATAGCGTCAGCGTAATTACAAAATACGTAATGTGGTGAAGTCCGAAGAACGAGATCGTATCAAAGTTGGAACCTCGCGATGGAACCAGAAGTACGCTATATGATGACAACTATACGGACATCTGGCTGAAAATGACTCACAAGTTCGTGGTGTCCTCCATCGGTACTACGGGAATTCAATATGGTGTTAGCCCACTCTTAGCCTTGATGACAGCTTCCACTCTCGCAGGCATACCTTCAATCAGGTGCTGGAGGGTTTCTTGGGGAATGACAGTCCATTATTCATGGAGTGCTGCACTGAGGAGAGGTATCAACGTCGGTCGGTGAGGCCTGGCGTTTCAAAACGTCCCAAAAGTGTTCTATAGGATTCAGATCATGGCTCTGTGCAGGCCAGTCCATTACAGGGATGTTATTGTCGTGTAACCACTCCGCCACAGGCCGTGCATTACGAACAGCTGCTCGATTGTGTTGAAAGATGCAATGGCCATCCCCGAATTCCTCTTCAACAATGGGAAGCAAGAAGGTTCTTAAAATATCAATGTAGGCCTGTACTGTGATAGTGCCACGCAAGAGAATAAGGTGTGCAAGCCCCCTCCATGAAAAACACGACCACATCATAACACCGCCGCCTCCGAATTTTGCTATGGGCACTACACACACTGGCAGATGACGTTCACCGGACATTCGCCATACACTCATCCTGCCCACCGATCGTCACATTGTGTACCGTGATTCGTCACTCCACACGACGTTTTTCCACTGTTCAAGCGTCCAATCTTTATGCTCCTTACACGAAGCGAGGCGTCGTTTGGCATTTACTGGGATGATGTGTGGCTTATGAGCAGCCGCTCGACCATGAAATCCAAGTTTTTTCACCTCCCACCTAACTGTCATAGTAGTTGCAGTGGATCCTGACGCAGTTTCTAATTCCTGTGTGATGGTCTGGACCGGCCAGGGTGGCCGAGCGGTTCTAGGCGCTACAGTCTGGAACCGCGCGACCGCTACGGTCGCAGGTTCGAATCCTGCCTCTGGCATGGATGTGTGTGCTGTCCTCAGGTTGGTTAGGTTTAAGTAGTTCTAAGTTCTAGGGGACAGATGACCTTAGAAGTTAAGTCCCATAGTGCTCAGAGCCATTTGAACCATTTTTTGATGGTCTGGATAGATGTCTGCCTATTAGACATTACGACCCTCTTCAACTGTCGGCGGTCTCTGTCAGTCAACAGACGAGGTCGGCCTGTACGCTTTTGTGCTGTACGTGTCCCTTCACGTTTCCACGTCACTATCACATCGGAAACAGTGGACCTAGGGATGTTTAGCAGTGTGGAAATCTCGCTTACAAACGTATGAGACAAGTGACACCCAGTCACCACTTTTGAAGTCCATGAGTTCCTCGGAGGGCCCTATTCTGCTCTCTCACGATGTCTAATGACTACTGAGGTCGCTGATATGGAGTACCTGGCAGTGGGTGGCACCACAGTGCGCCTAATATGAAAAACGTATGTTTTTGGAGGTGTCCGAATACTTTTGATCACATAGTGTAAGTACAGTCGCTGCGAGACGCAACGGTGAATGAGAGATGTCGGCGTAGACACTTCCTCAAAAGTTCCATACGCCAGCCACTGGAGCATGCTTGCTCACGTCACAGCAGAGCGCCGCTTAGCCACAATCTTCAATCAGCGCCAAAGACGACAACGTTATCTCGCTACAGAACGAGCAGAGCGAGAGTTGTATTAGACAGACATATGTAGCGAAGTTTATAGTCAGTTGCACTCTGACCGGAGAGACTATTACCTTGTGCTCTATTATGTGATGCGTTAGTGTTCAGTGACAGTAACAAATACACAAGGCAATACTGTAAACATGGATTGTTTCAAAAGTAAGCATTTCATCTTGTTCAAGTTACAATAGTCCTCTAATATTTTGTGCGTGTTGTAATATCAACTGCCGCGCGGAGTGGCCGCGTGGTTTGAGGCGCCATGTCACGGACTGCGCGGCCCCTACCGCCAGAGGTTCGAGTCCTGCCTCGGGCATGCGTGTGTGTGTTGTTGTTAGCGTAAGTTAGTTTAAGTAGTGTGTAAGACTAGGGACCGGTGACCTCAGAAGTTTGGTCCCATAGTAATTCACACACATTTGAGCATTGGTAATATCAACTAGGCGTCCTCCACAAGTAAATCTAGAATTCCACCACTGTGCCGATTAGTGTTATTTCGTCCGGCGCAACGTCTGTCAATGGAAATTATGTTCTGAACAATTTACGTATAATAACACAGAACGCCAATTTTATAAAATATTCAGACCTCCAAAACAAAAATCGAAATCCCTCACAGACTGCTTGATTTCTTTCCATTCAGATCATGTTTATAACACAATGACGTGACAAAAGTCAAGGGATACCTCCTAATATCGTGTCAGACCTACTTTTGCCTGTCGTAGTGTCTCAACTCGAAGTGACATGGACTCAGTAAGTCGTTGGAAGTCTTCTGCATAAATATAGTCATGCTGTCCTCTACAGCTGCGCATAATTGCGAAGGTGTTGCTGTTGCAGTATTTTGTGCATGAACTGACCTCTTGATTGTGTCTCATAAATGTTGGATGCAATTCTTGTCGGGCTCGTATTTTCCAGAATGTTCTTCAACCAATCACGAACAGTTGTGTCCCGGTGACATGGTGCATTGTCATTCGTAAAATTCACCGCTGTTTGGCTGCACACAGTCTCCCAGTAGCCGAACACAGCCAGTACCAGCCAACGATCGGTCCACCTGGACCAGAGGGCCCATTCCATTCCATGTAAACACAGCCCACATCATTGTGGAGCCACCACCAGCTTGCATAGTGCCTTGTTGACGACTTGTGTCCATGGCTCCGTGGGGTCTGCGCCACACTGGAATCCTATTATCAACTCTTAGCAACTGAAATCGGGTCTCATCTGACCAGGCCACAGTTTTCCGGTCGTCAAGGCTTCAAATCGATTTCGTCATGAGTCCAGGAGAGGCGCTGCAGGTAATGTCGTGCTCGTAGCAAAGGCAATCGCGTCGATTGTCAACTGCCGTGACCCATTAACACCATATTTCGCACCACTGTCCTAACGGGCAATTACTTCGTACATTCCACATTGATTTCTGCGGTTATTTCACGCAGTGCTGCTTGTCCTTTAGCGCTGACAACTTTACGCTAACGTCGCTGCTCTGTCATTTAGTGAAGGCCGTCGGCCACTCCGTTGCCCGTGGAGAGAGGTAATGCCTGACATTTGATATTCTCGGCGCACGCTTGACACTGTGGATCTGGGAATATTGAATTCCCTAACGATTTCAGAAATGGAATGTCCAGTGCGTCTAGCTCCAGTTACCATTCTGAGTTCAAAGTCTGTTAATTCCCGTCTTGCGGCCATAATCACGCTAGAAACCTCTTCACATGAATCACCTAAGTAGAAATGACAGCTCTGCAAATGCACTGCCCTTTCATACCGCCATCTGCAAATCGCTGTTCCATGACTTTTGTCACCTCACTGTGTAATTTCAAATGGCTCTAAGCACTATGGGACTTAACATCTGAGGCCATCAGTCCTCTAGAACTTAGAACTACTTAAACCTAACTAACCTAAGGGCATCAGACACATCCATGCCCGAGGCAGGATTCCAACCTGCGACCGTAGCAGCCGCGTGGTTCCGGACTGAAGCGGCAGGCACTGTGTAAGTTGTAAACAGTCTCTGAAACGGTTTAATATACAGCAGCATGTCATCAACAAATCGTAATGTTATTGAAGCGCGAAAAGCTATTCAATCGAAATTACGATGTTAAAATTAGGGCTGTTGCAATGAGATCGGTCTCTATCGGAACCATTTAAACCGACACCTGAATGTCTGAAAAGGCTGTCACACACTTTAGATTGAGGCAGAAAAGAAGAGGAGAAAGGAAAAGATGAGAGTGTATGTCCTATAACCGATTTCACTGTCACAGTGATGCTAAGTTGAACATAACATTCAGGATCAGCAAGGAGAAGCCATTTATGTTAGGTAATCACCCAATACGTTTAACTGAGAACGCAATATAATTTGCGAATAACGAATTTGAAAAACACATGATTTATTAGAGCTAATGTTCATAAAAAATTTGAATGTCAATAAAGAAATTCCGAAAGAGACAAAAACGTATGGTGAAATATTACCTATGACTACTGCGCGTAGGAAAGACAATACTTCAAAACGACGCCTGGAAGCCTCAGCAAGTGACAAATGCAAGTACATGATTAAATCGACGTTAGCGACTGCACACAGTGCAGGCAAAGACGTTGAAGTTCAGTATAAAAGACTAAACAAATTACCTCTCGAATACACGTATTATAATGACCCGAATAAATACAATGAAGCGCCAAAGAAATTGGTATATGCATGCGTATTCAAATGCGGAGATACATAAACAGGCAGAAAACGGCGCTGCGGTCGGCAAAGCCTATATAAGACAACAAATGTCTGGCGCAGTTGTTGGAGCGGTTACTGCTGCTGCAATGGCAGGTTATCGAGATTTAGATTTAAGTAAGTCTGAACCTAGTGTCGGTGCACGAGCGATGGGACACAACATCTCCGAGGTAGCGATGAAGTAGGGACTTTCCCGTACGATCATGTACCGTGAAAATCAGAAATCCCGTAAAACATCAAATTTCCGACATCGCTGCGACCGGAAAAAGATCATGCAACAACGGGACCAACGACGACTGAAGAGAATATTTCAACGTGACAGGAACGCAACCCTTCCGCAGATTGCTGCAGATTTCAATGCTGGGCCATCAACAAGTGTCAGCGTGCGAAACATTCAACAAAACATCATAGATATGGGCTTTCAGAGCCGAAGGCCTATTCGTGTACCTTTGATGACTGCACGACACAAAGCTTTACGCCTCGCCTGTGCTCGTTGACACCGACATTGGACAGTTGATGGCTGAAAACATGTTGCCTGGTCGGACGAGGCTCGTTTCAAATTGTTTCGAGCGGATGGACGTGTACAGGTATGGAGAAAAGCTCATGAATCCATGGACTCTGCATGTCAGCAGGGGACTGTTCAAGTTGATAGAGGTTCTGTAATACTGTGGGACGTGTGCAGTTGGAGAGATATGGGACCCCTGATGGGTGTAGATACGACTGTGATAGGTGACACGTACGTAAGCCTCCTGCCTGATCACCTTCATGTCCATTGTGCATTCCGACGGACATGGTCAATTCCAGAAGCACAATGCGACACCCCACACGTCCAGAATTGCTAGAGAGTGGCTCCGCGAACACTCTTCTGAGTTTAAGCATTTCCGCTGGCCATCAGACTCACCAGACATGAATATGATTGAGTACATCTGGGATGCCTTGCAATTTGCTGTTCAGAAGAGATCTCCACCTGCTCGCACGCTTACGGATTTATGGACAGCCCTGCAGGATTCATGGTGTCAATTCCTTCCATTACTACTTCAGACGTAGTCGAGTCGATGTCACGTCGCGTTGCAGCAGTTCAGCGTGCTCGCCGGGTTCATACGCGGTATTAGGCAGGTGTAACAGTTTCTTTGGCTCTTCAGTGTAATATAGTGGTTACGACTACCCGCAGCATCAGCTGCCGCAAGAAATACAATTAACTTGAACGAAATCATATCAGTTATCGCACAACTTCGAGAAAGAAGTATCATCGAGTAAATAAATATGGAGACGGTAGTTCATGAGCTCCACAGGCCAGCACACAAAACATTTCGCGCGCAGACATGTGATAATATGAGGTTTGAATGATTTATGGTAGGCTGCTTTTGTAGATATACGAGAATATTTACAATCGAATAAGGATTTCAAGTACATTTAAATGGTCAGTGTGGAGCAGTCTTCCACTCTTTCTATTGTGTGTTCTTTTGCTTAGATAGATCTTCCACTGTCTTATCTACGTAGTTTAGTCATAGAACGGCACTGAAACTGCCACGTACTATTTCAGAGGCTTACTCTAATTCTCTCGTAGGTAAAAGAAATGTCTACGATACTAAAAATAGAAACCGTCGTAGTCTCGGTATCAGAAGCAGAAGAAGAATTTAAATGATCTGTATTCTATGTGTTTGAAAATAAACATCGAGAATTTAAATGGTAGAAACCGTCGTAGTCTCGGTATCAGAAGCAGAAGAAGAATTTAAATGATCTGTATTCTATGTGTTTGAAAATAAACATCGAGAATTTAAATGATCTGTATTCTATGTGTTTGAAAATAAACATCGGCAGGCATGTCAAGTAAACAAGCGACGTGTATGTATTGCATGTGCTTGAGGATAAAATTTAGTTATAGGATTTAAATGATCTGTATTGTGTGCGTTTGAAAATAAATGACGTCAAGTAAATAGACGAAGTGTATGTGTAACATGTGCTTGAGGATAAAATTCATGTTAATCACATCAAATTGACAGGGGAAGTGGATAAGAAAGGAGTGGAGGCAAGTATGACGTGGTAACATATTAGGAAAAGTAAAGCAGTAGTTTGCCGAGCAGATCGTGTCGCCGCTCCAGCTGCGCATATTATTACCTCTGGGGAGAGAGAGTTAATGAATTGTTTAACAGATGATGAGTGAAAACAATACAAAAAACTGGAGTTATCTCTGATCAGAGAGCGCTAGTTAATAACTGATTTGAGAAAATACTATAATTACTAATATATTACAACTCTCAATGTAAAATTAAAGGATTGATAAGCTATTAAGTAGAGGTGTCTTATAAAAACTGGAAAGCGTTCACTCACTGCAAACTGCACTTTTGCATGGTTTTTGGTGGGGACATAATGTGATCGCTTTGATAATAAAGAAAGGTAAACTCCATAATCTGATGAACAGTCATTAACAATAGGTGTTTATCGGAAGGTAAAGACTACTTGGAGAAGCAGCGCGTGTTTGGTGAATCGGAAGGACAATGAAATTCTTAAGTTTTCAGCCTGACTGAAATATTAATTAATGTTCTTACAGATTTATGTCGAAAATGTTTTTTGTATTCTTTTAAATCGCGATGCAGTGCGATTTTAGTGTTGGTTTCGGAATGTATTGCGGTAGTTGCTTTGTTTCCACTTCAATAAAGGAAAGTGGAAGCACGCTAACTCATGAGGTGTAACTCTGATAAAAACCATCGCTCTTTAGTGTGAATTTGCGTATAAGTGTGTCTTCGCTTGATTGTAAGGTTTTCTCTCATTGAAATTCTGCAAATTAATAATTTCTCGTCGTGTTCAATCCACGTGGTGTGTGCTTTGTAGTAACAGTACCACGCGCTCGTGAAAGTGTTGAACGAGCCATCAAGTCAATACTATGGCGTTATTAACCCATTAAGTACCAGTGTCCTATTTTGAGGACAGAGCACATATTTATTTATAAATACACAATAAATTATTAATTTGCAACTATTACTGTTCTACGTCATTTGTTGATGCTTTTTATAACAAATGCTTACAGGAAATTAAAAGCAATAAAGCCTACCATTAATTGATTATTGAATACTAAGGCTCACTTTTCGTTATTACAGGTATTTACTTTATCGACAATTTAGTAATATTTGAAATATGTGGCAAAGATATTTTTTGTGATTATTTATAGTCAACAATGTGTCTTTTAAACTACTTGCATTGGTAGCTCAATTGGAGTTATATTTCTTGTTTTCCATTGTTATAAAATTTGGTGTACTCGAAATAGGACACTGGGACTTGGTGTTATCATTTCAGTTATTTCTATTGCTGCACGTTCGAATATGAAACTCTGCTACTGCTGATGTATTTTCTTTTTAGAACGTGGTAATTTTACCCCTCATTTATATATATATATATATATATATATATATATATATATATATATATATATATATATTATGTTGCATCATCAGAGAACAACGAAGAAACTGTATGTAAAACTGCACTGCCAAGTACATCCCAAGTTTCCAGAAGTAAATCGAAGAAAAGACGTCTTACTGGTGAGAAAAGCAATTGGAAAAAAACACCTCCAGTTTATACAAAGCTGTCTCAAACTAGTGAGCATGACATCACCACAAAGAGAGAGGAATTGAAGGAACAACTTTCTTCCTTGACTCCGAAGGAGATGTTTGAAGAACTGATGAAGGAAAACACATACGAGTTCATAGTGAAAGAAACTGTGAGATATGCAGTAAATATGAAGAATATCCAGGATTTTATCCTCACAGTTGAAATGAGGGTCTTTGTCGGATTTCTTCTTTTTGCTGGCTACCATAAGCTCCCTGCTGAGAAGCTATACTGGTCTGAGGATGAAGATGTTGGCATACCAATTATAAAGACAGCTACGTCAAGGAATAAATATCAGAAGTTGAAAACATTGCTTCATTTTCAAGATAATGACTTAGCCAATGAAAACAAACACGATCGCGGATTCAAAACTAGACGTCTCCTGAAAACGATAAACGAACCTTTTCAAAAATTTGTCAATTGACGAAATGATAGTCATATACTATGGACGAAGTGGGCTGAAACAGTTTATCCGAGGCAAGCCTATTAGATTTGGCTATAAGTTGTGGTCTCTTTGTGGAGCAAGTGTTTCAAATTTGATTTATACTGTGGAAGGATCCAGAAGATACTGCAAGAGATGACCTACTGCTGGGAGCACATATTTACTTATAAATATACAAAAAATTATTAATTCACAAGAAATAAATAGTTAAGACTTGCATACAGTTTAGTAAGCTATACGATACCGTTAGATCCCAGCTATTTTGAGGACGGTCATTATATCAGCATGTATAAATATTCTTTGGCTATTTTTGTACTTATTGTGGTTCATACACTATGAACATTATAATTAAGGAATAAAAAATTCAATTTCTTAAAAAAATTAATTTGGGACTTAATGGGTTAACGCAGTACAGCAGTTTTTTTTTTAAGTAATGTGTTTGGTTTGATTTCTTCATTGAAATCGTTGTGGAATTACATATTTTCTGTAAATGTGCTTGTGCGCGTGTAACATGTGCTGTAATAACAAAACTAGCCCTCAGCTACTCTTCTGATAATATTTCGCGCATTCAAACTTAATTAATCGCTATCGCGAACAATTTTACTATTTCACAATTTCTAGAAAGATTTTTATAGAGCGTTTTGGTAATATTGAGGTTATATCGAACCACGAGATCTTTGTCTAAACTTCCAATACCAGTCTGTGGTTATCCATTGGGAACACGACCACGCTAGTAGCGGAATTTCCTTGCCTAAATAGATGGACTGGTTATGGTTCATTTCCTTTTTGTGTACCCTTGAGCTATCTTTGTGTGCTTGTTTAAATGCGGTATCCCATTCTGTTTCCTATTCTTTCTGTTTCTTATTCTTTGAAAATCACGTTTGATGCTAACTGAACCCCCTCTGAGTAACTAATTACTTACTTACTTTACGCGATCAGGCACAATGGACCGAGCGCTGCTTTGAGAGATTGCCTCCACTTCAGCCTGTCTTCGGACTCTTTCTGCCAACCTTCCAGCAGCCCCAGTCTCTGAAGGTCTTTGGATACGCAGTCACTCCATCGAGTTCTAGGTCTTCCTACGGGCCTTCTGCCGGTTGACTTGGTGCTAAGTACAGTTTTCGGCCATCGCTTGTCCTGCATTCGAGCAACATGCCCTTCCCACTGGAGTCGTCGTGTCTTCATTATAGCCACGATGTTCGTCTCTTTGCAAATATAATACAACTCTGTATTGTGACTAATCCTCCATTTTTCACTCTCATTATCGTAAACCGATCCAAAAATCTTCCGAAGGACTTTTCTTTCAAATACCATTAGTCTGTTCAGATCTTGCTTGGTTCTACTCCACGTGGCACACTCATATAGTACTACTGGCTGTGGGAGTGTTTTGTAGATGTTTATTTTGAAATGTCTTGACAAACTTCTGGTTTTGAGGAGAGCATTAAGGCCGTGGTAACAGCGATTACCTGCTTGTAGTCTTGCCTGTATTTCCATTTTACTGGATGTTTCATTTCTGAATGTTGCACCAGGATATTTGAACTCCCTGACTTGACGATATGAACCTTCAGTTTTCTGTAAGGGTGGAAGTGATTCTTGAGTTTCATTTTGGCTACGGTGTAGAACCATGTATTCCGTCATGTCACGATTGATTTGAAGTCCAATTTTCCTCGCTGTTGCTTCCAGAATGTCAGCCATTTCCCCTAATTCTTCTTGCGAGCCAGATAGTAGCAATGTCTCATCGTCATATACGAGGTACTTAATGTTCACATCCCCGGTCTGGACTTTTGTGAGTTCATTAGATGACATCTCTCGCATTACCTTCTCTAATGCGAGATTGAAAAGAACAGGTGATAGTCCATCGCCCTGCCGTAGCCCAGTTTCTATTTTCAACATTTCAGTCACCTTATTTCCAATTTTTACCTTTGCTGTAGTATCCATCAGGCAACCCTACGTGAGGCTTACTAGTATCTTGGCAAAACCGAACTCTTCCAGACACCTCAGCATACTTTCCCGATGAATGCAGTCATATGCTTTTCTGAAGTCGATACACTGCATGTGTAGTTCTTTGCTAAACTCCCACCTTTTTTCTACGATCTGGCGTAGGACAAATGTTTGGTCGATAGTAGATCTCCCGTGACGAAATTCTCCTTGATATTCTCCAACAATGGTGTCTGCCAACGGTTGGATTCGACCTAGAGGACAGTCTGAGAAGATCTTATAACAAATATTGAGAAGAGTGATACCCGTAGTTTTCACATGCTATTCGGTCATTCTTCTTGTGATGGGACAGATTAGTGCATTCCTCCAGTCTTCTGGAATGTCTTCTAAAATACTGACTGCTAATGGCAACAGTGGGTAGAACTGGAGGTATCCATTAGAGAGCACATCATGAGGCTACAGAGAGCAGTTGAGCTGCTTAATCGTCGAGTAACTCACAACAGTGCTGCAGTGTTAGTTGCGTTGGTACTACGCAGAGCAATGGCAACAGTAAACAAAACAAGCATAGCCTTTTAGTGCAACAACAGTTGCCAAAGTTGACGTTTCGTCCGAAAGAAATTCAAGGAATTTCGCAGAGTGAGAAAGAAGTAACACACAAAATAATAACGTTTCTGAAAGATGAGTCAGTGGAATATGTGGTGTCATATACGCTCGACTGTGCGACAATGTACATGAGGAGTACGATGATGACGATACACGCTTAACAAGTGAAAGTGATACTGAAACAGGTGACAAGCCATGTAGTTCATCATCCTTGTGGGACGGGGAGCCACAGATATCATCTCCAGTGAAACGTAGTAAAGAACAATCGTTGTCCAAGGAGCGGATACTAAACATAACTACGTCCCTTGAAGATCAACCCTCTAGCATATTAAAAACGTTATGACTGATTTCGAATAAGTCTACAACAGTATGATAGTGTAGTGCATAAAAAAATACTACAGATATTCAAGGGACGACAAGACGCACTTGTTACAAAAACTGGTTTTTGCGCGTTTCACAGATGATCTATACAGTTTACAGGATGTGCAAGATAGTGAACTGCTACGTTATGCACATCAAATTGCGCCCCACATAGATCACAGTGATTTCAAGGGAAGTAGTACATGGTCGCATAACTTCAAATAGTGCTACCGAATTGACAGACGTGAGACAACGTAATTTCAAATAAAGCATCAACTCGAGGATGCGCAGCAAACTGCAGAATCTTCCCAAAAATTTGTAGATGAGATAAACAAACTTATTCCATCGTCCAGTAAGGACTCTATTTTCAACTATAACCAAACGGGATTTGAAGAGGAAATTCATATGACAGGAACCCTGAAAATTAAGGGTACTGAGAGAGTTGTATCAAGACCATCTAAGATCGATGCATTAATGCATTCGTATACAAACACACCGACCGTTAATCTGTGCGGTAAATTGGCTTGACAGTTATTTATTGTGCTGAAAGAACTTGGAAGTGCCATCTCCTGGCATATTTTTCCTTGTGAATATACATGAGGAAAGAACTTAATATTTTTCTGTAATATGTGGAAAACATTGACGTTTTTTCATGTGGAGAGCATTAAGTGAAAAGGAGAAAGACATTAAGCACGATTTGTTATCTGTGTAGACAATGATTAAAGAAGACGATATATACTCTGTTTATTTTCATTTGTCTGACGAAAAAGAAGGCATTGTACCCTTTTCGAGTAGTACCTCTGATCTAGCAAGACGGACTCTTCCTACGTTCCACATTAAGCGATCCGTAATAAGTGTAGTAATTGTTGATTTATCTAAATCGTTTTCCGAATACAATATGCTATTTGTTTCTATTGAAACAATCTTTTATTTATACGAGAACTGTGTCCTTTACTGCAGTTATTGAAAGTTTTCTAAGTTCCGATCTAACCCTATTGTTGTCCGCCATTGTGGTCGGTACAACTATTTTCGGTAATTGAGGCTCTTCTAGCCCTGACATTAATGAGAAAAGTTATTTATTTTATGCATTTATGAAAGCAGTAAAGTATCTCCATCATTATTTTCATTTTCTCATGCAAATTTTGCCGCACTGGGCCACTAGTGTCGGGTACGTTTTTTTTCTTTTTTTTTTTCAAGTAGGAGCCTTTACGGAGAAAGACATAATTAAATATGCTTCATGCAATTAAAATTAACAGATCAGTATTTTACAAATAAATATCCATATAGAACTCTAAAGTTTCAGATAGTGAGAACAAGAGAGATCATTTTCATATGTTGTTTCTGCTTTGGTCTGCAATAACGTATCAGTACATTAACATAACTTCAATAAAAGGAAATAATTATAATCAATTATTTAACACAGCGAAGTGTTGGGTGTAACATTCTTGTGTTAACATTCTTACAGTTTAAAAGATTTTAAGAAGATCTGTGATAGAAATAATTAACCATTATCTGTTTAAAAGACAATTTCATACACGTTACAATTACGCTACACACGATCATTAATTCACATTTACACACACAGACTACATATATAGTCTATATATATATATAGTGCGTGTGTGTATGTGTGTGTGTAATTACATTACACTGGCACTCCATAACTTGGGGCCAGATAAACAAAATTTATTTGAATTCTGTGCTTATAAATTGTATCATACTGTGAATTTGTATTTTCTTTTCATGTACTTCGACATTTAAATGAACTGAGAGGAAGAAAAACACAGGACACATAAACAAATTATCTAATAAACTAGAGTAGGCCACTTATACTAAATTGTATCACAGTTGTTCAGAGAAGCTACCACAGGTAAGGACATATATGCATGCTTTTACTTTCAGGCCATTTACGAGTTAGCCCTACTAGTAAGCTTACGTAGCACGAGTTCCGTGCGAAATATCAGCTGCGAGACAGTGTTCAATTGTTGCAGCGACTTTTAAGAGCAGCCGATAACCAGTTATGTGCAAATATTTGTGTATTTAGTTACAAGTTTTTTTTCTGTATTTTATGTGTATTGCTTGTGAAGTTAAACAACAGTTTAGCACAATGGTTGGGCCAAAGCGAAAGGAAATCCCTGACGCTGAGCAGATTGACATTGTGCAGGAAACAGATAAGACAATGATTCAGATTTTACCGACAACTGCAATTTCCACATGGGAAGCAGAAATCCAAAATATAGATAAAAGTATTCCGGATTCGGAACAGGACGTAGTAGACAAAGGAAATATGTTTACTGTGTCCAGCAGCGAAAATATGATCGATATTACTATGGAGCGGGCCGTGTCAGCTGTTCCCCTTACACAGAATGTACCAGGAACCGAACTAATTATTATGCTGTTACAAAAGCCAGCTTTATGAGAAAGAGAGCGCGAAGCCAAACAGCTTTTATTAGAAAAAGAGCGCGAAGAGCGACAGGCTCTTAGAGAAAAACAACTCCCGATCGAGTTTGAAAAGGAACGAGACAGGAAACAGGGTTCATTAGAGAAAGAGCGAGATGCTAAGGAGGAGCTTAGGAAGAAGGAAGTGGTCAAACAGCTAAATCAAGCACTAACTGCTAGCGATGAGGAGTTAGAATCAAGATTTAATGTAGTCTTAGATGCTCGCGATAAAGATATCATGGACAATATTAAGGAGAATATAGATAGTATTCGCGAAGACATCACTACTTTGTTGACTAACTGAAGTGAAAAAACTGGCGGCAAATCTGCAAAGATGACTTTGATAAAATCAAACAGTCACTTGTAAATTCTGACGTCTTACAATATCCCGACGTGACTGAATATTTTCGTCTTGCAAGAGATGCTTCATTTGCGGCTTAGGCGCTTGGCTTTTCTAGACCGATGAATCTGTCGGGCAAGACGGAAGTGCGAATTATCGGGTTTGCAGGCAGAGTACCGGCGGATTAACGACGAGGGCCGGTCTGCCGGCCGGCCTGGATGTGGTTTATAGGCGATTTTCCACATTCCCCTAGGTAAATACCGCGCTGCTCCCCACGTCCCGCCTCAGTTACACGGCGCGCAGACATTTGAAACACGTTCGTCCTATTTCATGATTTACACTAGATGCAGACACATGAGGTCCACTGATTCCGTCCCGGAGGGTACGGGATGGCCGCAGGAGGGGCATCCGGCCACCCCTTCAAATTCACCTTGCCAAATTAGCTGTAACCACGCCGACCCTGCGAAAACTGCGGGACAAAAGCGTAAGCGAAAGATGAAGAAGCCTTAAGTTTCCTGTCGTTATGCCGATTATTGAATGCATGACTGTCACGTTGTAAGTTGTCGATCCAGGATTATGATTTCGAAATTCGCCACGTAAAGAGGCTGGACAACGTCGGTGAAGA
The DNA here is from genome assembly GCF_023898315.1 of Schistocerca nitens. Classification (NCBI taxonomy): domain Eukaryota; kingdom Metazoa; phylum Arthropoda; class Insecta; order Orthoptera; family Acrididae; genus Schistocerca; species Schistocerca nitens. The sequence continues at coordinate 1,003,670,292 of NC_064614.1, forward strand.
CGCTTTTTCTCGCCTTCCACAGGGTCTGCCAGAATTCGCAGATATGGTCGAGCGATCGACAGTATTCAGAGTACTGTTGATAAAATGGTTCAAATGGCTCTGAGCACTATGGGACTTAACATCTATGGTCATCAGTCCCCTAGAACTTAGAACTACTTAAACCTAACTTACCTAAGGACAGCACACAACACCCAGTCATCACGAGGCAGAGAAAATCCCTGACCCCGTCGGGAATCGAACCCGGGAACCCGGGCGTGGGAAACAAAAACGCTACCGCACGACCACAAGCTGCGGACTACTGTTGATAAAAGATGTCGCTTACAGACAGCGATTCCTAAATATGTGTAGGAACATAGTACAACTGCAGGACGCAGATCCCCTATGGCGAAACATAAAGGACACAGTCAAGGCAGGTCCCGTGAGCGCATTTAACCTACAATATGGATCATATGGCGAACTGTTATTCTTCAGACAGAACATAAAAACAGACAACTGGTGCGTCTGTATAGCAACAGGCAATTTAGACGATTTCATCTGGTATACACATCACTCCTGGGGGGAATTTCCGTATTAACAAACGTGCAAGCAAAATATACAGATATAGTTATTATCCTAACTTAACGAGACACGTAAAACAGTTCATCAGAACCTGTGTCATTTGTCGGAAAACCAAGCCCAGCACTGTATGCTCTGAAACTTAATTACATCCTACTCTACTCACGAAACCCTTACACTTGTCTGACCTTGATGTTACAGGTAGCCTACCCACGTCTAGAGGGGCGGTAAAGTATCTTCGGGCACTGTATGATATTTTTAGTAAACGTATGAAATTATATCCTGTCATGTCCGCAACTTTCACTTCCGCTCTGAGCTAGATCATCTCTGATTACTTTCTGTCCGTCGGTAAACCAGACTCCATAATTTTCGATAATGCATCCTACTTCATCAGCACTTCACTTACATGGCATCAAACACATATTTCACTTTTTAATCCAGAAAGTAATCCCGTTGAAAGAATCTTCAAGGAATTCAATCGTTTCATTAGAACATATGCCTCTTCTGAACAAACTAAGTTCAAATGGTTGAAATGGCTCTGAGCACTATGGGATTTAACATCTGAGGTCATCAGTCCCCTAGAACGTAGAACTACTTAAACCTAACTAACCTACGGACATCACACACATCCATGCCCGAGGCAGGATTCGAACCTGCGACCGTAGCAGCAGCGCTGTTCCGGACTGAAGCGCCTAGAACCGCTCGGTAACTGCTGCCGTCGAGGTTAATAAATAATTGCCTAGTTGACTGACGTCTGTTGGGATATCCTGCCACATACACAATACAAGAATGAACTGCATTCTTCCTACACTCTACGCATACGATGAGCTTGTCATCTTTTTCTGATTGGTAAATCCGATCGTTCACACACGACCTATCGCTTGGTCCGTCACACTAACTGACTAGCAAGTCGCGATGCACTCAAGGAACATACAAGCATGCTGTAAACAAACATAAAATGTAGACTTTCACGGCCGGAAATGTCATGTCCATTATAATTATCCGGGCTGTTATGCCGTGGTCGGTTGATGAATTCTGTGTCAATTCCCAACGTTTTGTCCCCGTCTGCGGAGGACATCTTCAAGGGGGTCTGTGGCTCGATGGAAGGTCCAACACACCCACTGGCTCGCTACTGACTATGTATTATTACAGAATGTTTATTGGCTAACAATCGAACCCCTGACTACCAGTCCATTATGTGAAAACCGCACAGCAACAGCGCTTTCCGTTTCCTCATTATTTGCGTTGCAAGTTTTAGGTAATTCACTATGTATACAATCTCTTTTTTTAAATAAAATATTGTTACTGGTAATAAACTGTAAGTTAATTTGTTATATCAGTGCTATTATTTAGAAAAGACCTTCATCATTTAACTTATTGTGGAGTAGAAGCAAAAGGGAACAATTTTTTATAACTGTTTTTATTTATCTACAACAAGTATACATACAGAAACAATCGCTTCGTTTTACAGAAGTGTCCAAATAATTATTTTCTTTATGCCTTGAATTCGGCCTGAATCATATTGAGGCGTATAAGTGCATTTACATATATAGGCATTCTTTCAGTTAACTTAGCCTCCAAAGATTTTACAGTCACATGATCAACAATTGCGTTTTTTGACGCTGGTTGAATACAAGCATTAATATACGGCTCTAATTGCTTTACATGCATTGGTTCAGGGGCTGCTGTGGCTGTACTATTGCATACCTGAACAACAAGTCGGGAAGACAACCTGTGGAGAGTGACTGCTGCTGTGGTACAGACGCAGTTCAACCAGCACCAGAGTAGGATCTGTAACAGTAACGACAAAAACCAATATGTAAACAGAAAACGTCAGGACATTATCAGAAATAATGTAACATTAGCTGGTAGGTTTTGCTAATAATAATCAAATACCTACCTCTAGTCTTCTTCTTCCCAAATGATCGCTGCTGCTACTCGCAGCACTTCATGCTGTACAACAGGTTATGGTGCATACAAAATCACATCACAAAAATTGCTTGAAGAGTTGCGGCAATTAGCTGAGTCGGGACTTGGTGGGGTGTCGTGGGGTTTCCTACCGTGGGATTTCCTACCGTGGGTTTTCCTACGAGCAGTAGCACATTAAACCTGTCAGAGGCCCAGGCCGGCAAAACAAACCGAGGCTCCCCTTGCTGCCCCCTCCCACCCTCCTCATCACACAGGATTTCTCCGAGAGTTTCAAAAGCAAACGGATGGAAGTCCCACATTGCTTATCATCTTCATTTTGTGTCGTGATAATTTACAAGGTATAACTTTATTTTACGTAACACTGAAAGTGACTGCTCTCGTAATCTCGTTACTATTACTTAATAGCTATGTTGCCCCTTATACGCCAGAAATCATTACATGATTTCTGTTGTTCGAATCTATTATTTATGTTTCGCAACTAAGTCGGCATAGAGCCAGCGGGGTGTATAAAAATGAATTCCTATTTCCCAAACCAAGAGGTAGGTCACTGTCTACATAAAACTTCGATCAGTGCATGGTGGAGGGTACTTCACTTACGGAATTCAACAAAAGCCACAGTGTTGTTCCGATCTTGATGAAATTTTGTACATTTGATCTTCAAAACAAGGGGAACCTCACCGTCTACGTGAAATTTCATACGGTGTATGGCGGAGGGTGCCTTACAACAGAATTACACACAATTTGACTGATCAGCTTGGTAGTTGGCTCATGTATGTATGTTTTCGTGGTGAAGGCATTTACACAAGCCAACGTATGCTGGATGGCGGATGGTTGGCCTAACTTTAAATAAATTCAACATCGTCACGTCAATCAGCATGTAAGTTGGCAGATATACGTATTTTTTCATAGACAGGGAAAGAGGAAATAGCATGTCGGAGGCGGAGGTGGGGATGTACGGAGAGAGGAGAACGTGATGGGGGCGGGGAGGGGACAGGAGGTGCATCCAGAGAAGTGAGAGAAGCAGATTAAAAGAGAGAGGGAGCAGCAGGTAAACAGAGAAAGGGGGAAGGTGATGAATGACTAATGGAACACTGTAATAAATACATAAATTAGGGGTGTTATTGTGAATTTGATGTACTATTAGAAAAAGCGGGGGAGGAGGTGGACAGAGACGGGAAGATGGATGGAGAAGGAGAGGAGAATGGAGAGGAGGAGGAAGCTTGAGAGAGGGGGGCAGATGGAGGAGATGGAAAGAGAGACGGATGGGCGGAAGGAGGAGGTGGATAGAGAGACGAGATAGGACTAAATGGACAAGAGTGATGAGGGAAGAGGGGATGAACTGACATAAAACTGGTATGAATAAATATCTGGGCAACGCCAGGTTTACAGTTAGTAATTAGATAAAGATTTACGCGACAATGGGCGTGTTCCTCTGAAAGAAATTACAGAATATTTCCCTACGGTTAGATGCGGCGTATAAAGTCTCGATAACTAGAGTGTTGTTCTTGATGTCTACAGATGATAAAATTCGTTGCTTAATATAGATGACTCCACCAAAGTTCATCTAGTTGGAATTTCATCTTTATAAAATGAACTACATAATAATCAGCTGAAAAATGCTCCTGTTGGAACACAATAAAGGCAGTTCTGGAAGCTTCACAGGACGAGTGACCATGTTATGTAAGAAATTTACCCAGTAAAATTTCAGTTTTGCTGAGAAAAAAATTCAATAAATAACAGATTGTACATTAGAACTTTAGAAATACCGTTGAAAGCGTACTTTTGTGAATGAGATCCGCCACATACAAATAATTAGTTTCGTATGACATATATGACGAAATTCCAGAATCGGCAAGTTAACTTTGCGAAATTATTGATGCTGATCGACGACGACACTATGTGAGAAACGGTGACAACACCTGCACTGAGGGTGAGCGACTGGGGTAGACAACCAGTGAGGGAGGCTCAGTTCGCAAAAACCTCGTTAGGGAACCGGTTGCTCTGGACAGCTTCGCTACCTGCTGCACCCTTGTAGGAAACCCCACGATAGGAAACCCCACATAGCCCTTGGTGGTAGGGGTGTTGGAGGTGGGTGACCAGAGACAGGGGGCGTGGAATAGGGGTGTCCCTCACAGGGCAATGACGCGATGATGTCGGGACTCTGGTAATGGGTTTGGCGCAAAGGCCAGACATGATGATGGGAGAATTCCTGGAATCACCTGGATGTTAAGAAAGTGCTGAACTTTTCTGGCCACAAAAGGCAGTGACACCCTACTTATGGATATAGATTTGGGAGTCTGTTATTGCAATGAAAGAGGATGTGGATTATGTAGATAAAGAGTTTGGAGGGATGTATGGAGTAGCGTCCCGTATGCGTAGGAAAAATGTACCATTCACTGTGGACAGAGAGGGATGGAAAGCTGATGAAGTGATAAAGAATTCATATATAGTAGGGTAAATGGATACGAAAAACGAAGTGCAGAGCGTTCGAGGATTAAGGGATTAATACAAATTTGGTGTAGCGAAAATACAGTCAACATTGACAGGACAGATGGCAGATTTAATCGAGGCTTCATAGGTATGGTGAAGTGCTTTTAGTTGGTTGACGGATTTCTGTTGGATAGTTGACAGAGGGCGTTTCACGTTAATTTACAATTGAGCATTAGTCCAAAGTAATTTAGCGTGTTAATTAGTTGAAATGTACATTTGTAAAGGGATGTAGAAGCCACAGGGAAGGGGACCACATGTGATTCATCCATTATTACTGCCTGGACCTTGGAGGTGCCACGCAACAGGAGGAAAAATGGTTGAAATGTTGCTGGACGGATCTTCAGAATTTTGGTATGGTGGGATGAAGGTGGTAGGAAAGAGGTGTCACCAAAATGGAGGAGGTTGAAAGGAGAAGATTGATTAGCTACATCAGCACTGTAAAGGGTATTTTGAAATAAAAAGAGGACAAGCCTTCGGAAAACATCTCGCGTGTGTTGAAAGACGCGGGAATTGGCGTTGTTAATGGCTGTATATGGTGGGAATTAATAAAAATGACGCAAAAAGGCTACAACTGGAGCTTAACAAAGAGATGGGAAAGCCACGCACTGTCATAGACTTTTCCAGATGAAAATATGGATAATTTCCGCTTAGTCCCCTATTTTTACGGGAGAGATGCGAGGAACAGAAGGTGGCTACCGAGAAAGAAGTTGGGACAGAAGCAACGCTAAAAACCAAGACAAGATTTTTTTTGTTTTGATATAAGACTTGTCAAAGACAGAGGTAAGGCACACTGACCTGTAGAAAAAACTGAGAGGCTTTCTTCATGCCTATAGAAATTATCTCTATGAAGGACTGAAGTTCTGTCCGTGATATGTTTTCTAGGTATTGGGAGCGAGGAGCAAAAGGTGCTGCGTTAGCATATTTATCGTTATATACTGAGGGGCACATGGAGTATTTAAAAATGTCCGCCGTCAGCAACAGTAAAAGTTGCAGAGAATTTGGTGGCAAAAGTTAGTTTTACTAAGGTTGTCACGTTTAAAATGATATCTTCCGGGGGTAGATAGAATCCAGCATTCCGAAATTGTTCCACTTAGGAAGATCCTAACGCGGTTATTCCTTTTAATAGTCGCACGAACATCGAAATGACGGGTTATGAAACGAATCGTGTAAGTAGTATTTGAGAAAGTTCATCAGTAAATACTCGTCAACTTGCCAGTGAAATGTGCTCTTTCAAGAATAAAGAGTGGATAGTGTTGTTGGGACACCAGTAACGCAACCAAATAAGAGTTACGTATTACATTCCGACCTTTAGTTCCTTATCAGAAAACACTCAATGTAGAATTATTTATCATTTGTGTAACTTTGATGTCCAGTCCCACAGTATCTGTTGTGCAGTACCAATGTTTTCACTTACTTCGGAAGAGAATTTCACTGTTTGTAGGGAGTTCAGAGTGATGCTAGGGAATTCAATAGCGGCTGAAGACCACACTACTGAGGATAAATAATAAATTTAAACTCTATATGAGTATACGCTATAATAAAGCTGTAAGAGAAATTATAACGAAAATTAGGACCAAGGCTTGAACAAAGGCCCTTGTCTTTCATAGTACGCCTCACAGACCAACGGAAGCTTTGAATTTGGCATTAATATATCTCCATACCAAAAGATCACTATGCTAAGAACTTGCAACCTCAGTAACATCCCTGTCGCAGCGGGGGTCCATATTTTGGGAGCGGCTCTTAGGGGGAGAAACGGAATGAAGTGTCAAGTTGAAGCCTCGAGCGAGTCCGTGAAGAGTATTCGAATACCTCAGTTTTATCGGTAGCGCTCTGGCACCGAACTGCAGAGATCATTGTTCGAGTAGTGGTTGGACATTCATTTTTAACATCTCACACAAGATTCCTGTTAAAGAAAATTTCATGGAAACACAACTCTCCAACAACCATCAGTCAGTTAAAGCCTGGGTATCTTGCTCGGTAACATTGCTATGCTTTTTCCTTAAATAAATTTAATCGTTTACATCTTCTTCCCTGTCTAGTTAGGTGTAACTGTGGCACGGTTATAGCTGTTCTACAGCTCCTATATTTTTGAATGTTGCATATGCAATCATAAAGCTCTGATATAATTTCAAATGTGTACCGGAAACTGCAGTCCTGCATGAAGTTTGCGCAAAGCCTTTTCAGTGACTTGCCTTGCAATATCTCTGCGTATTAATTCGTTCCCTTTGCCAGCTGGCTTCTGCGAGCTGACATGACCCCGTTTCAAACCATTCCACAGCAGAAAAATGCAAAACCTTCATCCCCCCCCCCCCCCCAAAGTGAAACGCTTCGTACTAAGAGAGACGCTGAACAACTTAAATTGCCCGGAGTATTCAATATATCATTATTTTTTGCCTCCAAGACTGGAGAGGGAAGAATTTTTCAGTTGTGTATAGGATATCTGTGATTCTACACACACGAATTATGTTAACATAACAACCAAAGACGAAAGGGGAGCGTTCCGTCTTTACATAATCCCCGGAGAAGAATCGAGCTCTCGAGACGAGCAGCAATATATCAGTAGCAAAATGAGTCGCTACATTTGAGAAGTATATTGTATGCTCACGGATACGAGACTGTGGCTTATTTTCTTGCTCGTATGTGACGAAATAAAGTTATGACGTCTCCTAGCAACGTTTTGTAGCACACTGCTTCTGTCTGCAGCGACAGAACTGTTGAGATATGCTCGTAATAAATTAGACTGCTTCAAATAAATTTTAACTGGACGCATTTATTGTCGGAAAGAGGAGCCCCCAAGTCTGACTATCAATTTTGGTTTTAATTTAACTGACGACGAGGTGTGTTTGGAATGAATTTGATTGATTTTATTGGCGCCTGGGACTATCGCAGAGCTTCTTAGTTTACAATACATTTTAACAACTTTAATTACAATTATTTCATAATTTATGCTGTTTATCAGCTGTAACTTGGCGACTGCATCAGATTTACAATACTATAACAAGGGATTCTTCTGTTGAATCTTCAAGATGCAATTTCAGAATCAAGACTTGAAAAATAAAGTTGCTGCTATTTATTTACATTTCACATTTGCTTTCACCTAGCTAGGTTTTCGCCTGGAAACTGCTGATTCTCGTTTCTAAAGGTGTGTATTATCTGTCTGTGTGTTTCGTGTACCATACTCATTACTAGTGTTACAATATTCAACCTCTAGGTTGGACAAAGTTGCACGCCTACATATTGACAAGAACAGCTACGTTAGTTCTGTTCTGCAAATAGATCCAAACTAATCTTTCACAGTAAAACAACGAGAACACAGATACTTCATCGTATCTCTGTGCAATGTACCGTACTGAAGAAATAAGTGTAGAAATACTGTATGCGGATGACTAGTTCGAACTTAGTGCACCTTCAACAACTTTTTAGCTCCTATAAATAAGCCATTTATACTTTAGTGCTACTATTCCACTCAGCATAATTTTCAGCATTGAATCACACAAGAGTGACACATGTCAGAAAGACTCCTTAACAGCGGTCCATGAAACCGTAAATCACTTAATCTGATTTCTGGTGCTTTCTAGACTCAAGTAAAGAACCCATTTTTTATTACATATTCATGTAGTACGTAAAGAAATATGAATGTTTTAGTTCGACCACTTTTTTCGCTTTGTGATAGATGGCGCTGTAATGGTCACAAACATATGGCTCACAATTTTAGACGAACAGTTGGTAACAGGTAGGTTTTTTAAATTCAAATACAGAACGTAGGTACGTTTGAACATTTTATTTCGGTTGTTCCAATGTGATACATGTGTCTTTGTGAGCTTATCACTTCTGAAAACGCAAGCTGTTACAGCGTGATTACCTGTAAATACCACATTAATGCAATAAATGCTCAAAATGATCTCCGTTAACCTCAGTGCATTTGGCAATACGTGTAACGACATTCCTCTCAACAGCGAGTAGTTCGCCTTCTGTAATGTTCGCACATGCATTGACAATGCGCTGACGCATGTTGTCAGGCGTTGTCGGTGGATCACGATGGCAAATATCCTTCAACTTTCCCTACAGAAAGAAATCCGGGGACGTCAGATCCGGTGAACGTGCGGGCCATGGTATGGTGCTTCGACGATCAATCCACCTGTCATGAAATATGCTATTCAATACCGCTTCAACCGCACGCGAGCTATGTGCCGGACATCCATCATGTTGGAAGTACATCGCCATTCTGTCATGCAGTGAAACATCTAGTAGTAAGATCGGTAGGACATTACGTAGGAAATCAGCATACATTGCTCCATTTAAATTGCCATCGATAAAATGAGGGCCAGTTATCCTTCCTCCCATAATGTCGCACCATACATTAACCCGCCAAGGTCGCTGATGTTCCTGTTGTCGCAGCCATCGTGGATTTTCCATTGCCCAATAGTGTATATTATGCCGGTTTACGTTACCGCTGTTGGTGAATGACGCTTCGTTGCTAAATAGAAAGCGTGCAAAAAATCTGTCATCGTCCCGTAATTTCTCTTGTGCCCAGTGGCAGAACTGTACACGACGTTCAAAGTCGGGTCGCCATGCAATTCCTGAGGCATAGAAATATGATATGGGTGCAATCGATGTTGGTGTAGCATTCTCAACACCGACGTTTTTGAGATTCCCGATTCTCGCGCAATTTGTGTACTGATGTGCGAATTAGCCGCGACAACAGCTAAAACACCTACTTGGGCATCATCATTTGTTGCACGTCGTGGTTGACATTTCACATGTGGCTGAACACTTCTTGTTTCCTTAAATAACGTAACTATCCGACGGCCCGCATCTCGTGGTCGTGCGGTAGCGTTCTCGCTTCCCACGCCCGGGTTCCCGGGTTCGATTCCCGGCGAGGTCAGGGATTTTCTCTGCCTCGTGATGGCTGGGTGTTGTGTGCTGTCCTTAGGTTGGTTAGGTTTAAGTAGTTCTAAGTTCTAGGGACTGATGACCATAGCTGTTAAGTCCCATAGTGCTCAGAGCCAACTATCCGACGAACAGTCCGGACACTTGGATGATGTCGTCCAGGATACCGAGCAGCATACATAGCACACGCCCGTTGGGCACTTTGATCACAATAGCCATACATCAACACGATATCGACCTTTTCCGCAATTGGTAAACGGTCCATTTTAACACGGGTAATGTATCACGAAGCAAATACCGTCCGCACTGGCGGAATGTTACGTGATACCACGTACTTATACGCTTGTGACTATTACGCTCCGTCTATCACAAAGCGAAAAAAGTGGTCCAACTAAAACATTCATAATTCTTTACGTACTACACGAATATGTAATAAAAATGGAGGTTCCTATTTTTAAAAAAAACGCAGTTGATAGCCGTTTGACCTACGGCAGCGCCATCTAGTGGGCCAACCATAGCGCCATCTGGTTTCCCCCTTCAAGCTAGACAAGTTTTCCGTCTTTGTAGTTTTTCCGTTTGACGCTTATTTCGTGAGATATTTGGCCGCCCGGTCACTATCAATGGACCACCCTGTATAAGCGATCGATATCTGCCATAGAAACTATGGCTGGTGTACCCAGATTGGCGAATGAAATGAGAACATCATGATAGACCGAACGCAGCCCATTATACTCAGCAAAGCGTTATTCAGACGCAGATGTGATTTTGAGAGCGTCCCAGTTGCGTGTGATGGCGCCATTAATGTTCACGTTACATGCTTATGACTTCAGTACAGCACTGTATAATGTTATCCGTCCTGAGCTGCGCAAAAGAAATATGGTTATGAGTGAATATACAAAAATGTTGGGAAAAGGAGACCTCCCACTTCACCAAAACGTCCAGGATTCCGGAGGATGGAGGGGATTAGTGTTTTTAACGTCCCGTCGACAACGAGGTTATTAGAAACGGAGCGCAAGCTCGGGTGAGGGAAAGATGGGGAAGGAAATCGGCCGTGCCCTTTCAAAGGAACCATCCCGGCATATGCCTGAAGCGATTTAGAGAAATCACGGAAAACCTAAATCAGGATGGCCGGAGACGGGATTGAACTGTCGTCCTCCCGAATGCGAGTCCAGTGTGCTAACCACTGCGCCACCTCGCTCGGTCGCGATTCCGGGATAAACTACTTCGCTCAAGCTGCCTTCCTCTGCGTAGTTATACATCTACGGAGAGATAGTCTTATCATAAAAACACAAGCAACGAGTGATAGTCCCCTCACGCTCCTCCTCAGTGCCAGCTCATTGCGTTTATCTCTGTGACTCCCCTAGGGCTTCCAGGTTTCCTCGGTCCCACGTGATTTACTCGGAAGGCTGAAGTAAAATTTGCTTATGGTAGGGCTGCACCTGTCGCGGCGCACTTACGCAAAACAGCTTTGCGCCACTTATCGGTGGAACAAAGACGTCGAGTCTGACTCACGTCAAGTCGCGTGCCGGAACGTGAAGCTTTAACGTCCTTACACGGAGCGGAAGCCGCTTTGAAGAGTATTCCAGGAAAATAGCACGTGACGCCGCGCTCTCACGTTGCGGTAATAAGGCGTTACGCAAACGTGCTATAGGAAATGATAAAGTGGAACAACAGTATTTGCTGCTTGTTGTTCAAACCAGTATGAAGTTTGAAATTCACAGTAGTCAAAGAGCGATATACAGGGTGATTCAAAAAGAATACCACAACTTTATGAATTTAAAACTCTGCAACGACAAAAGGCAGAGCTAAGCACTATCTGTCGGCGAATTAAGGGAGCTATAAAGTTTCATTTAGTTGTACATTTGTTCGCTTGAGGCGCTGTTGACTAGGCGTCAGCGTCAGTTGATGCTAAGATGGCGACCGCTCAACAGAAAGCTTTTTGTGTTATTGAGTACGGCAGAAGTGAATCGACGACAGTTGTTCAGCGTGCATTTCGAACGAAGTATGGTGTTAAACCTCCTGACAGGTGGTGTATTAAACGTTGGTATAAACAGTTTACAGAGAATGGGTGTTTGTGCAAAGGGAAAAGTTCTGGACGGCCGAGAACGAGTGATGAAAATGTAGCACGCATCCAGCAAGCATTTGTTCGCAGCCCAGGAAAATCGACTCGCAGAGCTAGCAGAGAGCTGCAAATTCAACAATCAACTGTATGGAGAGTCCTACGAAAAAGGTTAGCTATGAAACCTTATCGTCAACTACCCGAGGCGATGGATCGGCCGCCAGGCAGCCCGTAACAGAGCACTTCATCACTGGCCTCCAAGAAGCCCTGATCTTATCCAATGCGATTTTTTCTTATGGGGGTATGTTAAGGATATGGTGTTTCGGCCACCTCTCCCAACCACCATTGATGATTTGAAACGAGAAATAACAGCAGCTATCCAAACTGTTACGCCTGATTTGCTACAGAGAGTGTGGAACGAGTTGGAGTATCGGGTTGATATTGCTCGAGTGTCTGGAGGGGGCCATATTGAACATCTCTGAACTTGTTTTTGAGTGAAAAAAACCTTTTTAAATACTCTTTGTAATGATGTATAACAGAAGGTTATATTATGTTTCTTTCATTAAATACACATTTTTAAAGTTGTGGTATTCTTTTTGAATCACCCTGTATTATTTTGTGTATTACATGTGTAGATCAAGCCATCAAATTACGCCTCCTTGCAACCAGTGCAAAGTCATCAGAGCAGTAGCACAGAAAAGTCAGAAAGATAGCAATGGAGCGGTATCGCTGTTTAGATAGGTTGAGACTCAAACTTTCAGACACAAAAAAGCAAAAGCTACTAATTTTGATGAATCTTCTGTTTGTGTCAATGATTATGAGCTGTAGTCAGTTGTCGTTGTTGACTTCAGTGAGAAGACTGTCTTTATGCAGCCCTCCACGCCATTCTGCCCTGTGCAAGTTTCCTCATTTCTGCATTACTCTTGCAATCTGCATCCCTTTAAACCTTATCAGTGTACTCGAGCATTGGTCTCACTTTAAAGTGTTTACTCCCGCACTCCCTTCATTACCAATTCAACTATTCCTTGATGCGTCAGCGTAAGTCATGCCAACCGATCCACGAATTTGATTGCTCCCCAAATTGATTCAAGAACTCTTCAGTAATTACATAATCCACCCAGCTAATCTTCAGCATTCTTCTGTTGCACCACATTTCAAAAACTTCTATTCTCTTCTTGTCTGAACTGCTTATCGTTCACATTTCATTCCCGTACATGGCTACACTCCAGACAAATGCCTATATAAAAGGCTTTCTAACAATTAAATTTATATTCTATGGTGACAAATTGTTCTTTCTTAGGAAAACGCTTTTCTTGCTAATGCCAGTCGGGTTTTATATACTCCCTGATTCCGCTATCGTCAGATGTTTCGCTTGCCAAATAGTAAAACTCATCTAGTGCTTTTAGTATGTCATTTTTTAATCTGACTCCCTCAATAGCGCCTGAGTTTATTTGGTAACAGTCTTTTAATTTTTTTCTTACTTTAGTTGATGTTCATCTTATAACCTCTTGTCAGGATTATCTATTCCGTTCAATTGATCTCCCAAATTCTACAACAGCATCGACCAACTTCAAACTTCCTTTTTTTACCAGTAGTTTAATTCCCTTTCGAAATTTCTCTTTGGTTTCCTTTACTGCTTGTTCCTTACACAGATTGACTAACATCGGGGATAGGCTACCCTGTCTCACTCCCTCCTCAACTACTGCATCCCCTTCTTGTCCTTAAACTCTTCAACTGCAGCCTGGTTTCCGTACATATTGTAGACCATCTTTCGCTCGCTTTATTTATCCCTGATACAGTCAGTATTCCAAACTGTGCAGTCCAGTCACCATTGTCAAAAGTTTTCTGTAAATCTACGACTTCTATAAATGCAGACTCGCCTTTATCCAACTCATCTCCCCCGAAGTCGGCTTCTACTATGTACGACGTTAATAGCCTATGGCATTACATTATTTTAGCACTCAAGTCAAACGCTTGCTCTCATTGGACGTACTAGCATTTTTCCTTTCAGAGAAATGTGTAAATTGGTCTGTTCTCTCTGTTCTGTGTACAGTACTACATCGATGGTCGTCAGACACGCTGGCATCTGTGTCGAACGAGAGAGGTGATAGAAAGTAGCTTAGTCTAGTTAAAAGAGTACAGGAATATAGTTCGCAACGACCTTCAAATAGACGTTTCATTAAACTCCGTGGAGAGATCAGAAATTCAACACCGGTGTGCAAATCTAGCACAATAGCACGTCGCCTCCAACCAAATTCCGGTAAGAAACTACACTACTGGCCATTAAAACTGCTACACCACAAAGATGACGTGCTAAAGACGCGAAATTTAACCGACAGGAAGAAGATGCTGTGATATGCAAATGATTAGCTTTTCAGAGCATTCACACAAGGTTGGCGCCGGTGGCGACACCTACAACGTGCTGTCATGAGGAAAGTTTCCAACCGATTTCTCATACACAAACAGCAGCTGACCGGCGTTGCCTGGTGAAACGTTGTTGTGATGCCTCGTGTAAGGAGGAGAAATGCGTAACATCACGTTTCCGACTTTGAGAAAGGTCGGATAGGTCGAGATCCAAAGACTGTTAGCAGAATATGGATTCGGTGGGTTCAGGAGGGTAATACGGAACTCCGTGCTGGATACCAACGGCCTCGTATCACTAGCGGTCGAGATGACAGGCATCTTATCCGCATGGCTGTAACGGATCGTGCAGCCACGTCTCGATCCCTGAGTCAACAGATGGGGACGTTTGCAAGATAACAACCATCTGCACGAACAGTTCGACGACGTTTGCAACAGCATGGACTATCAGCTCGGAGACCATGGCTGCGGTTACCATTGACGCTGCATCACAGACAGGAGCGCCTACGATGGTGTACTCAACGACGAACCTGGGTGCACGAATGGCAAAACGTCATTTTTTCGGATGAATCCAGGTTCTGTTTACAGCATCATGATGGTCGCATCCGTGTTTGGCGACATCGCGGTGAACGCACATTTGAAGCGTGTATTCGTCATCGCCAAACTGGTGTATCACCCGGCGTGATGGTATGGGGTGCCATTGGTTACACGTCTCGGTCACCTCTTGTTCGCATTGACGGCACTTTGAACAGTGGACGTTACATTTCAGATGTGTTACGACCCGTGGTTCTACCCTTCATTCGATCCCTGCGAAACCTGCATTTCAGCAGTTTAATGCACGACCGCATGTTGCAGGTCCTGTACGGGCCTTTCGGGATACAGAAAACGTTCGACTGCTGCCCTGGCCAGCACATTCTCCAGATCTCTCGCCAATTGAAAACGTCTGGTCAATGGTGGCCGAGCAACTGGCTCGACACAATACGCCAGTCACTACTCTTGATGAACTGTGGTGTCGTGTTGAAGCTGCATGGGCAGCTGTACCTGTACGCGCCATCCAAGCTCTGTTTGACTTAATGCCCAGGCGTATTAAGGTCGTTATTACGGCCAGAGGTAGTTGTTTTGGGTATTGATATCCCAGGATCTATGCACCCAAATTGCGTGAAAATTTAATCACATGTCAGTTCTAGTATAATATATTTGTCTAATGAATACCTGTTTATCATCTGCATTTCTTCTTGGTGTAGCAATTTTAATGGCCAGTAGTGTAGTATCTACATTGCGATCCAGATCGGTTGCATCTGGACGAACCTGACATGCGTCATCACCATGTAGAGACTCCTGAAGGTAGATCACAGTGGCAATACATTTAATACCGCTAGCATAATTCTCTGAGTTTAATCTTCGAATTTCATTGCCTCGCGCGGCATACAAGACGGCGCGAAAGTAGGAATTTTAAAACAAGCAAGGCGAAAGATTCGCCGCAAATGGTCTAGGTTCCCCCCCCCCCCTCCCCACCCCCCCACGCCAATACATCATTGTCGTATTGAAAAAAAGGGCTAGTATGTAGTTGTTCAAGTAGAGCATCAGTTAGAATCCCTGATGACGTACTATATGGATACCCTACGTACGTACAAGCTAAGTCCGATGGAGAAGATTGTCACACCAGACACTCGTCTGACATTTGAGGTACTTATGTACAAAATGCGAAAAACGTTAGCATCAGTGATTTACGAAAACAGATCAGACTGACTGTAGAAAGTATTTCAGTTACGCATAAGCAAATGTACCCAGTAGGAACAAATGTGAGAGAAGTACTATATCACCCATATTCAGAGCCTGGCGAGCGTTGCTCTGAAAATGCGTGCGTTTAGATCCGCTGTATGTACCATGAAGGTGCACGTCGATATTTGCGAACATACGATGCCACACAGTGGAGTGTACAAGTTGGAAGAGTTCTTGGTTTGTGTCAGTTGCACAGCGTTTCATTGTCTCAGTGCTTTTGCCCAATGGATTTTATCGCATAAGGTTCACCATCTAACAATGTAGAGTCATGTCATGTTTCTCCAGCATATACAGGCGAATATTTTCACAATGTTTACAAAAAAATCTGCAGTGTTAACGATAATGGTCAGAATACTTTTGGACTCGCATTCGGGAGGACGACAGTTCAATCCCACGTCCGGCCATCCTGATTTAGGTTTTCCGTGATTTCCCTAAATCGCTCCAGGCAAATTCTGGAACGGTTCCTTTGAAAGGGCACGGCCGACTTCCTTCCCCTTCCTTCACTAATCCTATGAGACCGATGACCTCGCTGTTTGGTCTCTTCCCCCAAAAGATTTCAAAAACAGAATACTTTTTTTTTTCATTGTAATGTTAACGAATAGCACCTTTTGATTGAGTTCGTGACTTACAAGCATTATCCCAACATCAGAGAAACAAGTATAACTGAGATCTTCTGCCCATAGTGTGGATGTACCCTTTGTCAGCTCTCATATGTAACATTCAGCCTTCAGAGAATGCACCAGAAGTCAGACACCATTGTTATTGCTAAAGTGAAAAGAAGTTTCAGCTTGCACAATCCTACAGGGTGGTCAGGAACAGTCTGAAAAGCTCGTAAGGGTGTTGCAGGGGAAGTTGTGCTGAGAAATAACTGTTAAGAAAAAAGTCGATACGTTGCACCGTTCCGAGTCATTTACCATTGAAGTTAGCCAACCAGGTAGCCGCACACAGAAATTCAAGCATCCTGTCTGAGGCGGTGTTGCCAAACGTGTTCTTCGTTTGGTTTCCTCAAACTGAACAGGAAACCAATACAAAAATTAAACAATTGACAGTAGAATGGATTGAACCTGAGCCAGGAGTCACGCACGCTGCCATCTACGCTATGAGAAAAACTGCCTCTACTGATATCAGCACGCGTAGCAGCCTTTTGTGTGCTAGTTATTCGATCATCTTCGGAAATAATACTGACGCAATAGATCGTTGTTGGAGGTGTTCATTTATTTTCGAATGTAATCGGAAGTGAAAGTAGTGCTACCATGCTGCTTCATCGGTATTCCTTCGTCGAATACGTCGATATTCATTTAGGATATGGCGCTGAGTCAAAATGCACTGGACGCCCACACTGTTCACAACGCAAGATTTCTGAACCTCGTTATTCCATGTGCGAATACATTTGCAGCGGTTGACAGACGATTAAGGGAGACAGGAAGTTTTATTGTGAATAAAGTTTACTCTGGATGACAAAGCTATGTGCGGAGCGTTCAATTTGAAGAAAACGTTCTTGATATGGTTGTCGCAAACCCTACTATCAGCTCGAGAACCATTGGTAATTTGCTGGGAGTAAACGTAATTTGATGTTCTTCAATTATGCCTGAAAACTAAACATAAAGAAATCTATCCGTTTGTTTGTCACTACAGGTTCCGCATGCTGTAGTACTAGAAGTCCTCCACGACGCCGGCCGTAGTGGCCGAGCGGTTCTAGGCGCTTCAGTCTGGAACCGCGCGACCGCTACGGTCCAGGTTCGAATCCTGCCTCGGGCCTGGATGTGTGTGATGTCCTTATGTTAGTTAGGTTTAAGTAGTTCCAAGTTCTAGGGGACTGATGACCTCCGCTGTTAAGTCCCATTGTGCTCAGAGCCATTTAAACAAATCCTCCACGACGAAAGTCTGTTTTCGTACAGCCTCTCGGAATCAGTATGCCCTGTGGTACTTAAATCATCGCATAAAAATTCCAAATTTCGGGAGGAGGATGTTGTGGGAAGATGAGGCATGTTTCACCAGGAATAGAAGTTCATCTCAACAAACAGTCACATTTGGAACGACGAAAATACGCACGGTACGTATGTGGACTTATATCAGTATAAGTTTGGGGTGAACATTTGGACAGGTCTCGTAGACGACTGTTGGTTTGATCCCGTCCTACTTCCTCCCCGTTTAAACGGACGAACGTATTTAGCGTTCCGTGTAAACGTCCTTCCGTTCTATTTAAAAGACGTTGCTCTGATAATCCTTCATGTAATGTGGCACCAATATTATGGCGCACCGCAGCAATTCGCTGTTGCTGTTGGGAGCATTTAGATGCGTTGTATTCGCAAAGGTGGATTGGCCGAGGTGGTCCAGTTCCCTGGGCAAATCGAACACCACATGTTGATTGCTCCTTTGGATTTTGTCTGTGGGCGATATGTGAAGAAAATTGTCTTTGCGACTCCAGTAGACATCGTCGAAGAGCTTCTTGAGAGAATAATTTTTGCATTTGATGAATTCAGAGAAAACTTTGATTCTGGAAAACTTGCAGACTCCTTGACACAGCGTTGCAGTGTGTGAAATCAGGTTGGAGAAGGACTCTTTGAGCAGCTGTTATGAATAATTATTGCTATTTTTCGTTCTTGGTTATTTTGTTGTTATATGAACGACTTGAGAAAACTTCATACTTATTGCTTCATCATTATCATTATTTTTCCCTGTTTTTGCTATATTTCTGGCTGTTGACTAATAACAAGTGGTCCCCAGGCGTAAGGTCCCCGTTTTGAAGCCATCGGAATTTCACATGATACACTAGTGTGTAGTTTAGTGCCATTCTGCCGTTGGCAGGGCTAAAGTGTAGACGTATACATGTGTTCCGTGCGCGGGGCAATGCTTGCCTGTGTTTATGTTTATATCGTCCCTTACACGAGCGCCGGCTGTACTGGAGTCACAGACGATGGCGGTGAAATTTAGGCTCGTTCTGCGCACTTACGTCACGCTTTGTCCGACAGCCAACGAACGTTCAGTAGTGTCCTGAGTCATCTGCTGTGAATGTCGTACTCATTGTGAGCGTTAAGCGTGACTACAGAGATCTCTTTAGTGATTTCTGTTCCGTTTGTTACGTGTTATCGTGGCTGATGGTGATGGTAGGCGACAAATTGTAGACAAGCAATTGAAGATATAGTTTATAGGATACAGACTTACATCAGGTGCAAAGCACTAGTAAGAGCGTACCACAACTGTCGCATGGAATCGGCAACAACACAGTCCTCGTCCATTTTTCGACCTGCGAGAAGTGCCATCGTTCGTGGATCAGACTACAGCAAGACCGAATGGGAAACCAAATCGTAAAGCAACGCTACGATTCACATTTTGCCCCGACTTCGCATGACTCAAAGCACTCGATGTGGAACGGTTCTTAAGAGGCAAGCTAAAGATACCAGTATGGGACATCATAGGCATATATTTTTCCATCGCCAGCAGCACAGTGTACCTGAAGATTATCAGTGACGCTACGTGTGACAAAATGATCTGAGAAGCAAGTCAAGGACTCCGCTAATACCACACAGATGGCAACGTAGAAACTGTGACCGTTGATCACGCGGATTTGGGTGTCTGAACAATTAAGAGTTTTTGACCTGCCTTTTAAAGTACCAGCTGAAGCTGTTATAACTACCCTTCACTCCTATGGCACTGTCCTCGATCACTTAGCCGAGAAATGGGCACAGTTCAAGACATACACAGTCTTCGGTGGTGTCTAACAAGAGCGTTTCGATCTCCTTAGTCATGTGCTTTCCTACTTCCGCATAGGGGGCTACAGAGCCATTATCATGTACGATGGCCAACCTCACATGTGCTCGGGATGTAGAAAAGAAGGAAAGAAGGACGTCTTCCTTCGGAATGTACACAGCGACAGATCCCGCGATTACTGCCTATGAACGTGATACCCCCAGCCAACCTGACTAATCTACCGATGACGTACGCAGTGGCGCTTACAGATGCCACGATTTCACGGATACTGCCGCTTAGACACCCCAGCCCGCAACAGCCCTTTGAAAGCGATGGTCTGGACGATGCGATGAGACCAGGAGACAGAGAGACTGCCACACATCAACCTCCTCTACCCAACACCACGAATAGTGTCGCCACCATGTCCGCACCTGGCTCCCTTGTGGTGCCGACAGAAGCTTTCAGATCCAGACAGCAGGACTCGTTGCTGTTATTCGACGCAGAGGGTCATGTTCACAAGCAATGTTTACCACAGCGGCACAAGCGGAGGTGCAGGCCAATACCAGGAACCAGTGACAATCCCGCGTACGAGAACGACAACGTCGCATGTACAGACGAAGTCTACCTCTCGATTTCAGCTGGCAGTGACAGTGACAGACGACATTGTACAATGATCACGCCAGTGCCCATCCCTTCTGTGGACTGCATAACCAACAATGTACAGGTGGACAAATTTGTCTCCCCGCCAGCATCATACAACGATTCTCTTACTGAGGAAGACTTTATGGGCACTGAACACTCCTTTGCCACAACATCATGGGCAGACAAATGAACAAGATGCATCAGTGATCCATACGAGGGTCGACATACCCAATGACTTGCAAGTGTGCCTCCTGCAGTTGGGCGTGGTGGGTAAGATCACCTGTTGACTAAATCCATTTCCTCTTTCAGCGATGGTGGATCAACTTTCAGTGACCCCACTATAGGTGTACAAAGTGCTCACAGTCAGTACCAATTTGATTCATAGTATAGTGAAGATGTAATTATTCTGACACATGTCAGATGTCGACATTGCCCTACTACAAGTGATGATTATTGTGACGATTTCGGATATTTAATGATATGACTTGCACCACTTTGTTGGTGATCAGGCTGGGTGTGGGCTGGAGATCTATGTCTGAGAGGAGCTTCCAGTCATAGACCTGACCATACTCCCCTCCGCACAGTGCATGGCCATTAATACACTCCTGCAAATTGAAATAAGAACACCGTGAATTCATTGTCCCAGGAAGGGGAAACTTTATTGACACATTCCTGGGGTCAGATACATCACATGATCACACTGACAGAACCACAGGCACATAGACACAGGCAACAGAGCATGCACAATGTCGGCACTAGTACAGTGTATATCCACCTTTCGCAGCAATGCAGGCTGCTATTCTCCCATGGAGACGATCGTAGAGATGCTGGATGTAGTCCTGTGGAACGGCTTGCCATGCCATTTCCACCTGGCGCCTCAGTTGGACCAGCGTTCGTGCTGGACGTGCAGACCGCGTGAGACGACGCTTCATCCAGTCCCAAACATGCTCAATGGGGGACAGATCCGGAGATCTTGCTGGCCAGGGTAGTTGACTTACACCTTCTAGAGCACGTTGGGTGGCACGGGATACATGCGGACGTGCATTGTCCTGTTGGAACAGCAAGTTCCCTTGCCGGTCTAGGAATGGTAGAACGATGGGTTCGATGACGGTTTGGATGTACCGTGCACTATTCAGTGTCCCCTCGACGATCACCAGTGGTGTACGGCCAGTGTAGGAGATCGCTCCCCACACCATGATGCCGGGTGTTGGCCCTGTGTGCCTCGGTCGTATGCAGTCCTGATTGTGGCGCTCACCTGCACGGCGCCAAACACGCATACGACCATCATTGGCACCAAGGCAGAAGCGACTCTCATCGCTGAAGACGACACGTCTCCATTCGTCCCTCCATTCACGCCTGTCGCGACACCACTGGAGGCGGGCTGCACGATGTTGGGGCGTGAGCGGAAGACGGCCTAACGGTGTGCGGGACCGTAGCCCAGCTTCATGGAGACGGTTGCGAATGGTCCTCGCCGATACCCCAGGAGCAACAGTGTCCCTAATTTGCTGGGAAGTGGCGGTGCGGTCCCCTACGGCACTGCGTAGGATCCTACGGTCTTGGCGTGCATCCGTGCGTCGCTGCGGTCCGGTCCCAGGTCGACGGGCACGTGCACCTTCCGCCGACCACTGGCGACAACATCGATGTACTGTGGAGACCTCACGCCCCACGTGTTGAGCAATTCGGCGGTACGTCCACCCGGCCTCCCGCATGCCCACTATACGCCCTCGCTCAAAGTCCGTCAACTGCACATACGGTTCACGTCCACGCTGTCGCGGCATGCTACCAGTGTTAAAGACTGCGATGGAGCTCCGTATGCCACGGCAAACTGGCTGACACTGACGGCGGCGGTGCACAAATGCTGCGCAGCTAGCGCCATTCGACGGCCAACACCGCGGTTCCTGGTGTGTCCGCTGTGCCGTGCGTGTGATCATTGCTTGTACAGCCCTCTCGCAGTGTCCGGAGCAAGTATGGTGGGTCTGACACACCGGCGTCAATGTGTTCTTTTTTCCATTTCCAGGAGTGTATATTCAGAATGTGTATAATCAATCTATATGCTCGGTCAGACAGATCCATCAAAACCAGTGTTCTGTTTTTTATTCTTTAGGCATTGTCCCCCTATTCATTGGTCAGTTCGACCAGACTATAGTTGGAGGAGACTTTAGTTGCTTATTGTATCCAAAAGACCAACATCCCAGCTACCCACCATACCTGGCCCTTCATGCAATGGTGGAAGAACTCCACCTTACTGACACATGGGAAGAGGTCTACGGTGATGCCCCCAGCCACGCACATATTACAAGCTATTCTGCAAGCAGGATATATCGCATCTCTGTCTCCGATACACTCCAGTCCATAGTGTTTGCCTTGGAAAAACGGCCACTCGTCTTTTCTGACTGCTGCACACTCATTATCTCCCTCCTACTTCCACTTCATTCGGTCTGGCACAATTGTGGGGTATGGAAGATTAACAAGTTTCCCCTCCGTGCCAAAATTTGCCGACAGCATGCAGCGATGTGGACTTCCTCTGAACGCTACCTTTCCAGGCACCCTTCTATACTGACGAGGTGTCTCAACTGCGCCAGAGCAATGATCTTGAGCGAGATGGTTCATTTTAGGAAAGAAACGCTTACGTGGCACCATGACACCATGAATGATTACTACAACATGCTACGAGAACTCGACAATCATCCACCATCACCTAAAACGTACAAGAAATGCCAATTCATGAAGGCCAAGCTTCTTTCGTTTACATGCAATAAGTTGCAGGGTATGGTGTTGAGATCAGACAGACAGGATATCACGCCCAAAGAAATACCATCTACGCTCCACATCACGTTCGACCATCGTCGTCATCACCAACAGCCTACTGCCACCCTCCTCAAGCAAGACCGTACCTGTGTCAGTGCACAGGCGACTATTTTCTCCATCATTGCTGGCCATTGTCATCAATTTTATGATGACAGGATAGCGGACAATGCGACACCTGAGGTTCTCTAACACATCACATGTAATCTCGACGCCACAAAGGCAATATCCTTGGCGCTGGCAATTACTTAGGATGTGGTAGTGAACATCTTCGCCAATGGCACGGCTAACAAATTGCCAGGTCCAGACGGCCTTTCAATTGCATTCTACCACGCGTTCTGAGACCTTATGATCCAGTGGTAAACTGAAATGTTCCAGGGGCTGCTCACTCCCAACTTCCACACTGCCAAAAGCATTTGTGGCCAGCATTTTCATTCCAGTAGATAAATTTTCCCGAGAACTGGAGATCACAAAATTTGACCCACTTACACTTCTCAATGCAGACTATAAGATCTAAGAATATCTGTTGACAATATACATACACACGGTTTTGTCTTTATTTCTTTCACCAGAGCAGATGTTGCACGACCGTGGTGTCAATCTATAAACTGCCACAGGCGAATGTCAGGATCTCATCATACTCTCCACCTCCTTCCGCCTCTGTGTGGCACTGGTATCAGTCGACTTCGATAGTGCCTTTCACAGGGTCTGACACCAGTTCCTCCTGTCAGTGGCAATGCATATGCGATTTCCTTCTCCATTCGTCGACACTTTCAGATGCATGCTTACCTATGCCACATTAAGTATTCAAGTCAGAGGATAAGATGCGAGACCGATTCCAAAATTGTGTTCTGCCACACAGCACTGCCCCTGTTCACTGTGCTGCTCTCCATTGCCTGCCAACATTTCCTTCAGACGATAAGAGCCCATATCCAACACAACCTCCACTATAGCCTATGTTACGCAGAAGTTGGTACATGTTGCCCAAATCTTCCCTATACCAATGGTTCTAGGACGACAATTTCAGGCGCCCTTTGGGTACTTCCCCCCCCCCCCCCCCCCCATGAACCATGGACCTTGCCGTTGGTGGGGAGGCTTGCGTGCCTAAGTGATACAGATGGCCGTACCGTAGGTACAACCACAACGGAGGGGTATGTGTTGAGAGGCCAGACAAATGTGTGGTTCCTGAAGAGGGGCAGCAGCCTTTTCAGTAGTTGCAGGGGCAACAGTCTGCTGGATGATTGACTGATCTGGCCTTGTAACACTAACCAAAACGGTCTTGCTGTGTTGGTACTGGAAACGGCTGAAAGCAAGGGGAAACTACGGCCGTAATTTTTCCCGAGGGCATACAGCTTTACTGTATGGTTAAATGATGATGGCGTCCTCATGGGTAAAATATTCCGGAGGTAAAAAAGTCCCCCATTCAGATCTCCGGGCGGGGACTACCCAGGAGGACGTCGTTATCAGGAGAAAGAAAACTGGCGGATCGGAGCATGGAATGTCAGATCCCTTAATCGGGCAGGTAGGTTAGAAAATTTAAAAAGGGAAATGGATAGGTTAAAGTTAGATATAGTGGGAATTAGTGAAGTTCGGTGGCAGGAGGAACAAGACTTTTGGTCAGGTGAATACAGGGTTATAAATACAAAATCAAATAGAGGTAATGCAGGAGTAGGTTCAATAATGAATAAAAAAATAGGAGTGCGGGTCAGCTACTACCAACAGCATAGTGAACGCATTATTGTGGCTAAGATAGACACGAAGCCAATGCCTACTACAATAGTACAAGTTTATATGACAACTAGCTCTGCAGATGATGAAGAAATTGATGAAATATATGATGAGATAATAGAAATTATTCAGGTAATGAGACGAAAATTTAATTGTCATGGGTGACTGGAATTCGAGAGTTGTAAAAGGGAATTTTGCAGAGAGCATAACTTAATCATAGCTAACACTTGGTTCAAAAATCATAAAAGAAGGTTGTATACATGGAAGAATCCTGGAGATACTAGTAGGTGTCAGATAGATTATATAATGGTAAGAGAGAGATTTAGGAACCAGGTTTTGAATTGTAAGACATTTCCAGGGGCAGATGTGATCTCTGACCACAATCAATTGGTTATGAACTGTAGATTAAAACTGAAGAAACTGCAAAAAGGTGGGAATTTAAGGAGATGGGACCTGGATAAACTGAAAGAACCAGCGGTTGTACAGTGGCTCAGGGAGAGTATAAGGGAACAATTGACAGGAAGGGGGGAAAGATATACAGCAGAAGAAGAATGGGTAGCTCTGAGGGATGAAGTAGTGAAGGCAGCAGAGGATCAAGTAGGTAAAAAGACGAGGGCTAGTAGAAATCCTTGGATAACAGAAGAAATATTGAATTTAATTGATGAAAGGAGAAGATATAAAAACGCAGTAAATGAATCAGGCAAAAGGGAATACAAACGTCTCAAAAATGAGATCGACAGGAAGTGCAATATGGCTAAGCAGGGATGGCTAGAGGACAAATGTAAGGATGTAGAGGCTTATCTCACTAGGGGTAAGATAGATACTGCCTACAGGAAAATTAAAGAGACCTTTGGAGAAAGGAGAACCACTTGCATGAACATCATGAGCTTTGATGGAAACCCAGTTCTAAGCAAAGAAGGGAAAGCAGAAAGGTGGAAGGAGTATATAGAGGGTCTATACAAGGGCGATGTACTTGAGGACAATATTATGGAAATGGAAGAGGATGTAGATGAAGATGAAATGGGAGATACGATACTGCGTGTAGAGTTTGACAGAGCACTGAAAAACCTACGTCGAAACAAGGCCCTTGGAGTAGACAACATTCCATTAGAACTACTGACGGCATTGGGAGAACCAGTCCTGGCAAAACTCTACCATCTGGTGAGCAATACCCTCAGACTTCAAGAAGAATATAATAAATCCAATCCCAAAGAAATCAGGTGTTGACAGATGTGAAAATTACCGAACTATCAGTTTAATAAGTCACAGCTGCAAAATACTATCGCGAATTCTTTACAGAAGAATGGAAAAACTGGTAGAAGCCGACCTCGGCGAAGATCAGTTTGGATTCCGCAGAAATATTGGAACACGTGAGGCAATACCGACCCTACGACTTATCTTAGAAAATAGATTAAGGAAAGGCAAACCTACATTTCTAGCATTTGTAGACTTGGAGAAAGCTTTTGACAATGTTGACTGGAATACTCTCTTTCAAATTCTAAAGGTGGCAGGGGTAAAATACAGGGAGCGAAAGGCTATTTACAATTTGTACAGAAACCAGATGTCAGTTATAAGAGTTAAGGGGCACAAAAGGGAAGCAGTGGTTGGGAAGGGAGTGAGACAGGGCTGTAGCCTCTCGCCGATGTTATTCAATCTGTATATTGAGCAAGCAGTAAAGGAAACAAAAGAAAAGTTCGGAGTAGGCATTAAAATCCATGGAGAAGAAATAAAAACTTTGAGGTTCGCCGATGACATTGTAATTCTGTCAGAGACAGCAAAGGACTTGGAAGAGTAGTTGAACGGAATGGATGGTGTCTTGAAAGGAGGATATAAGATGAACATCAACAAAAGCAAAAAGATGATAATGGAATGTAGTCTAATTAAATCAGGTGATGCTGAGGAAATTAGATTAGGAAATGAGACACTTAAAGTAGTAAAGGAGTTTTGCTATTTAGTAAGCAAAATAACTGATGATGGTCGAAGTAGAGAGGATATAAAATGTAGACTGGCAATAGCAAGGAAAGCGTTTCTGAAGAAGAGAAATTTGTTTACATCGAGTATTGATTTAAGTGTCAGTAAGTCATTTCTGAAGGTATTTGTATGGAGTGTAGCAATGTATGGAAGTGAAACATGGACGATAAATAATTTGGACAAGAAGAGAATAGAAGCTTTCGAAATGTGGTGCTACAGAAGGATGCTGAAGATTAGATGGGTAGATCACATAACTAATGAGGAGGTATTGAATAGAATTGGGGAGAAGAGGAGTTTGTGACACAACTTGACTAGAAGAAGGGATCGGTTAGTAGGACATGTTCTGAGGCATCAGGGGAACACAAATTTAGCATCGGAGGGCAGTGTGGAGGGTAAAAATCGTAGAGGGAGACCAAGAGATGAATACACTAAGCAGATTCAGAAGGATGTCGGTTGCAGTAAGTACTGGGAGATGAAGAAGCTTGCACAGGATAGAGTAGTATGGAGAGTTGCATCAAACCAGTCTCGGGACTGAAGACAACAACAACAACAACTTGGGTACATTGTATCGGCCATCTTTAAAATCCACTACAACACCCCTGTAAGATGGCATGGTCGCCTGACCTTCATTTCTTACATACTCCGACCTCGCCATCGTATTCTGCATATCAAGACATTTCATTCAAGCCCAAACTCAATAGGCTAGAGTCAATTTTACATATTTCCATTTAACTGATATGCAAATATAATAAATAAATCACATGTGCACACCGAGATTAAAAAGACGAGGCCGGTGTACACAAACATTCAAGACACGATGGCCACAGGAGTTTTTGTTCGTTGGAGGCAACCAGCCCGCTGGAAAGTCTGTAGGAGGGTGAGTTATCATGCAGCTGTGCCGGCCAGCCGACTGCCCAGGGACCAAAACAGTTTTTTGCCAGAGAAGGGATAATGGCCTGCGTGTTCACCTTAAAAGCAAAACCCACTGTATTGTTTGGGAGAGCCCCAGCATATGCATTTTTTGACAGACCTAGTGTGCAGTTTCAGAGTTCTAACAGGTAGACAGTAAACACCTAACGCAGATGCTATAAATTGCCGGATTGGTCTGCTTAAATGGAGTGCCATTCTCCCGTTTGTAAGAGTAACGCTGATTGACGGACTATTTCTGATGCAATGAGCCAGAGGAGTGAGGGAAAGGCAGCGGATAATATACCCTTTCACTTTTTGCATGGAGAGGGGTCGTTCCAGTGATTCTCTTGAAGTGGGAACAGATAGCGGGAGCGAGTGCGCTCGTGCATGTACGCAGAGAGCGAAGAACAAAGTCTCTACTAAGTACTGCACTGGGAGAGCACCTCTGTCGCTAGCAGATCGGAGTGATACTCTATATTGAGTTGCTCGCGATTAAGCCTTTGTTCACTGTGTTGGCCGCAACACTTAATGTGCGGTGTGAACACAGACAGAGTATTAGTTAGTGCCTGCGAGCGAACATTGAGTGGCATCACAGTGGACAGATTATGTGACCGGTGTACCACATCAGTTGTTAGACTAGGGGCAGATAGGAGTCCTTGACTTCATCAAGGCATAGTGATAGTTCGACTGACAAAGGTCAATCCAGGTAGAAATAGATAGTTCTGTTGTTTTTCAGCTGTGAACGATGTAGGCAATAGTCGTCGCAGCTCACAGTATTGTGCACTACAGCGTAGGTGAGCCCCATCTTTCCTCTATTAGAAATAACATATTTCATTCACGTCACTCAATTACATTTCTCACGCGACAGCCTCGACCGTACTTAGAAAAATTCAGTTGGATAATTATTCAAGTTGAGTAGGTGAGGTGCTCAGCCATTCTGCCGAGTAAATAACATTCTTAAAGAAAAGGGATAAAAGAGCTTTCCCACACTTTGTATATACATTTCATTAACAGGATTCCTAGCCATAAGAGGCAACCTCCTATTCCAAAAAGAACCCGTAAATTTCTGTATCAGTTTATAAATAAAAGTTTCACTTGACTTTCTCAGATTTTGCAATAAATAATATTTTCTGTTCGTTTAATGTTTTTCTTACACTAACTATCAATACTCCAGTACCCAAGTATTCCACTTGTTACGTAAGAAAATAGAATATTTTCATGTCTTTTACTTACAGTGGACGACTCCAGAAGATATTTATTGCTGAAAGTTTTTCAGCCATTTCTTTTTGGTACGTTAGGAGAGTCTGTCTGACTTCTGTACTAGTGTGGGGTGGAAGTTGCATCTTGCAGGATCCAAAAGGTACTTGCCAGATCAATCCGTTGTGCAACTCGTCAACATAACACCCACACACATATAACCCTTGCCACTTCAGCAACAGGACTCGGCCTCATTCATGCTAGAGCCAGGATATCTGCTTTATACTTAATTACTATGACAAACCGTTGGTGCAGCCTTCCACGTCCCTTATGCACAACCTCTTGGAGGTTCTAATGCCAGCCTCCCCTGTCTCTACGGTCAATACTTTCCCACGTATCAATCTACTTTGTTGAACTCAGCTACGAACGTGATGCCTTTCCGACCATTCATGCACTACAAGCGAAAGACTTTTACGGGTTTTTTTCACAACAAGGAAAACCTCTGTACAGGTATTCATTGGACATCAGTGTGGAAGGGCATCCATGTGCCCTTCCTTACAACCGACGCGTGAGTCCTGTGGCACCGCGTCATTAACGGTCGATACCTGACAAACCAGGGACTTCACTGTATTTGACTGGCCGAATAACCATTATGCACTCGCTGCCACAACAAGAATACTGATTAGCATTGCCTCACATGTCCACTGATACATGATGTATGGCAACTCACGCAATGATTACATGCTTGTTACCTCCGCGTCATGCCAAGGACTGTGAGCCCGCAGTTCCTTCTCCTTCCAGAAGACACACAGTTTCCACTTACCAAGCACCAAGCAGCAACATGGTTCAAGGACCGAACACTCCATACCTCTTCAGCGATGGAGCGCACTATAAGCTTATCTTTTGGTACTTTAGATGCTCACACCGCACTTGAGCGAACGCCACACTACGCCAACATTTTGCTAATTAGCAAAATTACACAGAGTAATTTACGACACACCCCTCAGCTGGGGCTTACCCGACATTCGACTTGCCTGACACCTCACGACACTCTTTTTTGGAACAGTACGGTGTAACAGCGTAGTCATGGCCAGGGAGCGAGAGAAGAGCTCGAAGAAGTGCACGCTACATCTCCCAACACAACGTATTTATTTGCTCCTTTAGTCCTCCTTTTTCGCTTCTGTTTCTTGTCATGTCCCCAGTTTTTGCAGGCCTTGAGCCATGGCGAAGTATACCCTTACTGAGCACAGCTGGAACAAACAAATTTTGTATATTAATAATAAAAATAAAACAAAAAATATTCTATACATTTCCTAACCCGACTCTGTGGTCGTCACGGGTGATGGCGAGCTCTCGGGTTGCGATCCCTGCTTACTTCGCCCCTTACCTCCTGAAAACCGTTTTGTCTAAAAAAAAAGAAATGTCGGTGTTAAAGGGTTGTTCTTTATGTGCAGAAGATGACGGTTTGGAATCTCGTGGGGCGCTTTGAAATTTATTTTTAAAGCTTTATCGAAGCTACTTTGACCATTTTGTTGAGTCAGTTACGTTGCTTACATCTAGTTTTCTATTTCTATTCCTTTGTCACGTCATTGTAATCATCGTATGATCTGTCTCATTGGCTCTCATTGTTACTTGCTATCATTCTTTTTTTTTATTTTCGGTCTTTGCTCATGTGACTTTGATCATTTTTGTGCACTAACGTCGATTTCATTTCATCCATTTTAACATCTTACGTTTTCGTCCAAGTTCTTGCAACCATTATTTCTGTTCCTCGTTGCGGGTAAACTTCGGTTGTACTTCTAACCCGTTCTTTCGTTTCCATCTTAATTTGCGTTATTTTTTCAATAGTACAAAAAATGTATGTTCTAAATGTTTATATGATGATTAGCATCTACAACATAGATGTCTTGCAACGAAAAATACAATTTATACCATTGTACAGGCGGAATAAATAGATTATTTCGTATTTTGGTTTTTAAACGATAGATCGCCATTTACACACGTTTCAGTATTACAAAAAACGAATAAAAATAATCCGAATCACTTACACAAGTATTGTCATATGTAAAACAATAACAGAAGAAAAAAAATGAAGGCAAATGAAACGTTATTACGACGATTAAAAATATCAATACAAAGAAGTAGAAATAAAAAAAACTTACATTTAAAGCAATGAATTGCAGATAAATAATGGTCAGTGTCATTTCGATAACGAATTACTAACAAAAATTCAAATCACCTGACGAAGCCACAACCTTCTTAACCGCTACCCTACGCCACTACTCTATGTACTGCTTTTAGGGATCTAGGGTATTCCAAGATTTTTTTTTCGTCGATTACTCGCAAACGAGGGCCCACCAGATGAATGACTGTGGATAGATCCTCACTGCTGTCCAATGATTTCTCGTAATTTTTTTGTTCTGTTTCAGGTACCCAAATGGAGAACACATTTGGCAACAACGCCTCTGGCAATCTGCTTGAATTAGTGCGAGTGATGACCTGATCAGCTTACTTCAACGCTAAATAGCTCGTAGCCTGTAATCTTTCTTAACAATTATTTCTTAGCACAAACACCCCTGAAACACCTTACAAGCTTTTCAGACTGTTTCTGATCACCTTCTAAGGTGCAACATCGATAATATTTATTTTTACAAGAATATTATTTTAGCTCAGAGCGTCCCTCATTCTAATAATCATTATGATACAGTTGTGACTTCAGAAAGTAAGTTACACATGTCGTCCCATGCTATGTCCGTTGTACAAGGCTGGCGTATTGTCAGAAGAGCGTACGTGTTCCGTGTCCCCTGCAGACAGCGTTCTGCTGCGGTATGGATAACAGGTGCTTCACAGTGTGCGATTGAAATCGCGAAACAACTTGAATCATACTACCAAGCTGAATTACATGGACAGTACCATGTGGGCGACACATCTAAACTGCACACATACCCACAGTGGTATTATGGCATAATATGGACAAAATATAGTGCTGCGTCCAGCTGTAGTGAAATGGTGCCAACAATTTGGTCAAGAGCGCACAGACGTGACTGATGCTGATCGCGAAGACAGGCCATCGACATGGACCACGGACGATAATACCCAAGACGGTCGAGGAACTGCTCAGCAGCAATTGCAGATCTTCCGATGGTGAGGACGTTCACAAAGCGGCTCTCAAATGGGTCCATGGTCAGGGAGTGAATTTCTATCTTCGAGAATTGAACAACTGGTAGAACGTTCCGACCATTGCGTAACAGAGATTTGGTGACTCGGTTGAAATGTAGCATCATGTATCTGTCTCACTTTGAAGTTTAGTGCAGTATTAAACAAAAGTTGACTAGCCTTTCAGATTTATGTGTAACTTACTTTTTGAAGTCCCCTCGATTATTATTATTATTATTATTATTATTATTATTATTATTATTGTTGTTGTTGTTGTTGTTTCGTTTGGGCTTTGAAAGAACACACTGAACCATTAGTTAGTGTTTTGTTCTTCTTATCTTCCCGTAATTTCTTCGCCCTCCCTTTATGGATCAGTCGTGTTTCTAGTACATCCAGTTCGTCTAGCACACATCATTCAAATTATTAAAAACGATGAGGGGGATAATTTATGTGAATTTAATAGTGAAGACCATATAGTACAGCCTAGTTATAAGTTATTTTTGGTGTTGTTCATCAAAAACCTGCTTCCACGAAACAACACGTTGTATATATTTGCGCGTGCCAGTAGTCACTCTGAGTTATTCAGTTATTCTTCACCCACCGAACAACTTAGAGCCCATACTGGGTTGTGCTTTAGACTGTTAAAGTTCCCTGTAACGAAAGAAGTACATTGAGGTTTAAGCACAGAAACAGACGAAAT
Source organism: Schistocerca nitens (assembly GCF_023898315.1). Classification (NCBI taxonomy): domain Eukaryota; kingdom Metazoa; phylum Arthropoda; class Insecta; order Orthoptera; family Acrididae; genus Schistocerca; species Schistocerca nitens. The sequence continues at coordinate 1,003,703,156 of NC_064614.1, forward strand.
GCAACAGCTCTTTGAAGTAAACTGAATACCTGAACACTGAATTAATTAAATCATAGAGTAAAGTAAATATCCCACAGATACTGTTTTAAATGTTATCAGACGATGCATGAACCCGATGGTTGGCTCGAACACAACACTGCTTCAGTAGATATTGTTCTAATTACCCAGGCAGTCATGACGGGATCACGAGATTAATGCGGACTCCGAACCTCGACGTAGCTCCGCATTTGTCACATTAACAAGTATAACCAGAGAGAAAGAAATGACAGGGGGACATACCAAATGATAAGACTATCCAGGGACGGCAATAATAAATTAAAAACGTATTCTAGTTTCACATTATTATCGCTAAATATTATTCACAACACTCAGAGCAGGAGGAAATCTATTGCAAACAAACGAGATATTACTTTTACAGAGGCAGTCTTATATGTAACTTAAATCCACAACAAAAATGTATTTTCAAATGGACAGTCTAATGATAATTTACTTGTGTTAAACCACTCGTTAGCCATTAATTGTGAGATTGCAGCGGAATAAAATTATGTTGCTCAAATGGCAATTTCTTGAGGGTAGAGGGAATTGTGCCAAATTCTGAGTATCCGTTTACCTTCTTCTGCTTGGATAAATCGTGTATTACTTTTAGTGTAGCTTAATTCACAGTTGTCAAGTTTACCTTTCCACCAACGTTTACTTATTTTTGGTCATTTTACATGATCTGATTAGGGTCATCATGCCCTCTCTTACATCGGATCAGGGTTTCACACACACAGTACCCTTTTTTTGCATCATAGATAGCTAACAAATAACAATTTTAATGTGCAAATTTTATACAAATGATATGACTCTGTACAGAGGCAATGTAAGTAATATTGTATATCATCTAATAAAGTTAATATTGACAGTACTTGGACTACTGCTACTGTCACTTATAGTGAAAATAGTAATTATAATTACAATAATAACAATAATGATAGTGGGACATATAAAAATCATTTATAGTCGAACAATGTTGTTGATTTCTGATATAGTAAGTTCTGGAGAAAGGAAATTTAAGGGGACTGCACCAGCTAAGGATACTGGGAAAAGAGAAAGATCTGTTTGGAAAGAAGGATGTGCAAGGGTAACTGGCGCGCAGGGACAATGGTAATCATTATTGTTGTTTATGTAGATATGTCATTAACTGTCTGCTGAAGCTAGAGATATTATTCAGTTCTCTAATATGCGGCCACTGAGAAGGACTTGGAGCAACTGGCTGAGCGATGGTGTGGGACAGAAAAAATTTTGCTATGAAGAGAACTAAGAAGAGAACCGATAGTTCCTGCCATGTTGTTGGGATAAGAGCTTAAAGGTCTAGGAGAGATATGAGGAACAGTGTTCATTGACAAGGCAATATGGAAGACAGAGGGTATGGAAATCTCTGCGGTTCTCTACACGCAGCCATCACAGTTGTGCATATGGTGGTGAAATATAATCAAAGAGTCCAACATCACATATATAACAAACACAGGCGTTCATAACCAGTACCAGGTGCCGTGAGCTTTCCTGAGAAAGGTCTTGCAGGATAATATCGCTGTAATCAATAACTGGAGGTACAAGTATTTGTACAAGATTCTTTTTCAGGTCCAGAGGAAAGAACTTTTTATATTTTTGTAGCGGATGGAGAGAATGCTGATGCCTTCCCGCACATTGCAATTACATGCTCAGCCCAGTTATTACTCACGGACCTTTCGCTGAAGGAGAAAAGTTGACATTTGTTCCATTTATGGTTAAAAATGCTAACGATTCCCGATAATTCGGCTAACGAGACTATAATGACCAAGCAGTACCGCTTGGATTTTGGGTGGGCTGTGCTTTAACCCTATATAACCTTCGCCCATTTTGAAAGTGCGTAGTGCACAGCTGATTGTGTTAGGTAGATTATTAGCTGGTCATGGGCTTCAAATTCTAATGCCTTGAACAGGACAGGAAGAAAGCAAATAGGTCGGTAATCAGATGATGCTGCGGCAACGTCCTTTTTTGGTAGTGGCTTAACTAGTCCCTATTTTCAAGCCTCAGGAAAAAGACTTGCGGTTAAAGAGTGTTTAAGAGATCTGTTGTAGTGGATAGTAGTGGAACTTCAGATCGGCTGCATTTCCCTTCGAATAGGAAGACGCTGGACGTCATGTCTATGTCGAAGGTTCTACAAATGAAGTGTAACGAAATTACTCTGCATTTTTATCATTTCTTTCTTACGAAAATTTCGATGTGGCTATACCAACTGCAGATGTTTCTACAATATCTGTATCTCTTGTTTTTTCTGTAGAGGTCACGTCACTCTATTTCTTCAGAGGCAAATAGATTTTTAGTAAAATACGTTGTTATTGTGGATTCGTTGTTTTAAGTATTTACTACTGAATGTTTATGAAAATTTCAGCATCAAGTAGGACACGATAACCGTCTGGTTAGAATTACTGGGAAAGGGAGTCCAAATACATTAGTGCAGACTAGGACAATCTTTCACGCTGATGTCTCTGGCGGCTCGTAACTACTTATTCGCAATTATCTCGCAAACGGCCCGTGTTCACTGCAGCAGTTTTACCTCAATGAGTATCATCGTTTATTTTCAATCGTCTCAGTTTTCGCTATTAATTATTTTTCGTCCTGTACACAAATTTTGTTGTTGGGGGCCCCGGCGCGCCTTTCAGCTTGGCGCCCCTCGCGGTCGCTTCGGCCTCAAACAGATTCTGAACAGACCGTCTGTCAGTACAAAACCAGCAATCGCAAGAGCGGTGGAGGCCCTGGTGCTCCAAGACCGGCGTATCACAATCGAGGCGACGATGGAAAAATTGGAAATCACATATGGATCTGTTTTCTACATCTTGCACGGCAGTGTAAACATGACAAGGGATACCTGTAGCCGAAATGGCTGACTGCTTATGCCCATTGTAAAAGAGCGCCAAACAGCTAGGTCAGTCCAATCCAGATGACTCCCTTGGCCGCCTAATCATCATGGACGAATTCTGTGGGGATCACAATGACTACGAAACACTGGAGCACAGCGTGACTGCACACACGGAGTCACCACCATCGACAAAAGCAAGGACCAATACATCGCCGGGCAAGGAACTGCTGAGTGTTTATTGGGACTAGCGTGGTGTGATGGGTAACAGATTATGCTCGTAAGGACCAAACTGCCACAGCAGCATACTACGGAAATTTCCTTATGAGGTCAAGGGAGGACGTCAAGACGAAGTCTCGCGGAAAGCTGTCCAAGCGTGTGTTTCTGGTCCACGACAATGTTCCATATCATTCTACATAGGACACAGTCACAGGTGCCACTTGTCTGAGACATCAGAATCTGCCTCCTGGCCCCCCCGCCCCCCTGTATTCTAATGTATGGCACGCAGTAACATTTTCCTCTTTCCTCGGGCAGGCATTTCCGGAATTACGATTTCGCGAATCTGGGGTACAACGTTTACTGAACAGCCAAAATGCAGACATTTATATTCAAGATTTCGCCAAGCAATCCATCGTTGGAAAAATCCTGTCGCATTGAGGGATGAACATACACAGGAGGGCCAACACTATCAGCAATTTTATGGTCACCGCTTGATTTTCTTCAAGTGATAGGTAGAACTTTATAATCACTACTTCTAGATCAAGCAAATTTTCTGCAAACTGCAGAGATAACTCCGAATTCATCTCGTTTTAAACCACTCGGCGTTTTAAAGTTTTGCGCGAGCTCCACACTGGCCGTCACGTCATGAGACCGGCAAGGTTTCTCGGGAAGAAGATACTGAAGGCTGACGTGATGGTCCACTGTTGATCACGTGACTCCGAAGCCCATTTCCTCTCGATATAGAGCCGTGCGCTCATCCTCCATGATGCGTTTCATCGTCATTTTCCTGGTAGACATCACTTGTTGGTTGTTATTTTTGTTATTTGTCCAAAACCGTTTTTTGTTATTTCTTTTGTTAATATTCATAATTTTATAATGAATCATGTTGAGAATGATTGAAGCAGTGAAGCAGCAATCTGAATTGTACATGATTGATAGAAATTACTCAAACTGTTAGAAAATAAGCATTGTGGGACAAATAAAGAATGTGTGACGTCCGATTCCTAAACGTCTTAAATCTTCTCACATTCGTGTTATTTTTATCACGTGCAAGAAATTAGTTTTCAGTAGCACTTGTAAATTGCGTGCCTTCAACTACATTTATAAGTAATGTGGTTACTATGAAATTGACTGGAAGACGGCTGACGCTTGAAGTGAAGAATACTGTGAGTGGAATCAGATTTATTAGAAATTGAAATTTATTTGTATGTTGCACTTTTTGTTAATTATACATCAAGAAACGTATTAAAACTGTTTGTGTAACTTTGTATTTGTGGCAGGCTTATATGTTGTTAAGTAGCTCTGTGGCCTGCGTGAAATAGTGAAATATTTTTGCAAGCATCAGTGATCAACATTTATGTGGTTTTACGAGGTAACGCCAGTACAAATAAGGCACTTGAGCTATTAAAATCAACATACGAAATGGAAGGGAAGCCTGTAAATCTTGAAGAGAAAGCTATTGGAGACATACGTTTTGCACACAAATTTGAACTGGACTGGCAACAAAACCTTAAACAAACCAATTTTTCACGGGGAGTGATGGCAGCTCGTAACATTGTGTTCCTTTCAGTAATTCTGGTCGCAATTTGACGTAACAAATGAAAAAAATTGGTGCTGAGATATTCTGAAATATTCATCAAATGCAGCTTCTTCGAGCTGCCTGTAAAACTGAGTGAAATTTCCCTTATGTACCATGTAATGACGTCATTTCCCGGATCCACACTTTTTTTTGCGTTGTTTCGCACTTCTGTCCCTGAACAGACAAACTATTTCTGCAAGCTGAAAACCATTCAGGTCCGATAAGTGTCATTTTGGTACAAATTTGGACTCCAGCATCCACTTTTATAAGCGCCCGATTCATGTATGTACGCATTCCGGGGAAAAAAGAAGTTGAGAATCATCTTGCGAAGACCGCAATTCCCTCGCAAAAACAGTTGCTAATTCTTCCGAGTTATATTGCCGTGGTCCATGGAATTCTTCTATTCCTAACGTTTCGTCCAATACTACGTTGGACATCCTCAGAGGTATGGCTGGTCCTGCTGAGTCCTGCCGACCGACGAGTCGGGCGTCGGAGAGCGGCCTAAATACCGAGGAAAGTGGGCGTGGTCTATCTTGCACATAGTAGCAGAGAGAAAACTAGTCAAAGATAAAATGTAACTATCGATAATAGTCCGTCATAGATAAATATCACTTATCGATTCTGTAACGCCACTGTCCATATCTCGCTTAATTTCAAGGTCTCTTCTTTTCTATTAAAATTATCTTCATGTTTATAAATTTCAATAGCCTCCCTACATAGTCGTGGATAATGGTTCGTGGTAGCACTTAAAACAGTAGTTTCAGAAAACTTAACTACATGGTCACCTGACTGAAGTGCATGTTCCACAACGGCCGATTTATCTATTTTTCCCAGTCGGCAAAGACTTTTATGCTCCTTTACCCTCGTATTCACACTTCTTTTCGTAGTACCAATACAGACCTTGCCACAAGTACAGGGAATTTTATACACACCGCTAGATGATAGAGATGGCCTTCTGTCTTTAACAGAACGAAGTATTTGTCCTATTTTTCTGGTAGGTTTGAATACCGGTTTCATTTTATGTTTCAGCAAAATGTTGCCGATTCGATCTGTAACCTTACTAATGAAAGGCAAAGACACCGTGTTCTTCCATTGCTGTGTACCATCCTTGTCCTTTGGCCTGCTGTAATTAGGTCTTAAAACTCTATTAATTTCTTTGTTTGAGTATCCATTCTTTTCGAAGGCCTGTTTCAGATGATTCAGTTCCGTATCCAGATGTTCCGGCGTACAAATCCGTTTTGCACTGTCCACTAAACTTTTGATTACACCTCCCTTTTGTTGTGGGTGATGATTGGAGTTCTTATGTAAGTATCTACCCGTATGTGTGCTCTTTCAAAACACTTTATGTTTTAGACCGCCATCGGTCTGTCTCAGACTAACACATCGAGAAACGAAATAGCCTGGTCTTTTTCCACTTCAATGGTAAACTGAATTTTAGGGTTTATGCTATTAAGATAATCAAAAAATTCGTCTAAGGCTTGCTCGTGCGAGCTGTGATCACGTGGCGTGAGCTGACTTGACGCGACAGACAGTGTGAGTATACCTTGGGGTGTCGGTGCCGTGACGGCCAGTGTGAACTGGCTTACCAGCGCATCAGCAGCGAGCCGACTGCCATCGCAGCGTCCCTGCTGACGTCACTGCTGCTGCTGACCTGCGAGGCGCCCTCGCGCCCTCCTTGCAGCGACTCGTCCACCGCCCTGTGGCATAGTGAGCACCAGCACGTCACACACTGCAGCAGCCAGCCTGCACTCCGTGGCAAGGACATGGAATGGACAAATTCTCGACAGATTCAGAAGACGAACTGTCCAATAATTAGAAAAAAAAACTTAGTCCCACCTTCATCTCTAAAGCTGTCGGGTCCGCAGCTCGTGGTCTAGTGGCTAAATTGGGACTTTGTACGGGCGCTGATGACCGCGCAGTTGAGCGCCCCGCAAACCAAACATCATCATCATCTAAAGCCGTCGGCACATGGCACGAGCTAGCTAACGCTGCGTGACGCTCAGCGACTTGTGTGACGTCACTTCCTGCTGTTTCACGTTGTAGAATTTTGGAACACGTCTTATGTTCGAGTATAATGACTTTTCTGGAGACTAGAAATCTACTCTGTAGGAATCAGCATGGGGTTTTGATAAAGACGATCGTGTGAAACCCAGCTCGCGCTATTCGTCCACGAGACTCAGGGGCCCATAGACACGGGTTCCCAGGTAGATGCCGAGTTTCTTGACTTCCGCAAGGCGCTCGATACAGTTCCCCACAGTCGTTTAATGAACAAAGTAAGAGCATATGGACTATCAGACCAATTGTGTGATTGGATTGAAGAGTTCCTAGATAACAGAACGCAGCATGTCATTCTCAATGAAGAGAAATCTTCCGAAGTAAGAGTGATTTCAGGTGTGCCGCAGGAGAGTGTAGTAGAACCGTTACTATCCACAATATATATAAGTAACGTTCTGGATAACATCGGAAGTTTACTGAGGCTCTTTGCGGATGATGCTGTCGTATATCGAGACGTTGTAACAATGGAAAATTGTACTGAAATGCAGGAGGATCTGCAGCGAATTGACGAATGGTGCAGGGAATGGCAATTGAATCTCAATTTAAACAAGTGTAATGTGCTGCGAATACATAGAAATAAAGATCCCTTATCATTTAGCTACAATATAGCAGGTCAGCAACTGGAACCAGTTAATTCCATAAATTATCTGGGAGTAGGCATTAGGAGTGATTTAAAATGGAATGATCATATAAAGCTGATCGTCGGTAAACCAGATGCAGCCGGCCGGAGTGGCCGTGCGGTTCTAAGCGCTACAGTCTGGAGCCGAGCGACCGCTACGGTCGGAGGTTCGAATCCTGCCTCGGGCATGGATGTGTGTGATGTCCTTAGGTCAGTTAGGTTTAATTAGTTCTAAGTTATAGGCGACTGATGACCTCAGAAGGTAAGTCGCATAGTGCTCAGAGCCAGCCAAACCAGATGCCAGACTGAGATTCATTGGAAGAATACTAAGGAAATGCAATCCGAAAACAAAGGAAGTAGGTTACAGTACACTTGTTCGCCCACTTCTTGAATACTGCTCACCAGTGTGGGATCCGTACCAGATAGGGTTGATAGAGGAGATAGAGAAGATCCAACGGAGAGCAGCGCGCTTCGTTACAGGATCATTTACTAATCGCGAAAGCGTTACGGAGATGACAGATAAACTCCAGTGGAAGACTCTGCAGGAGAGACGTTCAGTAGCTCGTTACGGGCTTTTGTTGAAGTTTCGAAAACATACTTTCACCGAGGAGTCAAGCAGTATATTGCTCCCTCCTACGAATATATCGCGAAGAGACCATAAGGATAAAATCAGAGAGATTACAGCCCACACAGAGGCATACCGACAATCTTTCTTTCCACGAACAATACGAGACTGGAATAGAAGGGAAGACCGATAGAGGTACTCAAGGTACCCTCCGCCACACACCGTCAGGTGGCTTGCGGAGTATGGATGTAGATGTAGATGTAGATGTAGATGTAGACGAGCCATTCCGTCACGTCAAATAGATACAAGTGTTGTCAGTGCTAACAGACAAGCAACACTGCGTGGAACAACCGCAGAAATCAGTGTGAGACGTACGACGAACGCATCCATTAGGACAGTGCGGTGTTAATAAGCTATGGCAGCAGAAGACCAATTTCAGCGCCTTTGCTGACAGCACGACATGGTCTACAGTGCCTCTCCTCGGCTCGTGACCATATTGGTTGGACCCTAGATGACTGGAAAACAGTGGCGCGGTCAGATGAGTCCCGATTTCAGTTGGTAACAACTGATAGCGGATTTTAAGTATGGCACAGCTTCCACGAAGTCATGAGTCCATTTTGTCAACAAGGTACTGTAGAAACTAATGGTGACTCCATAATGGTTTGGGCTGTGTTTACACGGAACGACCTGTGTTCTCTGGACCAACTAAACCGATCATTGACTGGAAATGTTTATGTTCGACTACTTGGGAACCATTTGCAGCCATTCATGGAATCACCTTCCCAAACAACGATGCGCCATGTCAATGGGCCCAATTGCTCGCCATTGCTTGAAGAACATTCTGGACAGTTCGAGAATGATTTGGCCACCCAGATCACCCGGCATGAATCCCATCGAACATTAATGGGACATAATCGAGAGGTAAGTTCGTGCTCAGTCTCCTGCACTGGGAACACCTTCGCAACTATGGACGATTATAGAAGCAGCATCACTCAACATTTCTGCAGAGAACTTCCTACAACTTGTTGAGTCCATGCCACGTGGAGCTGCAGCACTACTTCGGGGACAATGAGATCCGACACGGTATTAAGAGGTATCCCTTGACTTTTGTCACGTAGCCGGCCGCTGTGGCCGAGCGGTTCTAGGCGCTTCAGTCTGGAACCGCGCGACCGCTACGGTCGCAGGTTCGAATCCTGCCTCGGGCATGGATGTGTGTGATGTCCTTAGGTTTGTTAGGTTTAAGTAGTTCTAAGTTCTAGGAGACTGATAACCTCAGATATTAAGTCCCATAGTGCTCAGAGCCATTTGAACCACTTTTTTGTCACGTCAGTGTGTTATAAACATGGTCTGAATGCGAACGGAACAAGCAGTCTTCCGGCCGGGGCGGCCGAGCGGTTCTAGGCGTTACAGTCTGGAACCGCGCGAACGCTATGGTCGCAGGTACGACTCCTGCCTCGGGCATGGCTGTGTGTGATGTCCTTAGGTTAGTTAGGTTTAAGTAGTTCTAAGTTCTAGGGGACTGATGACCTTAGAAGTTAAGTCCCATAGTGCTCAAGAGCCAACAAGCAGTCTGTCAGGGACTTCGATTTTTGTTTTGATGGTCCGAATCTTTTATAAAATTGGTGTTGTGTGTAATTATAAATTGTACAGAAGGTAATTTCCATTGACGCATGTTGTGCCGGACGAAATAACACTAGTCGGTACAGTGGTGGAATTTTAGATTTATGTGTGGAGCACCCGAGTTGATATTACAGCACACGCAAAATATTAGAGGACTATTGTAACTTGAAAAAGATGAAATACTTAACTTCGAAACAATCTATGCCCACAGGAATGTTTTCTATCAGGAGTGAGTTTTATAAGCAGATGTTTTTACTGACTGGACATGCATCTTTCGTTTTGGTCTTATTATATGTTCTCTGATATGAAAGTTTTTATTTATTTGCACCACAGACAGAACAACATGACAAACATATGAACAAGGGAGGAAAAGTGCGTTTTAATGAAGCTAATGTAGGCATTTTATGTGCCTCAATTTTCGTGAACAATCTGTATTGCTTATGGACCAAATAAAGCCGACAACTGCCGCTGGAGAGGGCTGAGAGCGCAAAATCAGTTAACCAGACCGCTCCATGTGCCGACTGCGTTGTATCTCGTGTCTCTGGATATCCTTATTGCGGTCACGTCAGCGTTATCTGCCTCTTTCCGTGCGCCGATGGCTTAGGGCTTTTAAACCACTTTCAGATGCACTCGAAATGAGCCCAGTCTCATAAACGACACACGCCAGTCTCTAGCCTAATTCTCGCCTGGTGTTCTCGAGTAGGAACTTACTTACTACCCTAGTCTCTTAGATGTTCATCATGATGATGATCATCATGATATTTGGTTTGTGGAGCGCTCAACTGCGCAGTTATCAGCGCCCGTACGAATTCCCTACCTTAAAACAGTCCAGTCACGCCACTTTTTCCGAATGATGATGACATGATGAGGACAATGCAAACACCTAGTACCCAGGCGAGGAAAATCCCCGACCTGGCCGGGAATAGAACTCGGCACCCCGTGATCCAGAGACAGCAACGCCAGCCACTACACCACGATCAGCGGACATAAGTTGTTCATATCACCTACAGACAGAATTGTAAGGGGAACATGGCGCTATTAAAGCGGCCGCTGATCAAAGACGACCATCGAGTCTCCGCGCGTATCTATAGCCTGATTTGACAGCGAGCGAGCTGGAATGCTCCCGCCAGCAATGCACCAATGGAAGCCTGGCATTGCCGAGTCCCACTATGTTGCCACTTCCGCAGCGCACAACATAGTGTCTGCCATTTCTCAAGTAATAAACTTCTCCGAACGTGGAAATTACGCTTATCTCAAGACAAAAACCTAACTTTGGCATTAATTACAATTAGGTACAGGGATTTTACTTCTTTTGAAACCTTATAGAGATCCGTGCTGTTGTTGTTGTGCTCTTCAGTTCGAGTACTGGTTTGATGCAGGTTTCCATGCTGCTATATCCTGTACAAGCCTAGTGATATCCATATAACAACTGTAGCTTACATTCTTCTGAATCTGCTTACTATGTTCAACTTGTGGTCTCCCTCTACAATTTTTTACAGCAGACACTTCTCTCCAGTATTAATTTGTGATCACTTGGGGTCTCACAATGTGTCCTATCAAACGATCACTTCTTCTGGTCAGGTTGTGTCACAAATTTCTTGTCCCTCCAATTCCATTCAATACTTCCTCATCAATTGTGTGATATACCCAAATAATCTTCAGCATCCTGCTGTAGTTCCATATTTCAGAAGGTTCTATTCTCTTCTCGACTAAAATGTGTATAGTACTTGTTTCACTTCCATACATGGTTGCACTCCATACAAAGAGAACCACAAAAGACTTCCGAACACTTTAAAGTCTATATTCGATGTTAAAATATTTCTGTCTTTAGAAACGCTTTTCTTGCCGTTGCCTAGTCTACATTTTACAACCTCTCTACCCCGACCATCATCAGTTATTTTGTTGCCCACAAAACAAAACTCATCTACTACTTTAATTGTCTCGTTTCTCAATGTAATTCCCTCCACAGCACCTGATTTAATTCGGCTACATTATCGTTTTCTTGCTTCTCCTTATATCCTCCTTTCAACGCACTGTCCATTCCGTTCAACTGCTCTTCCAACTCCTTTCCTGTCTTTGACAGAATTGTAGTTCCATCGACAAATCTCAAAGTTTTTAATTCTCCCCCCTGAACTTTAATTCCTACTCCATATTTTTCTTGTTTCCTTGTTTGTACAGATTGAATATCATAAAAAGATCCACACCATAACGAATTTAAATAATTTTCGTTATTTTTGTAGGAGAGAGAGAGTTTAAACTTTATACTAGTTACGGCTAAAAAATTGACAAACACAATGTGACAGGCAACTTGAGAGAAATCTGTTGCCAAGCGAGGCAATTTGGTAATCAGCGAGAAAAATCGTATTTAATTGAAGTCCATAGTTTTTAGTTGTAACGCGATATGCTTGAACGAGTGGTTGGGGGTGGTTCCAATCACTCAAAAAAATTACATAAGTGTGACCTTAAACAAAACTAAGAAAATTTTTGACATGCTTTGAGACACTATGCGGGTCTATACCATAGATGAACAATTTTCTATCGCCGCAGAGAAAGGTGCGCGGCGGTGGCTGCTGTGAGACAGTGCTTCTAGCAACTTTGCAATTTTGGACCTTTAATGTCACATGCAAATTATTTTAAATCAGACTACACATCTGTATTCCACATACTACCTTAAGACGGGTATAACGAGGGGTACTTTGTGTTCCACAATCGTTTCTTTCCTCTAATGCTCTACTCGTGAGTGGTGCCGGGAAAAACGAGTACCGAAAAGCCTCTGTATGAGACGATTTTTTTTTAATATTCCCACCATGTTCAGTTAGGTAAAAGTGTGTTGCAGGACGCGAAAACGGAGAGACGATGCTGAAACACCTTAACTCTCCATTTAAACAGTCATCACCTTAACATGACTGGTTTAGATCGTCTACTACTTTGTTTTCTTTTCGTAAATAGAATCTGCATCTGTATCTGGAAACACTCGGGCAGTGAAGGAACGAGTGCGCCACCAAAGCCATAAGCACCTATTTTAAGTTCATATTTTTAAAACCCGTGTAACACTTTTTCCATTAGACAGTGATGATCAGTCTAATTAGAGGCGCATTTAGCAAACCGTTTTTGCCTTGATGACGAGGGCGACGAATCCAGGCATGGACTTCACAAGACAAATAAGCCATTCTTATCCATGATAGCTCAAACGCCGCTCACTACTCGGGAAGAGTCCAAGCTGGCCACATATCGCCTAATCACGTTCCATGTGTGATCAAAAGGACTGAAGTGGGTTGTGCTGGCGAACCATAAAAAAAAAAACAGTCGACATTATTGGGTAGTAGGACCCTGCACCATGAGACGATAACAACCGATGCCACACAATTAGGGACCCCATTGTTGTCCATATAAACATACCCCACAGCAGAGTGCTCCCACCATCGCCTAAACAGAGACCACTTGAAGCAAACTCCATCTACGATCGGTCGGCAAGGCCGCCGTATTTTTCAACTACTGCGATGTACATTCTCCACAACATCGCCAACACTATATTCTCCGACATGGGTAGTATGCACGTTCGCCACTACATCGCGTATGTAATAAAATTTAAACTTTGGAAATTCAAACTATTCGCGATGAAGCGACAGCCGTGTACCGCAAGTCTCTAGAAGAACGGAAGGTTCCAAATGATTGGAAATGAGCACAGGTAGTTCCAGTTTTGAAGAAGGGTCGTCGAGCAGATGCGCAAAACTATAGGCCTATATCTCTGACATTGATATGTAGTAGAATTTTAGAACATGTTTTTTGCTCGCGTATCATGTCAATTTTGGAAACCCAACTCGCTTTATTTGTTCATGAGACCCAGAAAGTATTAGATACATGCTCCCAGGTAGATGCCATTTTCCTTGACTTCCGGAAGGCGTTCGATACAGTTCCGCACTGTCGCCCGATAACAAAGTAAGAGCCTACGGGATATCAGACCAGCTGTGTGACTGGATTGAAGAGTTTTTAGCAAACAGAACACAGCATGTTGTTCTCAATGGAGAGACGTCTACAGACGTTAAAGTAACCTCTGTCGTGCCACAGGGGAGTGTTATGAGACCATTGCTTTTCACAATATATAAAAATGACCTAGTAGATAGTGTCGGAACTTCCATCCGGCTTTTCGCGGATGATGCTGTAGAATACAGAGAATTTGCAGCATTAGAAAATTGTAGCGAAATGCAGGAAGATCTGCAGTGGATAGTAACTTGGTGCAGAGAGTGGCAACTGACCCTTAACATCGACAAATGTAATGTATTGCGAATACATAGAAAGAAGGATCCTTTATTGTACGATTATATGATAGCGGAACAAACACTGGTAGCAGTTACTTCCGCAAAATATCTGGGAGGATGCGTATGCAACGATTTGAAGTGGAATGATCATATAAAATTAATTGTTGGTAAGGTGGGTGCCAGGTTGAGATTCATTGGGAGAGTCCTTAGAAAATGTAGTCCATCAACAAAGGAGGTGGCTTACAAAACACTCGTTCGACCTATACCTGAGTATTACTCATCAGTGTGGGACCCGTACCAGGTCGGGTTGACAGAGGAGATAGAGAAGATCCAAAGAAGAGCGGCGCGTTTCGTCACAGGGTTATTTGGTAAGCGTGATAGCGTTACGGAGACGTTTAGCAAACTCAAGTGGCAGACTCTGCAAGAGAGGCGCTCTGCATCCCGGTGTAGCTTGCTGTACAGGTCTCGAGAGGGTGCGTTTCTGGATGAGGTATCGAATATATTGTTTCCCTCTACTTATACCTCCCGAGGAGATCACGAATGTAAAATTAGAGTGATTCGAGTGCGCACGGATGCTTTCCGGCAGTCGTTCTTCCCGCGAACCATATGCGACTGCAACAGGAAAGGGAGGCAATGACAGTGGCACGTAAAGTGCCCTCCGCCACACACCGTTGGGTGGCTTGCGGAGTATAAATGTAGATGTAGATTTAGAACACCATCTATGTTCTGCGGTGGTGAAGAGACACTCTGCTTAAGTTGTACAGTATTCAAAAATCACCATATAATTTCGGTAAAATAAAAAGTACATCTTCAAAAAATTGTTTCTATTTTTGATGACTCGTAATTGTATTCGGAATGTATAAAAAACTGCGTGCAACACTTAGGTGCTCGATTCCTGATGCAAAAATAAATAGGAATATTATCAAGGTTCTGTAAATATTTAAGTTATCAGTAATGGTACTGTGAGTAACACCTAGCAACTTATTTGTATGTATATTTGAAATTGCTTCTAAAACACTAAACACGTTTTGCTTCAGGTTACTTGAATGACGCACCAACACTATTTTGTCGAAGGATGTTGTTGTTGTTGTTGTTGTTGTTGTGGTTTTCAGTCCTGAAACTGATTTGATGCAGCTCTTCATGCTACTCTATCCTGTGCATGCTGATTCATCTCCCAGTACCTACTGCAGCCTATATCCTTCTGAATCTGCTTAGTGTATTCATTTCTTGGTCTCCCTCTACGAATTTTACCTTCCACGCTGCCCTCCAATACTAAATTGGTGATCCCTTGTTGCCTCAGAACATGTCCTACCAACCAATCCCTTCTTCTTGTCAAGTTGTGTCACAAACTCCTCCCCAATTCTATTCAATACCTCCTCATTAGTTATGTGATCTACCCGTCTAATCTTCAGCATTCTGTAGCACCACATTTCGAAAGCTTCTACTCTTCTTGCCCAAACTATTTATCGTCCATGTTTCATTTCCATACATGGCTACACTCCATACAAATACTTTCAGCAACGACTTTTTGACACTCAAATCTATACTCGATGTTAACAAATTTCTCTTCTTCAGAAACGCTTTCCTTGCCATTGCCAGTCTACATTTTATATCCTCTCTACTTCGACCATCATCAGTTACTTTGCTCCCCAAATAGCAAAACTCCTTTACTACTTTAAGTGTCTCATTTCCTAATCTAATTCCCTCAGCATCGCCCGACTTAATTCGACTACATTCCATTATCCTCGTTTTGCTTTTGTTGATGTTCATCTTATATCCTCCCTTCAAGACACTGTCCATTCCGTTCAACTGCTCTTCCAAGTCCTTTGCTGTCTCTGACAGAATTACAATGTCATCGGCGAACTTTAAAGTTTTTATTTCTTCTCCATGGATTTTAATACCTACTCCGAATTTTTCTTTTGTTTCCTTTACTACTTGGTCAATACACAGATTGAATAACATCGGGGAGAGGCTACAACCCTGTCTTACTCCCTTCCCAACCACTGCTTCCCTTTCATGCCCCTCGACTCTTATAACTGCCATCTGGTTTCTGTACAAATTGTAAATAGCCCTTCGCTCCGTGTATTTTACCCCTGTCACCTTCAGAATTTGAAAGAGAGTATTCCAGTCAACATTGTGAAAAGCATTCTCTAAGTCTACAAATTCTAGAAATGCATGCCGAAGGATATACTGCTTCGTATATATATGAATTACTCTTGTGCATTGATAGGTACAAAAGAAGCAATTACACTGTCAAAAACCTGAATAACCTTCTTTTGCAGCGCAGAGCGCTGCAAAATGGGCAGGCAGCGAGTCAATGAAGTTCTGGGAGGTACTGACGGGAATGTGGAGCCGTGGCGAGTCAAGTGCCGTAGCCAGTTGAACTGGGTTTTTGACCCGGAGGCCATCGCGCGAACAGCCCGATCGAGGCGATCCCACGGATTCTCGATTGGATTTAACTCCATGGAGTCTGAACGCCATGGCAATACGACAAACTCGTCCTGGTGCTCTTCGAACTACGCACATACACCGAGTGATGTGACACGTTGCATTGTCCTGTCGGTAGAAGCCACCGTACCGAGGAAAAACGAGATGCATGTAGGAATGAATATGGTCCCCAAGGATACCGATACTTGCGTTGATCAATAGTACCTTCCAGAATGACGAGTCACCCAGCGAACGCCACAAAACATTCTCCAGACCATAACGCTCCCTCCTCCAGCCTAGGCCCTTCCGAATATTTTTACAGGGCTATACACGCCAACAGGCTTCTTTCATATTGGCATACAATATGACTCTTCTGATAAGGCCACATATCGCCACTTGGTGGACGTTCAGTTTCGGTAATGGCGCGAAAATTCCAGTATTCGTCTCTGATGAACAGCAGTCAGCATGGGTGCATGAAGCAGTCGCCTGCTGTGGAGGCCCATAGGCCACAGCTTTCGCTGAACTGTTCTTGGGGAGACACTTTTGGTAGCCCTTTTGTTCACCTGGACAGACAGTTGCTCAACAGTTGCACATCTATTCGCCCATGCACATCTTCACATCTGTTGTTCAGCCCCTTCATCTATGGCCCGCGGTGTACCACAGTTGCCATGGCGCCGGTTTTGGTAGCCATGTTAGGCTTACTGAAACCATGCCGCCACGCGAACGGTTTACAAACATAGCCGTTTCGGAAATGCTTCTACCCTCCGCCCGAAAGCCATTGATACCGAGCGAGGTGGCGCAGTGGTTAGCACACTGGACTCGCATTCGGGAGGACGACGGTTCAATCCCGTCTCCAGCCATCCTGATTTAGGTTTTCCGTGATTTCCCTAAATCGTTTCAGGCAAATGCCGGGATGGTTCCTTTGAAAGGGCACGGCCGATTTCCTTCCCCATCCTTCCCTAACCCGAGCTTGCGCTCCGTCTCTAATGACCTCGTTGTCGACGGGACGTTAAACAACACTAACCTAACCTAACCATTGATAATGCCCTTTTGAAGGTACATAACTCGCTCCGATTCTGCATTACGATAGCAACTTAACTGCCTTTCCACGTCCCCCCCCCCCCCCTCCCTCACCGGCACACTTTTTATACGCTCCACTGACAGTGCAGCCAGCTGTCGTCTCTCAGTAGTTATTGCTCATTGACGTCAACATAGGCGGTGCACATTAATGTACACTACTGGCCATTAAAATTGCTACACCATTAAGAAATGCAGATGATAAACGGGTATTCATTGAACAAATATGTTATACTAGAACTGATACGTGATTACATTTTCACGCAATTTGGGTGCATAGATCATGAGAAATCAGTACCCAGAACAACTACCTCTGGTCTAATAACGGCCTCGATACGCCTGGGCATTGAGTCAAACAGAGCTTGGATGGCGTGTACAGGTACAGCTGCCCATGCAGCTGCAACACGATACCACGGTTCATCAAGGGTAGTGACTGGCGTATTGTGACGATTGTGACGGGCCAGTTGCTCGGCCACCATTGACCAGACGTTTTCAATTGGTGAGAGATCTGGAGAATATGCTGTGTAGTGTCGGCAGACTTGCCAACACTACGCACACTAATTGAAAGAGGCGGCCAAGATGCACGCGCTAACTCACGAAGGATGGAGTGAGGTCTGAAACAGAATACGTAATGAATGCTATAAAGAAAAGTACGTAGCTTCTGGAATACTTAACTTTAATCCATTTGTATACAGCATTCTTGATGATACAAGTGAGACTCTTTAGATTCATGAAGTAACTAATGGCGCCTTCCTAGGTCGTAGCCATGGACTTAGCTGAAGGCTATTCTAACTGTCTCTCGGCAAATGAGAGAAAGGCTTCGATCAGTGTAGTCGCTAGCAAAGTCGTCGTACAACTGGGGCGAGTGCTAGTCCGTCTCTCGAGACCTGCCGTGTGGTGGCGCTCGGTCTGCGATCACTGCCAGTGGCGACACGCGGGTCCGACATGTACTAATGGACCGCGGCCGATTTAAGCTACCACCTAGCAAGTGTGGTGTCTGGCGGTGACACCACATGCTGGCCAGTATCAAGAAAGGTCCGTACAGGACCTGCAACATGCGGTCGTGCATTGTCCTGCTGAAATGTAGGGTTTCACAGGGATCGAATGAAGGGTAGAGCCACTGGTCGGAACACATCTGAAATGTAACGTTCACTGTTCAAAGTGCCGTCAATACGAACAAGAGGTGACCGAGACGTGTAACCAATGGCACCCAATACCATCACGCCAGGAGATACGCCAGTATGGCGATGACGAATACACGCTTCCAACGTGCGTTCACCGCGATGTCGCCAAACACGGATGCGACCATCATGATGCTGTAAACAGAACCTGGATTCATCCGAAAAAATGACGTTTTGCCATTCGTGCACCCAGGATCGTCGTTCAGTACACTATCGCAGGCGCTCCTGTCTGTGATGCAGCGTCAAGGGTAACCGCAGCCATTGTGTCCGAGCTGCTAGTCCATGCTACTGCAAACGTCGTCGAACTGTTCGTGCAGACGGTTGTTGTCTTGCAAACGTCCCCATCTGTTGACTAAGGGATCGAGACGTGGCTGCACGATCCGCTACAGCCATGCGGATAAGATGCCTGTCATCTCGACTGCTAGTGATACGAGGTCGTTGGGATCCAGCACGGCGTTCCGTATTACCCTCCTGAACCCACCGATTCCATATTCTGCTAACAGTCATTGGATCTCGACCAACGCGAGCAGCAGTGTCGCTATACGATAAACCGCAATCACGATAGGCTACAATCCGACATTTATCAAAGTCGGAAACGTGATGGTATGCATTTCTCCTCCTTACACGAGGCATCACAACAACGTTTCACCGGGCAACGCCGGTCAACTGCTGTTGTGTGTATGAGAAATCGGTTGGAAACTTTCCTCATGTCAGCACGTTGTAGGTGTCGCCACCGGCGCCAACCTTGTGTGAATGCTCTGAAAAGCTAGTCGTTTGCATATCACAGCATCTTCTTCCTATCGGTTAAATTTCGCGTCTGTAGCACATCCTTTTCGAAGTGTAGCAATTTTAATGGCAGTAGTGTAAATCGCTCCGCTTTCGCATTACGGTAGCAACTTAACAGTCTTATCGCGTCCCCCCGCCACCTCCCTTCCGGCGTAGTGCTGCCAGCTGTCGTCTCTGAGTAGTTCTTGTACATTGACGTCCAACAGAGGCGGTGGTCACATTAATGAAACTGGACCTTGTATTTGGTTTCCACTCTCATCTAATTTATGCCCAGCGTAAGTTTTTCTATGCTTTTGTGTTAAGTCGACGGATCAGGCGACACTTCTTCCTTGAATCGTTGGAAGTGTGTGTGACAGTACGCTATATTTCAGGGGCGATGGCAACTCACAACGGCCGGAGGTAGTATCCTCTATCCAGGCGGAATGTGAGCACTTAAAACACTTCCAGCGGGTATTGTGATACATTCATTAAATACAGCAAGCGAGAAGTGTAATGAAGAGCTGCCTCAACTGACAAACGATAGGTGAAAGTCTCGTCGTCAGAACATGAATCATTTCGGTGAACATGATGATACAGACGTCGCTTCTCATTCCACATGAAGAGTACTATTCTCAAATATTGTCCACTATCTTAGAGATTGCGTACAAGGTGACTTAAATAAAATGGTTCAAATGGCTCTGAGCACTATGGGACTCAACTGCTGAGGTCATTAGTCCCCTAGAACTTAGAACTAGTTAAACCTAACTAACCTAAGGACATCACAAACATCCATGCCCGAGGCAGGATTCGAACCTGCGACCGTAGCGGTCCTGCGGTTCCAGACTGCAGCGCCTTTAACCGCACGGCCACTTCGGCCGGCGATGACTTAAATAAGCTGTTAACTTCAAATATATGCATAATATTGAAACCAGATTCTGTCCTCGAGTTTTTTGTGGTCAAAGCTTCGTATAATCGAAGTTAATAGTTAGATAACGTTGTTCATTGTATCAAAAACGACTAGAAGGGAATGAAATGATCGTATGGCACTGGCCGAGAGATCCCATCTTAATTTTCTGAAATATTGGTTTTCTTTCCAAAGTTAATCTGTATAAAGTTTTATCATTCTATCGACGTCCGTCTATTTACTGTACACCCCTAAATAGTCGCCTTGCTAGAAACCAAGTGGATGGCCTAAAGGTCCTCTACATTTGTCACAAGGCGAAAGATTCATTTTGAACAGTATTTTCATTTCATTCAACCTTCTGTTTTATTTAGAACGCGAAATAATCTTTCCATACTTTTCACAAAGACATCCTGCAATCGCTATCGACAGGTCATACAAACTCCTCGACTCATCTCTTTGGGGGAGCAACGCGGTAGGAGAGTTTTTCACCTTTGGCGTACTCTGCTCGCTGCCAGCAAACTGAGTCTGGAATGACACTTTCGTTCTGGACATGGAGGCCATGAGTTGGTAGCTGTTCGGAGGCGTCGATTGCAGTTGGAGATTTGGTGACACCGTCACAGTTATTTGTAGTGGTTATTAACATACAATGTTCAGAGGTCAATTACTTATTGTAAGTTGGAAGCTGATTACAGGACCAGGTAGTAGTTATTTAATCTAATGCATCATGCAGTCAGTCTCGTTAGTCTCTCCTGCACGTCCGGTTACTCAATGAGTTACTGGAAGACATCTGTAGACAACTTGTTTCTGCGTGTAATAGGAAATGGATTCATGTTCCATGTGTATTGTAATGACCACGTGCTGTCTATCTGCTGTTTGATTATTTTGATGCTACTATTGAGTACCAATTAAGTATTATTGTCAGTCATTTATGCTCCTCTCGACCACGTGACACACAATATTGATCCTTATGTTATACAAGGTCTCCCGAAATTCCCGTTACAAACTTGTAGGACTTATTGAGGGGATTGAGTACATAATATTTGAACAGGAACCCATGTCCGGGAACGTACTTGTTTCCGATCTACGACAGTTTCAGTTCAGATGTTTAACTGATCCACTTCTGCTTGAGGAACTGAATAAGCCGTGACGCAGGTTATAGTTCGAAAGGAAACATAACGAAAGTTCCGTTTATCATTTAAGCACATTTGTTTGTGTTAACACAGACATGATGTAATCACATTATTTCATAACAAAAAAGAACCCAGCAAACTGTACATACAGAACAGTACTGATGCATTACAACATCCGGTCGATGTGGGGACCACCAACTTTGTTACATACATTGTTCTGGTAGACTCTCTCCATCCCACCTGGTGTCTCTTCAATTTCTAGTGCAGCGGCCAGAACTCGTGCTGCAAATCTTCCTCTGTCACTACGGGAGACCCGTAAATCAAACTTTGCAAAGGACCCCACAAGAAGTAGTCCATGGGAGTTCGGCGGTTCGACTACCTCGGCCTATCTGAACTGAAACCTCTTACCGTTTCCGAACATGGGTTCCTATTTAAAATATCATATATCACTCCCATCTACAAGTTCTACACGTTTGTAAAGGGAATTAACGAACACCCTGTACGACGCATGTTGAGCACACCTATTGACAATATTCATTTTGTTCACTGAACGATCATCTACGACACAGATAATGAAATAATTCAGTCGTGTACAGGTTCTCCCACAGATTAGCAAAAAAAAAAAAATCCCGCTCTTTGCATGTGTAATGATCAGTTTTATCGCTCACGGATTTTTATAATGTATACAGGACGGTCCATCGATCGTGACCGGGCCAAAAATCTCACGAAACAAGCGTCAAACGAAAAAACTGCAAAGAAGGATACTTGTCTAGCTGGAAGGTGGCCCGCTACATGGCGCTGCCATAGGTCAAACGGATATCAATTGCGTTTTTTAAAAAAGGAACCCCCATTTTTTACTACATATTCGTGTAGTACGTAAAGAAATATGAATGTTTTAGTTGGACCACTTTTTTCGCTTTGTGATAGATGGCGCTGTAATAGTCATAAACATATGACTCACAATTTTAGACGAACAGTTGATAACAGGTAGGTTTTTTTAAATTAAAATACAGAATTTAGGTACGTTTGAGCATTTTATTTCGGTTGTTCCAATGTGATACATGTACCTTTGTGAACTTATCATTTCTGAGAACGTGTGCTGTTACAGCGTGATTACCTGTAAATACCACATTAATGCAATAAATGCTCAAAATGATGTCCGTCAATCTCAACGCATTTGGCAAGACGTGTAACGACGTGACAAATAGTGCATATCATGCCGGTTTACGTTACCGCTGTTGGTGAATGACGCTTCGTCGCTAAATAGAACGCGTGCAAAAAATCTGTCATCGTCCCATAATTTCTCTTGTGCCCACTAGCAGAACCGTACACGACGTTCAAAGTCGTCGCCATGCAATTCCTGGTGGATAGAAATACGGTACGGGCGCAATAGATGTTGATGTAGCATTCTCAACACCGACGTTTTAGAGATTTCCGATTCTCGCGCAATTTGTCTGCTACTGATGTGCGGATTAGCCGCGTCTGCAGCTAAAACACCTACTTGGGCATCATCATTTGCTGCAGGTCGTGGTTGATGTTTCACATGTGACTGAGCACTTCCTGTTTCCTTAAATAATGTAAATATCCGGCGAACGATCCGGACACCTGGATCATGTCGTACAGGATACCGATCAGCATACATAGCACACGCCCGTTGGACATTTTGATCACAATATCCATACATCAACACGATATCGACCTTTTCTGAAATTGGTAAAAGGTCCATTTTAACACGGGCAACGTATCGCGAAGCAAATACCGTCCGCACTGGCGGAATGTTACGTGATACCACGTAGTTATGCATTTGTGACTATTACAGCGCCATCTAACACAAAGCGAAAAAAGTGGTCCATCGAAAACATTCATATTTCTTTACGTACTACACGAATATGTAATAAATAATGGGGGTTCATATTTTAAAAAACGCAGTTGAAATCCGTTTGACCTATGGCAGCCCCATCTAGCGGGCCAACCATAGCGCCATCTGGTTTCCCCCTTCAAGCTAGACGAGTTTCGTTCTTTGTAGTTTTTTTCGTTTGATGCTTATTTCGTGAGATATTTGGCCCGGTCACTATCAATGGACCATCCTTTATTTCGAGTTTCCACGCAGTAATTTTTGCAGTCTTCATCTCCTGCAGATTTATTTCTTGTACTACATAATCATTCAGTCAGTTGGTGAGTTGGTGCCTATGGTAGACCATTTTCACATTAAGATATGGTGATTACATTCAAGGGAAATCATGCTGTGGCGCTGTGCTTAGCCACAAGTTGACCACGTTTACACTTGGTAGTTTTGAGACGCTTTTAAGAATGATTACACACTGTTTGATTTCCAGCTGCACATGCTACGCATATCAATTTAATGTTGCATTGTTTTGCTGTAATTTTGTACTGTTTTCATTCTTTTCCTTACTTCGTAGTCAGATAGCGTTTATAAAACTAATTTCATGTTCATAAACATTCGTATAACAAGGCATAATTTCAATAAATCAGGGGATTAGTGTACCTTCCCATGTTAACAGACCAGTTGTTAACACAGTAGTCACCTTAAAATCACAGTGATTTTCCTTCTTTGTGTTCTCTTTTGCGAAGAGACAAAGCTCATTTAATGAAGTGATTGAGCCTTTTTTCACACAATGCTTCAACTGAGCAGAGATGTCAAGTGAAATGTATCTGTAAAGGCAGCATCTATTTTACTATGATGTGTTGCATTACAAAATGGCTCTTTCAATATCCCAAAGTATTATATTTGCAAAGCGTTCAGTAACATAAACCAGACATTTAACCTATCGATTATTAGTCCCAATATAGTTAAGTAATTTCTAAATTCGTGACAGGCGCCTAACGATGAGAACTGCAGTATCCTACGAAATGTCGGCGGTAAGTGTTCTGTAACTGATCTATCATTCTACATCTTTACTCTACATATTTTATAAATTTTATAATGTATGGTGGAGGGTTCTTCGTATACCACTTTCTCTCCCATCCCCCTCCCTCTTGTCCTGTTTCTCTCACGAATGCTGCGCGGGATGAACGATTGCTCATAAGCCTCCGTGTGAACTAGGAGCTCTTCCCGGTCTTGTCAGGAGATATAAGGAGGAGAAAGAAATATGTTTACTCGTTTTGGAACCCCTGGTCTTGGAATTTTAACAGTACACCACACCGTGATGCACAACGCCTCTTTTGTGGCATCTGCCACTGGAGTTGACTGAACATCTCTGTGATACTTTCGCTCTTAATATACATTCTGTAACGAAAACGCGCTGTTCTTTTTTGGCTCTTCTCTATTTACTCTATCAGTCCTATCAGGTACGGACCACAGATTCACTAACATGCTTAAGTATGGGTTAAACGAGGGATTCGGGGATGGATTACATTTCTTCCAATGAATCTATCTAACATGTGCCTTCCGGCGATCCGTATTTTATGGACTAAAAGACGCACTTTTTTCGAAAAATTGTCTTCATTAATATAAAAATGTCAAGTGTGCACTTTAAAATTCCCGCCAGTTTTAAAAATCGCCATATATTCGATGCCATGGGAAACCTATCTCTGACAACACTGGATTCAACTGACAGCAGCAGTGCATCGATGCGACAAACATGAGTTGCGGGGATTCGCCAGCTGGCAAACACGTCTCCCTTCCGCCCCACGCACCACAAACCTAGAACACTGTGCGGCCTATGAGGCATCATTGCAGTCTACAATGCCAGTGAACTTGAACTGAAAGTGATTTGTGTTACAGGTAACAGTACAGTACTTTGGTCAGTAGCTAGTTTCGCAATGGAAAAATTAAAAGGTATTCATATGATGCGGGCTATAATTGAAAGTATAAGCATATGCGCCCATACGGCTAGCTGCGCGGTCTAACGCACTGCTTCCCGAGCGGGAAGGCGTGCTGGTCCTCGGCAAGAATCTGCCCAGTGGATCAGTGTCGAAGTCTGGTGTGCCAACCTGCCTGTGGACGGTTTTTAAGGCGGTTTTCCTTCTACCTCAGCGAATGCAGGCTTCCCCTTATCCCACCTCAATTACACTAGGTTGGCGATAGCTGCCAAACACTGTCTCCACATATGCGTACACTGTAAGCACTCTACCATGCAAACATTGGTGTTACACTCATCTGATATGAGATGTTCCCAGGAGGGCGGTCCACTGGAGGGCCGAACCATACAATAACCCTGGGTTCAGTGTGGGGCGGCGCTGGGGTGCATGGACTGCTTTGGCATGTTGTGGAGTTGTGAACCACTGAGGGCTAAGGTGGGACAGAGCCTCTCCATCGTTTCTAGGTCCCTGGTTTAATATACAATACACACAAAAGCATATGCAATGGCACATCGAAACATAGCAGCTGAGCGGCATTTCGGCCCTCAAACAACAGAAAAAACTGTTCACAATTGGCATGCTAGCAAAGAGGAACTGAAAAAAAATATGGAAGACTGAATGAGCAAATAGAGGACTGAATGCAAAAGGGCCATGGTAAAAGGTTTTTTTATAATTGCTGGAAGTTAAGGTGCGCCTTATAACCCATAGCATTTTATAGTATGTAAAATATGGTACTTTTATTTAGTCATTTGGCTTCCATCATTCCATAGGGGAGACAGGTGCCAGTTGGCACAGAATTTGATTTTTGACTATTCTTTTTTTTCAATACTTGGAGATATTCTGGTGAATGTGACGGTTAGCTTAACTATTTGGTCACAAAATCATAAATATGTATTTAGGTAAAGGCTTCTAACTTTGTCAGCTACCCCAGGGTTCCATGTTAGTTGGCATACCCCTAGGGTTGAACTCGCGTAACATTGTATGGGTCGGGATCCTTAGCCTGAACACAGCAATTTTTGAGGAAAAATATTTTATTTTGTAAAAACTTTCAAAGAATAAATTCTGCAACAAATAAGAGAACTGATGCCATCCATTCAAATTTCCTTCAAATGGTTGCAAGGCGTCCAGATTTTTCGGACCTTACATGAGCTTGATCAATAACGACAGTATGATACAGTACGACGTTCTCAGAAAATAATAATTGTATTATATCAACAAAAAGCTATTGCAGTAATCTCATGTACCGAAAACTAACAAAACAATATCTACCAATATAAGGACAGGGGCATGCATAAGAAAGTTAAAGTGAAACGCATTTTGGAGATGAACTGAGCAGGTGGTTAATGGCATTGGAAAACCCCACTTAACAAGAGAATGGCGAGCTTCAGTGCAGAAAGGGATAAGGCCAGAACAATACATTATTCCTTTTAACGTAAATGTGGCCAGGACCGATGGTATAGACGACTTTAACAAGGCTAAGTGGCAGCCCGGCAAGAAAAATAAAATTCCCCTCTAACGAGATGGCGATTGGCTGAAGCCATACAGCGCGACGCAGATGTGACACGGTGGGAAGATCCCCATTATATAAAAGCACTTTGAGAACTAAAATTTCTAAGAAATCTCCCTCGTCTCGTAGCGGACCGCATAAATGTGTGGAAAACAGCGAGAGCTTTGCTTCTGCGTAGTGTGGACAATATGCTTCACATATTTTTGGCGACAGATGGCAAAGAGGTAGTTAATTATTCATGCACGAATTTTTGTGGGCAAAGAAATTGTGCACGTTGCTCCAACCCTTAGCAATTGTGAAATAGCCATTATTTTGACTAGTGAAAAATTAATGTTCTACAGAACGCAGGGAAGTTGAAGGCCAGAGTAGGGAATTACCGTTTCAGATCCAGTATGGAGCAAAGGCCATTGCAGATCCTGCTTGGTAAAGTACCAACGCGCATTAGGTCACAGTAAACGTTGAGTCGTGATATTGTTCACTCCAGCTTGTGTACACTTTGACTATTGAATATCACAATCTAGGATACTAACCTAACCTCACATTGAGTACATGAGAGCTTTTCATTGGTTTAAAAATGTAAAAGTATTCTCCACCAACTCAATGCATTGACCAGCTATGCCAGCATAGATGTAAGTTAACTCATGAAGATTTTTAATCATTCTTGCCTGTGATAAAAATTTTCATATGTAGAGATAACGAGTTTAATAATCGCCAATTCAATATGTCCAAGAGTTAAATACTTTGTTATTGAGTGCTGGAAGTAATTGAACATGATTGTTGTGTACCACGTGACCCCTGAAAGCACAGTGATAAATTATATGTAGAATGAAAAAGGGAATAGCTGTTTTGTCTTTCTAGAATAGATCCCAACCTTTCACTTTTATTAATTTATGCATTTTAGTTACGTGACAGCAGCATTTCTAATTGCACCTAATATTAGGTGCATTACAGGACCAGGTTCATATTTATCTAGAATGTGTGTTTAACACCCTGGGCTCGAGAAGACAGTTCAGATGTTTTAATCCATTTGCGCCCCTCACAAATGGCGATGCCTGCCAGGATTCGAAATTACAACATTCTGATAGATAGAGTGTTTGCTTTTGATAAATACAAAACACATAATCGTCCCAAACAATAAGCTGACGCAAAGTGAAGAAAAAGAATGTAAATGTAAATGTGACTCAACTGTATAGTAAGTGTAGATAGAATTGTATTCATGTATTTCTTATTTGCTGGCGCACCACATCACTGAATTGGGTTGTGTTGATTTATGACTCAACTCCAGTAACCAAAAGGCTATACAAAAGACGAGGAAACGGGTTCAAATATTGAACATACGACCGTGGATGATATTTTGGGGTAGAATCAAGTCACATGATCAGATGTCAACGCGCACTTAGGTTCGGAAAATTCACAAACAGCAACGCTTAGTAGAACGCTCAAAAATGACAGAAAATAATAGATTAAGACAAAGAGAAGTCACGGAAGATCTTGATATGATCGAGTTGGACACGCAACGGGTATATCAGAGTAAATAACACGAGACAGAACACGTAGAAATATCGAATGAGACCGAAAATGCAACACATGATGTTCAATATGGTCCATCCAATGGACATGAGAACGGCGTTGCTAATGAATCAGTCGCTGAGTCTGTAGATTGTTATTTTCAGCATATTGAACCAAACTTAATCACATTGAATCAGGCAGGCTTGCAGTTGCATGAAAGAAGGAGTGTTATTGCTCCTCCCTACACTATATTCCCCCCCCCCCCCCATGAACCATGGACCTTGCCGTTGGTGGGGAGGCTTGCGTCCCTCAGCGATACAGATAGCCGTACCATAGGTACAACCACAACGGAGGGGTATCTGTTGAGAGGCCAGACAAACGTGTGGTTCCCGAAGAGGGGCAGCAGCCTTTTCAGTAGTTGCAAGGGCAACAGTCTGGATGATTGACTGATCTGGCCTTGTAACAATAACCAAAACGGCCTTGCTGTGCTGGTACTGCGAACAGCTGAAAGCAAGAGGAAACTACGGCCGTAATTTTTCCCGAGGGCATGCAGCTTTACTGTATGATTAAATGATGATGGCGTCCTCTTGGGTAAAATATTCCGGAGGTAAAATAGTCCCCCATTCGGATCTCCGGGCGGGGACTACTCAAGAGGACGTCGTTATCAGGAGAAAGAAAACTGGCGTTCTACGGATCGGAGCGTGGAATGTCAGGTCCCTTAATCTGGCAGGTAGGTTAGAAAATTTGAAAAGGGAAATGGATAGGTTAAAGTTAGATATAATGGGAATTAGTGAAGTTCGGTGGCAGGAGGAACAAGACTTCTGGTCAGGTGACTACAGGGTTATAAACACAAAGTCAAATAGGGGTAATGCAGGAGTAGGTTTAGTAATGAATAGGAAAATAGGAACGCGGGTAAGCTACTACAAACAGCTTAGTGAACGCATTATTGTGGCCAAGATAGATATGAAGCCCACACCTACTACAGTAGTACAAGTTTATATGCCAACTAGCTCTGCAGATGACGAAGAAATTGAAGAAATGTATGATGAAATAAAAGAAATTATTCAGATAGTGAAGGGAGACGAAAATTTAATAGTCATGGGTGACTGGAATTCGAGTGTAGGAAAAGGGAGAGAAGGAAACGTAGTAGGTGAATATGGATTGGGGCTAAGAAATGAAAGAGGAAGCCGCTCTTAGAATTTTGCACAGAGCACAACTTAATCATAGCTAACACTTGGTTTAAGAATCATGATAGAAGGTTGTATACATGGAAGAACCCTGGAGATACTAAAAGGTATCAGATAGATTACATAATAGTAAGACAGAGATTTAGGAACCGGGTTTTAAATTGTAAGACATTTCCAGGGGCAGATGTGGACTCTGACCACAATCTATTGGTTATGAACTGCAGATTGAAACTGAAGAAACTGAAAAAAGGTGGGAATTTAAGGAGATGGGACCTGGATAAACTGAAAGAACCAGAGGTTGTACAGAGTTTCAGGGAGAGCATAAGGGAACAATTGACAGGAATGGGGGAAAGAAATACAGTAGAAGAAGAATGGGTAGCTCTGAGGGATGAAGTAGTGAAGGCAGCAGACGATCAAGTAGGTAAAAAGACGAGGGCTAATAGAAATCCTTGGGTAACAGAAGAAATATTGAATTTAATTGATGAAAGGAGAAAATATAAAAATGCAGTAAATGAAGCGGGCAAAAAGGAATACAAACGTCTCAAAAATGAGATCGACAGGAAGTGCAAAATGGCTAAGCAGGGATGGCTAGAGAACAAATGTAAGGATGTAGAGGCTTATCTCACTAGGGGTAAGATAGATACTGCCTACAGGAAAATTAAAGAGACCTTTGGAGAAAGGAGAACCACTTGCATGAACATCATGAGCTTTGATGGAAACCCAGTTCTAAGCAAAGAAGGGAAAGCAGAAAGGTGGAAGGAGTATATAGAGGGTCTATACAAGGGCGATGTACTTGAGGACAATATTATGGAAATGGAAGAGGATGTAGATGAAGATGAAATGGGAGATACGATACTGCGTGAAGAGTTTGACAGAGCACTGAAAGACCTGAGTCGAAACAAGGCTCCCGGAGTAGACAACATTCCATTGGATCTACTGACGGCCTTGGGAGAGCCAGTCCTGACAAAACTCTACCATCTGGTGAGCAAGATGTATGAAACAGGCGAAATACCCTCAGACTTCAAGAAGAATATAATAATTCCAATCCCAAAGAAAGCAGGTGTTGACAGATGTGAGAATTACCGAACAATCAGTTTAATAAGTCACAGCTGCAAAATACTAACACGAATTCTTTACAGACGAATGGAAAAACTAGTAGAAGCCGACCTCTGGGAAGATCAGTTTGGATTCCGTAGAAATACTGGAACACATGAGGCAATATTGACCTTACGACTTATCTTAGAAGAAAGATTAAGGAAAGGCAAACCTACGTTTCTAGCATTTGTAGACTTAGAGAAAGCTTTTGACAATGTTGACTGGAATACTCTCTTTCAAATTCTAAAGGTGGCAGGGGTAAAATACAGGGAGCGAAAGGCTATTTACAATTTGTACAGAAACCAGATGGCAGTTATAAGAGTCGAGGGACATGAAAGGGAAGCAGTGGTTGGGAAGGGAGTGAGACAGGGTTGTAGCCTCTCCCCAATGTTATTCAATCTGTATATTGAGCAAGCAGTAAATGAAACAAATGTAAAATTCGGAGTAGGTATTAAAATCCATGGAGAAGAAATAAAAACTTTGAGGTTCGCCGATGACATTGTAATTCTGTCAGAGACAGCAAAGGACTTGGAAGAGTAGTTGAACGGAATGGATGGTGTCTTGAAGGGAGGATATAAGATGAACATCAACAAAAGCAAAACGAGGATAATGGAATGTAGTCGAATTAAGTCGGGTGATGTTGAGGGTATTAGATTACGAAATGAGACACTTAAAGTAGTAAAGGAGTTTTGCTATTTGGGGAGCAAAATAACTGATGATGGTCGAAGTAGAGAGGATATAAAATGTAGACTGGCAATGGCAAGGAAAGCGTTTCTGAAGAAGAGAAATTTGTTAACATCGAGTATAGATTTAAGTGTCAGGAAGTCATTTCTGAAAGTATTTGTATGGAGTGTAGCCATGTATGGAAGTGAAACATGGACGGTAAATAGTTCGGACAAGAAGAGAATAGAAGCTTTCGAAATGTGGTGCTACAGAAGAATGCTGAAGATTAGATGGGTAGATCACATAACTAATGAGGAGGTACTGAATAGGATTGGGGAGAAGAGGAGTTTGTGGCACAACTTGACCAGAAGAAGGGATCGGTTGGTAGGACATGTTCTGAGGCATCAAGGGATCACCAATATAGTATTGGAGGGCAGCGTGGAGGGTAAAAATCGTAGAGGGAGACCAAGAGATGAATACACTAAGCAGATTCAGAAGGATGTAGGTTGCAATAGGTACTGGGAGATGAAGAAGTTTGCACAGGATAGAGTAGCATGGAGAGCTGCATCAAACCAGTCTCAGGACTGAAGACCACAACAACAACAACAACAACAACATACACTATATTTGGAAGTGAAGGAAACGGTTCACGAAAAACGAGATAGGGAACGGTTACATCAGATGGCAACAAGCGAAAATGATGTAGATGTAAAGGCCATCATATTTGGAATGTTGCAGCGTTTATTACAACAATCTCAGGAATCTCAGCGTTTATTACAACAATCTCAGCAATTAGAAAAGCGTTTAGAAGGGCGAAAAGCACAAGGGCAAAAAGAATTAAAACTGGGGCTGAAAGAAATTAACAACAAAATACAAAAAACGCGTGATAATATTCAAGGTCAATCAGATCAAATGCGAACTGAAGCTAAGGAATCGCAAATCACGCTTCAAACGCTCGTTACAGGACACAAACAATTGAGAACAGACTCTAACACCATTCAAACAGACAAGATTACTTTGTGCGAAGTTACGCAACAAAGTGCCAAAACGATTAAACAACAGGTTGAAGCTTTTGCCATCAAAATGACGACGAAAGCGAAACATGTTATTGTTGAGACGAAGTCTCACAAAAGAACGACAAAAGCAGCATTAAAGAAATTCGATGCTCGTATTTTAAAAATACTAGAGAAAAACGAACACCAATGTCAACGGATGTGATCGGAACTTTTACGTTCGATCGAAAGTCGAGGTGACGTAGAAAGCGTTTATGAGATGTCGCAGATGACGACAGAATCCACTCTAATGTCGGTAGGTACTACTGTGAAGACTGAAAAATCGACAGTTGTCTATAATACGACCGAAAGGGTACGCGAAATTACGTGTGACAAGACGGAAACGCATATGAGGATGTCTGTCCGAAACCCCAAACAGCGAACGGGAAATTAGTCCAAAGCAGCGAATGCCACATCACAGTAACCGTAGGGATGAGTGTGGATTGCAACCACTTCTTCAAGAAAGAATAACAGGTCAATCGGGAATACAAGTGTGGTTTACAGCGAGGTTCTGTACGTCAAGCACAAAGCGTGAAATACTCTGATCAAACCATAGAGACGCGTTACGCAACGCCACAACCTGTAGGACGAATACCGACGGGTTACAGTACGGCGTCTAACGAGCCAGAATTGCTTACACGTCAAGATACAGAGCCGGTAGCGGGAAATTATGCACGCATATTGCGCAATTGGATCTCCAAGTTATTCTACGGTACAAATGGCACAGAATGAACCAAGTTACACACGTTTGCGTAGATCTGATGCAAACCTAGGACAGAATTCCAGTCTCCAAAACCCAGAAGGTACATCACAGAGAGAAGTGAGAGGTTTTGATGATAACCACTTTCTTACAGTGCGGAAACGCCATCACTATAAGTAAGATACAAGTATTGTCCATCCCCGCACATTTATTGACCAATTTAAAACAGGAATACCGACACATTGTCCATTGAAACATAAGTTAGATTTCATTTGCGCACATATGGAAGTGTTGCTGAAATTATGCAAAAGATAGCAGAAACTTGCGATTCGTATGACTCATTTAGAGCTGCCTTTATAGCAAGGTATTGGTTCAGATGAGAATAAAATATTGATTATTATAAAATGTCTCATTCGAAAATTCGCGTGAGAAAACATCAGTCAAATTCTTTGAGAATATGGCTAAAAGGAACCAATACTTAGATATAGCGATGGAGAAATGATTCAAATATGCAAAACA
This sequence comes from Schistocerca nitens, assembly GCF_023898315.1. Classification (NCBI taxonomy): domain Eukaryota; kingdom Metazoa; phylum Arthropoda; class Insecta; order Orthoptera; family Acrididae; genus Schistocerca; species Schistocerca nitens. Next base: position 1,003,736,491 of record NC_064614.1, read on the forward strand.
AATATATATACAGGGTGTTACAAAAAGGTACGGCCAAACTTTCAGGAAACATTCCTCACACACAAATAAAGAAAAGATGTTATGTGGCCACGTGTCCGGAAACGCTTAATTTCCATGTTAGAGCTCATTTTACTTTCGTCAGTATGTACTGTACTTCCTCGATTCACCGCCAGTTGGCCCAATTGAAGGAAGGTAATGTTGACTTCGGTGCTTGTGTTGACATGCGACTCATTGCTCTACAGTACTAGCATCAAGCACATCAGTACGTAGCATCAACAGGTTAGTGTTCATCACGAACGTGGTTTTGCAGTCAGTGCAATGTTTACAAATACGGAGTTGGCAGATGCCCATTTGATGTATGGATTAGCACGGGGCAATAGCCGTGGCGCGGTACGTTTGTATCAAGACAGATTTCCAGAACGAAGGTGTCCCGACAGGAAGACGTTCAAGCAATTGATCGGCGTCTTAGGGAGCACAGAACATTCCAGCCTATGACTCGCGACTGGGGAAGACCTAGAACGACGAGGACACCTGCAATGGACGAGGCCATTCTTCGTGCAGTTGACGATAACCCTAATGTCAGCGTCAGAGAAGTTGCTGCTGTACAAGGTAACGTTGACCACGTCACTGTATGGAGAGTGCTACTGGAGAACCAGTTGTTTCCGTACCATGTACAGCGTGTGCAGGCACTATCAGCAGCTGATTGGCCTCCACGGGTACACTTCTGCGAATGGTTCATCCAACAATGTGTCAATCCTCATTTCAGTGCAAATGTTCTCTTTGCGGACGAGGGTTCATTCCAACATGGTCAAATTGTAAATTTTCACAATCCACATGTGTGGGCTGACGAGAATCCGCACGCAATTGTGCAATCACGTCAACACAGATTTTCTGTGAACGTTTGGGCAGGCATTGTTGGTGATGTCTTGATTGGGCCCCATGTTCTTCCACCTACGCTCAATGGAGCACGTTATCATGATTTCATACTCTACCTGTAAGACAGAGATTTAGGAACCAGGTTTTAAATTGTAAGACATTTCCAGGGGCAGATGTGGACTCTGACCACAATCTATTGGTTATGACCTGTAGATTAAAACTGAAGAAACTGCAAAAAGGTGGGAACTTAAGGAGATGGGACCTGGATAAACTGAAAGAACCAGAGGTTGTACAGAGTTTCAGGGAGAGCATAAGGGAACAATTGACGGGAATGGGGGAAAGAAATACAGTAGAAGAAGAATGGGTAGCTTTGAGGGATGAAGTAGTGAAGGCAGCAGACGATCAAGTAGGTAAAAAGACGAGGGCTAGTAGAAATCCTTGGGTAACAGAAGAAATATTGAATTTAATTGATGAAAGGAGAAAATATAAAAATGCAGTAAATGAAGCAGGCAAAAAGGAATACAAACGTCTCAAAAATGAGATCGACAGGAAGTGCAAAATGGCTAAGCAGGGATGGCTAGAGGACAAATGTAAGGATGTAGAGGCTTATCTCGCTAGGGGTAAGATAGATACTGCCTACAGGAAAATTAAAGAGACCTTTGGAGATAAGAGAACCACTTGTATGAACATCAAGAGCTCAGATGGAAACCCAGTTCTAAGCAAAGAAGGGAAAGCAGAAAGGTGGAAGGAGTATATAGAGGGTCTGTACAAGGGCGATGTACTTGAGGACAATATTATGGAAATGGAAGAGGATGTAGATGAAGATGAAATGGGAGATACGATACTGCGTGAAGAATTTGACAGAGCACTGAAAGACCTGAGTCGAAACAAGGCCCCCGGAGTAGACAACATTCCATTGGAACTACTGACGGCTTTGGGAGAGCCAGCCCTGACAAAACTCTACCATCTGGTAAGCAAGATGTATGAGACAGGCGAAATACCCTCAGACTTCAAGAAGAATATAATAATTCCAATTCCAAAGAAGGCAGGTGTTGACAGATGTGAGAATTACCGGACAATCAGTTTAATAAGCCACAGCTGCAAAATACTAACACGAATTCTTTACAGACGAATGGAAAAACTAGTAGAAGCCGACCTCGGGGAAGATCAGTTTGGATTCCGTAGAAATACTGGAACACGTGAGGCAATACTGACCTTACGACTTATCTTAGAAGAAAGATTAAGGAAAGGCAAACCTACGTTTCTAGCATTTGTAGACTTAGAGAAAGCTTTTGACAATGTTGACTGGAATACTCTCTTTCAAATTCTAAAGGTGGCAGGGGTAAAATACAGGGAGCGAAAGGCTATTTACAATTTGTACAGAAACCAGATGGCAGTTATAAGAGTCGAGGGGCATGAAAGGGAAGCAGTGGTTGGGAAGGGAGTAAGACAGGGTTGTAGCCTCTCCCCGATGTTATTCAATCTGTATATTGAGCAAGCAGTAAAGGAAACAAAAGAAAAATTCGGAGTAGGTATTAAAATCCATGGAGAAGAAATAAAAACTTTGAGGTTCGCCGATGACATTGTAATTCTGTCAGAGACAGCAAAGGACTTGGAAGAGCAGTTGAACGGAATGGACAGTGTCTTGAAAGGAGGGTATAAGATGAACATCAACAAAAGCAAAACGAGGATAATGGAATGTAGTCGAATTAAGTCGGGTGATGCTGAAGGTATTAGATTAGGAAATGAGACACTTAAAGTAGTAAAGGAGTTTTGCTATTTGGGGAGCAAAATAACTGATGATGGTCGAAGTAGAGAGGATATAAAATGTAGACTGGCAATGGCAAGGAAAGCGTTTCTGAATAAGAGAAATTTGTTAACATCGAGTATAGATTTAAGTGTCAGGAAGTCTTTTCTGAAAGTATTTGTGTGGAGTGTAGCCATGTATGGAAGTGAAACATGGACGATAAATAGTTTGGACAAGAAGAGAATAGAAGCTTTCGAAATGTGGTGCTACAGAAGAATGCTGAAGATTAGATGGGTAGATCACATAACTAATGAGGAGGTACTGAATAGCATTGGGGAGAAGAGGAGTTTGTGGCACAACTTGACCAGAAGAAGGGATCGGTTGGTAGGACATGTTCTGAGGCATCAAGGGATCACCAATTTAGTATTGGAGGGCAGCGTGGAAGGTAAAAATCGTAGGGGGAGACCAAGAGATGCATACACTAAGCAGATTCAGAAGGATGTAGGTTGCAGTAGGTACTGGGAGATGAAGAAGCTTGCACAGAATAGAGTAGCATGGAGAGCTGCATCAAACCAGTCTCAGGACTGAAGACCACAACAACAACAACAACAACTCTACCTGTGCTGCTAGAACATGTGCCTTTACAAGTACGACACAACATGTGGTTCATGCACGATGGAGCTCCTGCACATTTCAGTCGAAGTGTTCGTACGCTTCTCAACAACAGATTCGGTGACTGATGGATTGGTAGAGGCGGACCAGTTCCATGGCCTCCACGCTCTCCTGACCTCAACCCTCTTGAATTTCATTTATGGGGGCATTTGAAAGCTCTTGTCTACGCAACCCCGGTACCAAATGTAGAGACTCTTCGTGCTCGTATTGTGAACGGCTGTGATACAATACGCCATTCTCCAGGGCTGCATCAGCGCATCAGGGATTCCATGCGACGGAGGGTGGATGCATGTATCCTCGCTAACGGAGGACATTTTGAACATTTCCTGTAACAAAGTTTTTGAACGCACGCTGGTACGTTCTGTTGCTGCGTGTTTCCATTCCTTGATTAATGTGATTTGAAGAGAAGTAATAAAATGAGCTCTAACATGGAAAGTAAGCGTTTCCGGACACATGTCCACATAACATATTTTCTTTCTTTGTGTGTGGGGAATCTTTCCTGAAAGTTTAGCCGTACCTTTTTGTAACACCCTGTATATATATTTAATATGAGCCTTTTTAAGGAAGTCTCTTATGAATATATATACATATACAAGTGAGGAGTAGCTAAGTTCTTCACGAAAACTTCTGAAGAGAGAAAGCCTCCCGTTAGGTTGTTGCTCAAGTTATGTAGTTTGGTTGCAGGTTCTGGCCTTGGTATAATTGGCAGCCATAGGTTGTGTTCGTTAGAAGTTATATACATTCCTTGTTAAATTCAGTTTACACTACAAAGCATGGCGTCACATCAAACTGTTAGAAAGGTCATTATTATTTTCATCTCTCCAAGAGCATCACTTAACCTCACGTATTACTGGTGTCAGTAGTAAAAGGTAAGTTACGAAAACATTACATAATGTCAGAGGAAATGAAGTGATAACATGATTTTATTTTTTACGACACAATCACATTAGAATTTCACGATGCCCCAGCCGGTTTCGGTCCGGCAGCGGTCGTCTTTATATTGTCAATAGGCAGAATGGAGATATGTTGATTTAGCATCTCTAAAAAAATCTACCACATAATTATCTTCTTACTTTTCATCTTGGCTTCTAAGGGACTCAAGGCTCCCTTGCGGATCTCACACACTCACTCCAAACTCTTGTATCAATTATTTATGCTTATCCTATTGCATATTGTTTAAATTTCGTTCACCCAAGTACTTCTGGGTCTCTCCCTTGGCCTCTTACCAAATGCATGCTTGGTGAATATTCTTGAGAACACTTGGTTCTCTTTCATTCTCATGAGATGGCGTGCCCACTGAAGTCTTCTGGAATTCATAGTGTTCGTTATCGTTGCTTGTCTTGATATGTGGATTTCTGTGTTGCATCCTCCCTTTGTAAAGACACAGGCTACAAGCGGTTTCCATCGCAATGGCAACAACACTGGAGTCATCTGTAGGTAGATTTTTAAGTTTTAAAAATGTTTTTTACATAACCCCACGGCTGGAGAGGCGGGGTGGTGAGGTGGAAGGAGTGGTTTACAGGCGTTTGATGAGATGGATACATTAAGCAAGGAGAATCATGTCGTTGGCTCTATTTAAACAATAGCTAAAGATCACGCATCTAAACGAAAAAGATAGATACTCCGTCGTTTTAGGGGAATGGAGTTCTGTTTCCAAGAAGGAAGAAGGGGAAATCGAGTTTTGCATTCCAAGAGGGAAGCAACCTGAGAAACATCTGACCGAACGGAACGAGTTCTTTGCCGATACCTGTTTCAGCACCTACGACGAACCGCTCGCTTGGCTTTCACTGCGCGGCCTTCCTGACATTCCGCTATGTGCATTTCCTGGGGCCCAGCTGCAGATCAGGCTGCAGTGTGCCGTCCTACTAGGAGAAAATGGTGCCCTAACAGCTACACCCCAGGGTGGTAATGCGGCCGCACCTAGACGCCACTGTGCAGCTGATATTAATTTTTACTATTGTATTGTATTGTATGTTAACTGAGGACCTAGAAACGACGGAGAGGCTGCGTCCCCGCCGCAGTCGCAGTGGTCCACAATTCCACGACGACTACCGCAGTCCCGCCCCACACCGAACTAAGGGTTACTGTGCGGTTCGGCCCCCGGTGGACCCCCCAGGGAACTTCTCACACCAGACGAGTGTAACCCATACGTTTGCGTTGTAGAGTAATGGTGGTGTACGCGTACGTGGAGAACTTGTTTGCGCAGCAATCGCCGACATAGTGTAACTGAGGTGGAATAACGGGAACCAGCCCGCATTCGCCGAGGCGGATGGAAAACAGCCTAAAAACCATCCACAGACTGGTCGGTTCACCGGACCCCCGACACAAATCCGCCTGGCAGATTCGTGCCGGGGACCAGGCGCTCCTTCCCGCCGGGAAAGCCGTGATTTAGACCGCACGGCCAACCGGGCGGGCTAATTTTTACTGTTTTTTACTAATTTTAAATGTAACTTATTACTTTTGTCTACTCCTCTACAATACTTTGGTACACATGGTGTACAAAAACATCTGTCAGAGACTTCAGGGATTTATTCCTGGCATCAAAGCATCACAAAAAGTTAATATGGAAATATGCGCGAAAATCCTTCCTTAGGGATGGCTGGCACAAAAATGATACATTTACCGAACACGTTTACATTTACAAAACCTGATGGAAGTGGCCACCGTCTGCTTCCGTGTATTCAATGAACCTGCGTTCCATACTTTTCCGGACGTTGTGGAATACTGCTGATCTGTTTCCTATTTGGTCAAATCCATTTTGGACACGCTCACTCTGAACATCGACACTGGGTACGGGAGTTGAATACGCCAAGCATTTTAAATGTCCCCGAAGAAAAAAAAGAATCCATTGGATTCAAATCTAGCTATTGGGCGAGCCATATAATGGATTCCCCTCGACTAAACCTCCTGTCAGTAGTATGGTTATAGACATACTGACTAACTATCCATTAGTCTGAGCTGGATCATCTTCGTTGGACGACTTCTATCGATACATCAACTACTAAGTGAGTCAAGTCATGTCTGAGAAACTGTAGATTCACCACTGGCCATTGAAACTCCTACAACAAGAAGAAATGCAGATGATAAATGGGTATTCATTGGACAAATATATTATACTATAGCTGGAATGTGATTACATTTTCACGCAGTTTGGGTGCATAGAACCTGAGAAATCAGTACGCAGAACAACCACCTCTGGCCGTAATAACGGCCTTGATACGCCTGGGCATTATCAAACAGAGCTTGGATGGCGTGTACAGGTACAGCTGCCCATGCAGCTTCAACACGATACCACAGTTCATCAAGAGTAGTGACTGGCGTATTGTGACGAGCCAGTTGCTCAGCCACCATTGACCAGACGTTTTCAATTGTTAAGAGATCTGGAGAATATGCTGGCCAGGGCAGCAGTCGAACATTTTCTGTGTCCAGAAAGGCCCGTACAGGACCTGCAATATGCGGTCGTGCATTATCCTGCTGAAATGTAGGGTTTCGCAGGGATAGAATGAAGGGTAGAGCCACGGGTCGTAACACATCCGAAATGTAACGTCCAATGTTGAGAGTGCCGTCAATGCGAACAAGAGGTGGCCGAGATGTGTAACCAATGGCACCCCATACCATCACGCCGAGTGATGCGCCGGTATGGCGATGACGAATACACGCTTCCAATGTGCGTTTACCGCGATGTCGCCAAACACGGATGCGACCATCATGATGCTATAAACAGAACCTCCGTTCATCCGAAAAAATGACGTTTTGCCATTCGTGCACCTAGGTTCGTCGTTCAGTACACTATCGCAAGCGATCCTGTCTGTGATGCAGCGTCAAGGGTAACCGCAGCCATGGTCTCCGAGCTGATAGTCCATGCTGCTGAATACGTCGTCGAACTGTTCGTGCTGATAGTTGTTGTCTTGCGAACGTCCCCATCTGTTGACTCAGGGATCGAGACGTGGCTGCACGATTCGTTACAGCGATGCCGATAAGATGCCTGTCATCTCGACTGCTAGTGATACGAGGTCGTTGGGATCCAGCACGGCGTTCCGTATTACCCCCACCGATTCCATGTTCTGCTAACAGTCATTGGATCTCGACCAACGCGAGCAGTAATGTCGCGACACGATAAACCACAATCGCGATAGGCTACAATCCGACCTTTATCAAAGTCGGAAACGTGATGGTACGCATTTCTCCTCCTTAAACGAGGCATCACAAAAACGTTTCACCAGGCAACGCCGATCAACTGCTGTTTGTGTATGAGAATTTGGTTGGAAATTTTCCTCGTGTCAGCACGTTGTAGGTGTCGCCACCGGCGCCAACCTTGTGTGAATGCTCTGAAAAGCTAACCATTTGTATATCACAGCATCTTCTTCCTTTCGGTTAAATTTCTCGTCTGTAGCACGTCATCTTCGTGGTGCACCAATTTTAATGGCCAGTAGTGTATCTTATCGCACTCCATGGGGGTTTTCATGAGACCAGACGTGACTGTTATGATAACTGAAGATCCCATCTCGTGAAAATCCAGCGCCATCGCTGAATAAGATACTCGCTAAAAACTACACCGACAGGAGCACGTTGTCCTAATAAGCAATGACAGAAAGTTATTCTTGGCTGAAAGAGTGCCTCATTTAACCCTTACACCCGTTGGAGGTGATCAGGGTACAGGAGATTTTCATGCAGAATGTCCCTAGTCATTTTGTGGTGAACACCTTCCCTTCTCGCACTTCTCCCTGTTCTAGATGATGGAATTTCATCTACATTACAAAGGACCAGTTCTTCTAGTTCAGGCGTTCTTACAATGCGTAGTCCCCTATCGCCCGCAGCTCTCTTCCCAAACGAACGATTCTCTCGCAAGCGTTGGTGGAGTACAAACGTCCTCCCACAAGGTAACTGCCCTCCAGAGTAAAGTTTGACATGAGACTGACATTCTGCGTCGGCATCCCCATCTGCCAGTGTACATGTAGTGAATATCCATCATTTCAGAGACCGAATCGTTCGTTGTGAGCCGGCCAGAGTGGCCGAGCGGTTCTAGGCGCTTCAGTCTGGAACCGCGCGATCGCTACGGTCGCAGGTTCGAATCCTGCCTCGGGTATGGATGTGTGTGATGTCCTTAGATTAGTTAGGTTTAAATAGTTCTAAGTTCCAGGGTACTGATGACCTCAGATGTTAAGTCCCATAGTGCTCAGAGCCATTTGAACCATTTGATCGTTGTGATGTGATATGGAAGTTACTATAAACCAGAACAAAGGATAATCAGACAAAACAAAACATTCCGTGACCAAATGTAAACAAGACAACGAATAAAAATGCAAATATGAGATGAATTACACAACCACGAATCGCTACAGGGAATTCCTTTCACGTTTCCCTAATCAAGGATTTCCGGACCCATGTTAATAATAGCTTTCTGCAAAGTTTTCATGTAAAGAAAAAATCTCTCAAATTTCTGACACATTTTTATACACCTTGTACTTAATTATTACTGCTACTCTATAATTTCCTTGTTTGATGTGTCCAAATTATCATGTGCCTATAAGCCAATCCTCCCTCAGCCCACAATCCCTCCTCTCTCATCGTTAGAGACCCTGAAATTTATAAAGTGTTCTACATTGTTTAACAATCATATCAGATCTCTCTAATGAATCTTACTACAGATTCCTGCAAAACTTCGACTTACATCTATTGTTTCCTCCAGTATTTCCCGACAAAGCAATGCCTTTGGCACTATATTATTATTTTTTAATTAGTACATAGTTACTTGGCAGGCTTTAAAGGCTTTGTAGTGGTTCTGTATCTCCTTTTTTTTTCTACCGATAATCTAAGCATGACCACTGGCTCGTTGAAACTGGTTACGAAATTCTGAAATGACCATATGCTTTTGTCAAAAAAAGGTAAAAAATAAAAGAAAAAACGGAAGTTGTCGTTTCCTAGAGCTACGAGACGGTACATAGTTGACAGTGCTAGGTCAGTACGGAGGTTACTAAAGTACAGATATTCGTATTTTCGTTGCTGGGAGGTCAAAGTAAAGTTTACCGCAGATGAATAACGCAAACGTACCAATATGAGAAGGCAGTGTTTTGCAAACTACAGTCAGGAAATCTCTCTGCACACTATACCTCAGCGATACACTTTGTAAGCGAGTGTGGCTAGAGTGAATGAGAGGAGATCATAGAGGTAATGTTTTGTTTAGCAGTTTATTCTGTAGTGGCAAGGCATTTGTCAGCTTAGCAAGTGTGTCACAGAGGCAACGAGCCATTTATGCTCCCGTCACGGGCTGGAGTTAAATGAAGCATGAGTGGCTGGTTATTATCTACATAGCGTCTGGGCAGCCAGTCTCATGTCTCTTGTGTCAAGCAGACGCACATGAGAATAAGAAATACGGAAGGGAGCGACGTTACACTACAAGCCAGAAAAATTCATACGACACATAGTTGTGGACAGCTTAAATGGAACTCTTTAGAACGACATGTGTAGATTTAAGATATAAGAAGGCTGTACTTATAGAGTATGTGGCACAGGGCGAATACCTACCTATTAGCTTGCAACAGAAATGAGCTGCAATGTATGTGAACTACGAATCTTTGTATTCCTATTTGAAATAAATGGGTTGATGTAATTAACAGTGCGATGAATTTTTTGAAAGATTTCGTGTTGCCTTCAGCTGCCATTCAATTTGTTTCGTGTACAATTGTACAATTTCGGCCGTAGGACATTTTCCAGTATTTTATGGATGATTATTTAACAGTAACTTATGCCATGTATGTCGTTGCTCCTATGATTTCATGTTATGCTCATAAAATAAATCCAAGACGTTTTGCGCTATTTTAGGAGCACGTTACTTTCGAGCAGTTGTTAAAAGCCTATGGCAGAAATTGTACAATCGTATATTAAATAAAGAGAATGGTAGCTGAACGCATCACTAAATCTTTCAATAAATGGGTTAACTCGTAAATGAACGTCCAAACATTGTTTAAATATGTATTGCAAGCAGAATCATTGCATCAAGAGGAAAAAGTTTCAAGGGACGAAACTTATACCACATTTTGCTGGTCTGAAAATTGTTGAAATAATGTCACTGAAATGAAATGAAATGTGTGACGAGGGCCTCCCGTCGGGTAGACCGTTCGCCTGGTGCAAGTATTTCGATTTGACGCCACTTCGACGACTTGCGCGTCGATGGGGATGAAATGATGATGATTAGGACAACACAACACCCAGTCCCTGAGCGGAGAAAATCTCCGACCCAGCCGGCAATCGAACCCGGGCCCTTGGGATTGACAGTCTGTCGCGCTGACCACTCAGCTACCGGGGGCGGACAATGTCACTGAAAAATGGATGTGTGAAGCCATGTAACAACACAGTCTGCAAATCAGTTGCATATACGAATAAAAAATCTAACAGTTCTTGGAATACTGTCAGAACACAAGTAGAATAACAATAAATCAGAGCCTTCTTGATAAGTGCTAAGGTACTCCGTGGCAAACGAGAGAGCGCTGTCGTTACGGATTATCTTTCATATCAATGCCAAGTAACGGAGCCTTATGTAACCGACGAGTGCGTACCACGGGAAGAAACCGGCTTCGTAACTTGCAGCACTGTCAAGGACACTTCAGTACCACATCACGCATACTGCAGCATGTTAGTAGCAACCAACAGTCGAGATACACTACTGGCCATTAAAATTGCTACACCAAGAAGAAATGCAGATGATACACGGGTATTCATTGGACAAATATATTATACTAGAACTCACATGTGATTACATTTTCACCCAATTTGGGTGCATACATCGTAAGAAATCAGTACCCAGAACAACCTCCTCTGGCCGTAATAATGGCCTTGATACGCCTGGGCATTGAGTCAAACAGAGCTTGGATGGCGTGTACAGGTACAGCTGCCCATGCAGCTTCAGCACGATACCACAGTTCATCAAGAGTAGTGACTGGCGTATTGTGACGAGCCAGTTGCTCGGCCACCATTGACCAGACGTTTTCAATTGGTGAGAGATCTGGAGAATATGCTGGCCAGTATCAAGAAAGGTCCGTACAGGACCTGCAACATGCGGTCGTGCATTATCCTGCTGAAATGTAGGGTTTCACAGGGATCGAATGAAGGGTAGAGCCACTGGTCGGAACACATCTGAAATGTAACGTTCACTGTTCAAAGTGCCGTCAATACGAACAAGAGGTGACCGAGACGTGTAACCAATGGCACCCCATACCATCACGCCAGGTGATACGCCAGTATGGCGATGACGAATACACGCTTCCAACGTGCGTTCACCGCGATGTCGCCAAATACGGATGCGACCATCATGATGCTGTAAATATAACCTGGATTCATCCGAAAAACTGACGTTTTGCCATTCGTGCACCCAGGTTCGTCGTTGAGTACACCATCGCAGGCGCTCCTGTCTGTAATGCAGCGTCAGGGTAACCGCAGCCATGGTCTCCGAGCTGACAGTCCATGCTGCTGCAAACGTCGTCGAACTGTTCGTGCAGATGATTGTTGTCTTGCAAACGTACCCATCTGATGACTCAGGGATCGAGATGTGGCTGCACGATCCGTTACAGCCATGCGGATAAGATGCCTGTCATCTCGGCTGCTAGTGATGTGATATGAGGCCGTTGGGCTCCAGCACGGCGTTCCGTATTACCCTTCTGAGCCCACCGATTCCATATTCTGCTAACAGTCATTGGATCTCGACCAACGCGAGCAGCAATGTCGCGATACGATAAACCGCAATCGCGATAGGCTACAATCCGACCTTTATCAAAGTCGGAAACGTGATGGTAAGCATTTCTCCTCCTTACACGAGGCATCACAACAATGTTTCACCAGGCAACGCCGGTCAACTGCTGTTTGTGTATGAGAAATCGATTGGAAACTTTCCTCATGTCAGCACGTTGTAGGTGTCGCCAACCTTGTGTGAATGCTCTGAAAAGCTAATCATTTGCATATCGCAGCATCTTGTTCCCGTCGGTTAAATTTCGCGTCTGTAGCACGTCATATTCGTGGTGTATCAATTTTAATGGCCATTAGTGTAGAGGTATCATACCAATAGTAGGCGATTGCGCAAAGTCGGTCGATGGAATACTCGACAAAGAGGTTCAAAAATGGGTCAAATGGCTCTGAGCACTATGTGACTTAACAGCGGAGGTCATCAGTCCCCTACACGTAGAACTGGCTAAATGGTTTAAATGGCTCTGAGCACTATGGGACTCAACTGCTGTGGTCATCAGTCCCCTAGAACTTAGAACTACTTAAACCTAACTAACCTAAGGACATCACACACAGCCATGCCCGAGGCACGATTCGAACCTGCGACCGTAGCAGTCGCACGGTTCCGGACTGCGCGCCTAGAACCGCGAGACCACCGCGGCCGGCACACGTAGAACTACTTAAACCTAACCAACCTAAGGACAGCACACACATCCATAACCGAGGCAGGATTCGAACCTGCGAGCGTAGCAACAAAGAGATTTCACACATTTTTCTTATGTAGCGACATAAGTATTCATCGAGCAGCATTTCATAAATGACGTGATCAGCAGATTGACGTGTCAGTTTCACTGTAAAAGTAATTGATAAAGCATTTTACGCAGAAGACATCAGTCTTTAATATTACATAATATGTGTGATAGGTGTCCTACGAACCTTTGTTAATCACGGTTTCTTCCCAATATCTACACAGTTTTTGCTGATCGCACCTTTTTAAATATGAGCTCGGTAACAACTGAAATGCGCACTTTACATGTATCCTACTTGCTTTCAGCTGTATGAGCCCGTAGGGAAAAAGTTCACAAGCATAATATTTTAGACATGGACTGACAGTAGCCGCTCGGGACTAGCCGAGCAGTCTAGGGCGCTGCAGTCATGGACTGGGCGGCTGCTCCCGGCGGAGGTTCGAGTCCTCCCTCCGGCATGGGCGTGTGTGTTTGTCCTTAGGATAATTTATATTAAGTAGTGTGTAAGCTTAGGGACTGATGACCTTAGCAGCAAGTCCCATAAGATTTCACACACATTTGAACATTTGACTGACAGTATAGTTTCATATTCATAAGGAAGTTACTATAAGTACCAAACAGTTGCGGCGGTCTCTTGACCACGTAACATCTGTCTATTAAGAAATTTGAAGGAACTGAATAGTAATTAAGACGGGATGGCTGGACGTTAGCACTGAACGTCTCCATGACAACAAGGCCATCACAAGCAGAGCCCTAGCTCACTTGAAGAAAGAGCTAGCCAAAAATTCTCTAAGCAGTTGTCCAAGGAACCATCCTGCCATTTGCTTCAGGGAGTTAAAGAAACAACGAAAAACACTGTATGAGAATGGCTGGCATTGTAATTCGAATTTCGCACCTTCTGAAAACTAGTCCAGTATGTTTTGTCACTTTGGTGAACGTTTTAGTATGAACAGACTCTACGTACAAAAAGATGAAAGGCTGTTTTGAAAAGAGAAAACTTGTTTACTTCAAAGTACCAGCTAGAAACGAAAGATAACGTAGATGGAATACATCAACAGTCTTTATTAAGAAAAGAAAACCCAGGCAGAAGCACTGTAGAACAGAACATGAAGAAGTGATTGAGGCAGAGAAAGTACGTGAACAAGTGGTGCGATGGGTTGCGGAATTACAGAACTCTGCGATGACATGCGTTAGTACAAGGTAGTAAATGTGAGCAATCTCAAGGCTTGTACAAAAATAATGAAAAAATACTTATGTAGGATTTTGTGGTTTAGTATGATATAGAATCACAATTGCTGGTGAAAAATCAATAAATATTGAAGAGCTTATCGCACAATTCTATGACAATCACCATTGAAAACTGCCCTTGATCAAGAAAGGATCCAGGAGGCGTACAGCGGGAGTCACTGCCGTGCTACAAGACGAATTAGAGCCGCTCTTTTATGCCTGAAGACTGATTAGGAAGGAACATAAGGAACCTTTAGTACACACTCAGAGAGCCAAGCTGCATGAATCAGGGGACTTTCGTCTTGGCTGAAGACATTTATTTTAGGCTATGGCGAACACAAGTGCCTATTGTTTGTAAATGTACTTCTTCTGACTGCTTTCGAATTGACACTTTCTTCCAGCCTATTGCTGATCTACGCCCCTGGGATGTGCGACAAATAGCGCTAATGCGGCTGAGAAGAAATAACAATTCAATGTATACTTCATGGTAGCACACAAAAAGCTTCGTGAAATATTTTTCCTTATCTTCCAAAATTTTCAATGTCGTTACACTATAAGTGGCATCCGTTCGTATGGTTTTGTATCTGCAATTTCAAGAAGTAAGAGTATACACAAACTTCTGAATGAAGAATTTTTTTTCTGAATGTACCTTAAAATCTTTAAAATGAATCTTAGTGGATTTATTTCCTAGCTAAATGTCTCAGTTACTTTCTTATTTATGTAATCACGTCTAAGAATTTTCTTATATCTAATTCCCGCCACGTATTCGTTGAGTGTGCTCTGCTGGAATTGAAATTCAATTACTCACTTTCATGAACGTTTGTGTATCATTATAAAATAAATAATTCCATGTCTCCACTCCTTTGGGTTACAATTGAAACTGTAGTTGTCTACATTCGAATAAAGGTGAAAAGGTCCAATCTGTCTGTCATGGAATATTTCAGGGGTTTACTGTTCTACGCGGCTCAGCTGCCACAAGTGACAGATGAGTGTCAGAGAAACATTTTCCAACAAAATCATTTCAACTACCTTACCTAAAACTAACTGACGTACATTTCAGTGTAACTCATTTATCAAACAGATCATTCAAATAGCTGTTTCACCAGAATTGTTGTTTTCTTTCAGTCCGTTTTGGGCTCATGTATGGATTAGAATGAGGCGTTACAGATAACTTGCGTTAATTTTGCAGCGACATTCTGCAAATTTAATTCATTACTACTCATAAAAATATTCGCTGCGGACAGGATTCGAACCTGTGCGGGGAAACCCCATTGTATTTCGAGTCCAACTCCTTAACCACTTTTTTTTTTTTTAATCTCATTTTGTTCGGTATTGTTCGTTGCATCTGCTCGGGCCGGACGTCGTAAGACATCCGTTTAAGTTCGTTGTTGATCGATTAACCACTCGGACACCGCAGCTACGCAACGTTCGTGTTAGAAACTTCCAATATCACGACCTGTGGCTGAGCTTATTGTAATGACATTTCAGTAATGTTCTAAGTGTAGGTGGTACCTTTTATTTGCAACACGTGATATTTGGCCATCTCACGAGTCTTCTGAGTCTGAAATACAGTTGGTTATCCTCTGGAGCTCCGGTAAGGAGGCCACAAACTGGTTCTGCACATGGGGACACCTTGACCTTCCTCAGCAAACAACGGTTCCCCTAGCGAATTCAAGCAAGGGTTGCAGGAAACACTGACTTCATAATTGCGGAAGAGTTTATTTATTTATTGAGATTTGGTTTCATTAACATACAGTCAATCATAATGGCAGTGGAGTAAAGTATCGTAATAACAAGTAGCGGAAATGCCACGCATAATGGTTTAAGACAGTGGACTCTTTCGTGGGATGATGCAAACTAGACTTTGTGTATTTAGATTGCGGGATACTGAACTCGCCAGACGGATGTAACATTATGGCATTTTTGCACATATCGGTCATGGTACTAGAGCTACAATTCAGGCGACATCGCATTCTGGACAGGAGCATTTTCATGTTTATACAGAAAGCCAGTAAAGGGTAGAGCAATCAGTCCCACGTTGTGTTTATTGCATATTTAGATTTCGGTCACTGTATGGCCTTCTTCAGTGCAGTAAATGTAAAATACAACATTAAAACCACTTGTATATGCACACAGTCCCAACTGGACTCTTCACGTCAGAAGTTGATTTCACAACGTGACTACGTGCCTATATCAGTGGGTTTAATGCTTCAACTCAAATTTACTGCACTGAAGAAGGCCATACAGTGACTGAAATCTAGATATTTAGTAAACACCATTTGCGACCGATTGCTCTACCCTTTTATTAACTGAAATTAATAAAGTCAGAGCGCTTCTAGGCGCTTCAGTCCGGAACCGCGCGTCTGCGACGGTCGCAAGTTCGAATCCTGCCTCGGGCATGGATGTGTGTGATGTCCTTAGGTTAGTTAGGTTTAAGTAGTTCTAAGTTCTATGGGACTGATGACCTCAGATGTTAAGTCCCATAGTGCCCAGAGCCATTTGAGCCAATAAAGGCACTGGACGCAACTGTTTCTCTGTAGAATTAAGTCTGATATACAGAAAAGTTCGATTTCACGCTGTTGCTAAAGTATGAGAAGTATATTATATTGTAAAATGTTACCATAAAACATCTTCTTTCATTTTTCCGTGTACGAAAATCAGGTAAATACCACTGAACAATCGTACCACCTTAACCAAATATCACTGGGGTCAGTATTTAGGTCACGACTCCTTCGACAGGTTTCATGCTGTACTCTGTTTGTTCTAGCTTGCACTAATCTTTTATACTGTACGCACTACATCTTACTTCTATGATCTCTTTTTTTTACTGTATTCTAGTCTTTCCCCTCTACTTCCGGCGTCAAATTAACTTTTTTTTTGATGCCGTAACAGATGGATCATTAATCTATCCATTATTGTGGTAAAAAGTGTCCCAAACACTTCTTTTTAGGTCTTCTTTATTTTGGACTTTATCTGTCCATTGAATTTTTAACAATGTTATATAGCACCACATTTCAAATGTCTTCTCTGCTTTACTAATGGTCCACGTTTCACTTCCAAACAATTCTGTGCCCTATACGTACACTTTCATTAGCTGCTTCCTTTGTTCCACGTCGACATCTACCATCACCAGAGCTGTGACGCAATGGCAACTCACGGAAGTACTAATTCGTGCGCGTGCTCATGGTCCCCACTGTTACGTCTGGAACACCTCACGTGCCGCAACTCACTTTGTGACGGTCTCATATTCCTGAGTACCACAGATTCTAATTCAGTCACGAACTGCTGCAAAGAGTTCCACATCTCATCGGAGAATGTTGACTGGAACCGGATTTCACAACTTCATAGTGCGGAGTTGCAAGGCCACACAAAGAACAACTTGTACAGGTGTCGGCCAAGAGTTCTCCACGTCCTGGAGGAATACTTCTCTTGTATGAATCGTTATAAGCCTTAGTGGTCACCAAGTTCTGATCGAGCAGTTGTTACAACCAAGATCGTCTTTACAAAACTGTTGGCATCGAAACCTGACCGTCGCCCAAAAATAGATAATGCTTTACTCATTATTCCTGACATAAACGAACTGACAAGTATCAAACACATGCAAGCTTCTAGTCCAGGAAACCGTTGATTACCTTCTCCACCTTCCGCAATATTTCAAAACTATTACTGAATGTTATTCGAGAGATGGTCCGTCACTTCATTTAGAAAAATACACAGTTCATTCATTCCTGTACAAGACAAGATCTATAATTATAAATAACAATACAATACGTGGGAAAGAAAATGTGTAAATCTGACTGTTCGAAATTCGTTGATTTGCACCCTGGTCAGAATACGAAATGAAAATCACATATTAGTTGTTCTCAAACACTTGAGATTAGTATTATTTCCTCTATAAGTAACTGTTGACTTTCGTGAAGAAAGCATCACAAAATTAACTTGTTGGCATATTTCCATTTACTCATATCATACTGAGCCCTCTTCTGTCGTAATACCATATACAGACGCAATGTATTGATCAAAATTCCGTGAGATTACTATTCTAGAAGAGTCAAACCAATATACTGCTATTATACTGTACGAAATACTGCAACCAGCCACACGTTTTCTTGAAATGATTTTATCGTACCGTTACTACGAGGGCGGTTCAGAAAGTAACCTCCGATTGGTCACAGTGCGGGTTGTGGGGGGAGTAGCGACGCCATCTGTGCGTTCACGCACTCAACAGGTCAGTCGGCATCAAGCCGTGGTCGAGTGAACGTCGTACCTGCGCTAGTTTAGTTTTTGTGGCAGTTTGAAATGTGTGCTGCAATAGAAAACCCCGCCAAATGTGAAGTGCGTGCTGTCATAAGGTTTTTTACAGCCAAAGGATATTCTGCAGCAGCTATTCATCGTGAGCTTTGTGCCGTGTACGGACCAAGAGTTATGAGTGAAGGAGTTGTCCGTGAATGGGTACGTTTATTTAAAAGTGGACGAGAAAACGTTCATGATGAAGAGAGGAGTGGTAGACCATCATTGGTGACTGACGAACTCGTTCAGACAGTTGATGCAAAAGTTCGTGAAAATCGACGTTTCTCAATGTCGGAGTTGTCTACTGGTTTTCCACAGATTTCTAAGACTCTCTTGTACGAGATAGTGACAGCAAGATTGGGTTACCGTAAGTTCTGTGCACGATGGGTGCCCAAAATTCTTACCGACCACCACAAAACTCAAAGAATGGCCTCTGCATTAGACTTTCTGTCACGTTATGAGGACGAAGGAGAACCATTGTTAAACAGAATCGTGACCGGTGACGAAACCTGGACTAAGTACGTGAACCCTGAGACAAAAGAACAATCAAAGATGTGGGCACATTCAAATTCGCCTACCAAACCAAGAAAAGCCTCGCAAGATTTTTCTGCCAGAAAACTGATGGCAACGGTGTTTTGGGATGCCGAAGGGGTGTTGTTGGTTGAATTCATGGAACGTGGTACGACCATTAATCAAGACGTGTACTGTGAAACAATAAAAAAAGTTACGACGGGCTATACAGAACAAACGCCGTGGTATGCTGACTTCCGGTATCGTTTTTTTGCTCGATAACGCCCGTCCTCACTCTGCTCGCAGAACAACGGCCCTTCTTGAGTCCTTCAAGTGGGACGTTATCAACCATCCACCTTACAGCCCAGACCTGGCGCCAAGTGATTATCACCTCTTCATGCATTTGAAGAAATGGCTCGGGTCACAGCGGTTTGATGACGACGAAGAGCTCAAAGATGCGGTCACAGGCTGGCTCCAGGCACAAGCGGGTGATTTTTATGCAGAAGGAATTTCAAAGCTTGTGAAGAGATACGATAAGTGCCTCAATCGCTATGGAGACTATGTAGAAAAATAGTGCAAAGATGTAGTTGTAAGATGTATATATTAAAATATTTTTATTTAACTTGGTGTATTTTTTTAAATCAACCGGAGGTTACTTTCTGAACGGCCCTCGTAGTTTCGGGCCTGAGTCCATCGTCAGATGGTAGCGTTGACTTCTTTGCAAGTTTTGCACTTGTCCTAAATTTTGTGATGCGTAATTTACAAAAGGTCTTACATTTTCTTCCCTAAAATTTAACAATTTTTATTACATAGTTTTACACCTTTATGTACTCTATACATTGTATTTACTTCCTGAAAAGCCCTCCTTTCCATATTATAGGACAGAGGTTTGATTTTCTCTTACAATACACACTGGCCCGAAACTAGTAACGGTGTAATAAAATCATTTCAAGAAAACTTTTGACTGGCTGCAGTATTTCCCACGGATTTATTCACGTAGACAACCGCGGTGTTCTCCATCCAAAATGGATAAAATAACGGCAATATACTGCTTCCTCCTACGTATATTTTGCGAAAAGAGTGTGAAGGTAAAATTAGGAAGATTCGAGATGACACGGGTTCTTTCCAGCAACCGTTCTTACCCGCGTACCATTTGCTACCGGGGCTAACAGGAATGGTGGAAGTGATAGTGGTAACAAAGTATCTTCCAGAACACACTTTAAGGTACCTTGCAGAGGATATATGGTAATTTCTTAACTATAGATATAGAAAGGTATTTTCTTCTTTCCTTTTCCTCGGCTGTATCCCGTATCTTCACGTGATCAGCATCTGACTCTAGATTTGACTGTGTTAGTGGCCGGATGCCTCGCCTGTCGTGGCCCTTCGCCCCTCACCCTCCACCCTTCCCCCTTCAGGACGGAATTTGTGTGCCTCATCTGTCTGCGTCTAGTGTTATCCCTCGTGAATATATGAGAGTGTTGTCGAAATGTTTGTGAATCACTGAGTTCGGGTGTGGTAAACCGCCTAAAAGACACAACGGATTCACTGGCACACGTACCGTGGTCGTTAATCCGCAGGGAGGATTTGATCGAGGGACGGCGCATGACCCCACCCCCCCCCCCTCTCCCTCCTCCCGCAAGCGATGTGCTAACGCGGGCAGCTACTCGGCGGGTCAGGCATAGAAGACATATTTTACAGAAATATTTCTGGTGACCATCCTCAACTTCGAGTAGGTAACTGTTTCTAAAACTGGGCTTACCAACAACATTCTCATAACAGATATACTCTATCGTGAACTTCGTTGTAAAGCATCAGAAACAATTCGAAAGTAATAGAAGCACTGATAAATATAACACTAGGAAGAACAACAGCCTCTACTGTGTGCGAATTAAGCATATTAATCCTTAAGAAGGAACAAACTACATAGCGAGTTGTTGTATATTTGATTCACAGTATATACAAAGAAACTAAGCTCAAAATTAAACGTAATAACGTCGCCTATACACGAGCCACAGACGCTTGTGAATATTAAAATCTAGGGTTCGAGCATCAGCCCATTATAGTTTTAATTTAGTACCACGTCTCCACCTTGCAGGTGACGCCCAGTCTGTGACAAACATAAGACAAGACATAGGTCCGCCGTTTGGCAAAGTCACCCCAGAAGTAAATCAGTGATAGCAAGCCCTCGATACACCCCAACCAGGTGACAATCCTCTTTATCAGAACAAAAGATGAGCCGGTATGTTGGAAGACGCTCGCTTGTGACGGTCGGCTGTTTCACACGTGCAGCGTTTAGATGCCGAGTTGGATACCTTTGTGTGTGAAGACTTGAGGACCATTACTGATAAAACGTGTATGTGTCGGAACGAGAAAGCATTACAGTTACCTAGTGAAATCTGTTACAACCTCATTTAACACGCACCAGTTCGATAACTCAATCACCAATTTGTCAAAAACAAACAAAAATTACTACT
The DNA here is from genome assembly GCF_023898315.1 of Schistocerca nitens. Lineage (NCBI taxonomy): Eukaryota > Metazoa > Arthropoda > Insecta > Orthoptera > Acrididae > Schistocerca > Schistocerca nitens. The sequence continues at coordinate 1,003,757,748 of NC_064614.1, forward strand.
GAAAAGCTCAAATGTCTAAGCGAAGGGATCACATAAATACGCCCTTTTCCAAAAGCTCTGATGCGTAAATATGAATAAATAGATGCGGTAAAATTTGGCATCTAGATCGCCCTAAGGAACAATGTTCAAAAAGCATTCGATAATTTACGATTCAAAAAAGATTTCTGTATGCAGTAGCGCACTTTAGTGCCGTAAAATTAATACGCTAAGCAAGTCCATAATGGGAATAATTTCCAACCAATGCTCCAAAACTTAACAAATCATGTAATATAGTATTTTTGAACAAAAGTGACCACCTCACTAACATCAGTTCCTTAATAATAGTCCGCAGCTGCCGGCCGCGGTGGTCTCGCGGTTCTAGGCGCGCAGTCCGGTACCGTGCGACTGCTACGGTCGCAGGTTCGAATCCTGCCTCGGGCATGGATGTGTGTGATGTCCTTAGGTTAGTTAGGTTTAAGTAGTTCTAAGTTCTAGGGGACTGATGACCACAGCAGTTGAGTCCCATAGTGCTCAGAGCTTTTGAACCATTTAGTCCGCAGCTCGTGGTCGTGCCGTAGCGTTCTCGCTTCCCACGTCTAAGTTCTAGGGGACTGATGACCATAGATGTTAAGTCCCATAGTGCTCAGAGCCATTTGAACCATTTTTGAACCTTAATAATAACAACTATCGAAAGATCCGAGGGAAGATTTAACAAGCAAGTGAAAGATGTTGCAAAACGACCAAAGGGCGCTATTTATGAATCTAATTGTTGGATACACTCTATGGCTAGCAGTTGTTTCGATTTGCCTCAATTACAGAAAGGAGGCTTTTGAATTTCTTTCTGTAGTGTCGTCGTTTGCCGCTCCACTTTATATACTAGCGGCATACTAGATTACAACATCAGAAAGGAATTAAAAATAAGTCGTTATCAGAAACTACAGGGCTCTGGTGGATAAAGATACGGCAGTTCCAAGCGATTCTAGTATGGTTTGATGGCAATTGCATGCATTGATATTGCAGTATTAGTACTAACGTAACGAAATTTGCCGCCCTCTTGTGACCTCTTCGTCTGTTACATATGCAAACAAATGTGCTGGAGTATTTATTCTTTGTGATAGACACCTACGAGGTGATGAGAAAATATATATTAATAATTAGATTTTGTCAATGAGCAGAAATTTTTTGCTGCATTGTGTAACATATCATTCCCTATTCTGTTCATACCAGGGTTCAGGGAAGTTATCATCCCACCCGGATTTTAGTAGACGCACGGATTTTATTCCTTTTGACTCTGACTCTGTAGATGGACGCACCGTTGGGACGTCCTCTTGCGTGTTGGGGATGCAAGAGTTGGCACCTGATGGATTCGGCTTTGTACTAGCTGGAGCTGACAGGATGTGTAATACAGAAAGACAGATGCGCAGTATGTGTTGAGTGTTGTGGCTGGAGATGGCTACGCTGGCTTACGGGCTAGTTAGTTTTCCATGCACTAAGCTTGTCTGCAGCGCTTGTTAAGTTCGAAACAAACTTGCAATATATCCTGAAAGGAAGCAGTACTTTTCCAAAGAAGTACGACTTGCGGAACAGATGTGAATGACTAAATTCTGATCATGAGACTGGGCGCTAAATGCCCAGTGTTCATACGTGCAGGAAGCAAGTCGTGGGCCTTCTGGGTCGGAAATAATGTTTAAAGAGGATTAGCTTTTCTTAAGTCCTCAGCTATAGATCGACAACTAGAGATCAACAAAGCAATTTTTACGATTCGGGAGGTGTGTAACAGCTTGAAATAGCGTCCCCATGCATGGGCGTAGAGTTCTGCTCAGTCATTTTCCGGTTTTCTAGTCGAGTACTGCTGCATTGCACGTACACGGCAGGCACGGCCCTTGTATAAGGTCGTGGAGCCATTACTTAGCTGGAGGTGGCGTTTGATGGTGACATATGATGAAGGCAGTAATCTTTATTTGCTTCCGTGAAATCCTGCAGAGTGCTGTTTTTTGTGTGACTTTGGACCTAGTGACTGTTATCCTGCTTTACCTTTGTGGAGGCAAAAAATGGTTGAAATGGCTCTGACCACTATAGGACTTAACATCTGAGGTCATCAGTCCCCTAGAACTTAGAATTACTTAAACCTAACTAACCTAAGGACATCACACACATCCATGACCGAGGTAGGATTCGAACCTGCGACCGAACGGTCGCGCGGTTCCAAACTGAAGCGCCTAGAATCGCTCGGCCACTGCGGCCGGCTGTGGAGGCAATCTGTGAAAGTTGAAAGGGGCGAGTTGCAGGTGATGTAATGACTTTTAGTAGTGTATAATTTTAACCCTGCCTCAGGGATTAAAGCGACAGTGGAACCTTTATTAAAACTGTATTAGAAGTTTACCACTGACGATAATTTATCCTGATCTGCCGATAATTGGTTACTGACTTACACGTGGAGCCAAATTATAAAATGGGCAACACAGTTACATTTAATATTCTTTGGCTGAGCAATGTATAACGTAGCCACTCATTAGGCTTATATCAGTGTTTTAACTTGGCGTGTAAAGTAATGGACAAAGTCATGAGTTTTATCCTAGTTTGCTAAGTACAGTATAACTACCGTTTGATCATATGACACTGGTAATTATGTTACTGTTTATTCATACCTTGATAATTATGTACAGGTATCTTTCGTTATCACTTTGTTTATATTTTTGTATCGTAAGTAAAGTAAAACTACTTGCTATCTTACACTGGCATGTCCCAGCAACCTTAATGTGCCCACTTTTATTCATCTGGTGAAAGTTGATGTTTTAGCGCACCGGAAATTATACGTCTCTCAGTATTTTCTGATCTGATTGAGTGTAATACTGGAACCTAACTGCGATTATCATTGGAAACTGAATTCAAGAAAAGTTACTTAATATTCTGCGATTATTACTAGGATCTGATTTCGAGGAAAGTTATTTACCACTCTGCGATTGAAATTCGAACCAAGTAAAGTTTTTAACACTGTGTTACATTTATATCAGTAACTCCTCTATATCGTCTATTTCGTTCGGTGTAAGTTGTATACGCATGCAGTGGTATTCAGGTCTTAGTCACCTCGAGCTGTGGAGGCGCTGTACTGTGTTTCGACGATCTTTCCTTGCGTTATTTTTGTAGGTAAATGGTTATTTAATATAATAGTGACCTACACTCGTTCTTTTTATATCATTAATTATTGTTTGAACTGATGTTTCGTTCTATAGAAACTTATATTGACACTGTTATTATCTTTAACCGAATCTGCGCACACTATGTAGGACTGTATAATATTCAACACTGTCTGAACACGGTTAACTGTGTCATTCTTTCTTCACGTAATTCAATAACAAGCATATCTGCTCCACTCTACAGGCATCTGCCGTCGTCTCGTGTCTCTAAGCCTCTTCTGCATACCTACCCGGCCCGACCGCTTCTCTGTCCACGTGTGGCGCCAGCTCGCGTCTGTTTTCCTACCTATTCTATCCCCCTCTGTCCAAGCTTGGAGCCACCCGTATTATTGATTGTCGTATTGATTCTGATTTCTTATAAATGAAATTTTGATAAAGAATTACTATGAATGTTTATAAAATGTTCCTGGAAATTTTCTAAACTGATATGAGGTTCACGTTTTATGAAAATTTCACATTGTTTCACAGATAGTTTTTAAAACTGTAGAATACTCACTTGGATATATGTTCTGATGGTAATTTAGGCATATGTAATTATATTGGATAGTAGATACATCCCTTAATCTGATATGAGATGATACTACCCATTTGTACTACCACTGCGCCATCTGATGGACTTATATACACTATGTGATCAAAAGTATCCGGACGCTTGGCTGAAAATGACTTACAAGTTACTCTTGCAGGCATACGTTCAATCAGGTGCTGGAAGGTTTCTTGGGGAATGGCAGCCTATTCTTCACAGAGTCCTGGACTGAGGAGAGGTATCGATGTCGGTCGGTGAGACCTCGCACAAAGTCGGCGTTCCAAAACATCCCAGAGGTGTTCTGTAGGATTCATGTCAGAACACTGTGCAGGCCAGTCCATTACAGGGATGTTATGTCGTCTAACCACTCCACCACAGGCCGTGCATTATGAACAGTTGCTTGATCGTATTGAAAGATGCAATCGCCATCCCCGAATTGCTCTTCAACAATACGAAACAAGAAGGTGCTCAAAACATCAATGTAGGCCTGTGCTGTGATAGTGCTACACAAAACAAGAAGGGGTGCAAGCCTCCTCCATGAAAAACACGACCACACCATAATATCACCGCCTTCGAATTTTACCGTTGGCTCTACACACGCTGTCAGATGACGTTCACCGGGCATTCGCCATACACACACCCTACCATCGGATCGACACATTTTGTACCGTGATTCGTCACTCCACACAACGTTTTCCACTGCTCAATCGTCCAATGTTTACGCTCCTTCCACCAAGCGAGGCGTCGTTTGGCATTTACAGCGTGATGTGTGGCACATGAGCAGCCGCTTGACCATGAAATCCAAGTTTTCTCACTTCCCGCCTAACTATCATAGTACTTGCAGTGAATCCGGATGTATTTTGGAATTCCTTTGTGATGGACTGGATAGATGTCTGCCTAGTACCTTCTCCAACGGTCTCTGTCAGTCAACAGACGAGGTCGGCCTGTATGCTTTTGTCCTGTACGTGTCCCTTCACGTTTGCACTTCACTATCACATCAGAAACAGTGGACCTAGGGATGTTTAGGAGCGTGGAAATCTCGCGTACAGACATATGACACAAGTGACACCCAATCATCTGACCATGATCGAAGTCTGTGAGTTCCACAGAGCGCCCCATTCTGCTCTCTCACGATGTCTAATGACTACTGAGTATGATGATATAGAGTACCTGGCAGTAGGTGGCAGCACAATGCACCTAATATGAAAAACGTATGTTTTAGCGAGTGTCCGAATACTTTTGATCATATAATGTATCAGTAAGAATGTTTACGCTAGGCTCCGTCAGTCGTAAAGTGGCGCAAAAATGTGTGTACATAGCTGTCATTTTAAAACTGATGTGCTGGCTTTACCTCACGATACCAACATCGATATACATTGTATAGCACCACTTACTGTACTGATGGAAGAGATTTTGTAATGATGTAAACGTAGGTATGTTGCTATTCCATGGTTCAAATGGTTCAAATGGCTCTGAGCACTGTGGGACTCAACTGCTGTGGTCATAAGTCCCCTAGAACTTAGAACTACATAAACCTAACTAACCTAAGGACATCACACACATCCATGCCCGAGGCAGGATTCGAACCTGCGACCGTAGCAGTCGCACGGTTCCGGACTGCGCGCCTAGAACCGCGAGACCACCGCGGCCGCCTGCTATTCCATGCATTGTCAATTGAGAACATATTTATGTGTGCTTTTATGTTAGAAGTTGTATCCTAAAATTTTCAGTCGTATATTTTGCAGATGCGAAAATGGCAACAGAGAGTTGCCGAAGCCGGTCATCTACATTAATAAATGATTTTAGCGATCTTGGCAGTTGAGAATTTACTAAATGTTCATAATGCTACAGATCGACCCTTCGCTGTCGATGTCAGAAGGGATCCTTACCGTTGTCAACAGTATGTACCGTGCTTGAATGGAACAAGTTTCTTTGCAGACGAGATACAAAACGTATACCGTTGACATTTGCACTGTTGTGCAGATGTTATCAGTTCAGTATAAATAAAAATAAATGTGGGTAAGAAATCAAGAGAAATGCATTACTTTGTAGTCAGCTACCGTAGACGATTGGTTTCCTATACCAAAATATTCAGAAAGTATCCCGGAACTATCTCCGAAATTTTATCGATGAAATTCGAGTTCACCATGTAAATTATCATCTAGTGGATAACGTTCGAAGCTCCGTGAGATTATTCGCGGCCGACGCTGTTCTGTATATGAAGGCTGCAACGTCGGAGGACTTTAGCGAAACGCAGAAAGATATGGATAGAATGAACAATGGGCACAGGGACTGGCAGTTGAACCTGGATGTAAGTAAATGTAACGTGTTGTGCTTAAATACATAAGGGGATGCACCACTGATGAGCTGAACTTTCGGTGACAAATCCCTGGAGACAACAACTGCCATAAAATACCTAAGAGTAACCAACCGGAGCGACTTACAGTGCGGTGAATACATAAAACTAGTAGTAGGTAAAGCATTTGCCAGGCTGAGACTCATTGAGAGAATCTTCATTTGTTCTCATTTGATGTAGACAGGGACACAAAACAGCAGTGGCCTTAGCCCCCTGTAGCCCACACTGAAATCGAATTATTCTACGGTATTTTTTCCTGCCATTCTACAAAAGCCAATCAGTACCCTTAAGGAGTAGTAAGGGTCCCTCTATTAAATCTGTGTTAGTCACAATTCCTTCAGGAACAAATTAATGACCCAATGCATTGTGTCTTTTCACTTCCAGTACTTAAATGTTGTACGGTTTCGCCTTCCTCATCTCATAGTGTACATTTAGACACTTCTTTCTGTGTATCTATCGTGTGTAGGTGTTCCTTAGAGTTCCCATGCCCAGTCACTAATCCTACCATTTTAAATGTGTCTTGTTCAAGCCCAGAATTCAGAGCTTGGAACATGGCTTCAGCACCATTAGTTTGTGGTGTTTTTGTTTTTGGATTTACGCCAATATTTTACATGTTGCCTCCTCATCCAGCTATATTTTACCATCTCATTATCTATGGTTAGGACAGGTTCCGGTCCAATAAATGGAGTCGCCGCACTTGTTCTGGCCGGGCTATTAGTTTCTTCATTGCCACAGAGTCCTGAATGACCAGGGACCAGCCACATGTTTACCCTCTTGCTTTCCCCTAACCTCACAAAGGTTTCATGGGATTCTGTAATGATCTTTCATCTCTTTGTAGGGGCTAACAGACATGGTAGCACCTCAGTTGATCTCCTCAGCGCAAACCCTGGCAGCAAACATCTCTGCCTGGAATACCACAGCCAGGCTTCCTGGATAGACTCCACTCTCTACTATAGACTGTACCCCATGTATACCGGGCCCATCAACTTCGTCGTTTTCGACCCATCAGTAAATAAGAATGTCTCCTGTATGGCGTCGTGAATCTTTATTCTACTGCTCCGTATCTCCTATGGTTGCACATAAAGATGTACTGAAGTATCTGGAAGCAGTTGTATGGTCAGCCGGTAGTTCCTCGCCACTCCTATATTTATCACGTTCATTATACGAGTGTGAGATTCTAGATGTCCTTAAAGCTTATAGTCTTTTCAGATTCTTAATCTCTATTCCCATTTGCAACCTCAACTGTAATTCAAAGATATAATGGTGGCACGTTCAGCATAGCGTCCAACCAGAAGTGTTAGTGCTACTAATACCACCCGTTATGGCTAGGCAAGCCTATCTCTGCACTTAGTGAAGCTCCTTAGCAGCCACTTTCTGTTCTACTTTATACCACCATACTGTTGTCCCATAAGATATCATAGGTCTTATGACAAATTTGTAAATCCAGTACATGCTCTTGAGACTAAGTCCAAAGGCTTTTTTTTTTTTTTCAGGGCGTACTGGTGTACATAATACTGCCTTCTGACTTGGAACATACATTTTTACGTGAGGGTCCACGTTAGTAATAGGGTAAGAGCAGCAAGAGCCCGATTTTGATATCAAATTCATATGAAAATTAATTAAACTGATCAATTAATTACCCCCTGCTCAACCATCAGCCACACCTTCAGATGTCATGTTTTTTCCTCAGCAGGCATGTGGGCCCCACCGCCTCCACCTATCCACCCCAAACCCTCCCCTCCCCCACCTACCCTATTGGCAGCTATTTCGAATTTTCATAGGATTTCCAAAGTTTGGCGGTAATTCCGAATTTTGTCAGCAATTTCGACTTTTGGATGCGAATTTCTTTGTCCCAGGGCTGTGATGAAGTCCCACCTCGCCACACTCCCGGTAAATGTCGGGAAATTAAAAATGGTGGTGCCTTTCCTAAGGAAATCCTGGCCCTTCCAGGTGCAAAGCGTAAGTGCACATCCTAACACATGGTAGCTGCCCAGATGCAGGAAAGGAAGGTTAGGTTAGTGTACTTTATTTATTTTGGTTGGGAAGCTGGTTTAAATATTGATCTTAATTACATTATCAATCATAAAAATCGGTCCCAGTTACACAACTATACGCATAGTGCTACACAAGGAGTGCCTAAAATCGCAATACAGCTCAAAAATTGGTGATGCCGCACAACTGGTATTACCCTGAGTATTGGGTCTACACCCCAAAGTACCGTTATCGAAGATGGCGGCGATGACGTCATCCAAGATGGCGGCGATGACGTCAGCCAAGATGGCGGCCGTGACGTCACACAAGGTGGCGGATTTTGGGGGCAGTTCGAATTTTGGCAGAAGTGCTCCCAGAAAAATGGTGGGAAGTTCAAATTCCAACAGGATAATGCGTCACCACAAGAAAACTGTCGGGAAAAAGGGACATGTCTTTGTTATTTAACCAGTTTCAAGCATGTGTGTTCTCCACAAGCTCTAGAGCCCAACTGGCTTAGTTGATATTGTCGCCACCAGAGAGAGCCATCGTGATGTCATCCAAGATGGCGGATTTTGGCTGGAAGTTTGAATTTTGGCGGGAAGAAGGTGAATTGTGCTACCTCCACTAACCTAACCCCCAACCCCTACAAAATCGCGGGAAGTTCAAATTCCAACAGGTTAATGCGTTACTCCTAAGAAAATCGTTGGAAGATAAGTCACTTGACATTTCGCTGCTAATATAAGAAAATTTGCGGGAAGAAAGTCAATTGGGCTATCACCCGACCGCCACTTCCCACTTCCTCCTACAAACTGGCGCCAAGTTTGAATTCCAACAGGATAATGCAGCACAACGCTCTTATCTCTACTAAGGAAAGAAAATCGCATGAAAATAGCTCACTTGGCCTACCTCCACTAACCTAAGTGACCTGACCGCCACCTCTTCCTACGAACTTGCACCAACCTTTGATTTTGGCGGTAAACAAAATTCAATTCCCATATCTCTACCAAGCTAGGAAAATGGCGAGAAACAAAAGACACTTGTACTACCCTAAGTCACCAGACTGCCACCACCTCCTAAGGATTCATGGGAAAACGACTTGGACATAACACTATATTTAAACAATTCCATGCAGGTGTGTTCACCACAAGGTCAGGACTCCAACTGACTTAGTACACATCACCACCACCAGAGAGCGCTCTCATCTATGATGTAATCCAAGATCGCGACACCCAGTGTGTCCACCACCATGAGGTCCAGAGTCTACTTCACATCAATTACACCAGAGAGCACCACCTTCACATCAGAACATGACACATGTACCGTTATTCAAGATGGCTGCACCTTGTGTATCCACCATGTGATGTAAGATTGTACACTTTACCTACCTCCACTAACCTAACCCCAACCCCAATAAAAATCATGCGAAGTCTAAATTCTCACATTATATTGCGTCATATCTAAGAAAATCGCGGGAAGATAGTTCACTTGTGCTTTCGCCACGAACCCAAGAAAATTGTGGCAAAGAAAGGATACTTGTACTAACCTCATCCACCCAATCGCCACCTCCTCCTAGGAACTGGCGCCAAGTTTGAATTCTGGCAGTAAAGAAAGATCACTTCTGCCTTCGCTACCAACGTAAGAAAATTGTTGCAAACGAAGCTCTCCACCACCACTGACCTAAGTCACCAGGCCACCACTTCTTCCTAGTGGCCCGTGGTAAAAGGGCTCAGCCTGCACTAGGCTGATGGAGAGAGGAATGAGTGTATTTATTTTGGAGCAATTTGTTTAGGGGTGGAGTATATTTATCCCAGAACACACGCTCTGACATGTTCCACAGCATACAGACCTGCAAACTACTCCTACATAATTCATGTATAAGGCTCTACACATTCGCCTGCTAATTGAAAACCGTCAAAAATAACCCATTGCACAGCCTACAGAGCCGGCAGGTGTGGCCGAGCGGCTCTACGTGCTACATTCTGGAACCACGAGACCGCTACAGTCGCAGGTTCGAATCTGCCTCAGGCATGGATGTGTATGATGTCCTTATGTTAGTTAGGTTTAAGTAGTTCTAAGGTCTAGGGGACAGATGACCTCAGATGTTAAGTCCCATAGGGCTCAGAGCCATTTTTGAACAGCCTACAGACATGCCAACCACTCCAAAATAATGCTATAAATTTACGTCGAGATAGCCAAACAAATCTTAAATAATAATAATAATAATAATAATAATAATAATCCATCTAAAACACTCTGCTTGCTAATCGTCAACTCTCGAAATCATACACGAGTCATTATTTAAACAATTAGAGGCAGCACCACAACGAAATGTATTCGCCACTGAGTCCATATTCCAACTGACTTATTTCACATCGATGCCACTAGAGGACTCCGTAGTGACCCAAGTACCTCAATCTAAGATGACCCCACCTAGTGTGTTCACCACGAGCTCCAGACCCCAACTGTCTTAGTTCATTTCGTCACCGCCAGAGGATGCCACCGTGACATCAGGTGATCACGCAAGTACACTTATCCATAATGGCGGCAAACAGTGTGTTCTCCATGAGGTCTAGTAGTCAGTACCACCAGCAGAGAACGCTGTCGTGCTTTTTGTGACGTAAACCAAGATGGTGAGGGAAAACGGCCCAGCTTGCTCTGGACTGCTAGGGAGAGTAAGAATGGAGTGCACTCTATTTATTTTCTAACAACTTATTTAACTGGGGAGAGTAAGGATGGAGTGCACTCTATTTATTTTCAAACAACCTATTTAATCATAGAGTATATCCACACAGTGATAGAAAATGTGTTTGGCGTCACAATACACAGTCTGCAGACACGCAAACAACTCCTAATTTCATTGCAGACCTCCAAACTGCTCCTAAATAATACAACACAATGATGTGTAGACACACTAAGTACCCGCAAACTGTTCAAATAGCGCATATCAAGGCCTACAGACCCGCTCCCAAAATATTGCAATTAACGCGCGCAAGCACAGTCCGCAGCCCTCCTGTCCATTGAGTACACAGGAGGTAGCGATAAGTGATGTATCCCTCAGATGTCAAACCATGCACAGCCCCTGCACGGCTTACGCAAGCATGAGGTGGCGGCACCTCCCATTCATACGTTAACACCTGAGAAATTCCGATCCAAATACGTGTTCACCTACACACACATGCTGATGTGATCGGGCGGGAGCGAAACGGCGAGCTGCAGCCGAACACATGGCCGGCCGCTGGTGGCCGAGCGGTTCTGACGCTACAGTCTGGAACCGCGAGACCGCTACGGTCGCAGGTTCGCATCCTGCCTCGGGCATGGATGTGTGTGTTGTCCTTAGGTTAGTTAGGTTTAAGTAGTTCTAAGTTCTAGGGGACTTATGACCTCAGCAGTTGAGTCCCATAGTGCTCAGAGCCATTTGAACCATCTGAACCGAACACATGCCAAAGTTGTATATAGGCGCCGTTAATGACCGGGCGTTTATTTACAGAGTGCGCACCCTACGTCGCGTTTGACTCACACTTCACCGCGCTTAACTACATACTACCGCGAAGTGAGGCAGCCGCATCTCGGGCCCCGAGTCAGCATCGTCGAACACCGGTGACAGTTGCATTCCAAGCAGCGCTCGCGCCAGACTCATATGCCAGGCATCTTCAGGTGCCACTTGTCTCTACCACTGAAGGCAGGTCGTGTTGACATACACACACGTTTAACCACACTTAGCTACACAGCACTCCTGACTCGCAGAGAAACGTCTGCGTGACGACTCGCCATCTAAAACGCTCTCAACCTTATTCTTACCTCACATCGCTCTTTAAAAAAATAACACCCAAGTCAACCTCTCAGAAATTGTATAATGTCCCAGAAATAGTTAACGCCCACTTTCTAGATGTCTCAGGTTGTGTGCACAGAAATTCTTCCCATAACAGAACTTGTTTACGAAAATAACATCGAATCCACTCTTCCCAACGGTCCTAACATGGTACCCTTCCAGCTCTCAACAAACGCAAAACGCAAACGTACCCTCCTATATCCCACCACAATCAATCGAGCATTCTGATTCGCTCTTATCGAATTTACCTGCCGAATTAGTGATGCAGCTGGTATCGAAGCACGATCCGCTTTTTCTGCCGAGGCTTTCTGTGCTTATTTTGCACAGACCGCTAAATTGCACTGACAGTTGAACATGCAAAATTGCCTACAATGCAGAGGTTAACTAACATCGTTGTCCCCGCGTGATATTCGTGAATGAAAAATGGAAGAGGGGGAAAGATAGCGGTGTGAGGAGTACCCTTCGCCGTGGCTGTGGGAGTGTAGCGATACCGGCGGCGCTGACCTGGTGGTGAGGTCGTCGGTGAAGGTGAAGGCCTGCCCCCAGACGCTGCGGAAGTAGGGCGGCACGGCGCGCAGCCGCAGCGCCAGGCGGTTCTGGTCGGCGACGCGCAGGCGGCGGCGGATGCGAGACAGCGCCACGGCCAGGCAGGCCGACTGGTCCACCCAGCGCCGGCCGGACTCGCCCAGCTCCTCGGCGCTGAGGCGGCCGCGCCGCGCCATCACCACGTGGTACAGCTCCAGAGCCGCCGGCGACGTCTTGTCCTGCGGCACATCCCCTCACACACTCTGGAGCTACAGTCGAGTCGCGGCAAGCTGCTCCCTGACAGCCGCAGTGAGCTGGCCGCGCCAACTTAGCGAGCCTACCTCAAACAATCACGTAACGCGAATTTGTGAACATCTCTATGGCAGCGCCTCAGTGTTGGCACAGCTCTGTAGATGGCTGTTGTTTTCAGTTAGTGGTTGAAAGTTGGCAACAGCGCTGCTAGCTGTGAGCGATCATCTTAAGCACACTCAACTACACTACTGGCCATTAAAATTGCTACACAAAGAAGAAATGCAGATGATACACGGGTATTCATTGGACAAATATATTATACTAGAACTCACATGTGATTACATTTTCACCCAATTTTGGTGCATACATCGTAAGAAATCAGTACCCAGAACAACTTCCTCTGGCCGTAATAATGGCCTTGATACGCCTTGGCATTGAGTCAAACAGAGCTTGGATGGCGTGTACAGGTACAGCTGCCCATGCAGCTTCAACACGATACCACAGTTGATCAAGAGTAGTGACTGGCGTATTGTGACGAGTCAGTTGCTCGGCCACCATTGACCAGACGTTTTCAATTGGTGAGAGACCTGGAGAATGTGCTAGCCAGGGCAGCAGTCGAACATTTTCTGTATCCAGAAAGGCCCGTACAAGACCTGCAACATGTGGTCGTCCATTATACTGCTGAAATGTAGGGTTTCGCAGGGACAGAATGAAGAGTAGAGCCACGGGTCGTAACACATCTGAAATGTAACGTCCGCTGTTCAAAGTGCCGTCAATGCGAACAAGAGGTGACCGAGACATGTAACCAATGGCAGCCCATACCATCTCGCCGGGTGATGACGAATACACGCTTCCAATGTGCGTTCACCGCGATGTCGCCAAACACGGATGCGACCATCATGATTGTTTAAACAGAACCTGGGTTCATCCGATAAAAACATTTTGCCATTCGTGCACCCAGGTTCGTCGTTGACTACACCATCGCAAGCGCTCCTGTCCCTGATGCAGCGTCAACGGTAACCGCAACCATGGTCTCCGAGCTGATAGTCCATGCTGCTGCAAACGTCGTCGAACTATCCGTGCAGATGGTTGTTGTATTGCAAACGTCCCCATCTGTTGACTCGGGGATCGAGACGTGCCTGCACGATCCGTTACAGCCACGTGGATAAGATGCCTGTCATCTCTACTGCTAGTGATACGAGGTCGTTAGCATCCAGCACGGCGTTTCGTACTACCCTCCTGAACCCACCGATTCCATATTCTGCTAACAGTCATTGGATCTCGACCAACGCGAGCAGCAATGTCGCGATACGATAAACCGCAATCGCGATAGGCTACTATCCGACCTTTATCAAAGTCGGAAACGTGATGGTATGCATTTCTCCTCCTTACACGAGCCATCACAACAACATTTCACCAGGCAACGCCGGTCAACTGTTGTTTGTGCATGAGAAATCGTTTGGAAACTTTCCTCATGTCAGTACGTTGTGGGTGTCGCCACCGGCGCCAACCTTGTGTAAATGCCCTGAAAAGCTAATAATTTGCATATCACAGCATCTTCTTCCTGTCGGTTAAATTTCGCGTATGTAACACGTCATCTTCGTGGTGTAGCAATTTTAATGGCCAGTAGTGTATATGATGCACGCTTGATGTCCCACGACGAAAGCATCTACACTGAGGTGACAAGTCATGGGATAGCGATATACACACACACAAATGGCTGTAGTATCACGTGCACGAGGTATAAAATGGCAGGGCATTGGCAGGGCTGCATTATCACTCAGGTGATCCATCTGAAAAGGTTTCAGACGTGATTATGCTCGCACTACTGTAATTAACAACTTTGAACGCGGAATAGCAGTCGGACCCAGACGCATGGCACTTTCCATTTCGGAAATCGTTAGGAAATTCAATATTCCAAAATCCACAGAATCGAGAGTTGGCCGAGAATACTACATTTCAGGCCTCATCTCTCATCACAGAGAACGCAATGCCCGACGGCTTTCATTTAACGACCGAGAGCAGCGGCATTGCGTAGACTTGTCAGTGCTAACAGGCAAGCCACACTGCTTGAAATAACCATATAAGTCAATGTGGGACGTATGGTGAACTATCTATTAGGACTGTGCGGCGAAATTTGGCGTTAATGGGCTGTAGCAGCAGACGACTGACCCAAGTGCCAATGCTAATAGCACGACATAGCCTGCAGAACCTCTTGTGGGCTCTTGAGCATATCGGTTAGACCCTATGCGACTGGAAAACCGTGACGTGGTCAAATGAGCCCCGATTTCAGTTCATAAGAAGTGATGGTAGAGTTAGAGTGTGGAACATACCCCATGTGGCCATCGACCCAAGTTGTCACAAGGCAGTGCGCAAGCTGCTTGTGGCTCCATCATGATGTGGGCTGTGTTTGCGTGGAATGGACTGAGTCCTCTCGTCCAACTCAACTGGTCATTGACAGCAAAAGGTTATGTTCAGCTAACTGGAGACCACTTGCAGCCATACCAGGACGTCATCTTCCCAAACAACGAAGAATTTCTGTGGATGACAATTCGCCACTCCACCAGACCACAATCGTTCACGACTGGTTTCAAGAACATTTGGGAGAGTTCGAGCAAATGACTTGGCCACCCAGATCACCCAAGATGAATCCCATCGAAGATTTATGGGACATAATAGAAAGATCAGTTCGTGTACAAAATCCTGCACTGGTAACACTCTCGCAGTCGGGTGGTTATAGAGACGGCCTGGGTCAGTATTTCTGTCGGCGACTTCCAGCGAGTTGTTGAGTCCATGCCACATTTAGATGCTACATTTTGCTGGGCAAGAGAAGGTCTAGCTCGATATTAGATGTCCCATGACTTCTGTCACCTCCGTGTGCTTTTGAGTTACTCACAGACATTAAAGGGATCTGGGCCCAGAAAATGACAAAATTATTTTGGGGTCAATTTTTGTGTCATATAATAAGAGACTACCACCTTTAAAATGTAAATTCTAACTATTTTTATTTCCAAATATGTCCTCACACAGGTGTGTCACAAAAGGTTATCTGAAATAATCTGTCATATATTTTCAGTAATTCCTCAACTAGTACACTGCCTGAGAAAAAAGGGAAGCACCCTGAAGGCTGAAAGAGGGGGGGGGGGGGGGAGAGGAGAAACGAAATGAAGCTTTCCGGGCTGAGACAGTACGTGATGTTATTTCAGTGATTATAAATCAAGGATCAACTGACTTATCAGATGACGTTGAACCCCCTCTGGCGTGGACGTGTGCACCAGTCTGGCTGGCCATCATAGGAGTATCCTCTCAATAAAGCAATTGTTGTAAATGGTTCTTGAGATACTGAATAATGGCTCTGGGTAAGAGATTCAGTTCGAATTCATTCCACACGCGTTTAATTCGGGCAGATGTGGGCATCTAGTGGGGCACAGGAAAGCACCAGCATCACGCAGACAGACTACACAGATACGTGTCATTTCTGGACCATCAGTGTCCTGTTGAGAAATGACACCATAATACTGCACCACGAGAGGTTCGCGCCCACCAATCAAGTAGTGCACCGATACGTCTCATCATTGATTTTCATTTATTTCACCAAAATCAAGTGGTGGACTGACGCATCTCATATATCGTTGTTTTTGATTCTATTCATTAAAATCTGTATCACGTACTTATCTGTCAATGAATATCTGATGCTGATAATATGGGTAATATCAGTGACTGCGAAGATTGAGCTGCTAACACATGCTATAATTTCCCTCTACTTCTGTAGCTAACTGCACGTTCTCTACTGATTGTGCTGTATGAATCTGCACAGTCTTGGATAGGTCCTCAGAGGAGGAAGCAGGGGCCACTGGCGGCGATCCCCTGGAGATCTGTAGGCTCAATAGGTAGCTTGTAGGGACTAGGCCGCTTGGAGCAAGGGCAGTGAACCGAACTCCGGCCAAAAGGTAGGCGTTTGTCGTCCGGCCCGATGCTGGCGGGGCGCGAGTAACCGAGATTGCATCAACCGCAGCTACGCGCTGTGCGGCTCTGGAGTCTGTTTAAAAAGGCCCAGTATAACGAACCGTGTCCCACATCCAGCCAGTGCAAGTCTGTCTCTCTGCTCAAAGAACACCTGGTTGAAGGGGTAAACTTTCCCTAGAAAAACGGAGGGTACCGGTCTGGCTGGGAGGTATTCACCCATACTTTCTCATTCGAAACTCGGCAGGTTGTTAAAAATCTTTTCTTCTCCCCTCGTGGGGTAGTACGTGCGACAGCCAAACACTACTGAAAGCGGAGTAATGACTTTTTTTTCTTTTGCAGTGAGGGAAGCAAGCCCTTCGGGTGTTCTAAAACATATCTCAAAGTGGCAGCTCAGGATGCTGCCTTCTAGAAATTTTGGATATGGGAAGACAGCCCATTACGCAACATAAAAAGATAACTGAGAAGTGGGACTCTGTCTGGTGTTCGGTTTTCTCAGCATTATTTGCGCCTAAAGCAGCTCGTTGGATAACTTATATTTCCTAGATGGGGTGTAGGACAGCTGTTTCAAAAAATTCTCACTGGCCAATTTTTAATGAAGCCGTCTGATTCGTGAAATATTCTTTTATGCACGTTTCTGGAGAACATAGAGCAAATTTAGACTTATTTGGACACTCTCGATGAAGATGCTGGAGCAGATGCTTGTGGCTTGGGGAAAGGGAAAGGCAGACGTTCTGACTTCGGAGGCGTGGCAGAGGCGACACTCGTATTTCTGTAGGTCAGCTGATCACACGTTGGTGTTCACTATCGGCTGGCAGGAGAGTCCACTATAAGCATCACTTAGAGCTCTGACTCATCAACCATGGTGTGATTATCTTGCAGCACAGGGCAACTGAAAGGAAAGAGCTTAGGCGTTTTTCGATATGTAGCTTCTAAAGCTGATTAGGTTCCTTTACTGAACATCAGGCCAGGGATTTTGGATTTCATCCATTACCGAGCAGGCTTTGTCATTTGCATGCACAATCTTGCTAATCTTTCTAGGCTTGGTTTGCGTCTTAGAATGAAACACTTGCGGGCAGCCGATATTTGTGACTTAACTTTGTTCTGTCCGAGATCTCTCAATCAATACCAGCTGTGACCTCTCACGACTCAATGGTTCTCCACATCACGACATTAGTAGTAACCGCGCAGTCTAACCGCAAAACATTGAAAAATGGGACTTCTCACCAGGTTCCTCCTCCATAATCGCTGACAGTGATAAACCGGGATACTGCAGAACTACCATGCTCCACTCAACACAATGTGACTCCATTTGTCAGCAATCCATGCTTCCCAATCTTGGCACCACTCCAAACACCACTAACTGAATTGGGATGTCAACAGCAGCCTATGGATGGGACGGTAATTCCTTAGTCCGTACGCTGCTAACATCTGACAAAAGGTGTGAGATGAGACAGAACGTTGTCAGGAGTCTTGTATTTATTCTTGGATGGCAGATGCACATGTGAAGGGTTTGACCAGCTGGACAAATGGAGACTCACAAAGAGGCCTCTGACAAACTGTCAGGTGCTAATAACGTTGTCTCACACAAGTATGCACCACCTGCATGTTCTTCATAGTGATCACTCATTTTCACTGTTTACATCCCTTATATTATAGCCTTCCGGCGTAAACATGAAGAACGCTAATGCAATCTAGTGGCCGTTCTACTTGTCACAGGGCACTGCAGCTCTAGTCATTTACATACCGACTCATGGTGTCCACGTGTACAAAGTGATTTTTAACATCTTGCTCTGTCTTTTGCGTGATGCACCTGCTTTGTCAAGTAGTGTATATCTGTGGAATACGTCCCACAGTTGGCTTACCTGGTACTATAGGCAACTGTTTCTGCTTCAGACTGCGGAACTCAAGAATAATGCCATATATTCCTTGATACTTTGTGAATTAGTATAGTGCCAACATGGCACTGTTCACGATACTTGGATCAGAATGACAAATTCATTGACAGTTAGAAAGGTAAAGGGGTGATGTTATTGGCTGACCGTTACCGGCATGCCCACTACGGCTGTGGAAATCAATATGGGAGAGTGCTGTACAATGGAACTCTTTTCATACTTTGGCCTACAGCCAGCACTGTAATAGAAGTTTCATATATTTTCTTATTCCAGTTCGAAATGATAGCTTTCTTCTGAAATGACTAAAATTACTCCGGAAGAGTGATGTTTTTTCTAAATGTGAAAAACTGCTCCAAGATACAACATTGTCATATACCTAGGAACAAATATTCTATTCAAATTTAAAAATGTTCCATTCGAGAAAAAGCTTGTCAATACCGTATTCAATGGTGTAAGTGAAACTAAGTTAAACAGTATTATCAAAAGCCAATTTACAAGCAAAAAACATTTTGAAATATAAACACTGGTAACTAACATAAATTTTCATTTTTGAGACAGGGAAAATTGGTTTGAGTCATTACATAAACTCAGTTCATTTTCAAATATGGCAAAGAGACATTCTGTTTCAAGGTACAAGATGGTGCACAACTAAGGAAGCAAGGCTTAACAGTCCATACATTATCGTAGTAGTTTTAAAAAGATTCAGAACTTGACTCACAATAAAACTCTGTAGCTGACGAATTAACAATATCCTATAAATAGCTTTGGTATGCAGGGGGTCCGTAAATGTATACCCTAATTTCAAATCACAAATTTTAATTATATTCATGATGGTAACGATTTTCTTTTTTTTGGGGGGGGGGGGGAGGGCAGGTCTACTAGGAAAACCATGAAATTTCTGTACACTTGTCTCTCATTCAAAGCTTTCGCCACAAGGCGCGCTGTGTGAGCTATATTGTAAAAACGACTTCCCCTCAGGAGAAACATCAATGTTTTAAGTGGTTAGTGGAAACCAAATCACCGATTACTCTGCAAAGAAAGTTTATGTTCCATAATGGAAGGAAAGCATTTGATGTCAAGTTAATTGGAACATGGATGGAAACTTTTTTGGGAACGTGGTCGTTTCTCAAACAGCTATATAGATATTTTTACATAGATTTGGTTTAGAACTCTGCTTTTCGTGCGTTTGCGGCATCTTGTCTCCTATGTCGGTTCCTCTGGTTCCGCGCATGCGCTGTTGAGCGTTCTTATTCTGTGTGTGTTCCACTAGTGGACTGGCCGCAGTTCCTATGAAAATGTGCCGCATTTGACCGGCAAGCTCTTTTAGGTTAGGGAACTCTTTTCCACACTTATGATGTCACTTCTTATTCAACAATTTCCGTTTTGTGGGTTGTGTACTGTATGACGCCAGTTTTGTGCAGGAATATAGGGAACTTCTATTATATGCCCTTACAGAGTTTTCGAAGACACACAAATTGAAAGATCCGTACTCGTCACGTGCTAATCAATATTCTATCAATGCGGTACATATTGGTTAAAATAGTTCTAATTACTATTATTGTGTCTACTACAGGACAATAGTTCGTCACCTGAAGATGTGACTGCAATGTTTTGAAACTAGTCGTGATAAATAGCACCTGCGGATTTCATCAATTGGAATGTATTATCACACCTGTGGTTGTCCCTCATACCAAATGATTTGATCCGTATCTTTTCCTGTCCACCCTTCTGAACGATTTGATGAATGAATCACTCTCTTCTAAGTCGCTTGGGGAAACAGAGAGTTAACTACAGTAAGTATGACAACAGAACAGCACTCATATAGTCGATTATAGCAGGGAACTTGGGTTAGGTCATGGGCGTATGATTTCCGCCAAAACACCTGTAAGCTTGGGTTGTCACTAGGTCATGGGCTCGTTCTGCCCTACACGTTACATTAGGACGCGACCGGTAAAAATCGCCAATCGGCAAGCATTCGTGTTCCGAACGAGTAAGTATAACTGCTTGCTCTGTAGGGTTTACTTTTACATTTTGGTATCACGTAACGATTCGAGTTCTTTCAACACATAGCGAGGCTTAATCTCGTTATTTCAGCAGTGTGAGTCGATAGTGTGTTTTGCGATTACATTTTAGATTTCTGTTATCTAATTTTACTCGACAGAGTGTTTTGCGACTACATTTAAGATTTCTGTTATTTAATTTTACTGTACAGAGAGCAGTTTAGTAGGGAGGGCTTTGACCAGTACAAAATGCAGCAACGAGTAGCTCTATACCCGGGATGGATGAACTCTCTATAGGCACAATTAAGTTTTTACGGATCCCTCAGTGCATGAGTCCTACTCGCTCTCGGTCAACTTTTTACTTATTAACCAGTCCCCCTCTCTATTGAATCGCTTTGTTACAAATTTATACGCGTATTTGTTCACGAGGTTTTGGGAGATCATCTTCTCCAATTTTCGTCATTTTTACGGTTACATACCTCAGTTCGTAAAAAAGGAACACTTATACGGTCGATTTGTTGTCTATCCGTCTGTCTGATTCTTGTGAACCCTTTTTCTCAGGACCGGGTTGACGTGTCAAGTTTAAATTTGTCGAATACTAAGGTCCACGGCGGTGTAAGAAGTTTAAGCTTCTAAATCAGTGTAGTCAAGAAATACGGCCATTTTGATACTTGTAAACATATTAATCGATACCTATAGCGTACTTCCCGTTGACCTAGAATCATGACACTTGTCAAAGAGCAAGATTTCGAAGAACAAGTACAGGAAAAAATATGAAAATTGTTAATACAATATGTGATCAAAACTATCCAGATGCCTGGCTGAAAACTGTTCACAAGTTCGTGGCGCCCTCCATCGGTAATGATGGAATTCAGTATGGTGTTGGCGCACCCTTAGCCTTGGTGACAGCTTCCACTCTTGCAGGCATACGTTCAGTCAGGTGCTGGAAGGTTTCGTGGAGAATGGCTGCCCATTCTTTAGGAAGTGCTGCACTGAGAAGAGGTATAGATGTCGGTCGGTGAGGCCTCGCACCAAGTCGGCGTTCCAAAACATCCCAAAGGTGTTCCATAGGATTCAGATCAGGACTCTGTGCAGGTCAGTCCATTACAGGGATGTTATTGTCGTGTAACCACTCCGCCGCTGACCGTGCGTTATCAACAGCTGCTCGATCGTGTTGAAATGCAATCGCCATCCCCGAATTGCTCTTCAACAATACGAAACAAGAAGGTGCTCAAAACATCAATGTAGGCCTGTGCTGTGATAGTGCTACACAAAACAAGAAGGGGTGCAAGCCTCCTCCATGAAAAACACGACCACACCATAATATCACCGCCCTCGAATTTTACCGTTGGCTCTACACACGCTGTCAGATGACGTTCACCGGGCATTCGCCATACACACACCCTACCATCGGATCGCCACATTTTGTACCGTGATTCGTCTCTCCACACAACGTTTTCCACTGCTCAATCGTCCAATGTTTACGCTCCTAACACCAAGCGAGGCGTTGTTTGGCATTTACAGCGTGATGTGTGGCTCATGAGCAGCCGCTCGACCATGAAATCCAAGTTTTCTCACCTCCCGCCTAACTGTCATAGTACTTGCAGTGAATCCTGATGCAGTTTGGAATTCCTGTGTGATGGTCTGGATAGATGTCTGCCTATTACACATTACGACCCTCTCCAACTGTTGGCGGTCTCTGTCAGTCAACAGACGAAATCTTCCTGTATGCTTTTGTGCTGTACGTGTTCCTTCACGTTTCCACTTCAGTATCACATCAGAAACAGTACACCTAGGGATGTTTAGGAGTGTGGAAGTCTCGCTTACAGACATATGACACAAGTGACACCCAATCATGTGACCACGATCGAAGTCTGTGAGTTCCACGGAGCGCTCCATTCTGCTCTCTCACGATGTCTAATGACTACTGAGTATGCTGATATGGAGTACCTGGCAGTAGGTGGCAGCACAATGCACCTAATATGAAAAACGTATGTTTTTGTGGGTGTCCGGATACTTTTGATCACATCGTGTATGTAATTATATATCACGAGAAAAATATTTTTGTCATTTTTTATTCGTATGTCTGTCTGTCGGTCCTTTAAGACCGCTTTTCTCAATAACGGCTAGTCGTATGAAATTCAAATTTATGGCACGAACTAACTTCTACGTCCCCCTGGCGGAGTGAAACAATTTATCTTTCAAGTCAATGCAATCCAAAGATATGGCCATTTACGTCATACATTTTGATACTCGCAAACTTACTCATCAACTCATATAAGGTAGCTCCCGTTGATCTACAATTATGAAATTTGGGAAGAAAAGAAGATTCAGTACAAGTAAAAGGAAAAATCCGAAAATTGTTAATTGTGATTATATCACATAAAAGATCGTTTTTCTGTTAAAACTTGCATTGCATTCAACTTCCGTCAAAAGTATAATAGAAAAATATTATTGCAAGCAAACATAAAATGTAACTTCCTGTCATGTTTTAGTAAGTTAATAAAGCATCTTTTATTAAATCTTTTCTCTCTACTATATTAACCAAAGTCCCTGTACGCTTCTTTTTGAGCGTCCATGCTAGTCTCAGGAATTACTGCAGAGTTTGATACGGTCTTGGAATTCCCGTGACCGATGTCTTGCCAATATCGATAATTGGAAAAAAATCATTGAGATTCTCGACTCCTGGGATGGATGAACTCTCTGCATACATAATTAATTTTTTAAACCTCCCTGAGTTCGCGAGGCCTACTCGCACTTGGACAATATTTTTTCACATTAAGCAGTATTTTACACTTCGGTTCTTTGTTTGTGTATCTGCGACGTGGCATCATGGTCCGACTGAATTCATCCTAACAATGAGTTGATTAGTGTAAAGGCTAAAACCTTCAGTGAACTAATTTTGTCATTTGTCTTTTGCTCGTTTGACATGTGTTTTCCTGTGTTGGACATAGTCTTGGTGGGAATTCCACGACAAGTGTTCCTTACCAAATATATCCATCACGTGGCGGTGTATCCCTTCATGTAATCCGTGAAATTATGTGCAGAACGATTAGCAGTAGGCATTAACAGTATTTTTCATTTGTTATTTATAGACTTGAATGCACTTTTTGTACCATGACACCGGGTCTGTTACGTCCTGTGTTCTCCCTGCTTCTCTTCCCGTGGTCTTAATTGTACTCTTTTGTGACATTTATATGACTGCAAGCAATTCATATTGACTTGGTCCTATTTCATGCATTTCACATGTCTCAAACCATGTTTTCCATAGTTCTCAGAGTCCATTCGCTTTGTTTTGTTGTCTGTGTTAAGCGATCTTTTAGCTGCATGAACGCAATGAGAGGCTGTTAAGAGAAAATTACCGTCTTTTGTGAATTGTGAGTATGTTAGAAGCCATACGCCTCGTTCCTTGTGAATAGCCATGGGAGTCGTAGGTTTTTAATCGTAAATAAACTGTCGTTATCCATCTTTTCTTGATACCCGACGCAATTCCATACTTGATACAGCTTCGTAGACTCAAGGAGTTCCAACGACATGATTTGAACATAGTTTTAGCTAGGGAATGAAACTGATCTGTAATAATGAACCCCACGTCAGTCCTTGTGTTGCCACTTTGCTTGTGTCATAATATATCCGAATTATCCCTTGTACTTATTATCAGTACTAATGGTTTTATTGGGTCTACGTAAACTCATAAAGTAGGACTATGCACACAAGTCCAGTAGATAATGAACGTAACGCTAGGACAGAAGACTAACCGTTTTCTGGCAGAGTCACCCTTGCCTAAGATGTATTGTTTTTATTTCCATAGTATATCTTCATTAAATACGCCCCTTCCCTCGCCGCTTTTATCTCGCTTCTCTCCTTAGACTTTGTTTTGATTTACATGGACAGTTTTTTTATTAAAACCCCCCATATTACTCCTGTTTACGATTACTCTCCAGGACACGTCAGCCAGGCCACGTTATCAGGTTGCACCGGATGTGGCGTTTCATTGCTCACCATTCCAGCGGCGGTGTGCGCATGCGCGTGACTGCTCTGGCACCCTCCCCGTACTTACCTGCCAGCGGGGCCGCATGTGCGCTCGAGATATGAAGTTCTGTCGCGTCGCGGACTTCTGCAGCTGCCGCACCAGCTCGTCGCTGCTGCAGTACGGCAACTGCGGACACATCGTGCCATTTGTTCAGCGCCTGCATCCGTGCTACCATCAGAAACTCAAGCAAAATGAAGAAATAAAGACACATTCCCGAAACAGGGTGCCGTATTGGGTATAGTACTAGATACAACTTAATTACAAGAAATATGGCGTACAACTCCGTCCAAAACATGTAAATACACTATTGGCCATTAAAATTACTACACCAAGAAGAAATGCAGATGATAAAAGGGTTTTCATTGGACAAATATATTATACTAGAACTGACATGTGATTACATTTTCACGCAATTTGGGTGCATAGATCCTGAGAAATCAGTACCCAGAACAACCACCTCTGGCCGTAATAACGACCTTTATACGCCTGGGCATTGAGTCAAACAGAGCTTGGATGGCGTGTACAGGTACAGCTGCCAATGCAGCTTCAACACGATACCACAATTCATCAAGAGTAGTGACTGGCGTATTGTGACGAGCCAGTTGCTCGTCCACCATTGACCAGACGTTTTCAATTGGTGACAGATCTGGAGAATGTGCTGGTCAGGGCAGCAGTCGAACATTTTCTGTAACCAGATAGGCCCGTGCAGGACCTGCAACATGCGGTCGTGCATTATCCTGTTAAAATGCAGGGTTTCGCAGGGATCGAATGAAAGGTAGAGCCACGAGTCGTAACACATCTCAAATGTAACGTCCACTGTTCAAAGTGCGGTCAGCGCGAACAAGAGGTGACCGAGACGTGTAACCAATGGTACCCCATACCATCACGCCGAGTGATACACCAGTATGGCGATGACGAATACACGCTTCCAATATAAACAGAACCTGGATTCATCCGAAAATATGACGTTTTGCCATTCGTACACCCAGGTTCGTCGTTGAGTACACCATCGCAGGCGCTCCTGTCTGTGATGCAGCGTCAAGGGTAATCGCAGCCATTGTCTCCGAGCTGATAGTCTATGCTGCTGGAAACGTCGTCGAACTGTTCTGCAGATGGTTGCAAACGTCCCCATCTGTTGACTCACGGATCGTGACGTGGCCGCACGATCCGTTACAGCCATGCGGATAAGATGCCTGTCATCTCGACTGTTAGGGATACGAGGCCGTTGGGATCCAGCACGGCTTTCCGTTTTACCCTCCTGAAGCCATTGATTCCATATTCGGCTAACAGTCATTGGATCTCGACCAACGCGAGCAGCAATGTCACGACACGTTAAACAGCAATCGCGATAGGCTACAATCCGACCTTTATCAAAGTCGGAAACGTGATGGTACGCATTTTTTTCTCCTTACACGAAGCATCACAAAAACGTTTCACCAGGCAACACCGGTCAACTGCTGTTTGTGTATGAGAAATCGGTTGGAAACTTTCCTCGTGTCAGCACGTTGTAGGTGTCGCCACCGGCACCAACCTTGTGTGAATGCTCTGCAAAGCTAATTATTTGCATATCACAGCATCTTCTTCCTGTCGGTTAAATTCGCGACTGTAGCACGTCATCTTCGTGGTGTAGCAATTTTAATGACCAGTAGTGTAGAAAATTTCTTAAGTTGAAACAAACGTTTCAAAAAAGTAAAGGAAAATAAATTTTCTTCTAAAATAGCAGTAATGTTAGTAAGTTACGTGGCTACCTCGACCTATCCTTTGCCTTTCCAGCAAAGTGGATTATGGATGGTGGTGTAAAGTTTCTGAGCATGGTGATCCGTCAGTCGGATGGGGACGTTAAGCTCGGTCGGCCCCTTGGTGCTATTCGCGAGTAGTATGCATCACCACCAACATGATCATTATCATCATCATCATCCGACGCTAACGTTACGCCACACTACAGACGCACAAGCGCGCGCGTGCACACAACACACACACACACACACATATATATATATATATATATATATATATATATATATATATATATATATATATATATATATATATGCGCACGCGCCTAAATTACTATCATCTACACGTATCCAGAATGAGATTTTAGCTTTGCAGCGGAGTGTGCGCTAACATAAAACTTCCTGGCAAAGTAAAACTGTGTGCCGGATCGAGACTCGAGGTCTCAAGTTCGAGTCTCGGTCCGGTACACACCTTTAATCTGCCAGGAACTTCCATCTACACGAATCAGTTAATTAAACACACAACTCTTAGCCTTGGAGAAGGAAAAGTACGTGTGGGCGCGAAGGACAGGTTCAAATGGCTCTGAGCACTATGGGACTTAACATCTGAGGTCATCAGTCCCCTAGAACTTAACTACTTAAACCTAACTAACCTAAGGACATCACACACATCCATGCCCGAGGCAGGATTCGAACCTACGACCGTAGCGGTCGCGCGGTTCCAGACTGTAGCGCCTAGAACCGTTCGGCCACACAGGCCGGTGAAGGTCAGGAAAATCTTTCCAATCAGGCGGCTGAACCTGTTTCGGATTCTCCCATTCAATCATAACATACAGCTTCATTTTTTACCTCTAACTGTCACGGACAGAATGATAGAAGGCAGTAGATTAAGTCATTTTAGTTGTAAACTTTAGTATGACCAATCAAAAGCTGCCTTACTATTGTTAACTTCTACATAATTTTTTCCAGTTTATTCAGATTAATCTTCGCTGGATACTATACATGCGGGAAAAGATATGATTTTAAAAAATGAAGTGTTTACATCTACAGCTATTTTCCAACCACATATGGTAACAGCAACGCATGGGTGCCCCATGAATTTCAAATAGTACAATTAGATATCAAATTTTTATTTAATATAGACTCAAAATTACTGAGTCATGTAATGTATTAAAAATCCATTTTCACTAACGAAAGTAGTTTAGAGCGTGTTTGGCAGTTAGTGTACCCAGCTTTTTTACGTCTGTGATTCCACTTCCGTCTGCATTTTACAAGTATGTAGGGTTTGGTATGAAGCCACGTTCTGAAAAAGAAGCTTCCTACTTGTTTTCAAAATACTTCTTAATATCTCTTTTGTTGCAGCCAGTAATCTAGTAAATAGTTGTTGGTTTAAGTCTTATAATGCCCAATGCTGTGTTACTTTTCAAAAATGTACCCGTCCAACTTTTCCCTACCAAGCGTTTTTTATCACAAAGCTTGTGAGGAACGTTATTTCGTTTTGCGAATTCAAAGGCACATCGTGTACAGTGTGTCCGTATAATTTGTAGCCTAACAGGTTTATCCTGTTGCATAACAGGAACTTATATTTAAAAGTGAAAGTGTATTTCGCTCTAAGTGGAGCTTTTTCTTTTTCTTTGATTTTATCTGAACTTGGAGGGTGCTGAACGGTATTTTCAACGTAGTGCTAGCAGCACTTACTGAATTTACTACTTCTGTAAATTGTTAAGCGTGTTTTGTTGTTTAATCTTTCTAACTTCCTCTAACCGTCTGGCTTTTCCAAATCCTCATCATTTGTTACAGACGCTGTATTTTACTCCCATCATGAATCGAACACATTTTTCACAATTTTGCCATAAGGGCGATCGGCGTACCCTACGCCTACTCCCTCGTCGCGATTTACTATGGCTACCCGTTTGCCACTGATTGAGAAAAATAACCTTACTATTTACTGAAATATAGTAATTATAATTAAAATATCGTAGGCTGTGTTGTCAGTCAATACTCGTTTCCGGCTTTCAGAGCTGGCATTGTTCTTACAATTTACTTCTGACTAATGCTGTTCATCACGAACGGATAAATCGATATATCTTCAATATATATCGTTGTCAATGAGGTGATATTATTTCCACCGACATAGAGATGTGTCTACATAAAAACATAAATTTCGAATGCCGATATTTATACTTTTTATTACATTTTTTCGCAATTTTCGGTAAATACTTGAAGTTGTTCTTTCGAAATAATAGTTGTTGTTGTTGTCTTCAGTCCTGAGACTGGTTTGATGCAGCTCTCCATACTACTCTATCCTGTGCAAGTTCTTCATCTCCCAGTATTTACTGCAATCTACATCCTTCTGAATCTGCTTAGTGTATTCATCTCTTGGTCTCCCTCTACGATTTTTACCCTCCACATTGCCCTCCAACGCTAAATTTGTGATCCCTTGATGCCTCAGAACATGTCCTACCAACCGGTCCCTTCTTCTTGTCAAGTTGTGCAACAAACTTCTCTTCTCCCCAATTCTATTCAATACCTCCTCATTAGTTATGTGATCTACCCATCTAATCTTCAGCATTCTTCTGTAGCACCACATTTCGAAAGTTTCTATTCTCTTCTTGTCCAAACTGTTTATCGTCCATGTTTCACTTCCATATATGGCTACACTCCATACAAATACTTTCAGAAACGACTTCCTGACACTTAAATCTATACTCGATGTTAACAAATTTCTCTTCTTCAGAAACGCCTTCCTTCCCATTGCCAGTCTACATTTTATATCCTCTCTATTTCGACCATCATCAGTTATTTTGCTCCCCAAATAGCAAAACTCCTTTACTACTTTACGTGTCTCATTTCCTAATCTAATTCATTCAGCATCACCCGACTTAATTTGATTACATTCCATTATCCTCGTTTTGCTCTTGTTGATGTTCATCTTATATCCTCCTTTCAAGACACTGTCCATTCCGTTAAACTGCTCTTCCAAGTCCTTTGCTGTCTCTGACAGAATTACAATGCCATCGGCGAACCTCAAAGTTTTTGTTTCTTCTCCATGGATTTTAATACCTATTCCAAATTTTTCTTTTGTTTCCTTCACTGCTTGCTCAATATACAGATTGAACATCATCGGGGAGAGGCTACAACACTGTCTCACTCCCTTCCCAACCACTGCTTCCCTTTCACGCCCCTCGACTCTTATACTGGCATCTGGTTTCCGTACAAATTGTAAATAGCCTTTCGCTCCCTGAATTTTACCCCTGCCACCTTTAGAAACTAAAAGAGAGTATTCCAGTCAACATTGTCAAAAGCTTTCTCTAAGTCTACAAATGTTAGAAATGTAGGTTTGCCTTTCCTTAATCTATTTTCTAAGATAAGTCGTAGGGTCAGCATTGCCTCACGTGTTCCAACATTTCTGCGGAATCCAAACTGATCCTCGCCGAGGTCGGCTTCTACCAGTTTTTCCATTCGTCTGTAAAGAATTCGCGTTAGTATTTTGCTGCTGTGACTTATTAAACTGATAGTTCGGTAATTTTCACATCTATCAACACCTGCTTTCTTTGGGATCGGAATTATTATATTCTTCTTGAAGTCTGAGGGTATTTCACCTGTCTCATACATCTTTTTCACCAGATGGTACAGTTTTGTCAGGACTGGCTCTCCCAAGGCTGTCAGTAGTTCCAATGGAATGTTGTCAACTCCCAAGGCCTTGTTTCGACTCGGGTCTTTCAGTGCTCTGTCAAACTCTTCACGCAGTATCATATCTCCCATTTTATCTTCATCTACATCCTCTTCCATTTCCATAATGTTGTCCTCAAGTACATCGCCCTGGTATAGACCCACTATATACTCCTTCCACCTTTCTGCTTTCCCTTCTTTGCTTAGAACTGTCTTTCCATCTGAGCTCTTGATATTCATACAAGTGGTTCTCTTTTCTCCAAAGGTCTCTTTAATTTTCCTGTAGGCAGTGTCTATCTTACCCCTAGTGAGATAAGCCTCTACATCCTTACATTTGACTAGCCATCCCTGCTTAGCCATTTTGCACTTCCTGTCGATCTCATTTTTTGGGACGTTTGTATTCCTTTTTGCCTCCTTCATTTACCGCGTTTTTATATTTTCTCCTTTCATCAATTAAATTCAATATTTCTTCTGTTACCCAAGGATTTCTACTAGACCTCGTCTTTTTACCTACTTGATCCTCTGCTGCCTTCACTACTTCATCCCTCATAGCTACCCATTCTTTTCTACTGTATTTCTTTCCCCCATTCCTGTCAATTGTTCCTTTATGCTCTCCCTGAAACTCTGCACAACCTCTGGTTTAGTCAGTTTATCCAGGTCCCATCTCCTTAAATTCCCTCCATTTTGCAGTTTCTTCAGTTTTAATCTACAGTTCATAACCAATAGATTGTGGTCAGAGTCCACATCTGCCCCTGGAAATGTCTTACAATTTAAAACCTGGTTCCTAAATCTCTGTCTTACCATTATATAATCTATCTGATACCTTCTAGTATCTCCAGGATTCTTCCATGTATACAACCTTCTTTTATGATTCTTGAACCAAGTGTTACCTATGATTAAGTTATGCTCTGTGCAAAATTCTACCACACGGCTTCCTCTTTCATTTCTCTCCCCCAATCCATATTCACCCACTATGTTTCCTTCTCTCCCTTTTCCTACTCTAGAATTCCAGTCAACCATGACTATTAAATTTTCGCCTCCCTTCACTACCTGAATAATTTCTTTTATCTCATCATACATTTCATCAATTTCTTCATCATCTGCAGAGCTAGTGTGCATATAAACTTGTACTACTGTAGTAGGCATGGGCTTCGTGTCTATCTTGGTCACAATAATGCGTTCACTATGCTGTTAGTAGTAGCTTACCCGCACTCCTATTTTTTTATTCATTATTAAACCTACTCCTGCATTACCCCTATTTAATTTTGTATTTATAACCCTGTAATC
The DNA here is from genome assembly GCF_023898315.1 of Schistocerca nitens. Classification (NCBI taxonomy): domain Eukaryota; kingdom Metazoa; phylum Arthropoda; class Insecta; order Orthoptera; family Acrididae; genus Schistocerca; species Schistocerca nitens. The sequence continues at coordinate 1,003,788,969 of NC_064614.1, forward strand.
ACCTGACCAAAAGTCTTGTTCCTCCTGCCACCGAACTTCACTAATTCCCACTATATCTAACTTTAACCTATCCATTTCCCTTTTTAAATTTTCTAACCTACCTGCCCGAATAAGGGATCTGACATTCCGCGCTCCGATCCGTAGAATGCCAGTTTTCTTTCTCCTGATAACGACGTCCTCTTGAGTAGTCCGCGCCCGGAGATCCGAATGGGGGACTTTTTTACCTCCAGAATATTTTACCCAAGAGGACGCCATCATCATTTAACCATACATCAAAGCTGTATGCCCTCGGGAAAAATTACGGCTGTAGTTTCCCCTTGCTTTCAGCCGTTCGCAGTACCAGCACAGCAAGGCCGTTTTGGTTAGTGTTGCAAGGCCAGATCAGTCAATCACACAGACTGTTGCCCCTGCAACTACTGAAAAGGCTGCTGCCCCTCTTCAGGAACCACACGTTTGTCTGGCCTCTCAACAGATACCCCTCCGTTGTGGTTGCACCTACGGTACGGCCATCTGTATCGGTGAGGCACACAAGCCTCCCCACCAACGGCAAGGTCCATGGTTCATGGGGGTAGGGAAATAATAGTAGAGCGTAATTTTACTTTCACTGTGCGAAGGGAGAAAGGAAAAAAAGCAGGGAAGTCGACATGAAGTGCTTCAGACAAATCTTATATGTGACGAAACCGAACGACGGACCCATCGGATACCTTTTATTGTGCCACTTACCTGAAGTTACCATTGTTAGGAAAGTGGTTATCGCCAAGCGTGAACGTGCATCATTTTCTTTTAAATACTTGCTCTCAGGGGGATAGGCATGCTGCTAGCTTCTTGATGTATAGAATATCCAATAACATATTAAAACTTAAGTATACAGCTCCAAAATCAGAAGTACATTTACAATGTGCAGCCGATATTTTTATACGCCGGTACATCGATATTTTTTCCGTCGATTTTTCGAAATGTTGAGACATTTTCTCGATATATCGAATGCCGTTAATTGCAGATTTTAAACATCGATATATCGGATTTAAAAAAAATCAACAGTCCTACTTCTGGCCTAAGGTATGTGGAAGTGCACATGATGTCAAAATAACATGAACCAATTTCAGTGAATGGTGGCTCATTTGGATGATCTTTCTTACTTAATAATACGTAGTTTTCTCTTCTTTTTTCTGTATGTTCATCTTTATAGCATCTCTTTTAAGACTTTTTTCATTGCTTTTGGCCTTCTTGCCATTATTCGCTTTTTGGAAATTTGTGGTAAGGTCGTATGGGACCAAACTGCTGAAGTCATCGGTCCCTAAGCCTACAGACTACTTAATCTAACCCAAACTAAATTACGCTATGGACAACACACACACCCATGCCCGAGGGAGGACTCGAACCTCCGCGCGGCTATCCCGCGCGGCGCCATTACATCAATATCATCTGCATGTGCCAGCACCTGCACTATTTTGTGCAGGATAGTTCCTCTTGTATTGATTCCGAGGCTATATTAAACAGAAGGCAGGCTAATGCATCTTCGTATCGTACTCTATTGCTTCTGGTCCCAGCAGTTGGCAACACATCCTGTAATTTAACTCGACTCCGGCTGCTTTCCATGATACCTTTACTAAGGCAATCAATTTGTTAGAAGTCTCTAACTATTCCAATGCTAGTTATTTCTCCCTTCTGTCCTCCAACAAGTGCTATCATAACCTCAGAACACATCTGAAGTCTATGTCGTTTTTTCAGGAAAATTAAAGTTATGATGTGTCAAGTTCAGTAATGCTGGCGCTAATACATAGTGCTGAAAGTTGGACATCAACAAACTTTTATGAAATGCAACCGATCATGTTTGAAAGGAAGATCTTGAGACAAGTTCTTGGGCCAGCGGAACGAAATGGTGTCTGGAGGAGATTCAACTATGAATTACCTAAGCTATATAATTACCCACACATTGTCAGCCACATTAAGATTAAAAAGCTCGAATGGACAGGACACGTAGTGAAAGCAAACGACAAAATGGTTAAGAACATATTCAGCGCAATACCTGAAGAAATCAAGAGAGTTGGAAGACCAAAACTAAGATGGCAGGAAGGTATCAGAGAGGACTTAAGGAACATTGGATTCAGAATTGGAAGAGTTCGTCACTAAACAAAGAATGAAATATTTTTCTGCAAAACGCTAAGGTTCCCGAAGGGCTGTCATGATGGTGATGATGATAATAATTAAAAATATACTACACTCTAGCTTAGTAAGAATGCTCACAGTACACAATGACTCCATGAAAAGGGCAGCAAATACAGATATTTACAGTGGCGTAAAAGTCACTATAAACTGAGCATAAGAGCACAAAACAAACAGGAAGATATAACATGGTAAAATTAATTCCAATATTAGTGCCACTGACTCTGTTAGTTCATCTAGTTAGTGAAAAGAAGAGTCAACCGATAAAAGCGAAAGGATAACAACTGCCTACCGGAGCTACCTCCCCCCACTCTCCCCTTTGACGGACAGCAGCCTGTCATGCTCTTTACAAAGCGGTTCAACAGCGCTACTAGTAGACGATCCCATACCTGAAAAAGGAGATATATGGAGGTACGAAACGCTCCTTGAATGAAGGATTATGAGTGTTCTCCTTATAACAACGCTGGTATTATCTCTAGAATTGAGATACGGGCACATTAATAGGGGGAAAAGACAGCGTCAGCACACTATGCGGGTTGCCTACATCAGAGGCAAGTATACTTTCATGGGCAAACCTGTTTATCTCTTTTGATTGACAGGTCCTTAACCTCTTGTGCTAAGAGGAGTATGACCCATTGAGGATAACTCATCCTTTCGATTGAGGGGCCCTTAATCTACTATAATTCGTTTCCCAAGAAACACACGTCCATCCCCCTCCCCCTCTTCATCCCCCTCCATCAATCTGGGAACTCCCCTCGCTCATAAAAGCACAGTTTTGATATCAGTTTGATTGACTAATTAAACCAGTCAATTAATTAACCCCTTCTACATCTATTTCTACGTGATACATTGCTATTCACAATAAATTGCCTGGCAGAGGGTTCAGAGAACCACCTTCAAGCTGTCTCTCTACCGACTCACTCTCGAACAGTGCGAGGGAAAAACGAGCACTTAAATTTTTCTGTACGGGCCCTGATTTTCCTTATTTTATTGTGACGATCATTTTTCCCCATGTAAGTGGGTGCCAACAGAATGTTTTCGCAATCGAAGAAGAAAACTGATGATTAAAATTTCATTAGAAGATCCCGTCGCAACGAAAAACGCCTTTGTTTTAATGATTCCCACTCCAACACACCTATCATGTCTGTGGCACTATGTACCCCATTTCGCGATAGTACAAAACGAGCTGCCCTTCTTTGAACTTTTTCGATGTCATTCGTCAGCCCCACCTGATGTGGATCCCGCACTGCACAGCAAAACTCCAGAATAGGGCGGACAAGCATGGTGTAAGCAGCCTCTTTAGTAGACCTGCTGCACCTTCTAAGTGTTCTGCCAATGAATCGCAGTCTTTGGTTTGCTCTACCCACAACATTGTCTATGCGATCGTTCCAATTTAGGTTATTTAGCTGAATTTACAGCCTTCAGATTTGTGTGACTCATAGCGTAATCGAAATTTACCTGATTTCTTTTAGTATTAATTTGAATAACTTCACACTTTTCCTTATTCAGGGTCAATTACCACTTTTCGCACCATATAGATATCTTATCTAAATCATTTTGCAATTAGTTTTGGTCATCTGATGACTTTACAAGACGGTAAATGACAGCATCATCTGCAAAAAATCTAAGACGGCTACTCAGACTGTCTCCTACGTCGCTTATACAGAGTGTTACAAAAAGGTACGGCCAAACTTTCAGGAAACATTCCTCACACACAAATAAAGAAAAGATGTTATGTGGATATGTGTCCGGAAACGCTTAATTTCCATGTTAGAGCTCATTTTAGTTTCGTCAGTATGTACTGTACTTCCTCGATTTACCACCAATTGGCCCAATTGAAGGAAGGTAATGTTGACTTCGGTGTTTGTGTTGACATGCGACTCATTGCTCTACAGTACTAGCATCAAGCACGTCAGTACGTAGCATCAACAGGTTAGTGTTCATCACGAACGTGGTTTTGCAGTCAGTGCAATGTTTACAAATGCGGAGTTGGCAGATGCCCATTTGATGTATGGATTAGCACGGGGCAATAGCCGTGGCGCGGTACGTTTGTATCGAGACTGATTTCCAGAACTAAGGTGTCCCGACAGGAAGACGTTCGAAGCAATTGATCGACGTCTTAGGGAGCACGGAACATTCCAGCCTATGACTTGTGACTGGGGAAGAACTAGAACGACGAGGACACCAGCAATGGTCGAGGCAATTCTTCGTGCAGTTGACGATAACCCTAATGTCAGCGTCAGGGAAGTTGCTGCTGTACAAGGTAACGTTGACCACGTCACTGTATGGAGAGTGCTACGGGAGAACCAGTTGTTTCCGTACCATGTACAGCGTGTGCAGGCACTATCAGCAGCTGATTGGCCTCCACGGGTACACTTCTGCGAATGGTTCATCCAACAATGTGTCAATCCTCATTTCAGTGCAAATGTTCTCTTTACGGATGAGGCTTCATTCCAACGTGATCAAATTGGAAATTTTCACAATCGACATGTGTGGGCTGACGAGAATCCGCACGCAATTGTGCAATCACGTCATCAACACATATTTTCTGTGAACGTTTGGGCAGGCATTGCTGGTGATGTCTTGATTGGGCCCCATGTTCTTCCACCTACGCTCAATGGAGCACGTTATCATGATTTCATACTGGATACTCTACCTGTGCTGCTAGAACATGTGCCTTTACAGGTACGACACAACATGCGGTTCATGCACGATGGAGTTCCTGCACATTTCAGTCGAAGTGTTCGTACGCTTCTCAACAACAGATTCGGTGACTGATGGATTGGTAGAGGCGGACCAATTCCATGGCCTCCACGCTCTCCTGACCTCAACCCTCTTTTCATTTATGGGGGCATTTGAAAGCTCTTGTCTACGCAACCCCGGTACCAAATGTAGAGACTCTTCGTGCTCGTATTGTGGACGGCTGTGATACAATACGCCATTCTCCAGGGCTGCATCAGCGCATCAGGGATTCCATGCGACGGAGGGTGGATGCATGTATCCTCGCTAACGGAGGACATTTTGAACATTTCCTGTAACAAAGTGTTTGAACTCACGCTGGTACGTTCTGTTGCTGTGTGTTTCCATTCCATGATTAATGTGATTTGAAGAGAAGTAATAAAATGAGCTCTAACATGGAAAGTAAGCGTTTCTGGACACATGTCCACATAACATATTTTCTTTCTTTGTGTGTGAGGAATGCTTCCTGAAAGTTTGGCCGTACCTTTTTGTAACACCCTGTATAGATGAGGAACAACAGAGGGCCTATAACACATCCTTTGGGAACACAGTATGTTACATTACTTCTGTTTTACACGATGATTTTTCGTCAGTTGCTACGAACTATGACCTTGCTGACAGGAAATCCCAAATCCAGTCACACAACCGAGGCGATATTCCATAGGCACGCAGTTTGGTTAGAATACGCTGGCGCCGAAAGCCTTCAAGAAATCTAAAAATATGGGATCAGTTTGACATCCCCTGTCGATAGCACTCATTACTCATGAGTATAAAGAGCTAGTTGTATTTCACAAAAACGATATTTTCTGAATCCGTGCTGACTATGCGTCAATAAATTGTTTTCTTCGAGGCACTTCATAATGTTCGAACACAGTATATATTCCAAAACCCTACTGCAAATCGACGTTAGAGATATAGTCCTGTAATTCAGTGGATTACTCCTATTTCCCTTTTTGGTATTGGTGTGACCTGACCAATTTTCCAGTCTTTAGGTGCGGATCTTGCTAAATATGGAGCTATTGTATCAGCATACTCTAAAAGGAACCTGACTGGTATACAATCTGAACCGGAGGCCTTGCCTTTATTAAGTGATTTAAGCTGCTTTGCTACGCCGACGATATCTACTTCTATGTTTCTTATCTTGGCAGTTGTTCTTCATTAGAAATCAGAAATATTTACATCGTCTTCTTTGCTGAAGGAGTTTCGGAAAACCGTGTTTAATAAATCTGCTTTAGTGGCACTGTCATCAGTGACTTCACTGTTGTTATCGTGCAATGAAGGTATTGATTGCGTCGTGCCACTGGTGTGCTTTACTTATGACCAGAATCTCTTTAGGTTTTTCTGCCAGATTCCGAGACGGAGTTTCATTGTGGAAATTATTAAAAGCATCTCGCGTTGAAGTACGCGCTTTATTTCGAACTTCTGCAAAACTTTGCAAAATCTAGGGGATTTTGAGTTGTTTTCAATTTGGCGAGCTTTATTCGTTGCTTCTGCAACAGCTATATAACCCGTTTTGTGTACCATGGGGGATCAGTACCATCACTTATTAATTTTAATTTTGTGGTATATATCTCTCAATTGCCGTCTATACTATCCCCGCGAAATCATTCCACATGTTTTCTACGCTTACATGATCAGATCGGAAGGAGTGGAGACTGTCTCTTAAAAAGGCCTTAAGAGCATTTTTATCAGCTTGTTTAAATAGATATACTTTGAATTTCTTTTTGACGGCTGTAGGTGTTACAGTATTCAGCCTAGCAGCAACTGCCTTGTGGTCGCTGATCCCTGTATTCGTCACGATCCTCCCTATTTATCCAGGATTAATTGTTGCTAACCTGTCAATTATGCTTTAGCAACTATTTACTCCTCGAGTGTGTTCATGAACTAATTGTTCAAAATAATTTCCTGAGAAAGCATTCAGTACGATATCGGATGACATTTTATGCCTGCCACCGGCTTTATACGCATAATTTTTCCAGCATATCGAGGGCAGATTGAAGTCTCCGATTTACAGGAGACAAATATGTCGCTTAAAACACTCACCTGCACCTTACGGTGATTCTTCTTTGTAATAAAACACATATTTTCAACGTGTGAGTACCACAAGCAAACATTATGTAAATCATGTAATAAAATTCCCACCACAAATAGACCATCGCACTAAATATATTGAGAACTTGTATGCATCGACGTTTGAGAGAACACACACTCTTCGCCTCCCCCCGCCCCCCCAACGTTTCCCCCAAACATATCTGCTGAAAAGAAAGAATCCTGCCGACCACACAAACTAGCGATCGCGAGGCGTGCGCCCTCCGTGGACTACAGCGTGCCTAGTCCACACCGGCCAGGAAAGAGACCCACAACCATGCAGGCCATGCCTGCCCGTACCAAACGCTTGCGTGCTCGCAATAATCAAAGGGACGGACTAAAGCATTAGTGGAACAATAGGTTAAGGTTAAGACATGTCAATCAAAAGACAATAGGTTTGCCCCTGAATGTATACTTGCCTCTGATGTAGGCAACCTGCAATGTGTGTGATGCTGTCTTTGCCTCCATACTCCCATCGCTTTCCAGTCAGTCGTGCAGCACGCTTTAGGTACACAACGGCCATTGGTTTGACTTCTGTGGCGCATTATAGGTACATGTCTTAATTTCACGTGAACAATGTAGGTACCAATGACCTAGCTTGAATTTCCCATCATGTCATGTGAACTATTTGTATGGATACTCTAAAATGTATCGTGTGCTGTACGATCCTCTTTCTATGAGTTTCAGTCATGATTTCCTTCGTTTGGGTTCTTCTCTTATCTTTTGTTCAGGTTTAGCTAGTGGAGACTTTTCATTACAGATGATGTGTCGAAAGTCGATGCTGGTTTGGGGGTTGATTTTTGGATAGGAGAATGTTGGTGCTCTGTTGGAAGTCGACTCCAGCTCATTCCCATTTTACACGCTGTGTATTCTCAGTGATTCAATAAAGTCAAGCTCGTTTTAATCTTTCCTATGCGAAGTGTAGTGGTACAACTAGCGTTATAAGAGTTTTGATCTGCGCAGTGAATGCTGTGATTCAACCTGGCACCTACTCAAATCTGACACTCCCAGAGATAGTATACCTTCCTCATAAACATCTATATTTTTATCTATTTCAGAACCTGCTACACTATCTGATCAAAAATATCTGGACACCAATTAGTCGGCATTATCACGTCTTGGCCGGCCAGAGTGGCCAAACGGTTCTAGGCGCTACAGTCTGGGGCTACGCGACCGCTACGGTCGCAGGTTCGAATCCTGCCTCGGGCATGGATGTGTGTGATGTCCTTAGGTTAGTTAGGTTTAAGTAGTTCTAAGGTCTAGGGGACTGATGACCTCAGATGTTAAGTCCCTTAGTGCTCAGAGCCATTTGAACCATTTATCACGTCTTGAACTCTGGTGGACACTTTCAATGAGTTATCTGAATGTCTGTGGAAGAATGGCAACTCATTCTTTGTCTAGGGCTGAAATCAGAGAAGGTAATGATTGTGGACGCTGTGACCTGTACGAAGTGGACGTTCTAACTCATCCCAAAGCTGTTCCTTTGGGTACAGGTCGGCACTCTGGACAGACCAGTCCGTTTCAGAGATGTTATTGCCGACAAACCACTGCCTCACAGGCGCTGCTTTATGACAGAGTATACTGTCATGGTAATACGAATAGCCAATGTCTCCTAACTGTTCCTCTACTGTCCATAGTACATAATAAGATAAAACGTGTTCATATGCTTCCGTATTTAGCTTTTTCTTAATCACAATAAGGAGACCACAATAAATACCCCCATACCGTAATACCACCTCCTCCATATTTCACTGGTGGCATTACAAATGATGGAAGGTAACGGTCGCAAGGCCTTTGCCAAATCCAAACCCTCCTGTCGAATTTCCACAGAGAATAGCGTGACTCATGACTCGTTTCCAGCCATTCACTGACCAGCAGCATTGGTCTTTACACTATTTGAAGCGTCACTTAGTACTGATTCCGTGTGGCTTACGAGGAGCTGTTCGACCATCGAACCCCACTTTTTTAAAATCCTTATAAACAGTCGTACTAGCTTGACTCCTGGTAATACTTTAGAACTCACGACGAATTCCTTCCGATTGTAGTGTCGTGGAATAGTAAAGAGTTGGAAACGTGGAATATTGTCAAAGTTTCGTTGCCTATGCCGAGAGCCAGAGGCAGTAGGTTGGCCAAGAAGTAAGAGGATTGCACATGTGTCGGAATGTGTTGTCACGTAGGTGCAATGGCCTGGTTGCACACAACAGGCGAGAGAGAATTGCTTAGCACACGGGTTTGTGTTAGACGGAGACTTCCGTAGAGTGCAAGACAGAGGTATAGCATCAGCTGTACTGCATTTCACAACTTCGCGTTAGTCTGCCGTAACAACACGTAACTCTGTCGCAAGGGGCGAGTACGACAGATGAATGAGCAGTATAAGTGGAATGAATGCATTCATTACAAACGAGCATGACGTCAGGGCGTCGCTCGTGCTTCCTTTAAATACGCCAGCTTTGATAGCAACAAGGCACTCGCAGTTAGACTTGCAGTTAGATGTGTACTGGGTCGCTGCGTAGCGCTCAGCTCGGTGATCAACATGTTAATCTTTATTAAGGAGATGTTGCAGTAAGGGCGGCCCATCCAGCAGCAAACGTTAGGGGACAGTACCAACACTGGTCCTCTCTGCTGCCGCTGTCAATCATTAACCCAGGATTAGCAGACATCACGGCAGACTCGCTTGCCGCCAATGCTGACCACATCAGTGAGCCGTCGTCGAGATCATGCGGGGCCTAGGCACTGTGCAACCCCCGTAACAACCGGGTGAGCCGACGACGCTGGGGGACTGCATGCAGCCCGTTCCGCCCGTCCACCGCAGACGAGCCACCAGGAGGAGCAGGGAAGAAGACGGGGTGGGATAGAGTACACTCCACACTACGAGAACGCCTCTCATGCCGACAGCGCCGGGACTCCAACCCGGAGCCTCCTGCTGTCCGCAGCCGAGCCGGGCGCCACCAGCCACGCGCAGCCGAAGTACGAAGTAAGGACATTCCTTCGCTACATCACAGCACGCGGCGCTGCGCTAGCAAGACTGTGCGGCCCGGAGCTGGTGTCATCGCTACGAGTCAGCGAGGACTCGGGGAAGGTCGTTGATATCACCAAGCCACATTGTACTCGGCAGGAATAAAGGTGTTATGAATTAATAATGTTTCTTTGGCGTTTCTGACGCGTCCACAGTCATTTCCTAGCATCCTGACAATTGGAGAGGTCACCACTTGGCCTCCAGTCCTCCGTAGGCGACCGGGACCACTGGGGCGCCTACAGATTTGGTGTCAGAAGTCCTCGCGCCCACCGCCTACAGATTTGGTGTAGTGGTAAGTGTACGAGGCGATTTTTGTTAATAACAATGGATGCACGTTCATTGTTGGGAGTGCACTTTGTGAGACCTGTGGAAACAGCAGATTTATCTGGGTTTAAGGGAAACCGTTGGGAAACGTACTTGGTACCAGTCAGATGTACTGTGTGTAATTTAACGGGCCATGGGGAGCCATGCACGAAATTTGTACCAGTAGAATGTTCAATTTGTAGACGGTTTGGTCACGCAGTGCACAATTTTAGAGTGTCTGTGGCAATAACAAGGCGGAAGGATTAATTTTGTTTAGTTGTGCATTGTGAGTCTTGTTTGTCTTCTTGTGTGTAGTGCTCAACTGTGACAAAGGATTTGAGTAGCTAGTGTAGTTATTGATCTGAGAAGTAATTTCAGTATAGAATAAGTTGTCGGTAATTTGCACAAATCATGCCGGAAACAACATCTGTTAGTACTGAAGTGAGTATAGCTGCCCTGACGGAGCAAGCCTCAAAATTGTTAGAAGAGAATACGCAGCATAAGTTATGTAGAATTAATTACGCAAATGGAGACCTTGCGTTCGGCGCAAGAGTCGCAAACGGGTTCAAGTGAATGCAAGTCAGTAGCAATGTCCACCCTGCAATATATCCTTCAGTAGCTAACCTGATCACGCCTTTCTCGGGTAAAACAACAGAGGATGTCACGGCGTTCATTAACGATGTTTTGGCAACAGCTGCAATGAGCAATTGGTCGGACGTAACTACGTTACTTATGGCAAATTTGCGATTTGCAGGGGAAGCCAAGATGTTCGTGATGTACCATGAGACGCTTAGTAAGGCGAGCACGTTTGATCAATTGGCAGATGGGTTACGACAAAGATATCGTAAGCAGAATAGTGCAAATTTTTTAGGGAGAAGTTAGCTAATTTGACACAGATGGTCAATGAGACAGTGGAGTCGTTTTCAGATAGGATACGGAAAATTAATTCGCAGACCTATGAATTATCGGGTAATCCTGATGCGGATCGTGTGTTACTACGAGAGGCGGAAAACAGAGCCCTCGATGTATTCCTCAGGGGAATTCCTGCAGAATTTTCTCGTAGGGTTAGGATGGAGAATCCCGGGGATTTAGCTGCAGCACTGCGTATTGCAACGCATCTGCAGGAGATACACACTGCAACAAGGGTTCGCAATGATAAAAGCGTCTTTGCGTCGGAGAGGAATTGTTACCGTTGTGGGAGGAAAGGTTACGTGAAGGCTCAATGCAGACAGCCGCCGTGCTATGCTTGTAAACGCTACGGTCACAAGGCGAATGAGTGTTGTAGTAAGCAGAATGGTAACAGGAATAAACAGGAAAAAGCTTTAAACGGGAACGGGGGTGTTTCGTCCGTCGGAAGACATTCCCGGTAAGCAGAAGTACGGTGGAAACTAGTACAGAGACGGATTGTTGCTTGATGGGTGTTGTAAGGAATAACAGATGTAAGTTTTTGATTGATACAGGGGCACATGTATCTGTTGCTAGTCTAGACCTCGTGGGTAGGAGAAGACTAGGTACTCCTAGGTATAGATTACATGGCGTAGGGAAGGGTACAACACAGCTCATTTTTAAGATTGGAACTGTAGAGTTCGAAGAACAAATGGAAGTGTTGCCAACTGTGGGACAAGGGTATTCTGTGATTCTCGGACTGGACTTCCTCGATAAACACCATGCCAAGATTATTCTTTCACAGCGTACAGTTGAACTTAGTGGAAACTTGTTTTGAATGGGTACAACAGCTGTAAATGTTTCTACGTCGCGAGGTGCATCCGTTGCTAAGATGTCACCAATTGAACCGCGTACAAGGGCATTAAAGATGATTACGCATGTCAAAGTGCAATCGGGTACAGGGAAGTTAGTTTGGTTGTCAGTAGGTACCGATGCACCACAGCAGAGACTATGTGTGGTGGAGCCACTGCAGAGCAATGAAGCATTGGATGAAATGCATTGTTTTATTAGGAGGAGCGTTGCGCGCGTAACGGATATAAATGGGGAACTGATGATTCCGGTCAGTGTCGATAATTTTGTGGCAGATGAAGTGGATCTCCCAAAGGGTTTAGTGGTAGCGAGTTTGGAAATACTCGACGATGAGGATAGAGGTGAATCCCAAGGTGATTATAACGTCAAGCAAACCGTCAAGGATCCTGCCTCGGGCATGGATGTGTGTGATGTCCTTAGGTTCGTTAGGTTTAATTAGTTCTAAGTTCCAGGCAACTGATGACCTCTGAAGTTAAGTCGCATAGTGCTCAGAGCCATTTGAACCATTTTGAAACCGTCAAGGCATCTGTATTACGTGATAAGATTCGTCATTTGGAGAATGGTGATCGGAAAACTATGGAAGCTTTGTTATTAGAGTATTTAGATTTGTTTAATTCAGAAGGTCGATTACCAGCAACTCCTATTACACAGCACCGTATACCGACTGGCGATAGTCCGCCGGTCTATAGAAAACCATACAGCATAGCGAAACACCTACAACAGCTAGTGGAAGAATTTATTAATCAACAGCTAAGGGACGGTATTATAGAGAACAGTGAAAGCCTGTGGTCTGCCAACATAGTGGTAGTTCCTAAGAAGTCATTGGACGGTACTAAAAAGTATAGGTTTTGTTGTGACTATCGTTTTTTGAACGCACGAACTGTAACAGATGCGTATCCAATACCGAACATCACGGAAACATTGGATAACCTAGGTCGGTGTAAATATTTTTCGACACTAGATCTAAAGAGTGGGTACCATCAGATAGAAGTAAGTCCCAAGGATAGACCGAAGACGGCCTATACAACAAGCCTTGGTCACTTTCAGTATCGCAGAATGCCATTTGGGTTGAAAAACGCTCCTGCTACTTTCCAGCGTCTGTTAGATAGTGTGCTTCGGGGACTGAAACCGAAGATTGCTATGGTATACCTCGATGATATGGTTACTTTTTCGCGTAATATAGAAGAGCATCTGGAACGACTGAACGAAGTATTTAGTAGGCTAAGAGTGGCAAATCTTACGCTTAATGTCGACAAATGTCAGTTTGCTCAACGCAAGTGACTTATCTTGGGCATATTATCAGTCAGGATGGGGTAAGAACGGATCCGCGTCTAACGTCGGCTGTTCGTGGTTTTCCAGTACCACGGACCACTAAACAAGTTCGGCAATATGTCGGTTTATGTAATTACTACAGATGATATGTAAAGGGGTTCGCGGAAATTGCACATCCATTAACGAGATTGTTAAAGAAAGGTGTTAAGTTTGAATGGACAGCACAATGCCAGGAGGCATTCGAGAAGCTCAAACAGATACTAACATCAGACCCAGTGTTGATACTTCCTGATTTCGAACAAGAGTTCATACTGTCTTGTGATGCTAGTAATATTGCTGTAGGTTGTATTCTTTCTCAGAGGGTTAATGGACAGGAACATCCAGGGGCTTATGCTTCCAGGCAACTGAATGAGGCAGAGAAGAATTATTCAACTACAGAGAAAGAAATGTTAGCAGTGATTTACGGTATCTCGTATTTTCTCTGTTATTTAAATGGGAGTAAGTCCAAGGTAATTACAGATAACGCAGCATTGAAGTGGTTGTTAGGATTGAAAGATCCTTCGAGTCGTTTAACGAGATGGGCACTGAAACTAAGTGAATTTGACTACGAGGTAATTCACAAACCAGGGGTAAAACATACAAATGCAGATGCGCTTAGTAGAAAATAGCAGATGTACAAGTTGTGGGCATACGTGAGAAGGAGTGGATCAAGGCGCAAGCCACTGACAGAGTGTCAATTGTTCCGAACGCAGCCGCAGTTTGAAATACAGGATGGGTTGCTTTGCAGGAAGACGAAGTGCGGACTACGCGTCGTAGTACCGAGTCGCTGAGGGAAGAAGTGTTGAAACAAGCGCACGACCATGTATTGTCGGGTCATGGTGGTAAAATAACGACTGATAGACAGGTAGCTGAAAGGGTTTGGTGGAAGACACGTCGCAATGATGTAGAGCAGAATGTGCAAAATTGTATACCGTGTGCGCAGAGAGCAAATTTAAGTTAGAAAATTCAGTTACAGAGACTACCTGAAGCGGATCATCCGTTCGCATTCATCGGTTTAGACGTAATCGGAGCATTTAACAAGACTCAAGCGGGTAGTCGATACGTATTAACAATATTAGATCATTTTTCCCGATACCTGGTAATGGTAGCTATTCCAGATCAGAGGGCAAGCACTGTTCCGCAAGCCTTAGTAAATAACTGGTTGCTGAAGTATGGTGTGCCTGATACTATAATTACTGATCAGGGTAGTAGCTTGTGTCGGAGCTGATGAAGCAGTTAGGCCGTTTATTGAAAGGTAAGAAATTTCGGACGAGCCCATTTCATCCTCAGTCGAATGGACGAACAGAACGGGTTCATAGGACATTAGTTAAGATGATTCGTGGTCGTGCGGTAGCGTTCTCGCTTCCCACGCCCGGCTTCCCGGGTTCGATTCCCGGCGGGGTCAGGGATTTTCTCTGCCTCGTGATGGCTGGGTGTTGTGTGCTGTCCTTAGGTTAGTTAGGTTTAAGTAGTTCTAAGTTCTAGGGGACTTATGACCACAGCAGTTGAGTCCCATAGTGCTCAGAGCCATTTGAACCATTTTGAGTTAAGATGATTAGTCATTACGTAAATTCAGAACATACGGATTGGGACGTGTACTTACATCTGTTGACAAGCGCATATAACACGAAAGTTCATACAGGAATGGAGCTGTCTCTGTATGAGGTAATTTATGGTCGGAAAATGCCATCACCATTTAATGTGCTCAAACCTCAGGTAGGTTCAAAGGATGAGTCAGTGAAGAATTTCGCCAAGGAATAGAGAAATTTGGCAAAGAGTACGGCGTGCTAATACTAAAGCTTTGTAGAAACAAGAGAGTATTGGGCAAAGAACAGGTACTCTGCCGCAATACAGAATTGGTCAGTGGGTATTGTTGGCTAATCCTTACGTTCCGAAGGGTAAAACGAAGAAGTTTTTGACGAAATATTCTGGACCGTATCAGGTAAATGAAATAGTGGCTCCAGTGAACGTAAAGTTGCAGTTACCAACCAAGTCGTCAGTAGTTCATGTGAGTAGGATTAAGCCGTTTAAGGGCGCAGTGGATGCGTTACTTCAGATTCCTCCAGCAGTAACAAAGGGTGTGAGGGTACCGAAGCTAAAAGAACAGCAGAGGAACGTTCCTTACGCACTTAGGTCTAGGGATAAGTAAGTGTCCTCGGGGAGGAGACAAAGTCGAAAGTGGATTGGCACACAACACGTATAGGTAACATGGAGCAGGGGTCACTAGAACAGTGCAGGAGTTGACGTCAGACCTGGAACGGTATGCAGCAAATACCAGGAAAGTGTTGAATGGGGATATAGAGGCTATACAGGCGAGATTGAGCCAAATAGACGGGAAAATACAAGTAGCAGCTTTATTGAGGACATTAGCAGACAGGGTGGATGATGCGCGTGTCGAATTGGAAGCGTTATATGAAGCTATGCATCACGCAGTGCATGGGCAATTGAGTGCCACTTTGTTAGGTCCAGATCAGATGCTGAAGGCGTTGCTGAAAGCGCAGAAAGAATTCTCGGAAGGGGTGCGTCATGTCGTGCCTCCGGCGAAGCGGAATTTACCGTTATTCTATTGCATGTGTAAAGTGAGAGTAATTACGGATCAGGCGAGTATAAACGTAGAACTGCAAATACCAGTGATGGGTATCAATTCGCGGTACCAGTGTTATACAGTACGCCCGTATCCAATTATATGGGGTGCACTTGGGAAGTGGGTGCAAGTTCAAACTCGGGAAGTGTTGTTAGTGTCAAGACGGAGGAGTGCTCATGTGGTAATGTCTACGAAAGATTTGACATACTGTTTCAGGGGAAGTGTTTTTATTTGTCCAGCAAAGGAGGTGGAAACCCACAATCATTCGTGTGAGATGCAGTTGCTCTTGGGCTATGTGGGAACCTTAGAATGCGAAAAGAAGGTGTTACTTCCGAGACCGAAATTTCAGAAAGTTGGGGAACATTGGATTTACTCGGTATTCGAAGTAGAGACCGTAGTTGTCACTTGTTACAGAAATGGTAGATTGACAGATATATCAAAGCTTGAATTGCAGGGCAGTGGGTTATTGATTAATGGCACTGGATGTGAAATAGTGGGGAAGCATTTTCACCTACCAGCTACTTTTACGGGTACAACAATGATTAACGTGACACAGCCTATCTTGTATTATCCAGAGGAACCAACACACATATTGCCTCGCCAGAACCTAACGTTTATTAACGAGTCCTTGGATCCCACATTGCTACAATCTTTAGATAGCCTGATTATCTCAGAAAAAGAGCAGATCTCAGTTAATCAACTACTGCAGCACGTGCAGCAATATCGGGAGAAACGTAAGCAAAACACAGTTATATTTGGTGTGTCAACGACTAGCATAATCTTAGTTTTAGTGTTTATTTGTGCAACTTACTTTTGTATACGGAAAAAGATGTCTCGTTCTGAAATAACAACCGTACATCAAATACCGATGGGATGGATCGGGAATAGTGGAACGTAATATACATAGATAACCAATGATCAGATTGGAATCAGTATTAAGTGAAAATAGGTTATTAGCGGATAAGAGAAGTCTGACAGTGTTGAAGGAGTAGTTGTTAAGACACCTGTAGAGTATAAGGAAGTATGGCGTGCACAACCAGTAAGGCCAGAATTATAAAATTTGGGACGAATTTTCTTAAAGGAGGGGGATGTGTAGTGTCGCAGAATAGCAAAGAGTTGGAAACGTGGAATAGTGTCAAAGTTTCGTTGCCTATGCCGAGAGCCAGAGGCAGTAGGTTGGCCAAGAAGTAAGAGCTTTGCACATGTGTCGGAATGTGTCGTCACGTAGGGGCAATGGCCTGGTTACACACAACAGGCGAGAGAGAATTGCTTAGCACACGGGTTTGTGTTAGACGGAGACTTCCGTAGAGTGCAATACAGAGGTATAGCATCAGCTGTACTGCATTTCACAACTTCGCGTTAGTCTGCCGTAACAACACGTAACTCTGTCGCAAGGGGCGAGTACGACAGATGAATGAGCAGTATAAGTGGAATGAATGCATTCATTACAAACGAGCATGACGTCAGGGCGTCGCTCGTGCTTCCTTTAAATACGCCAGCTTTGATAGCAACAAGGCACTCGCAGTTAGACTTGCAGTTAGATGTGTACTGGGTCGCTGCGTAGCGCTCAGCTCAGTGATCGACATGTTAATCTTTATTAAGGAGATGTTGCAGTAAGGGCGGCCCATCCAGCAGCAGACGTGAGGGGACAGTACCAGCTCTGGTCCTCTCCGCTGCCGCTGTCAATCATCAACCCAAGATTAGCAGACATCGCGGCAGACTCGCTCGCTGCCAATGCTGACCACATCAGTGAGCCGTCGTCGAGATCGTGCGGTGCCTAGGCCCTGTGCATCCTCCATCACAACCGGGTGAGCCGACGACGCTGGGGGACTGTAGCCCGTTCCGCCCGTCCACCGCGGACGAGCCACCAGGAGGAGCAGGGAAGAAGACGGGGTGGGATAGAGTACACTCCACACTACGAGAACGCCTCTCATGCCGACAGCGCTGGGACTCCAACCCGGAGCCTCCTGCTGTCCGCAGCCGAGCCGGGCGCCACCAGCCACGCGCAGCCGAAGTACGAAGTAAGGACATTCCTTCGCTACATCACAGCACGCGGCGCTGCGCTAGCAAGACTGTGCGGCCCGGAGCTGGTGTCATCGCTACGAGTCAGCGAGGACTCGGGGAAGGTCGTTGATATCACCAAGCCACATTGTACTCGGCAGGAATAAAGGTGTTATGAATTAATAATGTTTCTTTGGCGTTTCTGACGCGTCCACAGTCATTTCCTAGCATCCTGACAACTGGAGAGGTCACCGCTTGGCCTCCAGTACACCGTAGGCGACCGGGACCACCGGGGCGCCTACACGATGATCTCAAATGATGTTTTACAGCCAGTCTCCGTAATGCTTGCCAGTTACTGACCGTCAGTTCAAGAGGTGTGCCTGGTCTTGGTTTCGATGTGACTGTTCTTTCGGGTTTCCACTTCACAGTCACATCACCAACAGTCGACTTGGATAGTGTTAGAAGTGTTGTAACTTCCTGATGGACACACTACTCACTGACATGCAACTGACTAGACCACGTTCAAAGTCACTGAGCTTTCCAGACCGACCTATACTGTCGTTACTCCATCTCTACTGAAAATATTATAGTACCCGTCTTCTTTCATGTTGGGGAATCCGCCTCTTATGACATCTACTGGCCAAATCCATTTTACATATACGAGGGCTATCCACAAAGTACATTACGTTTTGGAGTTTAAAATAAATAAAGTATTGGAATTTTTTTTATTATATACAGATTAAAGCCACACTTAAATACTACTTTTCTACATAGTTGCCATTTAAATTAAGGCACTTATCGTAGCGATGGACGAGCTTGGAAATTCCTTCGTCGTAAAATTCGGCCACCTGCGCCTTCAACCACGTGGCGACTGTCTTTTGCGACAGAAAAGGTGTGATTTTTGTGGACTTCCTGGAAAGAGGCACTATACAATAAACTCTCAAAGGTATTGCCAAACTCTGAACAACCTCAGAAGAGCAATACAAAACAAGCGCAGGGGAAAGTTGGGCTCAAAGATCTTGCTGATTCACGACAACGCCCGGGCCCACACGGCAAATGCCACTCGTGAAGTTCTCGAATCTTTTAAGTGGGAGTTGTTTCCCGACCTGGCACCGAGCGACTTCCACTTATTCCCAGCAACGAAGAAGTGGTTGGCTATGCAGCGTTTTGATGACGACGCACAGCTTCAAGAAGAGGTAACCACGTGGTTAAAGGCGCAGGCGGCCGAATTTTACGACGAAGGAATTTCCAAGCTCGTCCATCGCTACGATAAGTGCCTTAATTTAAATGGCAACTATGTAGAAAAGTAGTATTTAAGTGTGGCTTTCATCTGTATATAATAAAAAAAATTTCCAATACTTTATTTATTTTTAATTCCAAAACGTAATGTACTTTGTGGATAGCCCTCGTACATGACCGGATACTTTTGATCAGATAATTTATAGGCACTTTTTATCACGATTAATGAAAAAATTCTGTTCTGTTGTATAAGAAAAAGTCTCAACATATATGTAAACTGCACAGATATCTGTTATGCATAGAAAGTTAATTATTACTACAAGAATGGAGTCCTTCAGAGAATTCAGTTTTGGAAAATCCGATATACATCGTAAAAAAAAAAGAAAAGAAAAGTCATTGCTGACAAAACTTAAGGATGAGATAGACAAAGAACATGACAACGCAGTGCAAACGAAGGAAAGTGCGGTAACATCTAGCCAGAGGTCTCCCAGTCGAGCACAGAAAGCTGGATGTCACATGCCGTGAGATCAGCTTGACTAAGGCGCCAGACAGGGCTACTCTCGTAACACGAGGCAGTTGACGGTACGGGAAAAGACTGTACGTCCATCAGCGAGCAGTTACAGTGCAGTGTGTTGGTGTTCTTCATTACAACATGAGCCAGAAACAACAATTGTATGACTTCAGACTGGGAAGAACCACCGGGAAACTGGAAGAAGGACAAAGTGTGACGAGTGTAGCCCAGGAGTTTGATAATGCTCACAGCATCATTTCAGGTGTCTGGGGAGCGTTCCGAACCGAAAGCACCGCCGTACGATTTACAGGGTGTACATGAAGTCCAGGAATACTTTCAATTGCTTATTGCACAAGAACTACACATTGTACAGATGTCATACATATTGCATTTTGAAGAGAACCTGTGAAAGAGTTTTTTTACAAACATTCTATATGCGAACCATGAGTGACCCAGCAGACGTCAATACGGTAATCGAATTCTTGCCATACCCATCCCAGCACGGCATCGTCGACTGTGGCAGTCGCTTCTCATATTCTCTCCCGGAGCTCTGCTATATCACGTGGTTGAGGATGTACCTCCACCAGATCTTTAACGTGTCCCCACAGAAAAAAGTTCCCTTCTGTAGCACAGCCGATCCATAGATGCGGCAGCTCCGTGTTCAGGTATCCACGAACTTCACGGTGAAAATGGGGTGTAGCCCCATCCTGCTGAAAGATGAATAGAGAGTCCGATTGAATTTGAGGCATCACCCATTGCTGCAACATGTCCAAGTAGGAATATCCAATGACAGTGCTCTCGACGAAGAAGAATGGCCCGTACAGTTTTCGACGTGAGAAGGCACAAAAAACATTTACGTCTGGAGAATCATGCTCAAATTCAATGCATTCCTGTGGCTACTTTGTACCCCAAATTCGACAATTATGCTTGTTCATTTTCCCATGGGTGGTGAAAGTGGCGCCGGCCGGGGTGGCCGTGCGACCGCTACGGTCGCAGGTTCGAATCCTGTCTCGGGCGTGGATGTGTGTGTTGTCCTTCGGTTAGTTAGGTTTAAGTAGTTCTAAGTTCTAGGGGACTGATGATCTCAGAAGTTAAGTCCCATAGTGCTCAGGGCCATTTTTTTGAAAAGTGGCTTCATCGCTAAAAGTTAAGCGATCAACAATGTCATCCCCGTCCTCATTCAATTGTTACAACTGCGAACACAACTCAAAACGCTTGTCTTTATCGTCGTCACTGAGCTTCTGCATTACCTCCAATTTGAAAGGTTTCATAGGCAGCTTCTGTCGTAGGACTTTCCACACTGTCATTGGAGCCATTTCGAGCACGGGATGCACGACGCACCGATCTCTTTCGAAATTCAAATGGCTCTAAGCACTATGGGACTTAACATCTGAGGTCATCAGTCCCCTAGACTTAGAATTACTTAAATCTATCTAACCTAAGGACATCACACACATCCATGCCCGAGGGAGGATTCAAACCTACGACGGTAGCAGCAGCGCGGTTCCGGACTGAAGCACCTAGAACCACTCGGCCACAAAGGCCGACGATCTCTTTCGACTCCTTCTGAATGTCTCTCGTACGCGCTCTACATTCACTTCACTCACATTCGGACGTCTGCTTCTCTTTGCCGGGCACAAGCAAACCGTCGTAACGAATTTGTTGTGCCATTGCTAAATGGCCTTCCTTGTTGGTGGCTTCTTACCGTACTCGCTTCTAAACATCCGTTGAACAGCTGTAGCGCACTTGTTTTTGTCGAACTCCAGAAAGCTAGCTCCGCACTTGAACTTGCCATGTTTGCGACTAGCGCTGACTATCGGCAAATTACCAAACTACGGTGTGGCGGTATAAATGAAAAAAAAAAAAAAAAAAAAAACTTTCAGTGTTTCTCTTCAAAATGACATATGTCTGATATCTGACAATGTTTGGTTCTTCCGCAATAAATAATTGAAAGTGTCCCCGGACTTTACGTACACCTTGTACAGGAGGCGGCCGACCGCGGTCGACTACGGCAGCAGAAGACCGGTATCTTGTGCGACAGACAAGAAGTCGCCCACGTCAAACGGTGGGTGCAACTGCGAATACATTTAACAGGAAGGCAAGGAACGCAGTCTCATGCTCCACATTGGCATGGTGACTGCACTGTTTGCCGTCTTTGTCCGGCGGCCAGTACGTTGTGTTCCGTTGACACTCGCACGTATGCGGCACCATTTACGATGGTGCCAACAGCACAGTGACTGATCCAACTAGGAGTGAGGTCATGTGCTTTTCTCCACTGAGAGCAGATGCAGCCTAAGTAGTGATTCTGAACATACTGTCATAGCCAGGACGCCTTCACTTGTCACCTTCAACAGAAGTCATTACTGTATGGTTGCTGCAGTGCTGAGTAGCGGCGGCTGCTTGAACTGCGGGCTGAAGAAAGTTTAGTAAATAGTAGAAGAAGCAGACCTCATCTTCCTTAATGAACTTGCATAAGCGAAAGATGGTTTTTAACTATTTATGCCAAGTCTCTTTCATACTCACTCTCATGCTCCATGTCGAATGCTATATCGTTTCCAACACAGGCAGCAAAGAAGCAAGTCATCTGTGCATTTACTTGAAGATTTTGTCAGCTGTTTCTGGAATCTGTAAGCCCAGATTTGTTAAGTAGACAGATATTTAAAGCCAGGCGACTATTTATAGCAATTTATTGATGCTACTGTTGTCCTCGCGTGTGAGTCACCCAGAGATTTTGGACGCATACATACAAAATACTCTTCCGCTTTAAAGGGGCTATTGAAAAAAAAAAAAAAAAAAAAAAAACTGAAACTTTCCAAGTTCATGGTTCCAGTTGCGTTGACGTTGACATAAATAAAGGATTTTATATGGAAATGCTCAGAAGGCTGCGAAAAGTGATTGAAAACAAACAAGCTATGATAAACGTTCAGTCAAAGAACAATGATTATTTCTGCCTGTGGTGAATCACAGCCGATTTGTACCCAGAAAATGAGCACTTAAGCCATGGGTCTAATTATATTCCACATACACATGCATTAAACTTTGAAAATCTTTCATTTCTTACTGATCTGCAAATATTTGAGGAAAACAATGAAACTGTGTATGTTAATGCGTACAGTACATAGAACTCATACCAAGAAAAGAATTTACAGTGGTTGCGTTGTATGTTATGAATCATCACAAATGTGAGAAACATGTGAATCTGTTAATGATACTTGTCGAAAACATAAAAACTTACAATTTGTCACATAAAAAACCTTTAGAATTACTGCTCATCACCATTCAACTGACTAATGTGAGCGATGTTTCTGTTATTTTCAAATGGTTCAAATGGCTCTGACCACTGCGGGACTTAACATCTGAGGTCATCAGTCCCCTAGAACTTAGAACTACTGAAACCTAACTAACCTAAGGACATGACACACATCCGTGCCCGAAGCAGGATTCGAACCTGCGACCGTAGCAGTCGCGCGGTTCCGGACTGAAGCGCCTACAACCGCTCGGTCACCGCGGCCGGCTGTTATTTTCAGTCTAAAGAGAAGTTAGCGCGCATTCACTTATTTTTTCACAATTCGAACCAATCAACACTGCTGTATCATGCCGAGAAAAGAGAAACAATATGTAACAGTCAATTCGTATAACAAGCAATTGAAGCTCATTTATGCAGACTTCGTATGTTTGCTACAACCGAGCCCTGGTAACAGAATTCATGTGCACGAATTGTATAGTATTGTATTCAATTTGCACTCCAGTTACAGTGAGAAATTTTCATGCTCATTGCATGGAAAGGTTTAAAAAAGGAACGTTTCAAATAGACCGATGTGAATCACAGAGATTACTGCCACTTTATAGGCAGATTACGGTGCGCTGTACACAATATGGCGACTATTCTATTTCACAGTCTAATGAATTGTGACGCACATTTTATATTGTGGCCTTGTACAAACGAATGGAAGAAATGACTAAAATAAATCAAAGTGATATTTCAGTGATCGCAACGAATGTGGAAAATTACAAAAAAATTACTAAATCTTTGGCGGTGGGCTACTGCAGGAAAATGAAATTTAAGTGTATACATTCCTTCAACTTTCTGGCTTCCTGTCTAGAATAATTAAATAATTTGCCTAGTATTTAAAGCCTAAAAAATTGAAAATAACAAGAGAGTAATTCCTCGAGAGTGAGTAGTACAATTTGAGCTATAAGAAAGCATGTAGCTGACAAATCCGTTTTGTTGGAAGAACAATTGCCAGAAAATGAGCAAACCAAAAGCTTACTGACTGGCGAAACAATAATCAAAGAACTAGAATACTGAAGAGTGTGAAAAGACAGGCGTTTATCTGAAAGCAACACAATGAGAGATAACCCCCACTTGCAAGTTATTTGAAATGCGATGTCTTGCTTTTGGATTTTTTTTTTAAATTTCTGTGCACTTTCATAAAACATACAAAATAGATCCAGCCCATTACGTTACTTCACCTGGCTTGGCACTGGATTTATTGCTGAAAACTACTCATGTAAAAATGCAGCTAATTGTGGACAGAGAACAATTACAATACGTTGAGCGCGGCATCAGAGGTGGTACTGTTTACTGTTCACATTATCATGCGGTTGTAAACAATAGATTCACGGATGATTACGGTAAAAGTAAATCTGCATCTTGTATGAGTATTTCAAGGGGCAGTCAAATGAAAAAGAGACAGGATGAGAAAAAGTAATGACTTTATGGAAAAATGTTTGCAGTTACCTATCGAGCCATGGCAGCACACAGGCGCGGATCACTTTGTCCAAACTCCAAAGCAAATTAGCGGCCACAAATGTCTTTCTTCAGGGCTCTAAAAATATGTAAACCGCATGGCGTGAGATCAGACCCGTATGTAGGATGTATAAGGGCTTCCGAAACGAAACTTCTGAGCCAGACTAGAAACAACCTTGGCAACATGTGGACGGACATTATCCTGCAATAGAATGATGCCGTTCCGACTACCAGAAGTTTAGCTCTGAAACTGTTACACATCCTCCACATAGTCCCAATCTCTCCCCACGCGATTTCCGTATTTTATAGAACAATATTTGTGGCCATGGTTCGCTTCGGATGAAGAGGGTCACGCCTGGGTCCAGTCATTGTTTCATAGGTGACCACAAACATTTTTCTGTGAAGGCACTGACCATCTTACCTCACAGTGTGATAAACAGTTGACTTTCGTTTTTTCCATATGTCTCATTTTAGTCTGTCCCTTATAAATTCCTCAATATTAACAGTCTCTACAGTTGGACCATGATACAACATCTACCAGTCTCTCAGTGTGCAGGGATGTCTATGGGCAGTTTTGATGTAATGAGCATACCAGATGCAGACATAGTTTATGTTTTAGAAGTGGATCTAGAATATACAGAAAATTGGTATGAACTTCAGTCTGATCCTCCGTTGTGTTCAAAGAATGGAGGATCAACGAGCCAGAAGCGACAAATAAACTGATTTCTACATTATTCGAAAAGAAATATTACGTTGATGATCACAGAAATTTAAATCACTGTCACATATTTCAGTGTTTTCCTTGTGATCTACATCTATCATGGCTGTTACAGCTTCTGTACCGGACAGGACATTCCGTCTCCTTCTTGCATTGCATAGATTGTCACGCGATAGTTTTCAGCGAAAGTACTTGGCTGAGTGCAGACAAGCAAAGCATACGCATTGTATTATGCAGTTCCAATCACTGCTACAGGATAATTGTATGTTGTCTTCACGCAGGAAGCTCTCAATATATATTTCTCAGAAAAAACGCACAAAAGGGTTATGGAGGCTTAGCCTAAGAAGAACTGAAAATGTCATCGCTATACGAAAATAATGGGTTGTGATCGGCTGTTTAGTTTTAACGGCTGGTAAAATACTGGGTTCTGACTGGGGTAGGTGGCAAGGGACGGGGAGAGGAGAGGCGAAGGGATAGGCTATGGACATGATGAAAGGTCATTAGAGGATTTTCTTTTATGAATCTGTTAGTATACAGTGTGTCAAGAGCACGCTGTGGCCACAGAACATTGGTAAGAAACACCCTTTGCCACTGATTATGTTATTCCATCATCGCAGATCTGCCTCTGCAAGTAGGCGATCCAGCTCATTCGGGGATTTTTTTCTGCAAGGCTGGCAAAACACAATGTTTGGCACCAAGTGCCCACTGCCTTGTTACTCCCTCAGTCCCGCCCTGGAAGACTATAAAGATAACAAAGAAAGACCATGGTGCAAGAGGTGGCTCATACTGCCTTGCCAGAAATTTTGTGATATAATTGTATTCTGTCCACTTTTTCAGTATCTTATCAAATTGTATGACAATGACATAATATCTGTGTAGTAAGAGAGATAGAGAGCAGTGGTGATCAGGCCCAGTTTCCATTCTTTCTTTGCAGACACACAATGTTACTCTAAACTGCCTTTAGGCGGGCCAGACTTTGCAGCTACCTCTCTCTCGCCCCTCCTCACTGAGTATCCTTCTACAGCAGGGTTTTCCAAACTTCTTCTGCGGAATATTAGCGTTCCGCGAAAAGTGGACAAGAGGTGCACGAAAAACGATTAATAACAAGGCGTTTATTTTCGACATATTTACTTTTTTTTAACAGTATTATTTATATGGTATGAGTTATGATCTAAAATTGAAGTAATCACTGAATGAAACAAGTTTTTTTTCATTTTCTGAAATATTATTAGTTTTATTAACATTTTTAATAAACCAGGTGTTCCATCAAAGAACCAGGATTCTTAGTTTTCAGACGAAGAGTTTGTGAATCCCTGTTCTACAGTGCCAAAACTATTTTCCTTTCCACTTCTCACATATTTAACGCCGAGGGCCAGTTTCAGATGAACTTTACTTCCTCCAAACACCCAGCTCCTCAAACTGCAGTCACCACGAGGTGAACAAGTTATTTCCCTTTTTCCATCTCGGTGGGTGGGGGGATGAGCTCACGCAAACCTCCATTTCACCCTATTCCAGCGAACCTCCCTCCTTGACTATCTGTCTGCAAGCCTACACGTTGTTTGAGGCCAGTTGGCTACGGCCCGTAGCCAGAACTGTGCGGAGGTGAAGCTGCGTCCCTGAGAGAACTTCGAAACCTATGACCTCCCCCCCCTCCCCCCTCCCCCTAGATATACGAACTTCAGGAATTTGTAAGGTGGGTTTAATGAAAATGAAGCATTACTGATAAATATTACGTAAAGAAGATATAAAGACGAGAAACACAACAAGTTACATGTGTCACTGTAGTGCCTAAATTGCAGACTGTACAAGTTTTCTAAAAGAATTAAAAGTAAAACAAATTTTATGTCGTATTCTTTGTGTCAGCTTCTGTGCACTGATTTTATCGTGATTTACAGGAAAGAACAGATTTTATTTCCTCCTATTAAATTAGTAACAGCTTATGACTCATTATTACGAAATTAAGGAAAAGGGCTATAATTAAATTGTCAAAACACATTCCTTTCCAAGAACAGTGTTCCCGTCATAATTTTACTTTTCATTTTCCTGTTTCGGTCAAAAAAATCTCATTCATAACGTTATTGAAGTCAAATTCAGCAGATGTGTCATATTCTGCCGACAAGATAACTGAAACTAACAGTCTCATTCATTTTTACTCGACCTCGAGTAGCTTTTTATCTTCTTAAATTGATTGAAACTGCGTTGAAATTGTCGTAATTATCCTCAGAGCTATTTCGATGTTTCAATAAGCATGTTGTAAACCATACTTCGAAGAAAAATATAATTCAAAATATCCAATTGGGAATCTGTGCCAGCGCTCTTCATCAGCTCTTTCTACTGGAACTGGAAAGAAGTTACTGCATTTCGTTACATAGCTCTACTTTATCGATATTTTTGTCCTATTTGCCATCAGAAAATGCTGCACGGATATCGAGCTCTCATTTAACGCTTTTCTGACAGGAAATTAAAATGAGGTGAAATGGTGTATTGTACGAGAAATCTCTTTCCGATTTCACTTATTGTTCTATGACATATTCTGAAGCAGTCTAGCTTAAGGGGATACGGAATCACCTATCCCCGCAATGTTAATATATGCCTACTATAGGGAACATTTTCTCACAAACTACTGGAGACAGAGAGGTAAAAATTTTACTGTATGTGCATTCATATGTTACAACAATACTGAAACAACAGTTTATTGTCAAAGTATTTTCTTACAGAGATATTGTACATTTATTTTTAAGTAAATTTTTTCCATCGCTTTTTACTAGACTATCACCCCTAAGTCTTTTGTAAATCAAGTAATTAAAAAATCGTTGTTTCAGTATGTAATAGGGACCTATGACACTACGTCATAAAAATTTCAGACTTCTAGGTTGACCAGTACCTGAGATAATGTTCCTAGATGAAGTAAAAAGTAAACTTACGGGAAACGGAGAAAGAAGATTAAAACATTCCTGATCCGTAGCTAATACCCCCTTCACAGTCTTCATAATCATCTTCAAGTCTTCTTTTGGCACCCCTCTGCACCTGTCTTGCTTTTTTCACTAATGTCTTGATTATATTATCAGCATGCCTTAGTCTGTGCTGATCTAAAAAGAACATAGCACGTACCGTACGGGAACCAACACACATACCCAACTTTTGAAGGACCTGGCATTTAGTTATATTTCCAAGATTGAAGGTTGCCACAGCATCATACACACCAAAATGTAGTGTATTAATTCCGACAAACACTGTTTTTGGGAGACGATGCCATATCACACTATTCAAGCACTCGTTGGGGTTCTGCGTTTTTCCGTGAAGACATTTCATCAGAAGACTTCTGTCAGCCAGATCTCTGAAAATGGGCTTTATTTCTGCCATGATGGCTGATGGTAGACTGTGGTGGTGAATGTATTTCTCTCCTGTTGTTAGTCCCCTATTGTATTTACACCAGCTGTTTTCACCTTTGGGGCACAAACCATGTTGTGGATGCTCATCCGTGGATGCGGTGTGGAAATATAAAGCCCATATAGCTCTCCTCATTTCTTCAAGATTGCCTGTATTTTGCCTGATTGCAAGGCCATAGCAGTTCTGAATGTGGTCTATTATGGAATCAGTCAATCTTCCTCTGCCATCCAAGGTTTTCCCATCATCTAGTTTTTTCCCTTTCATAACTGATTTTAACCTTCTCAGCCTGGCACCCATTCTCTTCTGCACATGTCCTATACATTCAAGTTTGCTTATATTTACACTGTTCCCATATGGTTTGCTTTCCAAAACTTCTTTGAATGCTTTAGAGTCACCATCTCCCAGATATTTGACATAGCGAACATTATACCACTGTGAAGAGCGATGAAAAATTTTCTTCACCCCAGCAACCTCCATGCCACCACTACTACCATAATAATTAGCCTGCCTGTGCACCTACAGTATTTAGACATTATTGCAACATCAATAACCTTGCCAGTATCAACACTAGTTGCTGTTACAACACCATTGTTGGAGGTGTGGCCCCTTTTCTGCCACGTGCCATCAAACGCCACTGTGAGGTCACGACTGCCGTCATTTTCTTCCACTGCTTCTTCCACAGCAACCTGCATTGACTTCTGTGCTACATCTTCAACTGCAGATCCTAGTACATAATTGTAAGCTTCAAACTTTGAAGGTGCACTTGGAAGATTTAGAACACCACATAGCATATCACCAGCTGCTTTGCCCTTACCAATTGCTCGCAATCCATAAACTAACCTAATATTTACACTATAAAGTTCAGTTTTCTTGTATCCATTATTTACAGTTACTGAAACCGAACTTGGAAACTTACAGCTGTATTTACAAACACTGCATATTAAATTAAACTGGGCAGCCAGGCCAACATGGGATTCTACTTTCAGAGAAACGTTTCCATGACATTTTTTGCAGCACAAACTGTTTTCAAGAGCTTCACACAATATATTCGTATCAATGAGTTCAAAAACTTCATTCCCTCTATCAAGTAAATTATATTTCTCTTCCAAATCTCTTAGTTTTTTATGAGAAGCACTGTTTTCATTTGGTGTAAGTTCGTTCGGCAAATCAGTAATAAGTGGATTCACATTTTCCAACAGTGATGATGATGAACTGCTTTGCTTTGCTAATGAATCATTATTTCTTTTCTTTTGCCAGTTCACACGCTTTTTAAATACTTTTGCTTTAGCTATAGGCATTTTCACTGCGAAAAATGAAGCACTAAATACGAAATAACTCAACAACAACTACTTTCTTATATCACACTGTTTACAAAACAGTCCCGCCACAAAGTCAAAGAGTAACTTGAGGAAACCAGAGAGAAACATTTTCGGGCAACTAGTGTATAAATAGTCGCTGGAAACCGGGATATTTGAATTCATGTCACTTTAAAGGTACTGCCAAAAAGTTCATGGTCAGCCACGAGAGACGTGTATAACTAAAGAGCAATACCCGATCTCACAAATATATAAAAATAAAATAGTTATAATTGTAGTAGAGCTATGTATGATACGTCATTTTAAAGAGGAAACATGGCAGAATATAATACGCCAATAAAAAAAAAATTCGATTTTTTAACCCAAAATCTGATTCCGTATCCCCTTAAACAGTTTCACTCTACTCCTCAGTTGGCAGAAACCGGCAAAAATAAGAAACTTTCTGTAAATTATCGTATTAATTACTTCAAGAGACGGTGATCAACCTTTGAGAGCTAGCAATTCTGTAGCGAAGTAGCACCAAAAATTCCATTGTTGAACTTCAGCCAGCTATGTAGGCAGCAGCTGTATGAACCAAGCACTCTGTTGACACACAACCCAAGTGACGGATGTTCGACAGTAGTCATTTGGTTTACGTGGCGGCGGGCTATCTCACCAAGACCTCGGTACAGCCCTGCCCGAAGTCCGAATTTTCACTCACAACACTTTGTGCAGCCGGATGTTGCTGTCAAATAACTTACTGCATCCCTCTGCGCCTTCTCGGCACCCCAAGCTGCCATTCCTCAAGGGGAAAATGTCGCAGTCCGAAAATGTGGCCATCTTCCAATAGTGTTCCGTATTCTGGAGCTGCGTGGTTGAAATTCGAGTATTCTTACAGTGGTTTTAAAACGAGTAAAAGAAAATGTTGGCTAAAGCGCTCTTCAGTTCATTAAGTATGGAAGAGAAGCTAGAAAACAAACAGTTAGGCGCACATAAACCAATTACAATATTACACGTACGACCCCAAAAGCTATTGAATTCACTTCTCTATATACTTTAATTATTAGCTACAGTATTCCACTTATTAAACATATATCGAGGGCCGTTCAGAAAGTAACCTCCGGTTGATTTAAAAAAATACACCAAGTTAAATAAAAATATTTTAATATATACATCTTACAACTACATCTTTGCACTATTTTTCTACATAGTCTCCATAGCGATTGAGGCACTTATCGTATCTTTTCACAAGCTTTGAAATTCCTTCTGCATAAAAATCACCCACTTGTGCCTGGAGCCAGCCTGTGACCGCGTCTTTGAGCTCTTCGTCGTCATCAAACCGCTGTGACCCGAGCCATTTCTTCAAATGCATGAAGAGGTGACAATCACTTGGCGCCAGGTCTGGGCTGTAAGGTGGATGGTTGATAACGTCCCACTTGAAGGACTCAAGAAGGGCCGTTGTTCTGCGAGCAGAGTGAGGACGGGCGTTATCGTGCAAAAAAACGATACCGGAAGTCAGCATACCACGGCGTTTGTTCTGTATAGCCCGTCGTAACTTTTTTATTGTTTCACAGTACACGTCTTGATTAATGGTCGTACCACGTTCCATGAATTCAACCAACAACACCCCTTTGGCATCCCAAAACACCGTTGCCATCAGTTTTCTGGCAGAAAAATCTTGCGAGGCTTTTCTTGGTTTGGTAGGCGAATTTGAATGTGCCCACATCTTTGATTGTTCTTTTGTCTCAGGGTTCACGTACTTAATCCAGGTTTCGTCACCGGTCACGATTCTGTTTAACAATGGTTCTCCTTCGTCCTCATAACGTGACAGAAAGTCTAATGCAGAGGCCATTCTTTGAGTTTTGTGGTGGTCGGTAAGAATTTTGGGCACCCATCGTGCACAGAACTTACGGTAACCCAATCTTGCTGTCACTATCTCGTACAAGAGAGTCTTATAAATCTGTGGAAAACCAGTAGACAACTCCGACATTGAGAAACGTCGATTTTCACGAACTTTTGCATCAACTGTCTGAACGAGTTCGTCAGTCACCAATGATGGTCTACCACTCCTCTCTTCATCAAGAACGTTTTCTCGTCCACTTTTAAATAAACGTACCCATTCACGGACAACTCCTTCACTCATAACTCTTGGTCCATACACGGCACAAAGCTCACGATGAATAGCAGCTGCAGAATATCCTTTGGCTGTAAAAAACCTTATGACAGCACGCACTTCACATTTGGCGGGGTTTTCTATTGCAGGACACATTTCAAACTGCCACAAAAACTAAACTAGCGCAGGTACGACGTTCACTCGACCACGGCTTGATACCGACTGACCTGTTGAGTGCGTGAACGCACAGATGGCGTCGCTACTCCCCCCACAACCCGCACTGTGACCAATCGGAGGTTACTTTCTGAACCGCCCTCGTATTTATAACTGTGCAATTACGATATTTACCATTTTTATGCCTTTTTTAAGCAGTACGACTTAAGGTTATATAACAATTCAGAACCATTCGGTTATAAAGTGTATTGTCTTTATATCTGGCCCCATCAACGAAAATGAGCACCAGACCCCACTGCGTGATATTACGAGGGACGTTAAATAAGTATTGCAACACATTTTTTTCTGAAAGCCGGTCGGTTTTATTCAGGATGTCAATACACCATATTAATCCCCACGCTTTCTGCTACAAAACCCTATTTTTCAGCATAATCTCCCTTACTGGCAGGGTTTGCATGATCACAAATCACCACTCTCCTCGTCCATTCGGAGCCAAAATCTTGCTGCATCAGTGACCTCCCCATCACCCACGTACAGAGTGCATGTGTAACAACAACTGTACATATAATAATTTGTTCCTTCTGATTTTCGATAAATTAGTGTAAGCAATATTTTGATTTCATTTCCTTTTCTTTTCATGTCATTATGTTAAAGAAACTGTAAGCAACTTTCGATGTGAATATTAATATTTATGTCAAATCTCAAGCAATGCTATAACCGAATTGAAGTGTAACCCATGTTGAATCTATTGTAATATGTTTAAAATTGTAATTGTGCGTCTGGTCCATACGTAGGCAATGTATTAGGATATGTGGAATGTAAAACCTTTGGTGAATACCCTGTCTGTAGGGGAGCGGTAAAAGGTGGATGGCAGGCGAGCGCGGGAAAATGCACACGGGCGCGGCACGGCATAACGGGCTCAGCAATATAGTCGGAGTTGGGCATCGGTCTGAGAAACACGCTCTGGATCGAGGAGGCTCTCCTGGAAAACGTGATTTCATTGAGCCTCGGATGTGCCGTGTCCGACGACTACATAGCATGGCTATATTCCATAGGCACTAAACGGAAAAGGATTGCAACGCTAAGAAGAAGCAAAGTGCCGATACACAAAGCTGTGATTGTATGTGTGCTTTGCGCCTCGCCATCTCGCCGCCCGCCAACC
Source organism: Schistocerca nitens (assembly GCF_023898315.1). Classification (NCBI taxonomy): domain Eukaryota; kingdom Metazoa; phylum Arthropoda; class Insecta; order Orthoptera; family Acrididae; genus Schistocerca; species Schistocerca nitens. The sequence goes on from NC_064614.1 coordinate 1,003,822,284, forward strand.
GCCGCATCGACACGAACAGTTTGAATCTTTAGAATTGTATTCGTGTGGACCAGTGTTAATTTTGTTCCTGACTGTTCAATAACAACTTAACTTTTACCAGAATTGTCCTATCAATTAATTATCCTCATCACTAACCTAGACAGGGTCCTTTCCACATGTTGTGCAATCCGAGTGTCCCGAAATGAAGATTCAAAGTTTATGTTAATAAGAATTACCTGTAGACCTATCTATGCTAGAAAGATGTGTAAGGAGCTTTATTGTTAATGAAAATAAAAGCAAAGAACAAAGGTCTGACAAAGTTGGAAGATAATTTTGGAATTGGTTTAGTAATGAAGCTTAATTAATTTGAGACAAAAATAATGGTAGTTAAATGAGGAAGTAATAAGATAAAAAGAGTAGTAACTCACATATTGTAAATCTTGAGTGCTTAATGCTTTCAATAGTTAATAGTTTCAACACAGTGATCATAACAGTTTCAGGGTCCCCCCCCCCCTCCACTCTTTTCTTTTCTATTCATTTAAATTCTGAAGTGTACTGAACTGATTTGACCAGCAAAGTTAAAGTCAATATAAAACCCAAATTTATCAGTGTTTTACCCTTATTAAAATTGACATAGTATGTGTGTTTCAAAAGTGCTATTTCTAGGGTAACCTATGCCCGATTTCGGTCGGATCAATAGACAAAACGCAGTTTGTAGTAATCATTATAGTGTAATGTTGTGTATTTATAGCTTGTCCAAATTAGTACAGAAATGGAAAATATTAGTTCAGTAGATTTTTCTGGTTCTAAAATTTTCCATATAATGCAGTATTACTATGTGTTGTTATGCTTGTACGTACACCCACTTGTACAAGGAAAAAACTCACTTAATGCCTAATTAGGCTGGCGACCGTATTATTAACAGTTTATTAGCATCTGCGGTGTTGTTTCTTGTCCGTCCTAACGCGTAGTTGCACTTCAGACTTGCTTGACGTATCATTGTTGTTACTGAGTGGGTGAAAGTCTGATTTTGCCTCCATTCAGATACACGCGGTCAACATATTTACTGAAATCCTTTCTTATAAGGTGAAGCCCGTCAACTTACCATAGTACAGGCTTTAAAGAGTTAACGTACGCCCGAGCGTAGAATTTACAAGTGGCTTCCTGGTGACAGGACATCCAGTTGTTGTCGGTCACAAATTAAAGTGAATACCGAACAGTGGATGTTCAGTGGCTCGAATTGCAATAATAGTAAAGTAAATAGCACTGAACGTCAAGTACGATAGTGTGGTGTAATTTGCGTTCAGTACGGACAAGAATGTAGAAACAGTAGATGTGCCGAGCGTAATGGAAAATGCGGCTGGCAGTAGCGGGAGTTTACGGGGCCAGATAACAGATGGCGTTAGCGGAAGACAATTGGCGTACATACAATATCATGAACACGTTAACGAACAGATTGAAATGTCGAGATCGTCTCGAACGCAACCAGGGATAAAACAGGAAGTCGAGGGTGACTTTGTAGATGATAGTGGGTATGTGAATGAATCCACTGACATGTTTGATTCACCACAGATAAAGAAAGAACCGAAAGAAACTTCTGAAGTAGGATCGGAACACAACGATTCCGTAGAACAAAACAGTGTGAAAATTTTAAGCATGAACGATTTATTTGAACAATTAACCAAACAAATTGCAGGACAGAATGATCAGCTTCAAAAACAAGTCGGTAGTCAGGTTAGTCAGCTTAAAACACACGTTGACGAGCAGCTTAAAACACAGAGCCATCAGCTCAAAACACAGGAAAAAAAATGGTTCAAATGGCTCTGAGCACTATGGGACTCAACTGCTGAGGTCATTAGTCCCCTAGAACTTAGAACTAGTTAAACCTAACTAACCTAAGGACATCACAAACATCCATGCCCGAGGCAGGATTCGAACCTGCGACCGTAGCGGTCCTGCGGTTCCAGACTGCAGCGCCTTTAACCGCACGGCCACTTCGGCCGGCTCAAAACACAGAATGATCAGCTTCAAAAACAAGTCGGTAGTCAGGTTAGTCAGCTTAAAACACACGTTGACGAGCAGCTTAAAACACAGAGCCATCAGCTCAAAACACAGAATGATCAGCTTAAAGCACAAGTCGAAGAACAAGGAATTAAAATTAGTAAACAAATAGAACAGGTAGAACAAAAAGTGGGTAGTTTAAGTTCTGTGGTAAATACTATGAATTTTGAAATTGACACAATTAACAAAAATATGGATACTATGCAGGGGGAAATTGGTAACATTAACAGTAGGTTCGATTTTGAAATTCTCAACATCCAAGAGAAAGTAGAGCCTCTGGTTGAAACAAAAGTAGACGAAAAAGTTTTCGGTCTTAAAACTGAAATCGTAAACGAATGTCAACACGGAATCTCACAGTTGAAAAAGGCAGTTTCAGACACTGAAAGAGATTTAGGTGAGAAAGTTACCGGATGTATACAAAAATGTGAACAAAATACTTCGGAAATTCAAGGCAAAATTTTCGATCTTGAGAGTAAAATTAAAGATAGACCTGGTGTTGTCTGTAATGGCACACCAATTACGAAGCTGTTAGAAGGTGAGGAACGCTTCGATCCCGCCAAGAAACATAACGGATGGCATCCGTTAGATTTCATCAAAAATTGCGAGAGGATATTTCCTGAACACTTGTCTGATCAGGAAAAGATAAACGTAGTAATTAGCGCCTTAGCAGGTGACGCTAAGCGCTGGGGAATTAATTTGAATACCGAACGAATGACGTTCGAAGAATTTAAGCAAAGGTTTATGGAAGAATATTGGTCCGAACAAAAACAGGATCATTTATGGCGCGAGTTTATCATGGCCAAGCTTCATGATAACAGGGGCAGGAATTCTTTGAAAGATTTCTGCGAATATTGGTACCGGAAGTTAACGCATTTAAGAGGAAGAAGATTCGATTCTGAAATAATATGGGAGTTATATAAAAAGCTTCCAGAAGATTCAAAGAGATACGTGGGAAGCAATCATCGCAGCTTCCAAGCGTTTCTCGAAAGGGTCGAAGACGAAGACCATTGGCGCGAAAGTCGTGTCAATTATCAAAATTTTGGTAACCGAAATAACCGTAATAATGACGAGAGAAATGACGGCGAAGGGTTTCGCGTCAATATGATACAGAGAGGTAGAGGTAGAGGCAGAGGAAGAGGAAGTTACCCAGGTCGCGGTAGAGGATACACCGCGCAAAATAATAACGACGCGGGAAACTGATTTCCACGAACGTTGCGGGCCAAACGGAAGCGGACAATATATACCGGCCCCGATTTAAGAAAGGTTACCGAACTGACAGTAAAGTTATGAGACAGGTTAGAGACAGGCGTGGAACGACGCAACGTGTCGTTGCGAAACAAGCATCAGGTGCGAGCCAGAATGAGTCATCTCCGCCGCGCAGAGCGCTACTTGTTAACAGGCGAGCGGAGCATCAGAGGGCAACCGCCCAGCCTAGCGGAACAGCTGTTCAGAGAGAAGCCGCTAGCAATACGGCAGCATTAGGTACGAACATAGCCGTAAGAACTGATGAATATATCACGAGTGGTAATTCCGTGGCGAAGGAAATAATATATGAAACTGTGGATACACAAAGAGGTGCGGATAGCAGTGTTTGCAATGAAGTAAAAGGCGAGAATGGATTAGCGGAAGTAAGTAATTGGCGTGTGCAGATCGACGATCTGTACAAGGGCCTAAAGCAATGTGAGTGGGAGGATTTTAAGAAGGAGTATGAGGCAAAGAAATTAGTTAGTGGAAAAGGAGATAGTAGGGACGTCGATAAGGTGACGTGGCCCGAGTTTAAAGAGGAGAGAGTAAATAGCGCCGCGCAAAGTACGCGTGTTGCCGATAGGACGAAGGTGAAAAATAGGAAGGAATTGGAGGACGAAATCCTTAGCATTGACGAGGAAGTAACTTCTGTTAATGATCCGCCAACAGTACAAGCTGCTACCGGAAGGCACCATGGGGAAGGGACAAGTGATTACCTAAAAGTAATTCAAGCCCACGAGGATTACACGAAATATGAATTAACAGTAGATGTGAGTAAAGCTGATGATGAGGCCGTTTTGCCAAAAGAGGACACTGAGTTAAAAATCTAAGCCTGACGAAAATTCAGAGGGAGAACTTAGTGCCTGTCTCAGAAAAGCTTTTATGTTAGAACCTGAAAGCGATCCAGAATGGTCGGATTCTGACGATAGTTCAGACGACGAATATTTCGGTAATAGTGGAAATAATGGAAATACAGTTAACTGCGATGTTGTACCTAATGATGACGGAGTTTCAAAACAAAATCCAGATGTTGACACCGAACAAAGAAAGAAAGAGCCGCCGGACGACTCAGTGTTTATTTTACAAAGAGTTCAAGTAAGCAAGGACTTTGAACTCCAGAAACCGAAAAAGCCGCCAGATATAAATGGTTCACTGGTCAGGAACGTACCTTGGGACAATGTGACAGTCGACCAAGGTGCGTTGCGGTAAAAACAGGAAGGGGCATGATTTAGAGTCTGGGGCAGATTTATATCGGATTTTGAGAATGTCATGAACACATTACATCATGAAACTACTGGGTTCCCACCGGAAGAAATTTTGTTAGGCAGCAGAAGTAAAAGTTTAATTGAAGAAAAACTAGAGTTTCCACCTTGTACAAGTTTGGGGTTGAATCAAAAGAAAGAATTAGTCAGAAAAAGGGCAAAGCAAAAAGCTGAATCTAGATCTAAAAGACACGATAAAAATCTGAAAGTTTCAAAATTTAAAATTGGGGATTATGTTCTTTTAAAAACCCACGAAAAGTCTAGTGAACTGAACCATGAAATTTCCAAATTTAAATATATTTATAATGGGCCGTATATAATACAGAACATTCCACACGATAATGCTTACTACCTAATCTACCCAAAATCCAAAAAACCTTTAGGTGTAAGAAATGTTGTGGACCTGAAACTGTATGTTCCTAGGAGTGAGTGACATAAGTACACTCAGAAAGCAATTTGCAGTAAATGTGCTGTATCCTATGCTGAAACTATTTTATTCCAAATGTAACAAATCTTTGTAAATGTATGCATACCATTGACAGTGTGCTAATGTAGTTATGTGAGTTTCAGATTACCAAATGCACTATAAATGTAAGGATGTATGGAGAAAAGGACTGAAAAGGAAAGGGTAAATGCCGAAAACCAAAGTGGACAGTATATGAGTCATAATATAAAGGACTGCCAAACACCAATGAGGGCAGATGAATAGTCAGTGCAGAATTGTAAGTGTGATACAGGAGATGTGGCAATATGAGGTAAAAAGACTGCCCAAATCTGAATAATAGGCAGCAAATATGTGTAGTAAATTTTCTGAATATTATTGTGTGTTTTTTTAGTAAGTAAGGAAATGGACTGCCATTCAATGCAAGCAGCAATAAATTATCTTATAGTGTATACAGATATTTGCATTTGCTTTTGTAGTTAAATGTTTGTGTTCCAGATTTTGAAATTATTTCTTTGAGAAATTTAGTAAAAATGAGTAATTTGCTATTTAAATAATGTTGTGATAGGAGGTTGGACTGTGCCAAAGGCACTTAAGTAAATGATAAGTAAATGTTCTTGATATGTTAAAAAGTGTAGACCTATATAATGTGAGGGAAAGGAAGCTTGTGGTATAATATTTTTTTCTTGCATGGGAAATTCACATAAAGATTCAGAACCACTGTATAAATGTAAAATTTAGTGTTCCCATCAAATTTATACTTAATAAAATTTACTGGAAACAGGGGCATGTGTAACAACAACTGTACATATAATAATTTTTCCCTTCTGATTTTCGATAAATTAGTGTAAGCAATATTTTGATTTCATTTCCTTTTCTTTTCATGTCATTATGTTAAAGAAACTGTAAGCAACTTTCGATGTGAATATTAATATTTATGACAAATCTCAAGCAATGCTATAACCGAATTGAAGTGTAACCCATGTTGAATCTATTGTAATATGTTTAAAATTGTAATTGTGCGTCTGGTCCATACGTAGGCAATGTATTAGGCTATGTGGAATGTAAAACCTTTGGTGAATACCCTGTCTGTAGGGGAGCGGTAAAAGGTGGATGGCAGGCGAGCGCGGGAAAATGCACACGGGCGCGGCACGGCATAACGGGCTCAGCAATATAGTCGGAGTTGGGCATCGGTCTGAGAAACACGCTCTAGATCGAGGAGGCTCTCCTGGAAAACGTGATTTCATTGAGCCTCGGATGTGCCGTGTCCGACGACTACATAGCATGGCTATATTCCATAGGCACTAAACGGAAAAGGATTGCAACGCTAAGAAGAAGAAAAATGCCGATACACAAAGCTGTGATTGTATGTGTGCTTTGCGCCTCGCCATCTCGCCGCCCGCCAACCGCCGCATCGACACGAACAGTTTGAATCTTTAGAATTGTATTCGTGTGGACCAGTGTTAATTTTGTTCCTGACTGTTCAATAACAACTTAACTTTTACCAGAATTGTCCTATCAATTAATTATCCTCATCACTAACCTAGACAGGGTCCTTTCCACATGTTGTGCAATCCGAGTGTCCCGAAATGAAGATTCAAAGTTTATGTTAATAAGAATTACCTGTAGACCTATCTATGCTAGAAAGATGTGTAAGGAGCTTTATTGTTAATGAAAATAAAAGCAAAGAACAAAGGTCTGACAAAGTTGGAAGATAATTTTGGAATTGGTTTAGTAATGAAGCTTAATTAATTTGAGACAAAAATAATGGTAGTTAAATGAGGAAGTAATAAGATAAAAAGAGTAGTAACTCACATATTGTAAATCTTGAGTGCTTAATGCTTTCAATAGTTAATAGTTTCAACACAGTGATCATAACAGTTTCAGGGTCCCCCCCCCCTCCCCTCCACTCTTTTCTTTTCTATTCATTTAAATTCTGAAGTGTACTGAACTGATTTGACCAGCAAAGTTAAAGTCAATATAAAACCCAAATTTATCAGTGTTTTACCCTTATTAAAATTGACATAGTATGTGTGTTTCAAAAGTGCTATTTCTAGGGTAACCTATGCCCGATTTCGGTCGGATCAATAGACAAAACGCAGTTTGTAGTAATCATTATAGTGTAATGTTGTGTATTTATAGCTTGTCCAAATTAGTACAGAAATGGAAAATATTAGTTCAGTAGATTTTTCTGGTTCTAAAATTTTCCATATAATGCAGTATTACTATGTGTTGTTATGCTTGTACGTACACCCACTTGTACAAGGAAAAAACTCACTTAATGCCTAATTAGGCTGGCGACCGTATTATTAACAGTTTATTAGCATCTGCGGTGTTGTTTCTTGTCCGTCCTAACGCGTAGTTGCACTTCAGACTTGCTTGACGTATCATTGTTGTTACTGAGTGGGTGAAAGTCTGATTTTGCCTCCATTCAGATACACGCGGTCAACATATTTACTGAAATCCTTTCTTATAAGGTGAAGCCCGTCAACTTACCATAGTACAGGCTTTAAAGAGTTAACGTACGCCCGAGCGTAGAATTTACAAGTGGCTTCCTGGTGACAGGACATCCAGTTGTTGTCGGTCACAAATTAAAGTGAATACCGAACAGTGGATGTTCAGTGGCTCGAATTGCAATAATAGTAAAGTAAATAGCACTGAACGTCAAGTACGATAGTGTGGTGTAATTTGCGTTCAGTACGGACAAGAATGTAGAAACAGTAGATGTGCCGAGCGTAATGGAAAATGCGGCTGGCAGTAGCGGGAGTTTACGGGGCCAGATAACAGATGGCGTTAGCGGAAGACAATTGGCGTACATACAATATCATGAACACGTTAACGAACAGATTGAAATGTCGAGATCGTCTCGAACGCAACCAGGGATAAAACAGGAAGTCGAGGGTGACTTTGTAGATGATAGTGGGTATGTGAATGAATCCACTGACATGTTTGATTCACCACAGATAAAGAAAGAACCGAAAGAAACTTCTGAAGTAGGATCGGAACACAACGATTCCGTAGAACAAAACAGTGTGAAAATTTTAAGCATGAACGATTTATTTGAACAATTAACCAAACAAATTGCAGGACAGAATGATCAGCTTCAAAAACAAGTCGGTAGTCAGGTTAGTCAGCTTAAAACACACGTTGACGAGCAGCTTAAAACACAGAGCCATCAGCTCAAAACACAGGAAAAAAAATGGTTCAAATGGCTCTGAGCACTATGGGACTCAACTGCTGAGGTCATTAGTCCCCTAGAACTTAGAACTAGTTAAACCTAACTAACCTAAGGACATCACAAACATCCATGCCCGAGGCAGGATTCGAACCTGCGACCGTAGCGGTCCTGCGGTTCCAGACTGCAGCGCCTTTAACCGCACGGCCACTTCGGCCGGCTCAAAACACAGAATGATCAGCTTCAAAAACAAGTCGGTAGTCAGGTTAGTCAGCTTAAAACACACGTTGACGAGCAGCTTAAAACACAGAGCCATCAGCTCAAAACACAGAATGATCAGCTTAAAGCACAAGTCGAAGAACAAGGAATTAAAATTAGTAAACAAATAGAACAGGTAGAACAAAAAGTGGGTAGTTTAAGTTCTGTGGTAAATACTATGAATTTTGAAATTGACACAATTAACAAAAATATGGATACTATGCAGGGGGAAATTGGTAACATTAACAGTAGGTTCGATTTTGAAATTCTCAACATCCAAGAGAAAGTAGAGCCTCTGGTTGAAACAAAAGTAGACGAAAAAGTTTTCGGTCTTAAAACTGAAATCGTAAACGAATGTCAACACGGAATCTCACAGTTGAAAAAGGCAGTTTCAGACACTGAAAGAGATTTAGGTGAGAAAGTTACCGGATGTATACAAAAATGTGAACAAAATACTTCGGAAATTCAAGGCAAAATTTTCGATCTTGAGAGTAAAATTAAAGATAGACCTGGTGTTGTCTGTAATGGCACACCAATTACGAAGCTGTTAGAAGGTGAGGAACGCTTCGATCCCGCCAAGAAACATAACGGATGGCATCCGTTAGATTTCATCAAAAATTGCGAGAGGATATTTCCTGAACACTTGTCTGATCAGGAAAAGATAAACGTAGTAATTAGCGCCTTAGCAGGTGACGCTAAGCGCTGGGGAATTAATTTGAATACCGAACGAATGACGTTCGAAGAATTTAAGCAAAGGTTTATGGAAGAATATTGGTCCGAACAAAAACAGGATCATTTATGGCGCGAGTTTATCATGGCCAAGCTTCATGATAACAGGGGCAGGAATTCTTTGAAAGATTTCTGCGAATATTGGTACCGGAAGTTAACGCATTTAAGAGGAAGAAGATTCGATTCTGAAATAATATGGGAGTTATATAAAAAGCTTCCAGAAGATTCAAAGAGATACGTGGGAAGCAATCATCGCAGCTTCCAAGCGTTTCTCGAAAGGGTCGAAGACGAAGACCATTGGCGCGAAAGTCGTGTCAATTATCAAAATTTTGGTAACCGAAATAACCGTAATAATGACGAGAGAAATGACGGCGAAGGGTTTCGCGTCAATATGATACAGAGAGGTAGAGGTAGAGGCAGAGGAAGAGGAAGTTACCCAGGTCGCGGTAGAGGATACACCGCGCAAAATAATAACGACGCGGGAAACTGATTTCCACGAACGTTGCGGGCCAAACGGAAGCGGACAATATATACCGGCCCCGATTTAAGAAAGGTTACCGAACTGACAGTAAAGTTATGAGACAGGTTAGAGACAGGCGTGGAACGACGCAACGTGTCGTTGCGAAACAAGCATCAGGTGCGAGCCAGAATGAGTCATCTCCGCCGCGCAGAGCGCTACTTGTTAACAGGCGAGCGGAGCATCAGAGGGCAACCGCCCAGCCTAGCGGAACAGCTGTTCAGAGAGAAGCCGCTAGCAATACGGCAGCATTAGGTACGAACATAGCCGTAAGAACTGATGAATATATCACGAGTGGTAATTCCGTGGCGAAGGAAATAATATATGAAACTGTGGATACACAAAGAGGTGCGGATAGCAGTGTTTGCAATGAAGTAAAAGGCGAGAATGGATTAGCGGAAGTAAGTAATTGGCGTGTGCAGATCGACGATCTGTACAAGGGCCTAAAGCAATGTGAGTGGGAGGATTTTAAGAAGGAGTATGAGGCAAAGAAATTAGTTAGTGGAAAAGGAGATAGTAGGGACGTCGATAAGGTGACGTGGCCCGAGTTTAAAGAGGAGAGAGTAAATAGCGCCGCGCAAAGTACGCGTGTTGCCGATAGGACGAAGGTGAAAAATAGGAAGGAATTGGAGGACGAAATCCTTAGCATTGACGAGGAAGTAACTTCTGTTAATGATCCGCCAACAGTACAAGCTGCTACCGGAAGGCACCATGGGGAAGGGACAAGTGATTACCTAAAAGTAATTCAAGCCCACGAGGATTACACGAAATATGAATTAACAGTAGATGTGAGTAAAGCTGATGATGAGGCCGTTTTGCCAAAAGAGGACACTGAGTTAAAAATCTAAGCCTGACGAAAATTCAGAGGGAGAACTTAGTGCCTGTCTCAGAAAAGCTTTTATGTTAGAACCTGAAAGCGATCCAGAATGGTCGGATTCTGACGATAGTTCAGACGACGAATATTTCGGTAATAGTGGAAATAATGGAAATACAGTTAACTGCGATGTTGTACCTAATGATGACGGAGTTTCAAAACAAAATCCAGATGTTGACACCGAACAAAGAAAGAAAGAGCCGCCGGACGACTCAGTGTTTATTTTACAAAGAGTTCAAGTAAGCAAGGACTTTGAACTCCAGAAACCGAAAAAGCCGCCAGATATAAATGGTTCACTGGTCAGGAACGTACCTTGGGACAATGTGACAGTCGACCAAGGTGCGTTGCGGTAAAAACAGGAAGGGGCATGATTTAGAGTCTGGGGCAGATTTATATCGGATTTTGAGAATGTCATGAACACATTACATCATGAAACTACTGGGTTCCCACCGGAAGAAATTTTGTTAGGCAGCAGAAGTAAAAGTTTAATTGAAGAAAAACTAGAGTTTCCACCTTGTACAAGTTTGGGGTTGAATCAAAAGAAAGAATTAGTCAGAAAAAGGGCAAAGCAAAAAGCTGAATCTAGATCTAAAAGACACGATAAAAATCTGAAAGTTTCAAAATTTAAAATTGGGGATTATGTTCTTTTAAAAACCCACGAAAAGTCTAGTGAACTGAACCATGAAATTTCCAAATTTAAATATATTTATAATGGGCCGTATATAATACAGAACATTCCACACGATAATGCTTACTACCTAATCTACCCAAAATCCAAAAAACCTTTAGGTGTAAGAAATGTTGTGGACCTGAAACTGTATGTTCCTAGGAGTGAGTGACATAAGTACACTCAGAAAGCAATTTGCAGTAAATGTGCTGTATCCTATGCTGAAACTATTTTATTCCAAATGTAACAAATCTTTGTAAATGTATGCATACCATTGACAGTGTGCTAATGTAGTTATGTGAGTTTCAGATTACCAAATGCACTATAAATGTAAGGATGTATGGAGAAAAGGACTGAAAAGGAAAGGGTAAATGCCGAAAACCAAAGTGGACAGTATATGAGTCATAATATAAAGGACTGCCAAACACCAATGAGGGCAGATGAATAGTCAGTGCAGAATTGTAAGTGTGATACAGGAGATGTGGCAATATGAGGTAAAAAGACTGCCCAAATCTGAATAATAGGCAGCAAATATGTGTAGTAAATTTTCTGAATATTATTGTGTGTTTTTTTAGTAAGTAAGGAAATGGACTGCCATTCAATGCAAGCAGCAATAAATTATCTTATAGTGTATACAGATATTTGCATTTGCTTTTGTAGTTAAATGTTTGTGTTCCAGATTTTGAAATTATTTCTTTGAGAAATTTAGTAAAAATGAGTAATTTGCTATTTAAATAATGTTGTGATAGGAGGTTGGACTGTGCCAAAGGCACTTAAGTAAATGATAAGTAAATGTTCTTGATATGTTAAAAAGTGTAGACCTATATAATGTGAGGGAAAGGAAGCTTGTGGTATAATATTTTTTTCTTGCATGGGAAATTCACATAAAGATTCAGAACCACTGTATAAATGTAAAATTTAGTGTTCCCATCAAATTTATACTTAATAAAATTTACTGGAAACAGGGGCATGTGTAACAACAACTGTACATATAATAATTTTTCCCTTCTGATTTTCGATAAATTAGTGTAAGCAATATTTTGATTTCATTTCCTTTTCTTTTCATGTCATTATGTTAAAGAAACTGTAAGCAACTTTCGATGTGAATATTAATATTTATGACAAATCTCAAGCAATGCTATAACCGAATTGAAGTGTAACCCATGTTGAATCTATTGTAATATGTTTAAAATTGTAATTGTGCGTCTGGTCCATACGTAGGCAATGTATTAGGCTATGTGGAATGTAAAACCTTTGGTGAATACCCTGTCTGTAGGGGAGCGGTAAAAGGTGGATGGCAGGCGAGCGCGGGAAAATGCACACGGGCGCGGCACGGCATAACGGGCTCAGCAATATAGTCGGAGTTGGGCATCGGTCTGAGAAACACGCTCTAGATCGAGGAGGCTCTCCTGGAAAACGTGATTTCATTGAGCCTCGGATGTGCCGTGTCCGACGACTACATAGCATGGCTATATTCCATAGGCACTAAACGGAAAAGGATTGCAACGCTAAGAAGAAGAAAAATGCCGATACACAAAGCTGTGATTGTATGTGTGCTTTGCGCCTCGCCATCTCGCCGCCCGCCAACCGCCGCATCGACACGAACAGTTTGAATCTTTAGAATTGTATTCGTGTGGACCAGTGTTAATTTTGTTCCTGACTGTTCAATAACAACTTAACTTTTACCAGAATTGTCCTATCAATTAATTATCCTCATCACTAACCTAGACAGGGTCCTTTCCACATGTTGTGCAATCCGAGTGTCCCGAAATGAAGATTCAAAGTTTATGTTAATAAGAATTACCTGTAGACCTATCTATGCTAGAAAGATGTGTAAGGAGCTTTATTGTTAATGAAAATAAAAGCAAAGAACAAAGGTCTGACAAAGTTGGAAGATAATTTTGGAATTGGTTTAGTAATGAAGCTTAATTAATTTGAGACAAAAATAATGGTAGTTAAATGAGGAAGTAATAAGATAAAAAGAGTAGTAACTCACATATTGTAAATCTTGAGTGCTTAATGCTTTCAATAGTTAATAGTTTCAACACAGTGATCATAACAGTTTCAGGGTCCCCCCCCCCTCCCCTCCACTCTTTTCTTTTCTATTCATTTAAATTCTGAAGTGTACTGAACTGATTTGACCAGCAAAGTTAAAGTCAATATAAAACCCAAATTTATCAGTGTTTTACCCTTATTAAAATTGACATAGTATGTGTGTTTCAAAAGTGCTATTTCTAGGGTAACCTATGCCCGATTTCGGTCGGATCAATAGACAAAACGCAGTTTGTAGTAATCATTATAGTGTAATGTTGTGTATTTATAGCTTGTCCAAATTAGTACAGAAATGGAAAATATTAGTTCAGTAGATTTTTCTGGTTCTAAAATTTTCCATATAATGCAGTATTACTATGTGTTGTTATGCTTGTACGTACACCCACTTGTACAAGGAAAAAACTCACTTAATGCCTAATTAGGCTGGCGACCGTATTATTAACAGTTTATTAGCATCTGCGGTGTTGTTTCTTGTCCGTCCTAACGCGTAGTTGCACTTCAGACTTGCTTGACGTATCATTGTTGTTACTGAGTGGGTGAAAGTCTGATTTTGCCTCCATTCAGATACACGCGGTCAACATATTTACTAAAATCCTTTCTTATAAGGTGAAGCCCGTCAACTTACCATAGTACAGGCTTTAAAGAGTTAACGTACGCCCGTGCGTAGACGTTACACATGCTTCAATGGAAGTCGCGAGGTGCGAGATCCGGGCTGTAAGGTGGATGAGGAGCAATAGTCCAATGAAGGTGTCTGAACTCCTCTCGGATGAACAGACTTGGGAGAGGTCTTGCATTGTCGTAGAGAAGGAGAAGTTCTTTTCCATTTTTGTGGCAACGAACACGCTGACGTCGTTTCTTGAATTTCCTGAGCGTAGCACAATACGCTTCAGAGTTTATTGTTGCATCATGAGGGAGGACATCAAAACGAACAACCCCTTCAGTCCCAGAAGTCCTTCGCCATTACTTCAGCGGCTCACGGTGCGACTTTGAGCTTTGTCTTCGGAGGAGAGGTGGTGTGGCGCTAACCCATGGATTGCCCTTTTGTTTCCAGTTCGAAGCAATGGATCCACGTTTCATCGCCCGTGAAGAAGTTCGACAAAAAATTGTCATAATCATCCTCGTAACATGCAGGCAATTATGTAAAGGTGGTCCTTCGTTGCTCTTCTGTTAGGTGGAGAGGAGCCCAGCGAGCGCACATCTTTCAGCACCCCAAGTGGTGGACGAGTGGGTCAGCACTACCAACAGAGATATCCAGTTGAGCACGGCGCTTGATTGCGATCCGAGATCCGTCCATCACCTCGAATGAGAATGAAATTAGAATTATATTAATACCTGTAGCTGCCAACGGGCGTTGATATATATCAACGGGGACAGGTGAAAATGTGTGCCCAGATCGGGACTCGAACCCGGCATCTCCCCCTTAAATAGCAGACGCTCTATCCATCTGAGCCACCGAGGGCACAGAGGATAGCGCGACTGCAGGGACTATCTCGCACACGCCTCGCGCGAGACCCACATTCTCACCTTGTATGTCCACACGTTACATTCGTAGTGTCCCACCCCAACACACTCATTGCTCGTGGAAGACATTCTTTCCTAGTCCCGTAAGAGTTCGGGGAATATGTGTGCATGCGGACAGAAGAAGAAGGTCGTGGCTGGTGTTGCCGAAACTATATACGTATATGGATATAGTATCTGTTCTTTCGGACGTGTCCGAAAGGACAGACACCACTGATGACCTGCAGCCGTCTAGAACAAATTTAGAATTATACATTAATACCTTCAGCTGCTGACGACCCGCCAGGGTAGCCGAGAGTGCTAACGCGCTGCTTCCTGGATTCGGGTAGGCGCGCCGGCCCCGGATCGAATCCGCCCGGTGGATTAACGACGAGGGCCGATGTGCCGGCCAGCCTGGATGTGGTTTTTAGGCGGTTTTCCTCATGTCGCTAGGTGAATACCGGGCTGGTTCCCATGTTCCGCCTCAGTTACACGATTCGCAGACGTCTGAACACATTCACACTATTCCATGGATTACACTCGACGCAGACAGTTGGGGTACACTAATTCCGTCCCGGGGGGGGGGGGGGAGGGGGGGTATGGGGTGGCGGCAGGAAGGGCATCCGGCCACCCTTTAACCATTAACATGCCACATCTGATTAACGATGGCTGACCCTGCGTAATACAAGGCTCAGGCGATAGGATAGATAGATAGATAGATAGATATCCTTCAGCTGCTGACAGGATTTGAACATATCAACGGGGACAGGTGAAAATGTCTTCGTAAGAATGTCTCCCACGAGTAATGAGTGTGCTGGGTAGGGACACTAAGAATGTAGTGTGTGGACATACAAGGTGAGAATGTGGGTCTCGCGGGAGGCGTGCGCGAGATAGTCCCTGCAGTCGTGCTATCCTCTGTGCCCTCGGTGGCTCAGATGGATAGAGCGTCTGCCATGTAAGCAGGGGACCCTGGGTTCGAGTCCCGGACGGGGCACACATTTTCATCTGTCCCAGTTGATATATATCAACGCCCGTGAGCAGCTGACGGTATTAATATAATTCCAATTTCGTTCTAGATGGCTGCAGGTCCGAAAGAACAGACAATATATCCATATAAGTATGTCGAATGAGAATGTCCGCACATTCCAGTATTCCAGCAGTCACAGCTGTGTGCGGCCGACAGACAAGCGGGAGATCGTACAGGTTTGCGCCACCTTTTTGCGATGATGACAGACGCCTTGTCCAAGTACTCACTGTGCTTTTACTCACTGCCAGATCTCCGTAGACCATCTGCAAGCGCCTATTATTATCTGCGATTCTGGCAAAAGGAACTCAGTGACAGCTCTCTGCTTCGAACGCCACTCCGTTACAGGCGCTCTTTTGACCGCTATGTTTAGCGCCGCCACCAATCGAAATTTCATGATACTATAGGGGCTGAAGCGGGAATATTCCATAACGTCGCACAATAAGTTTCGAACTTTTTCAACCGAAAATAGCCAAGGAAAAAACTGTGTTGCTTATTGAACGCCTCTCGTACGATGGCGATAGAGAAGGAAACGTGGCATTTTAGTGTTTGGAAAGATAAGGCTGTTTTATTTTGTCGAGAGCTGCTGTGGCTGGCTGTACCGAAAGCACAGTAAGCACGTGCGACTTACGAGGTTGTCAGAGGCGGAGGAGAATTCTTCGATGAGATCCGCGCCACGCTGCAGGTACTGCTGCAGAGCGGCAGCCACGGCGGAGACGACGCGGGCGCCCTCCGGCGCCGCTTCGCTCAGCAGCCGCACCTGCATCACGTCCGGGTTCGACACCAGCTCGCGCTCCTCCTCCTTCTGCTCCTGCAAAAGCCGACGCCCGCGTCACTCCCAAGCCTGCCCTGTTATTGCTGTCCTCAGTCCAGAGGCTGCTCCGATGCAGCTGCCCACGCTACTGTATCACGAACATACTAGAAAAAAATTAGTTACAACTTTGGCCACCAGGTGCAAATCTGGCGTTGTGAATGCAAGAAAACGGATAGAATTGTTTCCCTATGTAATGGGTTAGGACCGGGAGTGGGCAGAAAAGCTGGAACAAACAGGAAAAGTATGTTGTTTTTATTATTAACCAACGCTTACACAATTTGTTCAGTATGAACACCTGATATGACGACGAGATGCCCCTCTGCAAAACGACGTGATCAACAGATGCTCGCAGCAGTTCTGGTGGAAACTGAGCAATGTGTTCCTGTCCACTGGCCTTCAGATCGAGTAGAGACCGAAGGCGTTCGTGGTAAACGCGTTCTTTTCGATATCCCCACAGTCAAAAGTCACATAGATCTATATCATGCGAGCTCACAGGCCACGCGTCAGGAAAACCTATGGAGATAACACATTCGTGTAAGTTTGCATTAAGGAGATCTTTTATTGGGCGAGTGACACGAGATGTTGCGCTATCTTGCATGAAAATAGTTATTTCCACACAGTAACGCTCTTCCAACGCAGGAATCACATGCTATACAAGGAGACCTCGATAATGTGCAGACGTCTGACAGGCCCTCTGGGTGTATACTCTTCAAAGAAGAAAGGACCGTGAATAAAAGTGCTTGTGAATCCAAACAACACAGTCACAAGCGGTGAGTTCAATGGCTCTTCGTGCACAGCACGCGGTTTAACAGTACCCCCAAACTCGGTAGTTCCGTGTATTCACTTCATCGTGCAGTGTAAAATGCGCCTCGTCACTCCGTAGAGTATTGCTCGATCACATATCGTTAACTTCGATCTCTGCCAGTAACCGATGAGCAAATCCAGACCATTCCTGCGGATCACGAATGCTGAGTTGCTGCACCGTCTACATCTTGTATAGGTTGTTGTTGTGGTCTTCAGTCCAGAGACTGATTTGATTCAGCTGTGCATACTACTCTATACTGTGAAAGTCTCTTCATCTCCAAGTAACTACCGCATCTACGTCCTTCTGGATCTGCTTAGTATATTCATCTCTTGCTCTCCCTCTACGACTTTTACCCTCCACACTGCCCTCCAATACTAAATTGGTGATCCCTTGATACCTCAGAACATGTCCTACCAACCGATCCCTTCTTCTAGTCAAGTTGTGCCATAAATTCATCTTCTCCCCAATTCTTTTCAGTACCTCATCATTAGTTACGTGATCTATCCATCTAATCTTCAGCATTCTTCTGTAGTACCACATTTCGAAAGCGCACCCTACAGAACTGCCAGGCGCCTGGTTGCGTTGAAGGAGGGAGTCCGCCAAGAATACGGACGATGTGTATGAGAGATGTGAAATATTTTGCGAGTATTTTTTAAAATGATTTGTATTGTATTGTATGTTAACCGGGGGCCTAGAAAAGACGGAGAGGCTCCGTCCCCGCCGCAGCCGCAGTGGTACACAACCCCACGACGACTACCGCAGTTCACTTCACTCCTCCGCCGCCCCACACCGAACCACTCTTTCTGGGGTATTGTACGGTTCGGCCGACGGTGGATAGTAGCTCAAATGCAGCGTATATCATCTGTTAATGTTAAATTAGTGAAAAGAAATTCTGTTAGGCGTCGTATTTACATATTGTATGGAGTTAAAATAATACGTTTAAAAATATGAGAACATACAATACATTACAAAATAAGTAGCACTCAGAAGACGCTTACACACCATCCCCAAGTATGCAAATGATATGAGTTCTGAGTTGCTATTTCCTGTGACAGGTTGAACAGCTACTAGAGTGCGTTAGTGGTTTTATGAAAGGAAGAGAGAAAAGCAAAGTAGACAGGTTAAGAAATGAGAGGATCAGAGAATTAATGAAGGTGGAACCATTACAGGAGGAGATAAGAGAAATCAAGGCTGAGATGGTATGAACATGTTAAGAGAATGGAGGAGAAGAGGACACCCAGGAGGATACACGAGATGAAACTGGAAGGAAAGAGACCAAGAGAAATGCGCCCTCAAGAAAGGAGAAGATTGGACTAAGGTGAAGATGGAGAGATGGTGGCAAGAGGATGGAGAGGCCTCTGTTCCATACAGACCCGGCCAGAGGCTGGAAACTGTTCAAGATGATGATGATCACCAGGCCTGGTAGGGTATATAAGAGGCTGAAGAACGTCACATGTTGAGTGATCACTGTGAAGGAGACGGACATACCACGCACTCATGTGAGACAGCGTCATCAGCACCTGCCAGAGTTTGGAAGGGGCCTCATTTTGGAGCACCATTTGTCCGGCTGGTCGAATCGCGTAGTGTCCAGATTTGTGGGGCATTTGGATGTGACAGAGGCTCGTTATTGGACTGCATGGGAACGTGGGGGCAGGCATACTCATCGTCATGGTTCCGATCGACCATGTCTGACATCACCACAATGCAAGAGTGCTGTATTGTGTAGAAAGCACATCTTAACCCCTTCTTCATATTTGCGCCTGCCATCCAAGAACAAATAATTAACGGACTCCCAGCAACATTCTATGTCACTGGTTCCCAACCCGGAAGCAATTACTCCCAGAGGGGCAGTTTAATATTTTATGAACATTAAAAAGAAAAGGCTTCGATTTATTTCGGTGACAAAACTAAATTATTTTTAAAAGTTTTTACTTTTATTACTGTGTCATAAGATTGTAATAACGGTTATATAACTGACAAATAATTACATTTTTTTTAAATACAAGCACCGATGCGTGACATATTGTTTCGGAGATTACAGCTTGTGAAACGAATGTATGAACATATCCTCCCTCATACGGTTCATCCACTACACATACATATCTTGTACTATGTATAAGGGGCAGTCAAATTAAAACGAGTCAGACGGTAAAAAAGTAAATGAACAGTTTACTACTTCAAAAGTAAACGCTATTTATCACATCGTGAAACAAGACGGCCAGGGCCTTAATGGTAAAATGTTTGCAGTTGTAAGGTGAAACTTCTGCAGCGTACTCGAAACAACCTTAGCAACATGTGAGCGGGCCCACAGGCCAAGGTTGTTTAGACTAAGCTGCAGAAGTTTCGCTGGGAAGATTGCACACATCCTCCACACAGCACCGATCTCTCCCCATGCGATTTCCGTAATTTTGATGCCCTGAAGTAAGGCATTCATTGGCGTCGATTTGCTCCGAAGACGAAGACTTCACGCCTACGAACAATCGTGGTTCCGCAGTGTAATAAACAAAGGGCAGTCTTCTTTCTCCCTCACTGACTCTGTAGATACCGGTCTCACTGTTAATGAATGGCTCGAAATTACTTTTTGTGATATTTACGTAATTCTCGGCTACTGACAAGCTGTTGCCTTTTATTGTATTTATTCGGGATTTCTATTTTATATCCTATTAAATAAGTATGAAAATATTCGGTATGATTTTTATAAAAAAATTACGTGCATTACAAAAAAGCAGTCATGCAAATATTTTTTTTAGATTTAACTCATACAAAACGGACAGAAATAATTATTACAAAACAAATTATATTTTATAACAATACATGAAACTCTGTTTTTCAAATGTTCAAAATTGTCACAGAATCGATCAATGTTAACTTCTTTGAAAATCGTCCCTGAGATGCGACCGTTCTTGATCTTAAGTTGTTATCATGTTGTGGTGGTCGTCTGTGTTAAGTCATGGTTATGGCTCCACAGAGTTAAACTTCGTCTCTGTTTTGTGAAATAATGTCACGCATTAAAAAATTTGAATCCCATTTGACGAACTATGTGATGGAAACTTTGACAAGAATTATGTTTTGAGTCAAGAAAGATGACGAAATAAATCAGCAACAGAAAAACAAAATTGGTGTTTGTCATTTCAAAATCACAACCCGGAACAAACAATCTGAAATTTTTGATAAACTGCAGGTCGTGGACCCTGAAGCCATCAAACAATAAGAGAAGTACAGAGCGATGTTTTTATATGTCTCCTACTAAACTATCTTTTTTCTTGGAAAAATACGATAGTTCGTTAATATGCAAGATGGATAATTTCTCCTATTAGTGTCAGTGAACTATTGTAGAAGATAGATTATACACTGAAGAGCCACAGAAACTGGTACACCTGCCTAATACTGTATCGGGGACCCGCGAGCAAGCAAAAGTGCCGCAACACGACGTGGCATGGGCTCGACTAACGTCTGAAGTAGTAATGGAGGGAACTGACACCATGAATCCTGTAGGGCTCTCCATAAATCCGTTAGAATTCGAGGGGATGGAGATCTCATCTGAACAGCTCGTTGCAAGGCTTCCCAGTTATGATCACTAAATGTTCATGTGTGGGCAGTCTGGTGGTCAGTGGAAGTGTTTAAACTCAGAAGAGTGTTTCTGGAGACACCCTGTAGTAGTTCTGAACGTGTGGGGTGTCGCACTGTCCTGCAGGAATTGCCCAAGTCCGTCGGAATGCACCATGCACATGAATGGATGCAGGTGATCAGACAGGATGCTTACGTACGTGTCGCCTGTCAGAGTCATATCTAGGCGTATCAGGGGTCCCATATCACTCCAACTGCACAAGCCCCACACCATTACAGAGCCTGCACCAGCTTGAGCAGTCCCCTGCTGACATGCAGGGTCCATGGATTTGTGAGGTTGTCTCCATACCCGTATACGTCCATCCGCTCAATACAATTTGAAACGAGACTCGTCCGACCAGGCAGCATGTTTCCAGTCGTCAATAGTCCAATGTCGGTGTTGACGGGACCAGGTCAGGTGTAAAGCTTCGTGCCGTGCAGTCAACAAGAGTACTCGAGTGGGCTTTCGGATCCGAAAGCTCATAACGACGATGTTTCGTTGAATGGTTCGCAAGCTGACACTTGTTAGCCCAGCACTGAAATCTGCAGCAATTTGCGGATGGGTTGCACTTCTGTCACCTTTAACGGTTCTCTTCAGTCGTCATTGGTCCTGTTCTTACATGATATTTTTCCGGGCGCAGCGACTTCGGAGATTTGATATTTTACCGGATTCCTGATACTGACGGTACACTCGTGGAATGGTCGTATAGGAAGGTCCCCACTTCATCGCTGCGTCGGAGATGTTGTGTCCCATGGCTCGTGCGCCGACTATAACACCACGTTCAAACTCACTTAAATCTTGATAATCTGCCATTGTAGCAGTAGTAACCGATCTAACAACTCCGCCAGACACTTGTCTTATAGAGGCGTTGCCGAACGTAGCGACGTATTCTGCCTCTGTACATATCTTCGTATTTGAATACGCATGCATATACCAGTATCTTCGGCGCTTCAGTCTAGAGGCAACCGCAAATATTTTCTCATGAGGGCAATGACCGTACCGTCCCGCGATGGCGTAGATATATTAACAGTTATGGCGATTACTTTTAAATAGTAATTTAAAAAATTTACTTACTTTTTCCATCCGTTTCGTTTTCATTTTATTGCCCTTTATAACATACATAAATGACAGCAAAATTGAGACATTTACGAGGGATTGTTGAAGAGTATTGCCTCCAAACATTTAATCTGAAAACTCTTCAGATTTTTTAAACAAATCAAAGGTTATCATTTTACACCTTTATTCTTCATGTCAACATATTTGAAGCCCTCTGCCGCTAGAGGGCTCTGAGTTGTAGCATGTAACATGGCGGTGTGTAATGTAACTATGTCTGTGCTTGAGGAGCACCGTGCTGTAATCGAGTTTCGAATTCGAAGATTTCGTCCACACAAGGAGCACATTCTCCTTCAGCATGACAATGCTACGCCACACACTAGCGCTGCGACGTCTGCAAGAATCCGACGCCTTGGGTTCGCTGTCATTGATCATCCTCCATACAGACATGACTTGCCCCGTCCGATTTTCATCTCTTCCCAAAACGTAAAGACTATCTTCGAACACTGCACTTTGACTGTGATGAAGCGGTGCAAGTGGAGGACAGATCGCTGCTCCGTCAACAATGTCAAACGTTCTACAGTGATGGCATCAACAAATTGGTCTCTCATTGGGAGAAATAAAAAATTTGGAGGCATTACTTTTCAGCATGCCCTCGTAAATCATATATTAAATATCTCACGGAAACACCTCCCCGATATCTAGTTAGTTACCGCCATTGGCAAGTAAAAGCTTCATTATTTGCTTCGCAGCAGATAAACGAAGTAATTGACAGCTCAACACAACAGTAACTATTTAATGGCTACTACATCACTGTGCTGCCCACGAAATATTATTATTATAATTATTATTATTGCTGTTTTTGTTGTCAGTGACAGTGGTCATATATAAAGCGTTGGCAGCCTGAAGTCTTCCTACTTTCCACCAGTTCAGAAGTAAGGAGTCCAGCGGTCCAGTGATTTACAAAGTATAGTACATACATTTTAACTTTGTTGACTTTTAATTGGGGGTGCAGGGTACGGAGGAAGCAAGTGAAGATAGCGAGAGGAGTGGTGCAGTAGCAAGTGTCTGCCCTCATTGTGTATTGTTAACTTTATTTTCTGAGAACCATTTGTGAGCAGCTCTTGCGATGCTCTGAGAATTGCCTCAACATTCTACTTTTTTTTTACAAATAAGAACCAACTGTTTCATTGGCTTATTAGGTCGTGGTTTCATAAAACACCTACAAAAACCAAATATCATTTATATTTCATCATTATCAAAGCAAAGGCGTTCAAGGAAATTCTTTTTCATTCTGAATTGTAGCTGGGCGCTGATATGGACGATGTTACAGGGAGAGGGTACTAGCTAATATTTGCTTGTACTTAAGGGTAATCGCCTCAGAAATGTTGGGAACCGATGTTCTATACCATCCCGCAGCAGCAGGACTAAGGAATTACCGGCCCATGCGTAGACTGCCGTGAACACCTCAACACAAACGGCTGCGTCTGGAATGGAGCTATGACCAGGCACCGTGGACTGCTGATGATTGGCGACCCATTCTGTACACGGATGAATCGTGGTTCTGCACCACAATGGATGACAAACGTCGCTGAGTATGGCGGCGACCTGGGGAGAGGCATAGCTGTGTTGCTCTTGGCGTCAGGGCGTGAGGAGGCATCAACTACGACTTGAGGTCGGCCTGGTAGTAACTGAGGGGTCTCTGATGGCACAATGGTACTTCACTGATGTCCAGTGTTTTCATGTGTTACCACCCACGTGATAGTATCATAGTGCCATTTTTCAGCAGAACGATGCTTGTTCATACATAACACGTCTCTATTAACTGTCTGTATGATGTTGATGTACTTCCATAGCCAGCTAGATCCCCAGGTCCGTCTCCAATGGAACATACGTGGGACCACCTTGGATGGCAATTCCGTCCTGATGCTCCTATATCCTATGTCCTAATCTGGGATACCAAGGACCATTTACAACAGTTGTGGGACAGATTGCCTTAGAAAAGGATACAACGGTTTTATGACATCGTTTTCAAATGGTTCAAATGGCTCTGAGCACTATGGGACTCAACATCTTAGGTCATAAGTCCCCTAGAACTTAGAACTACTTAAACCTAACTAACCTAAGGACATCACACACATCCATGCCCGAGGCAGGATTCGAACCTGCGACCGTAGCAGTCCCGCGGTTCCGGACTTCAGCGCCAGAACCGCTAGACCACCGCGGCCGGCACATCGTTTTCAACCTAATGCCACGTCAACGGGGCTGAAATCTCGTACTGATAAATGATCTCATAATGCAAAGTACTTTAACATTTGACTCCATTTTGTAATCACTGAAATAACATAAATCCTCTCAACCCGTCAAGTTTAATTTCGTTTCCTTCTTCTCTTCTGGTACTTAGCTGTAATGTCAGACAGTCTATTTCTGAGAAGTTATTGAGCGCTAGAAGTCCCCCTTCATCCTAAACACGTTCTGATAAAGCACGATTACTATGGACTGGACAAAAATACGGAAATACCAAAAACTCAAAAAAATTACAATGCCTGATAAGGTATACGAAAACCCTTGGCATTTAAATCGGCTTCCAATAACCTCAAGCTGTATAAATATGGGTCCTGTATGATTCTCAGGGTATCTGAGAAAACAGTAGTAATTGGCTTCTGTCTCGGGTTCTTCGGCCGACGTTCATCTAATGATTTTTCTGACGTTTCGCCAGCACGAGTGGCTGGCATTGTCAAAGCTTCACCCTCCATTGCCGGTGGTGAACTGGAGCCGAGCTCGCGGCCGCAGACTATATGTACCTGGCGCGCCAACGTCCGAGGGCTTCTCCGCGGTCATTTCCGGTGCGGTTCTCCTCTTGCTACCTGCGACGGTCGTTCGCTGCGGTACGGGAAGCCAGGATCCGTTTACCTTAAGGCTTTCCTCTTTCTTGTTCAAACTGTTCGCGTGTTTTTGTATTTCTACAGCTTCTCTGAACAAGCGCGTGTGATAGTGGTTCTCTACAGCCAGAACTTCCGTGTCGGCGAATTTTATTACGTGGTCGGTCTCATTCAGTGCGTGTTCTGCCACGGCCGATTTCTCCACCTGCCCCAACCTGCAATGTCGCTTATGCTCCTTGATCCTGGTGTTAATGGATCGTCCAGTCATCCCGACAAACTTTTCCGCATGTGCATGGTATGCGGTATATTCCCGACATTGCAAGTGGGTCTCTTTTCTCCTTCGCCGATCTAAGACACTCTTTGATCTTCCTTGTCGGTTTGAAGATCGTCTTTACGCCATGTTTGCGCAATATACGGCCGATTCTGTCCGTCACTCTGGGAATGTATGGCAGAAAGGCCGTACCCGACATTTCTTTTTCTGGTTCCTTACTTCGCCGAGTGTTTGGCTCAGTTACACTTCTAATATAATTTGTGGAGTACCCATTGCTCCTCAGGACTGTTTCCAGGTGTTGCATTTCTCGTTTGAGGTGTTGCGGCTCACATATTCGTCCTGCTCTCGTTACGAGCGTACTAATCATGCCCCTTTTCTGGCTCGGGTGGTGGTTTGACAGTTTGTGCAGGTATCGGTCCGTGTGAGTCGGTTTTCGATACACGCTGTGTCCCAGGTTTTCACCGTCCCTTGTGACCAGAACATCTAGAAATGGCAGTTTCTTGTCCTTTTCTACTTCCATGGTAAATGTTATGTTGGCATGGAGGCTGTTCAAGTGTCTTAGGAAGTCACCGAGCTGTTCTTCACCATGGCTCCACACCACGAAAGTATCATCGACGTACCTGTACCACACCTTAGGTTTGCAAGTCGCCGAGTCCAGTGCCTGTGCTTCGAATTGTTCCATGAAGAAGTTGGCCACCACTGGACTGAGAGGACTACCCATGGCGACGCCTTCCAGCTGTTCGTAGAAGTCGCCATTCCACGTGAAATAGCTCGTGGTGAGACATGCATGGAAGAGCTTTCTGATGTCTAGCGGGAAAATGGAACCGATGTGCTCCAGAGCGTCACTGAGTGGCACTTTCGTAAATAACGAAACAACATCTACTTGTGCACCTCCCTTCGTGTTGTTTTGGTGCTGACAGGGTTCACTGATGCGACATTCATTTCTGTTTGAGTTTTGCAGCTGCGTCCTCTTATTTTTTATCACAGCCCTCTTCAATGACCGTCTGTCAAGATCATTCAGCACACACTTTCGTCTGCGTTGTGACTTAGCAGATTATGTTTTTCCGCTTTACCTGTATGCGGTACAAATCTTCGATACGGTGCCTCATGAAACAGCGAAGTTTGACTACCTTGGTTACGGAACTATCCACCATACAAACATCATCCATCTGCCCACGTTCGAGTGCACTTAGCTCCGACGTAATGCACTCTCAACTACACAGAACATAGTTCTGATCTCGCTGCAACGTGTCCTCAGTCACTGATTCGTCATCGCCCAGCCCAATCAACTAGGGACAGAAACTTGAAATTCGCAGAGGGTGTTTATCTTATACAGTAGGCGTCGTTTAAGACGGAATTTTTCGAAATTCCACCCCTAAGGGAGCGATTTAAGGTATGAAAGATTTTTTGAAAACATGTGACTATTAAGAAAATTTTGAAGCTAGATCAGCGAAAATCGGTGTTTGAAAATCTTAAACATGGCTGAGAAGCAGCAACTGTATAAATCTGAAGAGGCTGAAAAAATCAGCCAACCAGCTGCAAAACAAAGGTTTATTAGCCCCTGTCCTAGGTTTCGATATTTCTAAAAATATTTTCTTGAGAAAGAGTGAACCCCAAAAATATATATAGCCCACTCCTTCTGAAGAAGATATTTTTTAGAAATATCGTAACCTAGTACAAAGCCTAATAAACATTCGTTTTGCAACTCGTTAGCTGATTTTTTAACCTCTTGATCAATATTTGGTTTTTTAGCCAGAAATATATTGACCAGCATTTTTTGGAGTTTAGCCCTAATGGGACCAAAATAGTGACTGGAACTTTTTGAACGTAAATCATATTTAAGAACTAGTAAAGTATTTTTAAAGCTAGACCTACGAAAATCGGTATTTGACTTTTCCGTTAGAAATAAAAAAAATGTGTCTCAGTGTTTTTGGAAATTCAACCCCTAAGACGTTTTTCTATCAAATATTTCATTATGAAAGCATTTTTAAAGTTAGATCTATGAAAATTTGAATTTGGCTTCTTCGTTAGAAATAAAAATTACGTGTTTCACTGTTTTCGGATATTTGGAATGAAATAGAAGATCAAAGTTTTTATGGGCATATTTCATTATGAAAGTAGCTACTTCAAGAAGATCCAAAGTCAAAAATGGAGTGATCGATTGGCGCAACACGATTTGCGCCTTAATTTGAAGAAAACCGAGTACACGGCATCAGACAGACATGAAATGGGAACCATCACGATTAATGGTGAAGATCTGACTCGTGTGAGTTAAGTTTAAGTACCTTGGCTCCAGGATCACTGTTGACGGCCGTCTCACAGAAGAGGTCAACACCAGAACTCAGGCAGCCTGGAGGAAGTGGCGAACAACAACCGGAGTCACTTGCGACCGCAGCATGAAAGATAATTTAAAATCAAAAATCTATCGCACTGTCATCCGACCAGTCGCCTTGTATGGTTGTGAGTGCTGGCCGATTACAGTTGAGACAGAAAGCCGCCTAAGTATAATGAAAACGTAGATGCTAAGGTGGACAGCGGGCCTCACTAATTCAGATCACGTTTCCAGTGACAGCATTAGGTAACAGTCTGGTGTTGCACCGATCCAAGACAAGATGCGTGAGAGTCGTCTTCGAAGGTGTGGGCATGTTTTACGGGGCGGTGATGACTCTATTGCCAAGGCGAGTTACAGACTTGAAGTCGTCGGCAGAAGACCCAAAGGACGACCTGAGCAACGTTGGGCTGATTCGATTAATAAAGACCTTAAATGCGTGAACCTCCACCCAGATGCTGCCCGTGATAGAGCGAAATGGACACAACGGACCCAAGTAGCGGACCCCGAGGCACGCAGGACAAACGCTGAAGGAAAAGAAGATTTCATTATGCAAGCGTTTTTGAAGATAAATGTGTGAAAATTTGTATTTGTCTTCTCTGTTAGAAATAAAAAATATGCATTTCACTGTTTCTGGATACTCGACGCCTTATGGAGTGTAATAGTGCGGTGAAATGTTTTATGAGAATATTTCACTGTGAAAGCATTTTTAATGCTATATCAGCTAACACTTGGTTCAAGAATCATGAAAGAAGGTTGTATACATGGAAGGAGCCTGGAGATACTAGAATGTATGAGATAGATTATATAATGGAAGACAGAGATTTAGGAACCAGGCTTTAAATTGTAAGACATTTCGAGGGGCAGTTGTGGACTCTGACCACAAACTATTGGTTATGAACCGTAGATTAAAACTGAAGAAACTGCAAAAAAATGAGAATTTGAGGAGATTAGACCTGGATAAACTGAAATAACCAGAGGTTGTAGAGAGTTTCAAGGAAAGTATTAGGGAACGATTGACAAGAATGGGAGAAGAAGTACAGTAGATGAAGAATGGGTAGCTTTGAGAGATGAAACAGTGAAGGCAGCAGAGGATCAAGTAGGTAAAAAGACGAGGGTAGTAGAAATCCTTGGGTAACAGAAGAAATATTGAATTTAATTGATGAAAGGAGAAAATATAAAAATGCAGTAAATGCAGCAGACAAAAAGAAATACAAGCGTCTCAAAAATGAGATCGACAGGAGGTGCAAAATAGCTAAGCAGGGATGGCTAGAGGATAAATGTAAGGATGTAGACGCTTATCTCACTAGGGGTAAGATAGATACTGCCTACAGGAAAATTAAAGAGACCTTTGGAGAAAAGAGAACCACTTGTATGAATATTAAGAGTTTAGATGGAAACCCAGTTCTAAGCAAAAAAGAAAGGAAAGCAGAAAGGTGGAAGGAGTATATAGAGGGTCTATACAAGGGCGATGTACTTGAGGACAATATTATGGAAATGGAAGAGGATGTAGATGAAGATGAAACGGAAGATATGTTACTGCGTGAAGAGTTTGACAGAGCACTGAAACACCTAACTCGAAACAAGGGCCCCGGGAGTAGACAACATTCTATTAGAACTACTGACAGTCTTGGGAGAGCCAGTCCTGAGAAAACTCTACCATCTGGTGAGCAAGATGTATGAGACAGGCCAAATACCCTCAGACTTCAAGAAGAATATAATAATTTCAATCCTACAGCAAGCAATTTGTACAGAAACCAGATGGCAGTTACAAGAGTCGAGGGGCATGAAAGGGAAGCAGTGGTTGGGAAGGCAGTGAGACAGGGTTGTAGCCTCTCCCCGACGTTACTCAATCTGTATATTGAGCAAGGAGTAAAGGAAACAAAAGAAAAATTTGGAATAGATATTAAAATCCATGGAGAAAAAATAAAAACTTTGAGGTTTGCCGATGACGTTGTAATTCTGTCAGAGACAGCAAAGGACTTGAAAGAGCAGTTGAACGGAATGGACAGTGCCTTGAAAGGAAGATATGAGATGAACATCAACAAAAGCAAAACGAGGATAATGGAATGTAGTCCCATTAAATCGGGTGATGCTGAGGCAATTAGATTAGGAAATGAGACACTTAAAGTAGTAGATGAGTTTTGCTATTTGGGGAGCAAAATAACTAATGATGGTCGAAGTAGAGAGGATATAAAATGTAGACTGGTAATGGGAAGGAAAGCGTTTCTGAAGAAGAGAAATTTGTTAACATCGACTATAGATTTAAGTGTAAGGCAGTCGTTTTTGAAAGTATTTGTAAGGAGTGTAGCCATGTATGGAAGTGAAACATGGACGATAAATAGTTTGGACAAGAAGAGAATAGAAACTTTCGAAATGTGGTGTTACAGAAGAATGCTGAAGATTAGATGGGTAGATCACATAACTAATGAGGAGGTTTTGAATAGAATTGGGGAGAAGAGGAGCTTGTGGCACAACTTGATTAGAAGAAGGGATCGGTTGGTAGGACATGTTCTGAGGCATCAAGGGATCACCAATTTAGTTTTGGAGGGCAGCGTGGAGGGGAAAAAATCATAGAGGGAGACCAAGAGATGAATATACTAAGCAGATTCAGAAGGATGTAGGTTGCAGTAGGTACTGGGAGATGAAGAAGCTTGCACAGGATAGCGTAGCATGGAGAGCTGCATCATACCAGTCTCAGGACAGAAGACCACAACAAAAACATCTATGAGAATTGGTATTTGTTTTCTCAGTTATAAAACTAAAAAAATATTCCGTTATATTAAAAAATTTAAAGATAAATCGACGACCGCCGGCCGGTGTGGCCGTGCGGTTCTAGGCGCTACAGTCTGGAGCCGAGCGACCGCTACAGTCGCAGGTTCGAATCCTGCCTCGGGCATGGATGTGTGTGATGTCCTGAAGTTAGTTAGATTTAAGTAGTTCTAACTTCTAGGGGACTGATGACGTCAGAAGTTAAGTCCCATAGTGCTCAGAGCCATTTGAACCATTTTTGATAAATCGATGAAACCTGGTATTTCGCTTCTCGGTTAGACGTAGAGGAATATGTGTTAGACGATGACGTTTCTATGGAATTATCACCACAAGAACGGAAAAGGCGTGATTTACAAAAAACTTGGACTCCAGCTGGCACGATCGCTTTTCGGTCAGAAGCACATCCGGCAATGACCGTGCTTCTGTGATCTGATTTAGTGTGAAAAATTTAGAAGGTGTTGCAATTTGTGAACAACATAAAAACTCGGTTAAATAAAAGAAAAGGCTGTGCAGACCGTACAGTGCACGAGAGCGAAGCAGTGGCCGCTAAGGTACTTTACTTATACATGCTTGACGGAATTCTGGTGTTGCTTACTTGTCGCTTGGGAAACGGGTGGAACCAAGATGGCGGGCAGCCGTACGTGGAGGGTATCCTGTTGACGCCGCGTCTCTCTTCCTGCGAGATCGCCACCTGCTGCGGCTGCACGAGCCAGCGCTGCGACTCGTTCTCGCCGAGAGGGCCCATCGTCAGGTGGTAGTTGAGGTGCGGCGCGAACGCCAGCCGGTGCTTGACGACGGCCTCCTCGGGTCTGCTCAGCGCGCCGGTCAGCCACTCGGCCGCTTCCTCCTCGTGGATCAGCTCCCGGCCGGAGAGGTTGCGGTTCACGATCAGGCACCGGTAGTCTTTGTAAGGCTGCGGCACCTCCAGGTTCGGATCGGCCTCGCACGCCGTTTCTCCCGCGTAGTTCACGTCGAACCTCTTTCCGGTGTAGTCGACGGTGCGACACAGCGTTTTCGACCAGTTCCTGGTATCGTCGGTGAAGTTGTACCCGTCAAAGTCCAGCTCGGACTCGCACCTGTCAGAGTGCGCGAAGACTGCAGAGCTGCATCTGACATCCAGCGTAACCCCGTCGGGCGCCGCCACGTGGAATCTTCCGTCCGGGTACACCAGGACGCTAGTCTGCTGCGGCATGACCAACTTCAGCGGTAGATCTCTCCCGCTGGCCACCACTGTGGCGTAGTTCGGATGTTCCATGCAGAATCTGATTCTCACGTACACGTAGCCCTCGTCGAGCAACGCGACGGCGCCTGTGGGTAACAGTTTCCTTCTAAGGAAACGGGTGTCCTTTCGGAGAGCGTACCACTCGTAATACTGGTCGAGCTCCTCTGACGACCATTCGCAGAAGACCTCAGTTTCGTTCTCCCGGATGGAAGTGGTGATGAGAGTGCCTCCCGGGAAGCTGACGACGCGGGTGCCGTCGGCCTTGGTGAGGATGTTGGTGTCGTCCCCGCGCCTCTGGAAGGTCTCGTGGATCTCCCAATCCGTGTAGGTGCGCAGCAGGTGCCTGGGCAGCACCTCCGTCTCCTCTCCGTCCTCCATGCGCCACTGCCGGCCGTCGGCGGTCACAGCCGTATAAGAAGCGATGCGACCTGCAAACGGCTTCAGATCACTATTTCAAAATAAAATAGTGTTGGTTGCAAAATCCATTCATATTATAAAATTGTATGTATGTATACAGGGTGGTCCAGTGATCTCGACAGGGCCAAATATCTCACGAAATAAGCATCAAACGAAAAAACTACAAAGAACGAAACTTGTCTAGCTTGAAGGGGGAAACCATATGGCGCTATGGCTGGCCCGCTAGATGGCACTGCCATAGGTCAAACGGATATCAACTGCGTTTTTTTAAATAGGAACCCCCATTTTTATTACATATTCGTGTAGTACGTAAATAAATATGAATATTTTAGTTGGACCACTGTTTTTAGTTGGACGGAGCGTAATTTGTGCTTGGGTAGCTCAGTTGGAAGAGAACTTGCCCACGAAAGGCAAAGGTCCCGAGTTCGAGTCTCGGTCCGGCACACAGTTTTAATCTGCCAGGAAGTTTCATATCAGCGCACACTCCGCTGCAGAGTGAAACTCTCATTCTGGAAACATCCCCAAGTCTGTGGCTAAGCCACGTGTCCGCAATACCCTTTCTTTCAGGAGTGCTAGTTCTGCAAGTTTCGCAGGAGAGCTTCTGTACAGTTTGGAAGGTAGGAGACGAGGTACTGGTAGAAGTAAAGCTGTGAGGACAGAGCGTGAGTCGTGCTTGGGTAGCTCAGTTGGTAGAGCACTTGCCCGCGAAAGGCAAAGCTCTCGAGTTCGAGTCTCGGTCCGGCACACAGTTTTAATCTGCCAGGAAGTTTCATCAGTTGATGACCTTGACATAATCTTAGATGAGCATCTAAACTCGGAGGAACAAGCGATTGCAGCACATAGAAAAGCTCTATGCTGCCTACATGCAATCCAAAAATTTTGAAAAACATTTCCACCTTAAATTAAAACTCAGGTCCGTCTGTAGTCCTGCCAAACCTTTATTACCGTGGCGTAGTTCTATGTGACACAAACAGTTAAAACTCGTGACGACTTGAGCTAGCTATGAATGCTTGCATAAGATACTAGTAGAACATGTGGTTGTTTGATAACATCAGTCCTTCCTCCGCTCAGTTAGGCTGGATGCGACAGCCAAGTGATTTGATTTTCAAAAACTCTCATTAGTTCATAAGTTTCTTAGTCACCCCTCCTCACGACCAGCGTCTTGGCTGCACTTTCTCCGCCTCGTCTATTTCCTCACACGACTGTGGAACAAACTACTCTGTAACCTGCTTCTTATGCAAAAACTCTCTGCATTCAAGAGTAGTTTAAGGCTTTATATGTTATCATGGGCATAACTTCCTTCTCGGCATATCCCAGAAGTTCTCTTTCTGTCCAAAAGGGAACCAGTATCTCTGTCACATTGTGAATTATCTATGCTTTTCTCAACCATTTCTATTGTCCGCGCTGATATCTGAATGGTCAGCGAGACAGACTGCCGTCCTAAGGGGCCCGGGTTCGATTCCCGGCTGGGTCGGGGATTTTCTCCGCTCAGGGACTGGGTGTTGTCTTGTCTTCATCGTCATTTCATCCCCATCCGGCGCGTAGGTCACCCAATGTGGCGTCGAATGTAATAAGACCTGCACCAAGGCGGCCGGACCTGCCCTGTAAGGGGCCTCCAGGCCAATGACGCTTATTACCAATCCATTTCTGTTACTGTTTTCTTCCTTCCGTCTCACCTGCTAAGCTTATCGTATTATTTCTCATTCTTAGTCTAGTCAGTCAACTTCACATTGATTGCTTGAATAACGTGGCCACACATTGCTGTTAAATCTCATTATTTACGTTTGACAAGAAAGTAATGAGAAAATTGCTTAACACAGTGATAATTAGACTGAGATTTCTTAAATTTCAAATATTCATCACTATACGAGGGCTATCCACAAAGTGCATTACGTTTTGGAATTAAAAATAAATAAAGTATTGGAAATTTTTTATTATTATATACGGTTGAAAGCCACACTTAAATACTACTTTTCTACATAGTTGCCATTTAAATTAAGGCACTTATCGTAGCGATGGACGAGCTTGGAAATTCCTTCGTCGTAAAATTCGGCCACCTGCGCCTTCAACCACGTGGTTACCTCTTCTTGAAGCTGTGCGTCGTAATCGAAACGCTGCATAGCCAACCACTTCTTCATTGCTGGGAATAAGTGGAAGTCGCTCGGTGCCAGGTCGGGAGTGTACGGCGGATGAGGATACAACTCCCACTTAAAAGATTCGAGAACTTCACGAGTGGCATTTGCCGTGTGGGCCCGGGCGTTGTCGTGAATCAGCAAGATCTTTGAGCCCTACTTTCCCCTGCGCTTGTTTTGTATTGCTCTTCTGAGGTTGTGCAGAGTTTGGCAATACCTTTGAGAGTTTATTGTAGTGCCTCCACAAAAATCACACCTTTTCTGTCCCAAAAGAAGAGGTAACCACGTGGTTGAAGTCGCAGGCGTCCGAATTTTACGACGAAGGAATTTCCAAGCTCGTCCATCGCTACGATAAGTGCCTTAATTTAAATGGAAACTATGTAGAAAAGTAGTATTTAAGTGTGGCTTTCATCTGTATATAATAAAAAAAATTTCCAATACTTTATTTATTTTTAATTCCAAAACGTAATGTACTTTGTGGATAGCCCTCGTACATATCATCTTATTTTTGTTTTTATGTTGACCAACTAGGATCATAGTTTTCTTAGTCACTCCTGTTCTCAGTACCTCTCCTCACGACCAGCGTTCCTCTTCTTTCTTCCTTTGTTTTTTCCTTTTTTTCCAGTACTCCCCGATTTCCTCTCCACTCTTTTGCCATATTATTCCCGATTTCTTATTTCTTCTGCATTTAAGTCGTTCTAAATTTAGTATTATATTCCCAAAACGTTTCTGTCTGTCATGTTCGATTATTTAATGTTGATTCTTTCTAGTTTTTTCCTTGTGCCTGCAATCAATGCCATTGTCGATCTCTACTTCCAGCAATATAAGCATATTTGTTTCTTTGGCCTGTTCTCGTTCATTAGGTAGAGGCGTCCAAAAACGATGCATCTTCGCTTAGCCACTACTTCCGATATTTTCTTTATATTTTTTTCGGTGTTCACATTAGGCCTACTTCTCATTTTTTTAACCATTTGTAGTTTGTATTGCATCCATTAATTTTCTAATAATCCAACTTTCAAGTAACTCTATTCTGTCTAGCTTATTGTTCATCGTTAGCCAGTGTCGTGTATGGTTCTAGATTTGTTTTTTGAGATAAGTATTTCTTGTTATGACATTCTTTGTCAAACCATATACTCTTTCCATTTTGTTAATTCTTACATCCCCTACAAATTTTTGGAGTGCATTCTGTTACATAGTTTTTCCAAGATATTTAAACTTACTTAGACACACTATTTTATGTATTTGTGTTTCTATGAATTTTGATCCAGTTTCATATATGGCCTGAATTTTTTTCTGTTATATTTTCTGTTTCTTGTAGAACATTTATTTGAATAACTGCTTCTGTCAGATTTTCTGAAAACATTGCTAAATTTCTGCAAAAACCAAGTGATTTATTTTATTTCCATTTGTTTTCCTTCCCAAAATCATTGGTTCAGTTTCATGATTTTTAGCTCCAAATTCCAGAGCCTTTCAATTTTTTAGAACACTCGATCAGTAAAAGTGATAAACCATTCCCTTGCCCAACATCAAATTTTTTTTCGAATGGCAGAGATACTTTTCCCATAAACTTACCTGTAGATACCGTATTTGTTAGTTTCACGAATTATATTTGCTAATTTCACTTTAACACCAAATCCTCTAATTATTTGACCTACTGTTTGTGTGTCTATCAAATCAAATGCTTTCTTGAAACCAATAAGTGATACTATTGCAGGTTTGCTGGCTGACATTCTGTGGCGAATTATTGATTAAAGTTAAAAATCTGTTAAATCTGTTCTGTGCTGGGTTTCCCTTTCGAGGACCACCCTGATATCCTCCCAGTTGTTTCTCTACAATTTTTACAGCCTGGTCCAGGAGAATTTTTGGTAATATTTTGCACCGCACTGGCAGAAGTGACACTCCTCTGTAATTCTTGACATTTAGTTGGTTTTCATTTTTATGTAGAGAGCGGAGTAATGCAATTTTCGACTATTCTTGAATCTTTCCAGTTTTCCAAATATTGTGAAAAAGCAACTATTGATATTTATAATCTTTAGTTTTGACCATTTCAATACTTCTGCTATAATGGAGCCGTCACCACTTGATTTGTTGTTTTTGAGTGATATGCTGACTTCATGAATTTATTGCTCTTTTAGTGGGAAATCTTCCTCCAGATTTTATAGTATTGCTGGAAATTCCAATTTAACTGTGGGAACTGAATAGTGCAAGACCATGTCAAAAATTTTGCTAGTATTTCACAATTTTCTTTGTTATTTAATAGCATTATGTCACTGTCATCTTTGAAACAAGTACTTGGTGCTTGATACCCTTGAAGTATAGGTTTTAAAGTTTAGTACAAATTTATGTTATTATTTCTGGTAAAATTTTCTTTTTCCATATGCTGAGAATTTTCAAAGGTTATTTTGATTTTCTAGCTTATTTTTCATGTTTCTTCTTCTCCTCCATCTCCTTCTTATTATTATTTTTATCAAACACTCACATGCATTTTACAGATTCTAATCATATCTTTCCAAGGGTGTCTCGTTAGATGTAAGAATGGGTCTAATCTTGTCAGGTGAATTAAATATATGAATAAATACGAAAATAAATGATTGCAAAAACCGACACGGATTATTTGTAGAATAATGGAAAAACTGATACTAGCCAACTTTAGGGAAGATCAGTTTGGGTTCTGGAGTACTATAGTAACATGCGAGGCGACAATCATTCTTCGGTGTGTCTTAGAAGACAAACTAAAGAAATACAAACCTACGTTATTTTATAGCATATACACTCCTGGAAATGGAAAAAAGAACACATTGACACCGGTGTGTCAGACCCACCATACTTGCTCCGGACACTGCGAGAGGGCTGTACAAGCAATGATCACATGCACGGCACAGCGGACACACCAGGAACCGCGGTGTTGCCCGTCGAATGGCGCTAGCTGCGCAGCATTTGTGCACCGCCGCCGTCAGTGTCAGCCAGTTTGCCGTGGCATACGGAGCTCCATCGCAGTCTTTAACACTGGTAGCATGCCGCGACAGCGTGGACGTGAACCGTATGTGCAGTTGACAGACTTTGAGCGAGGACATATATTGGGCATGCGGGAGGCCGGGTGGACGTACCGCCGAATTGCTCAACACGTGGGGCGTGAGGTCTCCACAGTACATCGATGTTGTCGCCAGTGGTCTGCGGAAGGTGCACGTGCCCGTCGACCTGGGACCGGACCGCAGCGACGCACGGATGCACGCCAAGACCGTAGGATCCTACGCAGTGCCGTAGGGGACCGCACCGCCACTTCCCAGCAAATTAGGGACACTGTTGCTCCTGGGGTATCGGCGAGGACCATTCGCAACCGTCTCCATGAAGCTGGGCTACGGTCCCGCACACCGTTAGGCCGTCTTCCGCTCACGCCCCAACATCGTGCAGCCCGCCTCCAGTGGTGTCGCGACAGGCGTGAATGGAGGGACGAATGGAGACGTGTCGTCTTCAGCGATGAGAGTCGCTTCTGCCTTGGTGCCAATGATGGTCGTATGCGTGTTTGGCGCCATGCAGGTGAGCGCCACAATCAGGACTGCATACGACCGAGGCACACAGGGCCAACACCCGGCATCATGGTGTGGGGAGCAATCTCCTACACTGGCCGTACACCACTGGTGATCGTCGAGGGGACACTGAATAGTGCACGGTACATCCAAACCGTCATCGAACCCATCGTTCTACCATTCCTAGACCGGCAAGGGAACTTGCTGTTCCAACAGGACAATGCACGTCCGCATGTATCCCGTGCCACCCACCGTGCTCTAGAAGGTGTAAGTCAACTACCCTGGCCAGCAAGATCTCCGGATCTGTCCCCCATTGAGCATGTTTGGGACTGGATGAAACGTCGTCTCACGCGGTCTGCACGTCCAGCACGAACGCTGGTCCAACTGAGGCGCCAGGTGGAAATGGCATGGCAAGCCGTTCCACAGGACTACATCCAGCATCTCTACGATCGTCTCCATGAGAGAATAGCAGGCTGCATTGCTGCGAAAGGTGGATATACACTGTACTAGTGCCGACATTGTGCATGCTCTGTTGCCTGTGTCTAAGTGCCTGTGGTTCTGTCAGTGTAATCATGTGATGTATCTGACCCCAGGAATGTGTCAATAAAGTTTCCCCTTCCTGGGACAATGAATTCACGGTGTTCTTATTTCAATTTCCAGGAGTGTATAATAGATTCAGAAAGGTGCAGAAAACCAGGGCAGTTCTACAAATGCATTAGGGGGCTTATTTGGAGCAAGGAGGTGCCACAGAAATCCAAGGGAATTATATACCGAACCTACTTTGTCCCCATATTGGCATACGGAAGTGAGACATGGGTAATGCACAAAAGCGACAAAAGTAGAATACAGGCTAGTTAAATGAAGTTCCAGAGGAGCAGGTTGAGTGTAACAAGACGAGAGAGATTGCGAAATGTGTATGTGAGGGAAAGACTAAAGGAAGAACCAGTACAGGACGGATAGAAAAATCAAGACTGCAGTGGTATGGACACATGAAGAGAATGGATGAGGGAAGAATTCCAAAGAGGATGTTTGATCTGCAACTGGAGGGGAAGAGGCCCAGAGGAAGACCAAGAGATAGATGGGTGAAGGGAGTGAAGGAATGTGTGACGAGAAGAGGAGAGAACTGGACGAAGGTGGAAGAGGGGGAATGGTGGAAAGACAGAACACGATGGAGAGGCTTGTGTTCCCGACAGACCCAGCCAGTGGCTGGAAACTGTCCAAGATGATGATGATGATAATAGATTCAGAGAAAGCCTTTGACAGTGCTGACTACAGTACACCGTTTGAAGTTCTGTAGGTAGTAGGGTCAAAATATAGGAAGCGAATGGTTATCTATAACTTGAACAGACCCCACACCAGAGTTATAAGAGTGGGAGTAGTAGAAAGGGAGGCAGTAGTTGAGAAGGGGGTGTGACCGGGTTGTAGCCTGTCCCTCAGGTTATTCAGTCTGTACACTGAGAAAGCAGGGAAGAAAATCAAGGGGATATTCTGAAACTGAATTACAGTTCAGGGAGAAGAAATTTAAAATTTTACGTTTTGCCACTGACACTGCAATTCTGTCAGAAACGACAAAGTACGTAGAAGAGCAATTGAATGGAATGAATAGTTACTTGAAAAGCGATTATAAGATGAACATCAACAAAAGTTAAAGAACAGATAGTCGGAACAAGGACGTCACGGGTAGCTGAGGGAATCAGATTAGGAAAAGAGACACTAAATAAGTAACCGAGAGTTGCTATTTTGGCAGCAGAATAGTTCAAGACAGCGGAAGTAGAAAGAACATAAAATGCAAACTGATAACAAGAAAAGTGTTTCTGAAAAAGACAAATTTACGAACGTCGCTGAACGAGTAAACAGATGGTGAATCGAATTGTAGAGAAAAGAATTTTCGTAGCACAATTTCACTGGAAAAGAAATCAGTTGGTAGGACACATCCTGAAACATCAATTCGGTAATTTGGCAGTGGACGGAAGTGTCGTTTGTAGGGGGCGGGGCGGGATGGGGAGGTGGAGTGGAGACTGTATAAGTGCGAAACAGAGTTTTGACAATACTAAACACCTTGAAGTAATATAGACTGAACAGGTACGGCTAGATGAAGAGGCTTGTGCAAGATACAGTGGAGAACTGCACCAAACCAGTGTTCGCAATGAAGATCTCAAAAGAAACAATAATAACAACATTTGTTTTTGGTCAGAATTCAACACATGGAGCCCTCATATTACACAAACCTTGCTCATCGCTAATTTTTCGTGAAAAATATACCTTACTACACCTACTGACATGCGTGCAGAGTCTGCTACTACGTGCACTCTTAAACGCCGGTCGTCCAGACCATCTTGCGGACTTCGTCGATGTTGTACACGATTCTAGCTTCTAGTTCTGGGACGGGCTTGATGTGAATGATTTTCAAGGGAATTAAATCATGTTTGAATTCAGGTACCTATTCTAAAGTTTTAAAAGTTGAGTAATATACTCCTTATACGACCTGGTTTAATGAATTTCGTTGGTGATAACTGACGAAAATAAAGAACTTTTTGGCGGCACAATGTTCAAGTTTACCCATTTGAAGGAGACCTCTGAGCATACACTACTGGCCATTAAAATTGCTACACCAAGAAGAAACGTAGATGATAAACGGGTATTCATTGGACAAATATATTATACTAGAACTGACATGTGATTACATTTTCACGCAAATTGGTGCATAGATCCTGAGAAATCAATCCCCAGAACAATCACCTCTGGCCGTAATAACGGCCTTGATACGCCTGGGCATTAAGTCAAACACAGTTGGATGACGTGTACAGGTACAGCTGCCCATGCAGCTTCAACACCATACCACACTTCATCAAGTGTAGTGATTGGCGTATTGTGACGAGCCAGTTGCTCGGCCAACATTGACCAGACGTTTTCAATTGGTGAGAGATCTGGAGAATGTGCTGGCCAGGGCAGCAGTCGAACATTTTCTGTATCCAGAAAGGCCTGTACAGGACCTGCAACATGCGGTCGTGCATTATCCTGTAACACATCTGAAATGTAACGTCCACTGTTCCAAGTGCCGTCAAAGCGAACAAGAGGTGACCGAGACGTGTAACCAAAAAATGGTTCAAATGGCTCTGAGCACTATGGGACTTAACATCTGAGGTCATTAGTTCCCTAGAACTTAGAACTACTTAAACCTAACTAACCTAAGGCCATCACACAACACCTAGTCATCACGAGGCAGAGAAAATCCCTGACCCCGCCGGGAATCGAACCCGGGAACCCGGGCGTGGGAAGCGAGAACGCTACCGCACGACCACGAGCTGCGGACGACGTGTAACCAATGGCACCCCATACCATCACGCTGGGTGATACGCCATCATGATGGTTTAAACAGAACCTGGATTCATCCGAAAAAATAACGTTTTGCCATTCGTGCACCCAGGTTCGTCGTTGAGTACACCATCGTAGGCGCTCCTGTCTGTGATGCAGCGTCAAGGGTAACCGCAGCCATGGTCTCCGAGCTGATAGTCGATGCTGCTGCAAAAGTCGTCGAACTGTTCGTGCAGTCGGTTGTTGTCCTGCAAACGTCCCCATCTGTAGACTCAGGGATCGAGACGTGGCTGCACGATCCGTTACAGCCATGCGGATAAGATGGCTGTCATCTCCACTGCTAATGATACGAGGCCTTTGGGATCCAGCACGGCGTCCCGTATTACCCTCCTGAACCCACCGATTCCATATTCTGCTAACAGTCATTGGATCTCGACCAACGCGAGCAGCAATGTCGCGATACGATAAACCGCAATCGCGATAGGCTACAATCCGACCTTTATCAAAGTCGGAAACGTGATGGTACGCATTTCTCCTCCTTACACGAGGCATCACAACAACGTTTCACGAGACAACGTCGGTCACCTGCTGTTTGTGTATGAGAAACCGGTTGGAAACTTTCCTCATGTCAGCACGTTTTAGGTGTCTGCACCGGCGCCAACCTTGTGTGAATGCTCTGAAAATCTAATCATTTGCATATCACAGCATCTTCTTCCTGTCGGTTAAATTTCACTTCTGTAGCACGTCATCTTCGTGGTGTAGCAATTTTAATGGCCAGTTGTGTAAAAATATTCGCCTAATACATACACACTCCAAGATAAATGCGACGCACAACGAAGGAAAGAAACAGAAATCTTTATATGTGAAGTACATGTACAGACAAACAAGGATGAGTTATCCGCGTGGACGAGCTTCACAAACTGAGGAAGTCAATAATCCGTTTGTCCACCCCTGGCCCTTATGCAAGCAGTTATTCGGCTTAGCATTGATTGACAGAGTTGTTGAATGTCCTCGTAACGAATAGCATGCCAGATTCCTCCAATTAGCCCGTTAGACTGTCAAAATAACGAGCTGGTTGGAAGGCCCCGCCCATACATTTCCAAACGTCCTCAATTGGGGTGAGATCCGGTAACCTTTCCGGCCAAGACAGTGTTTTGCGAGCATGAAGAAAAGCATTAGAAACTCTTGCCGTGTGCGAGCGGTCATTATCTTGTAGAAATGTAAGCCCAGGATGGGGTGTCACGAAGGACAACAAAATGGAGCATAGAGTATGGACGACGTACCGCTGTGCTGTAAGAGTGCCGTGGATGATAATTAGGGGAGTCCCGTTGTGAAACGAAATGACACTCCAGACCTAGTTGTAGGTCTGTGGTGGGTGACAACCTGGTTGGTGTCCCATCAATGTCCAGGGCGTCTCCAGACGTCTCTTTGCTGGTCACCTTGATCTGGAATCTCATTTACTGGAGTAAAATTGTCTTCAGTGATATGTCCTGCTACGAGCTGAGCCCCGGTGAGCAGCGAACACGTGTCTGGAGACAGTGGTGAGACACCATCATGATTTTCACCCACCATACGACCGGACAACTAGGAGTGATCGTCTGAGGTGCCATTTCATTTCACAGCAGGACCCCTTCGGTTGTCATCCATAGCATCCTTATAGCACAGTGGTTGTTGTTGTTGTGGTCTTCAGTCCTGAGACTGGTTTGATGCAGCTCTCCGTGCTACGCTATCCTGTGCAAGCTTCTTCATCTCCCAGTAAATACTGCAACCTACATCCTTCTGAATCTGTTTAGTGTATTCATCTATTGGTCTCCCTCTATGATTTTTACCATCCACGCTGCCCTCCAATACCAAACTGGTGATCCCTTGATGCCTCAGAATATGTCCTACCAACCGATCCCTTCTTCTAGTCAAGTTGTGCCACAAAATTTCTCTTCTCCCCAATCCTATTCAATACCTCCTCATTAGTTACATGATCTACCCATCTAATCTTCAGCATTCTTCTGTAACACCACATTTCGAAAGTTCCTATTCTCTTCTTGTCCAAACTATT
Organism: Schistocerca nitens; assembly: GCF_023898315.1. Classification (NCBI taxonomy): domain Eukaryota; kingdom Metazoa; phylum Arthropoda; class Insecta; order Orthoptera; family Acrididae; genus Schistocerca; species Schistocerca nitens. The sequence continues at coordinate 1,003,865,265 of NC_064614.1, forward strand.
TATCGTCCATGTTTCACTTCCATACATGGCTACACTCCATACAGATACTTTCAGAAACGACTTCCTGACACTTAAATCTATACTCGATGTTAACAAATTTCTCTTCTTCAGAAACGCTTTCCTTCCCATTGCCAGTCTACATTTTATATCCTCTCTACTTCGACCATCATCAGTTATTTTACTCCCTAAATAGCAAAACTCCTTTACTACTTTAAGTGTCTCATTTCCTAATCTAATCCCCTCAGCATCACCCGATTTAATGGGACTACATTCCATTATCCTCGTTTTGCTTTTGTTGATGTTCATCTCATATCTTCCTTTCAAGACACCGTCCACTCCGTTCAACTGCTCTTCCAAGTCCTTTGCTGTCTCTGACAGAATTACAGTGTCATCGGCGAACCTCAAAGTTTTTATTTCTTCTCCATGGATTTTAATACCTACTCCGAATTTTTCTTTTCTTTCCTTTACTGCTTGCTCAATATACAGATTGAATAACATCGGGGAGAGGCTACAACCCTGTCTCACTCCCTTCCAAACCACTGCTTCCCTTTCATGCCCCTCGACTGCCGGCCGCGGTGGTCTCGCGGTTCTAGGCGCGCAGTCCGGAACCGTGCGATTGCTACGGTCGCAGGTTCGAATCCTGCCTCGGGCATGGATGTGTGTGATGTCCTTAGGTTAGTTAGGTTTAAGTAGTTCTAAGTTCTAGGGGACTAATGACCACAGCAGTTGAGTCCCATAGAGCTCAGAGCCATTTGAACCATTTTGCCCCTCGACTCTTATAACTGCCATCTGGTTTCTGTACAAATTGTAAATAGCCTTTTGCTTCCTGTATTTTGCCCCTGCCACCTTCAGAATTAGAAAGAGAGTATTCCAGTCAACATTGCCAAAAGCTTTCTCTAAGTCTACAAATGCAAGAAACGTAGGTTTGTCTTTCCTTAATCTAGCTTCTAAAGCACAGTGGTATGTCGAGTATATTCTAAGCCCCGTTTTGTTGCCCTTCATGGCAAGCCATAGTGGGATTACATTTGAGCAACATAACGTCCTTCTCCACATGGTGAGAGTTTCTACTACTTGTCTTAGTGCTTGCCAAACCCTCCTTGGCCAGCAAGGTCACCAGATCTCTCCGTAACTGAGAACGTTTGCTCCATTCTGGGTATGGCCCTCCAACCAGTTCGGGATTTTGACAATAAAACGCACCAATTGGAGAGAAATTGTCACGATATCGCTGAGAAGGACATCCAACAACTCTGTCAATGAATGGCAAGCCGAATGACTGTTTGCATAAGAGACAGAGGTGGACCGATGCTTCATTGACTTGCTCAGCCTGTGAAGCTCTTTCTCTTGAATAAATCGTCCATTTTTCTGAAATTGTAATTATTTGTCTGTCTGTACATGTACAGGGTGATCAAAAAGTCAGTATAAATTTGAAAACTGAATAAATCACGGAATAATGTAGATAGAGAGGTACAAATTGACACACATGCTTGGAATGACATGGGGTTTTATTAGAACAAAAAAAAAAGTTCAAAAAATGTCCGACAGATGGCGCTTCATCTGATCAGAATAGCTATAATTAACATAGCAAAGTAAGATAAAGCAAAGATGTTCTTTACAGGAAATGCTCAATATGTCCTCCATCATTCCTCAACAATAGCTGTAGTCGAGGAATGATGATGTGAACAGCATTGTAAAGCATGTCCGGAGTTATGGTGAGGCATTGGCGTCGGAAGTTGTCTTTCAGCATCCCTAGAGATGTCGGTTGATCACGATACACTTGCGACTTCAGGTAACCACAAAGCCAATAATCGCACGGACTGAGGTCTGGGGACCTGGGAGGCCAAGCATGACGAAAGTGGCGGCTGAGCACACGCTCGTCACCAAACGACGCGCGCAAGAGATCTTTCACGCGTCTAGCAGTATGGGGTGGAGCGCCATCCTGCATAAACATCGTACGTTCCAGCAGGTGTTTATCAGCCAGGCTGGGGATGATGCTATTCTGTAACATATCGGCGTACCTCTCACCCGTCACGGTAGCAGTTACAAAACCAAAATCACGCATTTCCTCGAAGAAAAAAGGCCCGATTGCAATTAGATGTGGTAAATCCAACCCATACCGTGACTTTCTCGTCGTGCAATGGTGTTTCCACGACAGTTCTAGGATTTTCGGTAGCCCAAATTCTGCAGTTGTGGGCGTTGACAGACCCTCGGAGCGTGAAACGAGCTCCGTCGGTCCACAACACGTTACTCAACCAATCGTCATCTTCCGCCATCTTTTGAAACGCCCACACCACAAATTCCCTCCGTTTCACTAAATCGCCAGGTAACAGTTCATGATGCCGATGGATTTTGTACGGATAGCATCGGAGGGTACGCCTCAGTGCCAACCAAACAGTAGTGTATGGGAAGCCGGTGCGACGTGCGACTGCACGAGCGCTGACTTCCCCGTGCATAGATGAACTCGCTACAGTCTCCATTTCTTCCTGAACTGTCTCAGCAGCATTACGCCTTGTGCTCGGTCGGCCACTACGGGGTCTATCGTCTAAAGAACCCGTGGCTTCGAACTTAGAAATCATTCTCACCACAGCTGCATTTGTCAACGGAACTTTACCCGTCCGCCGTAACGCTAAACTAGCACATTCCCCATTCTGGTAATACAGCTTCACTAAAAGTGCCTTTTCAGGTAACGTCAACATGCTGCGACTGCTGGCGCATCTGATTCTCTCTCTCATTACAGCTCCTTTTATACACTATTGTCATGCGCAGTCACTGTCGTTTTGCTGTCCAGCACCATCTGTCGGACATTTTGTGAACTTTTTTTTGTTCTAATAGAACCCCATGTCATTCCAAGCATGTGTGTCAATTTTTACCTCTCTATCTACATTATTCCGTGGTTTATTAAGTTTTCAAATTTATACTGACTTTTTGATCACCCTGTACATCACATCTACACATTTCCGCCATATTCGGATAATTCCTTCGTGGTGCATTGTTTTTTTCGTCTTTTCAGTGTTACAGAAGCTCCAAGTCTGTGTACAGGGAGAAAATTCCACGTTGTCTTCGTCAAACCTGCTGTCCTTGTAGAAATCAGGAGTAAGAACATTAAAGTTACAGACCTGTCACGTTCGCTTGTTCCACTGGGCTCTCTATAGGCAACTCGTTTTCCGACTTCATAATGCGCGACATCCTGGAGCTCGTCCTTTTCTTGAACTTGGAGTTGTTGCGGCCCTTTCGGACAGACGCCCTGGCGTCAGAGACCTTGGTGTCGGAGCTATCCGGGCTGGGACTCTGGTTGACATCCAGCTCTACCTGACACTTGAAGATGGAGCTGTTGGGGCATAGTACGTGCACCTTGTCGTCGTCTGTGAACTTCAGCACTTGGCCGTTGGCGAGGAAGCAGCGCTTCTTCTCACTGGCGATGGAGGGCCGCACGTCGATGTGGTGCACCAGGTACCTCTGCCGGACGTAGAACGGAGCGTCGCCTGCGGCCGGGACCAGCTGCAGGTGGAGACCGCACGGCCACGAGACCTCCATCGTGAAGGGCACCTCTGCGCAGCGGCACGCGAACGGCGCCGGCGACACCACCTTCCTGCGGCACGAAGCGCGTCTCTTATGGTTGCAAACGCTTCTCTCTCTCTCTTTCTCTCTTCATACTGATCTTGAGCACACGATAGTGCGCACAAAGTAACTCGGCCCCTGGTTGTACAGACGGCGCGGAAGGGGAGAAGACTACGGGAGCACTCGGGGCTCCGTTGTGAATGGTAACATGTGCAAGGTGAGGTGAGGTTCGACAGCTTAAGCCTACGCACGAACAAGTATCTCGCATAGCTTGCAAGCTATAGCTATGAATTCTCCAGCCAGTGTATTACCAGATTCTGCCAGTACGACCAATAATGCGACAGTTCTACGTATTAAAAGTCAGTACTTTCTTATTCCGTCCGAACAGGCCTTGGAAGGCTCACCGGTACCGACCGGCCGCCGTGTCATCCTCAGCCCACAGGCGTCACTGGATGTGGAAAAGGAGGGGCATGTGGTCAGCACACCGTATATCAGTTTACGACACCGGAGCCGCTACTTCTCGATCAGGTAGCTCCTCAGTTTGCCTCACAAGCGCTGAGTGCAACTCGCTTGCCAAAAGCGCACGGCAAACCGGATGGTCAGTGTGTTGTCACCGCGAGACACCACACTTGCTAGGTGGTAGCCTTTAAATCGGCCGCGGTCCGTTAGTATACGTCGGACCCGCGTGTCGCCACTATCAGTGATTGCAGACCGAGCGCCGCCACACGGCACGTCTAGTCTAGAGAGATTCCCTAGCACTCGCCCCAGTTGTACAGCCGACTTTGCTAGCGATGGTTCACTGACTACATACGCTCTCATTTGCAGAGACGACAGTTTAGCACAGCCTTCAGCTACGTCATTTGCTACGACCTAGCAAGGCGCCATATTCAGTTACTATTCTGAACAGATAATATTGTGAATCATGTACCGTCAAGAGCGACGTTCATCATTAATGGATTAAAGTTAAGTATCAAACTAATTACGTCCGCTTTCTGAATTCTCATTCCTTGTCATGTTCCAGACCTCACGTCAGTATAGTTCTTCCCTCCTCACGCCAGCCTGCGTGAGCTAAAACGCGTGCATTTCGGCCTCCTCTAGTAACACGGTGTTGGCTCTTCTGCCAACACAACAGTCAGCCCGACAGAGCTTAACTTCGGTGATGTGACGGGAATCGGTGTTACCACTGCGCCAAGGCCGTTGGCTACTTTCGTATTAGAGTACTGAAAAATAAGTATACACGTAAATATAGGGTTTGCCAACATGTTGCCACAAGGAAAAGTCTTGAAACAATAAGGGGAAAATATGTAGCACAGGGGTAAAGTCAGTTACTCTGATACTGCCAGTGTATACCAAAGAACATGTGTCACATGGAAATTGTATCAGTCCCCTGACAGCCCTTCCATCAGTATTAAGTAAATACAAAATCACCTCGGTTCCGATACTTCCGGGACCTGAACACAAAACTGGAATGCAGATAAACATAAACATTTCCGCCCTTTTTATTGCTCAAGAAAACCAGACATTGCATGTTGTAACACCACACAGCGAGACCTTCGGAGGTGGTGGTCCAGATTTTGTTCACACCGATACCTCTGATACCCAGTAGCACGTCCTCTTGCATTGATGCATGCCTGTATTCGTCGTGGCATACTATCCACAAGTTCATCAAGGCACTGTTGGTCCACATCGTCCCACTCCTCAACGGTGATTCTACGTAGATCCCTCAGAGTGGTTGGTGGGTCACGTCGTCCCTAAAGAGCCCTTTTCAACCTATCTCAGGCATGTTCGATAGGGTTCATGTCTGGAGAACATGCTGGCCCCTCTTGTCGAGCGATGTCGTTATCCTGAAAGAAGTCATTCACAAGATGTGCATGATGGGGGCGAGAATTGTCGTCCATGAAGACGATTGCCTCGCCAGGATGCTCCCGATATGGTTGCACTATCGATCGGAGGATGGCATTCACGTGTCGTACAGCCGTTACGGCGCCTTTCATGACCACCAGCGGCATACGTAGGCCCCACATAATGCCACCCCAAAAAGCAGGGAACCTCCACCTTTCTGCGCTCGCTGGACAGTGTGTCTAAGGTGTTCAGCCTGACCGGGTTGCCTCCAAACACGTCTCCGACGATTGTCTTGTTGAAGGCATAGGCGACACTCATCGGTGAAGAGAACGTGATGCCAGTCCTGAGCGGTCTATTCGGCATGTTGTTGGGCCCGTCTGTACCGCACTGCATGGTGTCGTGGTTACAAAGATGGACCTTCGCCATGGACGTCGGGAGTGAAGTTGCGCATCATGCAGCCTACTGCGCACAGTTTGAGTCGTAACACGATGTCCTGTGGCTGTACTAAAAGCATTATTCAACCTGGTGGCGTTGCTGTCAGGGTTCCTCCGAGCCATAATCCGTAGGTAGCGGACTCTACTGCAGTAGTCGCCCTTTCTGGTACAGAGTATCAATGCGGACGCGATCGAACCGTGGTATTGACCGTCTAGGCATGGTTGAACTACAGACAACACGAGCCGTGTACCTCCTTCCTTGTTGGATGACTGGAACTGATAGGTTGTTGGACCCCCTCCGTCTAAGAGGCGCTATTCATGCATGGTTGTTTACAGCTTTGGACGGGTTTAGTGACACCTCTGAACAGTCAAAGGGACTGTGTCTGTAGTACAATATCCACAGTCAACGTCTGTCTTCAGGAGTTCTGGGAACTGGAGTGATGCAGAACTTATATATCAACTACTGAACATCTTCATGGTACAACGAGAAAAATCTCATTATACCGGCTCCCCGTCAATAGACTGTGATCGTCATGAGCATCGGATTCCGGGGGCTCACGGACATCATGAGAAGAATCGGAGCTTCTCAAACTCCCTCAAGACCAAACGCAAACACTATACCGGCACACTCAGCGTGAACACACTGATGAAGACAGGAAAGATGAAGCAACTCACAGACACTCTCGAAAAATTTCAAATCAAAATATGTGCGCTGCAAGAAACACTATTCACAGACGAAGACCATTTCAACACGGAGAACTTTAGAATATACAAAGGAAAACCATCGAGACAACTGAAAAACCTACGGCTTTTTGGCACAGGATTTGCAGTACACAGGTCCATCACGGACAGCATAATCGACTTTTCGTCACCAAACGAAAGAATCAGCACCATCACGGTGAAATCAGCCAACAAATCCTACACAATAATCAACGCACATGCACCGACTAATGACTACAACAGGAAAAACCCGGACGAAATTGATGACTTCTGTACGACAATGGAAGAAACTGTCAGGAACATTCCTGTACATAGAGTCAAAATAATACTGGGAGACTTCAACGCTAAACTCGGAAAAGAAAAGATATACAGGCATACCACAGGAAAACATACTCCACAAAAATGGAAAACACCTGATAGACTTTTGCAAAAGCCACGACCTCGCCATTATGTCAACAACATCCAAGAAACCAACACGGATACTTACCACATGGAAATTACCCAGCGGAAAGCAAAAACTACAAATCGACCACGTAATAGTCTAGAAAGACTCACAAAAAGAAATTTTGAACACAGACACATGTAAAGGCTACTTCGACTCAGACCACCACCTACTACAGATCAGGATTCGTCTTTTGCCCAAGAAAAAGAACAAGAAGAACAAAATTGTTAGACCAGATCCAGAATACCTTACTTTAAACCAGACACAAATATTAAACAAAATTAAAATGGAGAAAACGACAGACTGGACACAACTTTCAGGAAGTATCCGAGAGCCCATGAAACTAGCACAAGCAGCACGAACAAGGAAACACCGTTGGTGGAACCACACACGTGACCAAGCTATTGACCAAAGAATCAGTGCATGAAAAAAATTTAGGAGCCATAAATCCGAAGAGAATTGGATGAACTTCCTGCAAACACAGAAACAATCAACCAAAATCATTCGCAGCGAAAAACGACAATATGATAAACGGCGACTGACGGAGATCGAATCGGACTTCACGAAGAACAATGCAAAAACTTCTACAGAAAGTTCAGAGAAAATATGACTGGATATCAACCACTCAACTTGTGCTTCAGAAGACCGGATGGAACCCTGGAAACCAATACCAAAAACAATTGTGACATTCTGGCATAGTACTTTGAAAAACTCCTCAACACGGACCCCCCTATGGAAAAAATGATGACAGAAACGAGCACGTACAATCCAGATAGAGAACCTCCAACTCTAGAAGAAGTTAAAGAAATAATTACGTCACTCAAGAATCGTAGAGCACCAGGATAAGACGGCATCATCGCGGAAACCTGGAAGTTACAAGACCCAGAACTCACCAAAGACATCCACAGGATCTTGGAAGACATCTGGAAGGCCATGAAAATTCCTCACGACTGGAAAACTGCCCTGATACACCCACTACACAAAAAAGGTGACAAGACTGACCCGAACAACTACAGAGGAATATCCCTCCTACCGGTCACATACAAGATCCTCTCTAAAGCTTTACTAAACAGACTAGAATGCTAGACTGACGATTGGGGAATACCAAGCAGGCTTGCGTAAAGGGCGGTCTTGTGCGGAACAAATTTGGAACCTGAAAATGATTTTACAACACAAACAGAACCTGATCATTACCTTTGTCGACTTCAAAAAGGCGTACGACTCTATCGGCCGGAAAACTCTCTTCAAAATTCTAGCGGAATACAAAGTAGACAACAAAACACGGACTATCATAGAGCAAACCTTGAGCAACAGGACCTCCAAACTAAAGTTCTGTGGGGAACTATCAGAGCCCTTTGAAATTTGCACAGGTGTCCGACAAAGCGATGGCCTCTCACCTCTCCTTTTCAATGTAGTGTTAGATAAGGTAATAAAAGAACGGGAAACTTCACAATACGGGATAACCTTAGGAATCATACAGATTAAATGCCTGGCTTTTGCAGACGATTTGGCGATTGTCACGAAAGGTATAAACGAAACAAGAGACGCTATTGAAAAACTACACGAAATCGTTTACAAAACTGAACTACAGATCTCTTACGAAAAGACACAGTTTATGAGCACAAAGAAACTCTCATCTCTGAACACAAAGTACGGCACGATTTACAAAACGGCAAACTTCAAATAGCTCGGTGAAACACTACAAATGAGCGGACATAAGAGAGACTCAAACGAAGAAAGAAAAACTAAACTGGACAAGGCATACAAAGTAGTGTGGAATCATTACAACAAGAAGTCTACCTCACAAAAAGCCAAATTACGTCACTACGAAACGGTGGTGCTTCCCGAGGCACTACATGCAGCAGAGACCGCAGTAATCCTGGGGCATACACGTATCAGACAACTAGAAAAAGTAGAACGGAAAATACTGAGGAAAAAATATGGCGCAACTAACAACAATGGAATATGGATCAAGAAACCTACAGAGGAACTATACAAAAATACGGAGACAATCACAGAAAAGATTAGAAAACGCAGATTACAATTCTATGGACACCTATACAGAATGCTATCACACAGACTGACCAAACAGATCTTTGACTGGGTAACCACTAGAAACAACAAATGGGTGGCAGGGGTAAAAAACGACCTGAACCAACTCAACATAACAGCACACACAGTTAACGACAGAATAAAATTCAGAAACATCATTAAGAAAAATAAACCACATGAGATACCCTGTGACAAACGAACAGGCGTAAAATGGACCGAAGAACGCAAGCAAGATCACAGCCGGAAGATGAAAGAAATATGGGCAACCACAAAGGCAATCAAGATGAAGCAGAAGACATGAAGCCGACAAGAAGCATGGTCAGAAACACAGCGAGCGAATGAGGGAAGTTTGGGCAGCAAGGAAGGCAGCAAAAGGAATTGGCCATGTAGTTTAGTCCAACTGCGATCTTTAAATCACCTCGGGGTATGACCATGCGGTGCATTTGACCTGCGGTCTACGCACGGTGGCGCTGGCAGTAGTCCACATTTGCAGAGGTGTGTTGATGCATGTCAGAGTACGGTTCAGCGAGTAAGTGTGCAGACGTTTTCAGACGTGCTAATGGTGACTGTGTGTTGAAAATGGCTCAAAGAACACATATTTATGACGTTATGAGGGGCAGAATACTAGGGCGACTGGAGGCTGGTCAAACACAGCAGGTCGTGGCACGGGCCCTCCATGTGCCACAAAGTGTGATCTCAAGATTATGGCAACGATTCCAGCAGACAGGAAACGTGTCCATGAGCTACAGTACGGGACGTCCACAGTGTACAACACCAAAAGAAGACCGATATCTCACCATCAGTGCCCACAGACTGCCACGGAGTACTGCAGGTAGCCTTGCTCGGGACCTTACCGTAGCCACTGGAACAGTTTTCTCCAGACAAACAGTCTACAGACGACTGAACAGACATGGTTTATTCGCCTGGAGACCTGCAAAGTCCATTCCACTGACCCCTGGTCAGATGAGAGCCTGTAAAGCCTGGTGTCAAGAACACAGTACATGGTAATCAAAATATCCACCTGTGTACTGCGGTCTACAGTGTCCAACGGGCACAATATTTCGGCGATCATACGTGTCGCCATCATCAGGTGAACTGACGGACTGAACTCCTGTGAACGTGCCGGCACGGAGATCCGTACGCTATGGCTGCTCTGAGGGAACTGGGTTCGGTCGCGGCAGCGGCTGATTTAAATACCCTCCGCTCGCGGCGCGCTCCTTCCGCCGTCCGCGCCCCGTGCCATGGTCGCGCGGTGGAACAGATTGCGACGGCGTCTGAGATGACGTCGGTGTGATGGCTCTGTCCGTCGTGGTCGTCACAACTATACGTTTGCTCGATTTACTCGCTCCCACCCCCAAGTTCACTCCGGTCGCAGAAATTTGTTAGTGCTGTTGAACAGGTTGCAGCTCGACTTCCGCCTGAATCAGCTGAGGAAATACGTCGTGAAACTTGTCGTGCGTTGACGAAATCCAAGCCGATGAAGTCAAATATCACCAGTAAAGAGAGGGCGGCCATTCGTGATCTGAGGGAGCGCTCTGAAATTGTTGTCTTACCGGCTGACAAAGGCAATGATATAGTTGTTGTCTCCCATAAGGACTACACTGATAAGATGCAGAGCCTGCTAAATGACGATTCCTACCGGAAGATCAGCGTTGACCCTACAAAGAAGGTGGAGAGCAAGACGAGATCGCTTCTCAAGGACGCAGATTTACCGGAGGGTGACGCTAAGAAATTGTTACCCCAAGGTCCGGTACCGCCTAGACTATATGGACTCCCGAAGGTTCACAAAGAGGGGGTACCATTACGCCCCATTGTCAGCAACATCAGGGCACCTACATATTTGTTGGCCAAATACCTACGGGAATATTAAGTCCTTATGTGGGTAAATGCCCACATCACATCCGTAATTCTGTGGATTTAGTTAAACGCCTTGATAGCTTCAGGTTGGATGAGTCAGATATCATGGTGAGTTTTGACGTCGTTTCCTTGTTTACGAGGGCACCCCTGCGAGAGTCACTAGAATTGATTAGTCAGAAGTTTGACGAGAAGACCACTGAACTTTTTAGGTATGTCTTGACTTCCCCATATTTTCTTTTTAATGGAGAATACTACGAACAAACGGAGGGAGTCGCCATGGGTAGCCCACTCTCACCGGTGATAGCGAATTTGTACGTGAAGAACTTCGAGGAGGAAGCCCTGTCGTCATCCGAATGGAAACCTACTTGGACGACACGTTCGTCATCCGGCCGCATGGTATGGATAAACTCTTTGACTTCCTCACACATCTAAACTCCATAGACCCCAACATCAAATTCACTATGGAGACTGAAACAGAGGGTAAATTACCTTTCCTTGACGTCTTGGTCAAGAGAAGGTCTGACGGCACCCTAGGTCATGGGGTGTATCGGAAGACAACGCACACTGATCTGTATTTGCACGCAGACAGCTGCCACCACCCTTCACAGAGGAATGGGATACTTAAAACTCTAGTACACAGGGCGCTCACTATCTCTGACGCAGAGAGTCTACCCCAGGAATTGGAACATCTGAGGACTGTATTTCGAAAAAATAGATACTCAGAGTGGCAGATTCAACGTTCTCTCCGCCCAACCACTACAGCACAACCTGTGGAGATGGATGAAATCACGAGGGAGGAGGTAGGCACTGCGTTTATTCCATATACAGGCGCACTCTCGGGGAAAATCGCCCGCATTTTGAAGAAACACCGGGTCGGAACTGTGTTTTGTCCTCCGAATAAAACTCGTGCACTGGTGGGGAGCGCCAAAGATGACATCGGTTTGAGGAAGGCCAGCGTGTACCAGATTCCGTGTCATTGTGGCAAGTCGTATATTGGTCAGACGATGCGTACGTGGTCAGACGATGCGTACCGTCGAGGATCGATGCCGTGAACACCAGAGGCACACTCGACTGATGTATCCGAGCAAGTCGGCGGTCGCTGAACATTGTTTGTCGGAAAATCACGCTATGGAGTATGAGCCCACGAGGATTCTGGTACAGACGTCGAGATACTGGGACAGCGTTGTTAGAGAGGCCATCGAAATTCGCACCAATGGCGACCTCATAAACCGTGACTGTGGCTATAATCTCAGCAAGGCTTGGGAACCAGCGATTGGGTTAATCAAGAGTAAATCGAGCAAACGTATAGTTGTGACGACCACGGCGGACAGAGCCATCACACCGACGTCATCTCAGACGCCGTCGCAATCTGTTCCACCGCGCGACTGTGGCGCGGGGCGCGTACGGGGGAAGGAGCGCGCCGCGGGCGGAGGGTATTTAAATCGGCCGGCGCCGCGACCGAACCCAGTTCCCTCAGAGCAGCCATAGCGTACGGATCTCCGTGCCGGCACGTTCACAGGAGCTCAGTCCGTCAGTTCACCTGATGATGGCGACTTGTATGATCGCCGAAATATTGTGCACGTTGGACACTGTAGACCGGCAGTACACCCGTGGATATTTTGAGAAACTCAAGAATCACACAGTACATGGTAATTGGAACAGTGGTCCCAGGTTATGTTCACGGTCGAATCCAGGTGTAGTCTGTACAGTGATTCTCACCGGGTTTTCAGCTGGCGTGAACCAGGTACCAGATACCAACCCCTTAATGTCCTTGAATGGGAACTGTATGGAGGTCGTGGTTTGATGGTGTGGGGTGGGATTATAATTGGTGCACGTACACCCCTGCATGTCTTTGACAGAGGAACTGTAACAGGTCAGTTGCATCGGGACGTCATTTTGCACGAGTATGTCTGCCTTTTCAGTGGGTCCCACCTTCCTCCTGACGGATGATAACGCACGGCCCCACCGAGCTGCCATCGTGGAGGAGTACCTTGAAACAGAAGATATCAGGCGAATTGAGTGGCCTGCTTGTTCTCCAGACCTAAACCCCATGGAGCACGTCTGGGATGTTCCCGGTCGACATATCGCTGGACGTCTTCAAACCCCTACGACACTTCAGGAGCTCCGACAGGCACTGATGCAAGAATGGGAGGCTATATCCCAGCAGCTGCTCGACCACCTGATCCAGAGTATGCCAACTCGTTGTGTGCCCTGTGTACATGTGCATGGTGATTATATCCCATATTGATGTTGGGGTGCACGCGCAGGAAACAGTGGCGTTTTGTAGCACACGTGTTTCGGGGTGGTTTTCTCAACTTATCACCAATACTGTGGACTTAAAGATCTGTGTCATATGTGTTCCCTATGTGCCTATGCCATTAGAGCCAGTTTTGTGTAGTGCCGTGTTGTGTCGCACCACATTCTGCAATTAGCCTTAATTTATGAGCATGAGAGTTTGTGTTGTAACCCCGGATGATGATTACACGAATATTTTGTCAGAATTTTAAGTGGACCCTTTCTGCCTTGAGTACGGCAATACGCGAACACGAGAAGTAAGTTTAAACAGTTTTATTAACAAAGGCACGCGCACCCATCATCACTGTGTCTGACATCCTAACACTGGCTAATTACGGTCGTATCGAAAGGCTCCATGGTGAGCTAAGAAGAGAGACATATTCGCGCCCGAGGCTGCGCTAGTTAATACTGCCCGCTGCGGACGGCGGCCAGTCGCGTACTTTCCGTCGCTTTGCGGCCGGACGCGCGTCTACTGACCAAGCAAATTGTCAGCATTCCAAACAGGTCGGCTGGCGAGCGCGTGTTAACGCACAGTACGGCTGCGCGCAATCCGTAGACCCTTACATCACTCTCCCCAGAGAAAAAGAGCAACCATAGGTGGCTCAAAACGACCTCCAGGGCGTTACGAATCTATTTCGCCATTTGTGGCATCAGAAGGCATCGCAACATATATTTCATTTGCAGACACAGTAACGTTTGATACAGAGAAGCGTGCCTTCAAGATGACAATTTCATACATGACAAATGCTGTTGACAAAAGACAAATTAATAAAAGCAATAAAAACACAATACTGACAATCAAGTAAGCATTAACATTACTGGAGGAATCGAAGGACTTAATTCTATTTGCTGCTTCAATGTAATTTAACTCATTATTTGAAGAGATTACATTTTCATGGATGTCCTTAATCAAATTATTGCCTTCAGAAAAACTCGATAAGGAATGCTTTCCATATGTTAATATGTATGAATCATTGTAATAAACAGATAACATTCTAGTTAATGGCAAATGTCCGGTTGCATGAAATGTAGTTGGCAACACACTAGGCGTATCAAATAGTTCACATGATAAATCACAATGTGTGGCATTCAAGATTAATCCACTACTGTTCAATATTAGTGTAAAGGGTAGCTCAGGTGTATCGTAGTTTTTACATGTAAACTTGACATCAAGGGTGGAGTTAAATGAGAAAATTACACCTTCAGAACATTGTTTAAGAAATGAATGATAAAGATGCGTTAAAATTCTAGGGCAATCATCTCTTGGGGGATGATTCACAAACAATTCTTTCTCACAGCTGTACACTATACTGTCTAAAAGAAAAAAAATGATATTTTGGTCCTACTGCCTCGTCTGCAGTTCTGTGGACAGTACATTGTATATTACAGAGATAACAGTAGTTATTGGGACCCTTTCTGCCACCTTTTTATATCCAAAGGATTAATGAGAGCAGTTTCCCATTCGTGATTCATTACTTCATGTTCCCATTTATTTTCTTGCATTAAACCAGTCCTTGAGATTTCACCCCCACTTTTCAACATCTCTGCTGTAACTGAGTCTTCCATTCAATTTTCTTATTCTTCAGTTCCGTAACTATTTTACGCTTCTTATTTCATTTGTACTAATGCAGTGAGAACTGACATGGATGTATAAGATAAGAGACGCAAAAACGTTCACGTTAACATGGTCCGTGAACGAGCCATTTGCGAGATATTTTCTAATGTGTGGTTATGAGCCAACACTGACTCCAGTATGAAACAGTTTCCTAGCTAATACCAATTTGTTTGAAATGTAAACTTTTCCTTTAACTCCCTATCTAACTAGGCCGAAATTATATTCATGTTCCATAGTTGGGGAACATGATACATGCGTGATGGAGCACCGGCACATTTTGCTGTGCATGTAGGATGACGTATAACCGAAGATGGAACATGTTGAGAACTACACGCACCTTGGCCTTCAAGATCATCTGACATCAGTCCTCTCGATTTTTATGTCTGACGTCATAAATGTGAAATGTAGAGCACTCTCACTAACACGGTTGAAGAACTGGAGCAGTGAATTGAGCAGTCTTATCAAGATTCACAAGATCATCAGAGGGTTGTTGAAAGAAATCGTAACCCACTACAGAAACGAGCGCAATATTGCGTCCAAATGCGAGGACATGCGGGACACATCCTTTAACAGGCACTACTTTACAGTGAGTTGCAACAATAAACATGGTGCACAAGTATTGTATTTTTTGTTAAGGTTGGACATGGTTCAAATTGGGGCCTAATTACATGGGCACTTCCGTGCTCAGGCAAAGATTAAAGGTGGAGGGAGATTGTCACGGGTCTCTTCTACTATCTCTTTGCTTTCCATATTTTGGGAGGAAGTAGTACGGACAAAAATAAAAAAAGCGTTGTAAACAATGGCTCTAAAATGCACACAGTAAGAGCTAGGAGCATTTTTTTTTCAGTAGAAAAGATGTGTTTCATAGTAGGGAAGATGAAAAAGTGTTCACAGCTCTTAAGGTATGCACTTTAGAGCCCATGTTTATGTGATTTTTTTCTTGTTTTTGTCCATTTTACGACCTTTCAAAATATGGAAATCAAAGAGCTTGCAGTAGAAGAGATTTACCTCACAGTAACGACGACGAAGTGCTCACAGCCCTTAATATATGCATTTTAGATCCCATGTTTACCAGACTTACTTTCTTCGAAGATCATTCCTGTCATATACCTGAACATCGTTCATTCCTCCTAGGAAACAGTGTAAATTCTCACCTAGTTTTTGGTGACTAAAGTGCGTAATTAACATCACGAACATGACAAGTAATTCTAGAAACTACAAGCTATGTTTAACAGAGGATTCATTTCAGCTGCTTGTGTGAGGATTTGGCCACATCTATGGGCTTCCAGCTGATTGCCTGCAGAGAACGTTCCAGCCAGGAAAAGGCACCCATTCACAGGATCACCAGACCTTTTGCCAACATCAAATACGACATCAGTCGAGAACAATAGGTAGAATCAGTGAACCATAGGAAGTAAAGCAGACAGCAACAAGCATATCTCCCACAAAGGAAAAAACAAACAACAGAATAACTGGTTTTGCCAAATATAGACGGAAAGAAACAACACGGTCCCATTGCCATATAGACCTGAATACACAATCGCAGTGTTAAAGAAAATCATGGAGAGTACAGATTTTAGATCGTGTAAATTACCAGTTTTTCAAATGTGTGAGAGTTTGTTACTATTATGCTTCTTAAAAGAATTGCCTGTCACATGTACTTCTAGAACGATCTATTTCTCTGAATTGTAATTTATTGGTAGTTATCCTAAAGCTTTCTACTTAATACTGATGTAAAATAGTAATAACAATAATAACATTCAAGCCGTGAAAAGACACCCATTCACAGGATGACTAAACCTACTGCTAACATCAACTATTATTATTATTTCTTTCCTTTCTCAGACGTTATGTCTGGTTAAAAATGGAAAGTGACGTGGACCTTGATCAAGTGTGACTTCCTTTTAACTGTATGGTATATGTTCCACTGCATTTAGGAACTTTCGTGTAATTGAACATGCATCAACAATTACAGATTTCTGTAGTTGTATATATACATTTGGATGTAGCTGTATTGCGTTGATGTACTGGTGGATATTGTGTGGTATGACTCCTGTAGTTGATAGTGTAATTGGTATAATGTCAACTTTATTCTGATGCCACATGTCCTTGACTTCCTCAGCCAGTTGGATGTAATTTTCAATTTTTTCTCATGTTTTCTTCTGTATATTTGTTGTGTTGGGTATGGATATTTCCATTAGTTGTGTTAATTTCTTCTTTTTATTGGTGAGTATGATGTCAGGATTGTTATGTGGTGTTGTTTTATCTGTTATAATGGTTCTGATCCAGTATAATTTGTATTCATCATTCTCCAGTACATTTTGTGGTGCATACTTGTGTGTGGGAACGTGTTGTTTTATTAGTTTATGTTGTATGGCAAGTTGTTGATGTATTATTTTTGCTTCTGGTGTATTCTGTATTTGCTAGTATTGTACATCCGCTTGTGATGTGATCTACTGTTTCTATTTGTTGTTTGCAAAGTCTGCATTTATCTTTTGTGGTATTGGGATCTTTAATAATATGCTTGCTGTAATATCTGGTGTTTATTGTTTGATCCTGTATTGCAATCATGAATCCTTCCGTCTCACTGTATATATTGACTATTCTTAGCCATGTGTTGGATGCGTCTTGATCGATGTGTGGCTGTGTTAGGTGATACGGGTGCTTGCCATGTAGTGTTTTCATTTTCCAATTATTTTCTTCGTATCTGTTGATGTTATGTGATCTGAAGGGTTGTAGAAGTGGTTATGAAATTGCAATGGTGTAGCCTATGTATTTATATGAGTGATTGCTTTATGTATTTTCCTAGTTTCTGCTCGTTCTATAAAGAATTTTCTTAAATTGTCTATCTGTCCATAATGTAGGTTTTTTATGTCGATAAATCCCCTTCCTCCTTCGTTTCTGCTTAATGTGAATCTTTCTGTTGCTGAATGTATGTGATGTATTCTATATTTGTGGCATTGTGATCGTGTAAGTGTATTGAGTGCTTCTAGGTCTGTGTTACTCCATTTCACTACTCCAAATGAGTAGGTCAATATTGGTATAGCATAAGTAATTATAGCTTTTGTCTTGTTTCTTGCTGTCAATTTGTTTTCAGTATTTTTGTTAGTCTTTGTCTATATTTTTCTTTTAGTTCTTCTTTAATATTAGTATTATCTATTCCTATTTTTGTCTGTATCCTAGATATTTATAGGCATCTGTTTTTTCCATCGCTTCTATGCAGTCGCTGTAGTTATCCAGTATGTAATCTTCTTGTTTAGTGTGCTTTCCCTTGACTATGCTATTTTTCTTACATTTGTCTGTTCCAAAAGCCATATTTATGTCATTGCTGAATACTTCTGTTATCTTTAGTAATTGGTTGAGTTGTTGATTTGTTGCTGCCAGTAGTTTTAGATCATCCATGTATAGCAAATGTGTGATTTTGTGTTGGTATGTTCCAGTAATATTATATCCATAATTTGTACTATTTAGCATGTTGGATAGTGGGTTCGGAGCAAGGCAGAACCAGAAAGGACTTTATGAGTCTCCTTGGTATATTCCACGCTTAATCTGTATTGGCTGTGATGTGATATTATTTGAATTTGTTTGGATATTAAGTGTGGTTTTCCAATTTTTCATTACTATGTTTAGGAACTATGTCAATTTAGGATCTACTTTGTATATTTCCAATATTTGTAGTAACCATGAGTGGGGCACACTATCAAAAGCTTTTTGGTAATCAATGTATGCGTAGTGTAGCGACCTTTGTTTAGTTTTAGCTTGATATGTCACCTCTGCATCTATTATCAGTTGCTCTTTACATCCTCGTGCTCCTTTGCAGCAGCCTTTTTGTTCTTCATTTATAATTTTGTTCTGTGTTGTATGTGTCATTAATTTCTGAGTAATGACTGAAGTTAATATTTTGTGTATTGTTGGTAGGCATGTTATGGGGCGATATTTTGCTGGGTTTGCTGTGTCTGCTTGATCTTTAGGTTTCAGATAAGTTATTCCTTGTGTAAGTGTGTCAGGGACTGTGTATGGGTCTGCAATGTAACTGTTAAATAATTTAGTTAGATGTGAATGTGTTGAGGTGAACTTCTTTAGCCAGAAATTTGCTATTTTATCTTTTCCAGGGGCTTTCCAGTTGTGCGTAGAATTAATTGCTCGGATGGCTTCATGTTGCAAAATTATCACTTCAGGTATTTGTGGTATCATCTTGTATGTGTCTGTTTCTGCTTGTATCCACCGTGCATGTCTGTTGTGTTGTACCAGGTTTGACCACATGTTATATTTGGTGGATTGTCTATTTTAATGTGTGTGTTATCTATTGTCTGGTAAAATTTCTTTTGGTTTGTGTTGAATGTTTGGTTTTGTTTCCTTCTATTTTCACTTTTTTTGTATCTTCTAAGTCGTTTGGCCAATGCTAGTAATATCTGCTTCTTTTCATATAATTGCTCTATCGCTTGTTGTTGTGAAATTTTACCTTACCTTTTTCGTTTTTTGTCTGATATTTCATTTCTTATTAATTGTGTTAGCTGCCTGATGTTTTTTCTCAGTTTTTCTATTCTAATCTGTAGCCTGTGTTGCCATGCTGGTTTTGTGGGTTTCTTCTGTGTGTTGGTTGGTTCTGATCTCTGCCTAGTGTGTATATTTAGTGTAGTGACTGCTCCTATATAAACCAGTAGTTGTAACTCTTCCATAGTTGTATTTTCATTTATTTTGTTATGTATGATTGTGTTGGTAGTTGTTATTGTTGTTTCGACTTGTGGGTTATTTGGTGGTCTATGCAAGAATGGTCTAATGCCTGTATTTGTGTCTTTGTATTCTATATATGTCAGCTGAAAATTTTCTACTATATCTAACATGTGTGTCACTTCGTGTTCTATTTGTGCTTTTTCTGGTGGCTGTCTTAAGATTTCGTTTTCCTCTGATTGTTTAATTGATGCGTGTTGTTCTTTGTTTGTTTGCTCTCCCGGTCGTATGTCTGTTTACAAAGCCGGAGCCGCTACTTCTCAATCAAGTAGCTCCTCAGTTTGCCTCACAAGTGCAGCCCGCTTGCCAACAGCGCTCGGCAGACTGGATGGTCACCCATTCAAGTGCTAGCCCAACCCGACAGAGCTTAACTTCGGTGATCTGACGGGAGCCGGAGTTACCATTGTGGAAAGGCCGTTGGCATTATTATTATTTTTGTTTTGTAATTATATGCTTACTGCCTGGTAAAAAAGTGAAGCATCCAGACGACATGGTCGAAGTCAGTGAAACTCTGTACACATTCGCACAATCGGCGAATGTGTGAATGATTAGAGCTGCAATTCTCTGTGACAGGTAGTATGGCTACCAGAGAGTAATAGCGTTGTTCACGCTTAGTGTTATTAGGAGACCTGGTAGGATGATACGAGGTGTGAACAGCGTCAGATGTTGAGTAATTACTTTGACGGATATGGAGGTGCCGAGTACTCTTGTCTGGCAGTGCCATCAGCACTTAACAGTGTTTGAAAGGAGCCGCATTGCTGGTCTCCATTTGACCGGCTGGTGGAATCTTGCATATCCAAATCTAAAGAGCATTCGGATGTGACAGAGGATCAATGTGTGACTGCATGAGAAAGTGAGAGCTGGCACACTCGTCATCAAGATTCCCACCGACCACATGTGACCACCACGAGGAAAAGTCGCCGTACTGTGTACCTAGCACATCATAGTCCCTTCACAACTGTGTCTGACATCCAAGAGCTAGTAACGGACTCCCTGGAACATTCTGTGTCATCCAGTATTATTGATCGGAGACTAGCGGCGGCCATACTAGATAATTACAGTTCCATGCGAGGCTGCCATTAACACCACAACACAAACGGCTGTGTATGGAGTATTGCCATGACAGAGAAGGATGGACTGCTAATGAATGGCATCGCATTATATTCAGGGATGAATCACGGTTCTGGATTACCCTGGTTGACCACCATCAGCGAGTACGGCGGTGACCTGGCAAGAGGTCCCATTGTACTAACGTTTAGGAGAGGCACAGCCCTATTTCTCCTAGCGTCCTGGTGTGGGGAGCCGTGGGGTACGACCTCTGGTCATGTGAGTAAGGGAACTCTGGCGCCACAAAGGTACATCACGGACATGCTGCGTACTCAAGTGTTAGCTCTCGTGCGACAGTATCGCAGTGCCATTTTTCGACAGGATAATGTTCGACCATACATAGCACGTGTCTGTGTGATGCTGAGGTACTCCCCTAGCCAGGAAGACCACCACATTTGTCTCCGATAGATCATGTGTGGGACCAGCTCGGAAGCCAACTCCGTCCCAGTGCCAATACAAGGGTATCAAAAACCAGCTACAGCAACTGTGGTCCTGCTTGCTCAAGAGAATACAATGGCTTCCCAACTGAAGTAGTGCATGTATCCAGGTCAAATGGAGCCCAGCCTATTACAATATGCAGGCTCATATCGGCAAGCTCTTGACTCGATACTGCAATCAAAATAACATTCCTTTCGAGCCATAAAGTTTCATTTCTTTTCCTTCTTCCCTCTTTCGGGGCTTCGTATTTTTTGTCAGGCATTGAGCGTGCAGTCAGTTAAATGGTTCAGCGGAAATGGAAAACAAATCACAGTCACTATCGAGAAATTGAATTTTGTAAACTCAAGCGCAATTTTCCAACTTCAATTTAAAACCAAAGATTTCAGTCCATAGAAAGTGGAATACCAACACGTCAAATCAAAATTTATGTCTATAATCAGGTGTATCTCTGTAATCAATAAAAAATTGTATTCATGTTAAATATAAAGTTTTATTGCAATTAGCTTGTGTAGAACCCCTAAAATATTTACTATTCCTGCTGAAAGGCCCCGTATACATGACGACTTAGGTGTCCCTGCCGCAGTGGTTTTACGCAACCCGCAGTGTTGTAGCTGGCCTTCATAAATCACGCGTGAGATTTTCATCTTCTCTTGCTCGTTACACGCAAACTGTTACTCCTACCGAAAAAATTAGTAGGGCCTTTTTATAGGAAATATAATGTAGTTAAATTTTGTACTGGGATATCTTTTCGACAGAGGCCATGGTTTTAAAGCTATTCAAGGAAAACGTACAAAAGTTACTCCCAGCCTCCAGCGCCACCAGTCAGGATTTCTAGTATGTTGTTTATGGCACTCCCTCCTACCGCTGTACAAATATTTGCGACTGCACGAATTTTTCCCACTTTCGACGATTTACCTCGCGGAGTGGCGACGCGGTTTGAGGCACCATGTCACGGATTACACGTCTCCTCCGGTCGGAGGTTCGAGTCCTCCGTTCGGCACGTGTGTGTGTGTGTGTGTTGTACTTAGCATAAGTTAGTTTACTGGTGTGTAAGTCTAGGGACCGATGTCCTCAGCAGTTTGGTCCCTTAGAAATCTACAAACATACACACACACACACACACACATACACACGTTGACGTTTATGTTCTTCACTGACTGGTCGTATTGTGTCACCAGCTTAGTCGAGCATTTACAAATTTTGAAACTGATGTTTGCGTAAATTTTAGCAAATAGTTTTGTGAATTTTAGTCCGCAGCTCGTGGTCGTGCGGTAGCGTTCTCGCTTCCCACACCCGGGTTCCCGGGTTCGATTCCCGGCGGGGTCAGGGATTTTCTCTGCCTCGTGATGACTGGGTGTTGTGTGCTGTCCTTAGGTTAGTTAGGTTTAAGTAGTTCTAAGTTCTAGGGGACTGATGACCATAGATGTTAAGTCCCATAGTGCTCAGAGCCATTTGAACCATTTTTGTGAATTTTAACAGTGTAAAATAATTACATCGTTGTATTCGTGAGGCCTTCTTATTACGAAACTACTATGCTTCTAAGGGTTAAGTTCGGGTGGAATCGTAAACGTAATTAGTTTTGGGATCACGTTTACAAAAGTCGTTTTGCATTCATTACCCTCACGGGCACGTTTAGATTAATAATGTTAACGAAGTAATCGATTATGCTAGTGGCGTAATAGCCCAGTAAATACACTACTGGCCATTAAAATTGCTACACCAAGAAGAAATGCAGATGATAAACGGATATTCATTGGACAAATACATTATACTAGAACTGACATGTGATTACATTTTCACGCAATTTGGGTGCATAGATACTGAGAAATCAGTATCCAGAACAACCACCTCTGGCCGTAATAACGGCCTTGATACTCCTGGGCATTGAGTCAAACAGAGCTTGGATGGCGTGTACGGGTACAGCTGCCCATGTAGCCTCAACACGATACCACATTTCACCAAAAGTAGTGACTGGCGTATTGTGACGAGCCAGTTGCTCGGCCACCATTGACCAGACGTTTTCAGTTGGTGAGAGATCTGGAGAATGTGCTGGCCAGGGCAGCAGTCGAACATTTTCTGTATCCAGAAAGGCCCGTACAGGACCTGCAACATGCGGTCGTGCATTATCCTGATGAAATGTAGGGTTTCGCAAGGATCGAATGATGGGTAGAGCCACGGGTCGTAACACATCTGAAATGTCATTGGATCTCGACCAACGCGAGCAGCAATGTCGCGATACGATAAACCGCAATCGCGATAGACTACAATGCGACCTTTATCAAAGTCGGAAACGTAATGGTACGCATTTCTCCTCTTTACACGAGGCATCACAACAACGTTTCACCAGGCCACGCCGGTCTACTGCTGTTTGTGTATGAGAAATCGGTTGGAAATTTTCCTGATGTCAGTACGTTGTAGGTTGCGCCACCGGCGCCAACTTCGTGTGAATGGTCTGAAAAGCTAATCATTTGCATATCACAGCATCTTCTTCCTGTGGGTTAAATTTCGCGTCTGTAGCACGTCACCTTCGTGGCCAGTAGTGTAGATACCAAAAATGGTCGAATATCGGGAGTAGTTCATCTAGTACAAGTGGTAAGAGTGAGCGCCACGAACAACACACTAGAAATCCTGCCTCGTGAGGGAATCGTGTGGGGTGAGGATGCTTTTGAAGGCTTGAAGGCCATTTTCATACTTTTTCTTGAATAGCGCGATAAGCGTGGCTTCCAGCGAGATACATATGCCACTACAAAATCTAACTACATTACATTTCCTGCAAAAATGTTCTGTTGATTTTTTCTTTAGGACTAATAGTTGGCGGATAACGAGCGAGGGAAAACGAAAATCGCCCAGTTTGTTTACGAAGGCCAGCTGTAACTTTGTCGGTTGCATAATACGACAGCGGAAGGGGCATCTCAATCACCCAGTATATATGTTTTCATGTGTACCGATGTGAACCGCCAGCAGTTACCTGAAGGAGAAGATGATGCCGGAGCGCAGGCGCAGGAAGAAGCCGAGCGGGCGGTCGCGCTCGGCCTGCTCGCCGGCCACTGGCGGCCAGGTGGGCGCGTGCAGCCACAGCTCGTGGCCCGCTTTGCGCAGCCGCAGGCTCATCCACTGCTGGCTGTACAGCCGCTCCAGCAGACGAACCTCCACCTCGCAGCAGTCCTGCGCAACGTCGTAGCGACGGCAGTTATAACCGAAGCAACTGGTTTTCGATTATAAGGTTTTCTTTTCCTGTATGTCCATCCTTTTGGCAGGAGGTCTCTGGGACGAAGGCCATTTACTATTGCGAGTAAGTAAAACACCTACAGCCGTCCTTATGATTTTATTTTATTTTGTTGCAACCAGTTTTAACGCTTCATCGCGTCGTCTTCAGGCTGTTGATGCGGTACGGGCTGATATGATCCCTATATGAAGAGTGGTCCATTGATCGTGACCGGGCCAAATATCTTACGAAGTAAGAATCAAACGAAAAAACTACAAAGACCGAAACTCGTCTAGCTTGAAGAGGGAAACCAGAAGGCGCTATGGTTGGCCCGCTAGATGGCACTGCCATAGGTCAAACGGATATCAACTGCGTTTTTTTTCAATAGGAGCCCCCATTTTTTATTACATATTCGTGTAGTATGTAAAGAAATATGAATGTTTTAGTTGGACCACTTTTTTCGCTTTGTGATAGATGGCGCTGTAATAGTCACAAACGTGGTATCACGTAACATTCCGCCAGTGCGGACGGTATTTGCTTCGTGATACATTACCCGTGTTAA
Organism: Schistocerca nitens; assembly: GCF_023898315.1. NCBI lineage: Eukaryota > Metazoa > Arthropoda > Insecta > Orthoptera > Acrididae > Schistocerca > Schistocerca nitens. The sequence goes on from NC_064614.1 coordinate 1,003,890,120, forward strand.
AATAGATCGTTTACCAATTGCGGAAAAGGTTCATATCGTGTTGATGTATGGCTACTGTGCTCAAAGTCCCCAATGGACGTGTGCTATATATGCTGCTCGGTATCCTGGACGACATCACCCAAGTGTCCGGACCGTTCGCCGGATAGTCACGTTATTTAAGGAAACAGGAAGTGTTCAGCCACATGTGAAACGTCGACCACGACCTGCAACAAATGATGATGCCCAAGTAGATGTTCTAGCTGCTGTCGCGCCTAATCCGCACATCAGAAACAGACAAATTGCGCGAGAATCGGGAATCTCAAAAACGTCGGTGTTGAGAATGCTACATCAACATCGATTGCACCCGTACCATATTTCTATGCACCAGGAATTGCATGGCGATGACTTTGAACGTCGTGTACAGTTCTGCCACTGGGCACAAGGGAAATTACGGGACGATGACAGATTTTTTGCACGCATTCTATTTAGCGACGAAGCGTCATTCACCAACAGCGAAAAAAAATGGTTCCAATGGCTCTGAGCACCATGGGACTCAACATCTGTGGTCATAAGTCCCCTAGAACTTAGAACTACTGAAACCTAACCAACCTAAGGACATCACACACATCCATGCCCGAGGCAGGATTCGAACCTGCGACCGTAGCAGTCGCGCGGTTCCTGACTGAGCGCCTAGAACCGCTAGACTACCGCGGCCGGCTTCACCAACAGCGGTAACGTAAACCGGCATAATATGCACTGTTGGGCAACGGAAAATCCACGATGGCTGCGACAAATGGAACATCAGCGACCTTGGAGGGTTAATGTATAGTGCGGCATTATGGGAGGGAGGATAATTGGCCCCCATTTTATCTATGACAATCTAAATGGTGCAATGTATGCTGATTTCCTACGTAATGTTCTACCGATGCTACTACAAGATACTTCACTGCATGACGGAATGGCGATTTACTTCCAACACGATGGATGTCCGGCACATAGCTCGCACGCGGTTGAAGCGGTATTGAATAGCATATTCCATGACAGGTGGATTGGTCGTCGAAGCACCATACCATGGCCCGCGCATTCACCGGATCTGACGTCCCCGGATTTCTTTCCGTGGGGAAAGTTGAAAGATATTTGCTATCGTGATCCACCGACGACGCCTGACAACATCCGTCAGCGCGTTGTCAATGCATGTGCGAACATTACGGAAGGCGAACTACTCGCTATTGAGAGGAATGTCGTTACACGTATTACCAAATACATTGAGGTTGACAGACATCATTTTGAGCATTTATTGCATTTATGTGGTATTTACAGGTAATCACGCTGTAACAGCATGCTTTCTCAGAAACGATAAGTTCACAAAGGTACATGTATCACATTGGAATAACCGAAATAAAATGTTCAAACGTACCTACGCTCTGTATTTTAATTTAAAAAACCTACCTGTTACCAACTGTTCGTCCAAAATTGTGAGCCATATGTTTGTGACTATTACAGCCCATCTATCACAAAGCGAAAAAAGTGGTCCAACTAAAACATTCATATTTCTTAAGTACTACACGAATATATAATAAAAAATGGGGGTTCCTATTTTTAAAAAACGCAGTTAATATCCGTTTGACCTATGGCAGCGCCATCTAGCGGGCCAACCATAGCACCATCTGGTTTCCCCCTTCAAGCTAGACAAGTTTCGTTCTTTGTACTTCTTTCGTTTGACGCTTATTTCGTGAGACATTTGGTCCGGTCACGATCTATGGATCACCCTGTATTTATCATATCAGTTGCCAGCATTACTGGATACGCAGATAATGTGTAAGCACTCCAACCATCAACTGCCAACTGACTTCAGTTTAACCCGACTGTTAAAAGCGCTCAGAATAACAGGCTTCTGAAAGAAAAGATGTTGGGTTTCTTTATTGCTGTTATTCCTAGGCCATGAATAAATATTGAAAAATACTAACGAAAGGGAAGGAGTACGAAATTTCGATCGATATGAGGCTGGGGTAGAAACCGGTCTTAGTGACTCCAGTAAAGATGGCGAGGATGAAGGAGACGGGCGTGGCGAGGGCGAGAGAGATAGTTAACAAGTTGATGACTTTCCAAGACCATCACTTTTGGATGGAATCTGTTTTTCTCCCTGAAGCAACAACAAAATTAAAACTGTGCCGGCCCGAGACTCGAATTCGGGACCTTTGCCTTTCGCAGGCAAGGGCTCTACCATCTGAGCTACCAAGCACGACTCACCATCCGTCATCACAGCTTCATTTCTGCCAGTACCTCGCCTCCTACTTTCCAAATTTCTCAGAAGCCCTTCTGCGAACCTCGCAGAACTATATAATATATTTTATATTAGCGCACACTCCGCTACAGAGTGAAAATCTCATTCTGGAAACATCCCCCAGGCTGTGGCTAAGCCATGTCTCCGTAATATCCTTTCTTCCAGGAGTGCTAGTCCTGCGAGGTTCGCAGAAGAGCTTCTGGGAAGTTTGGAAGGTAGGAGACGAGGTACTGGCAGAATTGAAGCTATGAGGACGGTCGTGAGTCGTGGTTGGGTAGCTCAGATGGGACCGGCACGGTAGCTCAGCATGTTCGGTCAGATGGCTGGTTGCCCTCTATAATAAAAAACTGAGTGAAGGAATCAACGAGCACCTTGAACGGATGTCTTGTGACTTCCGCCCAGACCAAACGCAACGAACTATATCGAAAAAAAAGATGGTAGACCGCTTGGTCGCGAAAGGCAAAGGTCCCGAGGTCGAGTCTCGGAGCGGCACACAGTTTTAATCTGCCAAAAAGTTTCATATCAGCGCTCACTCCGCTACGGAGTGAAAATCTAATTTCTGGAAACAAAATTAAAGTTTTATTTTTGTGGGGGTCCACAGCTTCAACGTGTTTTGAGGTTGGAAACATGATCCATGTAGGTTGTATTCTTTTTATTACTTATGCGACTGGCCAGTTTCAACCTTTGGTCCTTTTCAAGCGCCTATCTTAAACTTCCAGCTTCATTTCACATTATAACATGTCGCTGGCACATTTGGACAGGAATACATGTTATTTCTGAGCGTGTACGTGGCATAAAACCAATACACTATTGTACATGGTTGTACATGTACGGTAATGTATTGTTTTTGTGTCACATACCGACAGATGTAAGATGTATTCCTGCCCACGTGTGCCTGTAATATATTATAATGTAAAGGGAAGCTGGAGGCTTAACATACGTGCATGAAAATCACCAAAGATTGAAACTGGCCAATTGCACAAATAATAAAAAGAACAGCCTACCTGGACCATGTTTTCATTCTCAAAACAAAATTAAGGATTCAGTTATTGTCCCAGGTTTATAGAACATCAATAAAATTATAGATACGTCAATCAAATTTACCTTATGATTCAAGGGACGTTGTGAATGTTTTCTCCTTGTATGATCTCGCAAGTTTGTTGTGTCTCCTCCCGTTTTTAATCTTTTAAACCAAGTGGAGCATTGTACTTCATTGCTACTGTGCTTCGTAAAACACTTACAAACTAGGGTGGGTGCCATTCTCTAAGACAACCAATGTCCGAGGACGACAGCGAGCAACAAATGTATACACCAGCTGGGGCAAGTCTTGCGCACTGCACGTAGTGAGTACCGTCAGATAGGCCACCCCACAGGCCATGAGCTACGTTATTGTTTCACCAATGCTGTACCGATTCCTTGTAATGTGTTTGTTGCTTGTTCCTAGCTGCTGCTGTGTTATTGAAATAGCACTGATTGATTTTCCCGTTTTCTATAACAGGGTAGTATAGCATAGACAACCATTCAGTGGAGATGGCCAACGGCTGTAGTTCTTCAACTACTCGCTTTACAGCGCTGCCGGTCTACTGACAGTTAGTCTTTTACGTCACACAGTGAAGCTATCCTTGACTCTTTATTTCAACAAGAAACAAGGAGTGATTCTCTGAAATAACTGCCCCCTACACCCATAGTCCAACAACATCATGCCCTCTCTCACCCTCTTTTTTTTTCAAATTGTGATTCTTCAATTTCTATAATAACCCCCGGCCCACGAATTTCGCCCCTTTCCATAATAAAATCCGATCAAACTTCCCTGCAAAACGAATACCAGCCTATAACAGATTTGCGGTCCGTTTCTGTCTCATGAGCAGCAACCCAAATAGGAGATCTTAAACAAAAAATGTAAATAAGTAACAAAATACTTTTCATAAGAAGCCTTGATTTCTAAAACCTTGTCCCTTTAACGAAAAGACCGCCATACACGATCAGTGCCACATTAACAAATCGCTTGTGCGTTTCTTCGAAACCTTAGAAAATGTTATGTCGCTGCCGCACAAACTACACTTATAATATGAAGCTATTAAATTGTACTGTCTGGCAAAACTGATGACACTCATTGGTTCCATCAATTCATCAGCTTATTTCACAATAGTGAAATAAACGTGAGGAATATGTTATTCCCCATTCCCACTACTTTCCACATCTTCAAAATCAGGAGCAGAAATTGGCCCCGCACTTGACTCAAATTTCGCGATGCTACGAATACTTCAAAAGCAATTTCAAATTCCTCTCCAAAATTAACAAATTACCTTCTGTCTAAACCAACGAGATTACGATCGATAAAATGTAAAGCCGTCGACACACGGGACGAGGCAGCTAACGTTCAAGTGCACGCAGCAGATATCCCACGTCACGAGACGCAGCGCCGTCGACACACGGCACGAGCTGGTTGACATGATTTTGCGCTCTCAGAATTCTCCATCGGCGGTTGTCGGATTTATTCGGCTCGCAAACCATACAGTTCGTTCACAAAAATGAATGCGCGTAAAATTCCTACTTTGGCTCTATCAACACGAAGATTTCGTTTCCTGGCCATACGCTAGTCATGTTGCGCTCTGTGGTACACATAAATAAAAATTATAATATCCGTGATCGTGTAATAAGACAAAAATGAAAGGCACATGTCCATTCAGAAAAGACAGCACTAAATCACACAGACACACGCTCTTCTGACAGAGAGCGTACTCATATTTACATAGCATCAAATATTACAGAAATTATTTTTACACTACTGGCCATTAAAACTGCTACACCAAGAAGATGACGTGCTACAGACGCGAGATTTAACCGACAGGAATAAGATGTTGTGATATGCAAATGATTAGCTTTTCAGAGCATTCACACAAGGTTGGCGCCGGTAACGACACCTACAACGTGCTGACACGAGGAAAGTTTTCAACCGATTTCTCATACACACAACAGCAGTTGACCAGCGTGGCCTGGTGAAACGTTGTTGTGATGCCTCGTGTAAGAAGGAGAAATGCGTACCATCACGATTCCGACTTTGATAAAGGGCGGATTGTAGATTATCGCGATTGCGGTTTATCGTATCGCGACATTGCTGCTCGCGTTGGTCGAAATCCAATGACTGTTAGCAGAATATGGAATCGGTGGGTTCAGGAGGGTAATACGGAACGCCGTGCTCGATCCCAACGGCCTCGTATCACTAGCAGTCGAGATGACAGGCATCTTATCCCCATGGCTGTAACGGATCTTGCAGCCACGTCTCGATCCCCGAGTCAACAGATGGGGACGTTTGCAAGACAACAACCATCTGCACGAACAGTTCGACGACGTATGCAGCAGCATGGACTATCAGCTCGGAGACCATGGCTGCGGTAACCCTTGACGCTGCATCACAGACAGGAGCGCCTGCGATGGTGTACTCAACGACGAACCTGGGTGCACGAATGGCAAACCGTCATTTTTTCGGATGAATCCAGGTTCTGTTTACAGCATAATGATGGTCGCATCCGTATTTGGCGACATCGCGGTGAACGCACATTGGAAGCGTGTATTCGTCATCGCCATACTGGCGTATCACCCGGCGTGGTGGTATGGGGTGCCATTGGTTACATGTCTCGGTCACCTCTTGTTCGCACTGACGGCACTTTGAACAGTGGACGTTACATTTCAGACGTGTTACGGCCCATGGCTCTACCCTTCATTCGATCCGTGCGAAACCCTACATTTCATCAGGATAATGCACGACCGCACGTTGCAGGTCCTGTACGGGCCTTTCTGGATACAGAAATTGTTCGACTGCAGCCCTGGCCAGCACATTCTCCAAATCTCTCACCAATTGAAAACGTCTGGTCAATGGTGGCCGAGCAACTGGCTCGTCACAATACGCCAGTCACTACTTTTGATAAACTGTGGTATCGTGTTGAAGATGCATGGGCAGCTGTACCTGTACACGCCATTCAAGCTCTGTGTGACTCAATGCCCAGGCGTATCATGGCCGTTATTACGGCCAGAGGTGGTTGTTCTGGGTACTGATTTCTCAGGATCTATGCACCCAAACTGCCTGAAAATACGAGGGCTATCCACAAAGTACATTACGTTTTGGAATTAAAAATAAATAAAGTATTGGAATTTTTTTTTAATTATATACAGATGAAAGCAACACTTAAATACTACTTTTCTACATAGTTGCCATTTAAATTAAGGCACTTATCGTAGCGATGGACGAGCTTGGAAAATCCTTCGTCGTAAAATTCGGCCACCTGCGCCTTCAACCACATGGTTACCTCTTCTTGAAGCTGTGCGTCGTCATCAAAACGCTGCATAGCCAACCACCTCTTCATTGCTGGGAATAAGTGGAAGTCGCTCGGTGCCAGGTCGGGACTGTACGGCGGATGAGGAAACAACTCCCACTTAAAAGATTCGAGAACTTCACGAGTGGCATTTGCCGTGTGGGCCCGGGCGTTGTCGTGAATCAGCAAGATCTTTGAGCCCAACTTTCCCCTGCGCTTGTTTTGTATTGCTCTTCTGAGGTTGTGCAGAGTTTGGCAATACCTTTGAGAGTTTATTGTAGTGCCTCTTTCCAGGAAATCCACAAAAATCACACCTTTTCTGTCCCAAAAGAAGAGGTAACCACGTGGTTGAAGGCGCAGGCGGCCGAATTTTACGACGAAGGAATTTCCAAGCTCGTCCATCGCTACGATAAGTGCCTTAATTTATATGGCAACTATGTAGAAAAGTAGTATTTAAGTGTGGTTTTCATCTATATATAATTTAAAAAATTCCAATACTTTATTTATTTTTAATTCCTAAACGTAATGTACTTTGTGGATAGCCCTCGTATAATCACGTGTCAGTTCTAGTATAATATATTTGTCCAATGAATACCCGTTTATCATCTGCATTTCTTCTTGGTGTAGCAATTTTAATGGCCAGTGGTGTATTAATTTCATATGAAACTCCCACAATCTTTTGGAGCACGCAAAGATGGAGAGAAAATTTGGATACAGCGAGACGCGGACCCGTATCTGCTCTGCTCGTTCTCTCAAGCAGTGCCTCAGCCAACTATGCTAAGCTGAAACACAACTATAGCGTCGTCTTTTTTATTTTATTCTCCAAAATGTTATTATTCTTAAGTATTTAACAAATCAAATTATGAACGACATGTTTTCATGAATCTTAAATAGGTCGTTGCTTTATAAGGCTTCCTCTCACTACACACGAGCTATAACGCGAAAATAACTAAAAACAAAAATTATTTAACCACCAACATTGTTACGGCGTAACTTCAAGCGCCGGCACGCCAGTCGGGAACGACAGGGATAAGAAGGCTGTGAGAAGTCAGCCAGTCGCACGCTGACCGGGCCTCCTTCCAGGGCGACAACGCGAAAGCAGCCGTCCCTATGTGAAGAGACCATAAGCGCCGCGGCCGACTGATGACGGCCCAGTGCAATAGCAGCTTCAAGATAGTAGTTCAGGAAAGACTTTGTCAGTTAGAGATCAGCAGTCACTGCAAAGCTGTTTATTTCGTAAGTAAAAGCTGTTTATTTCCTAAGTCGCCCTTTGCTTGCGACACAGCTGTGTAGTTGCCAAAGTTACATATTGGATTTGATTAATTGTAATAAAACTTATTAATACGACTTCTTTGATTGTTTGTCTAGCAATCTGAGTATGCAGAATTCCTAGACACTACAAGAAATGACTTTTCCAGTCATTTTGTTACATCTCGTACCAATAACGATCCATCTCGAGACATCCAACCTGCTGGTGCTTAAAAACAGCATGTGTTCCTAGGGTGTAGCGTGTAACATGAAACCCATCGAATGTGGGCTTCTGCTGAATACGACGAGTACAGTACAGCGTCTTGTTTTCTGATTGTAGGGAGCTTTCTTGCGTTCTATTGTTTCTACTTTACGTGGCACGTTGCCGATATATTGCAAAACTTATTTTGTGTTTCACGTGACGAAATGGTTTGTCAACGAGAATTCAATCCAAAACAAGCACCGAAACGAGATGTCACAGCAGCCATTACGTCACAAGTCAAAGCTAACGGCTAGCATCGAACATTCCTCTAGATCCATGCTTCTCCATGATAACGACCGCCCGAATTCTGCTAGGAATTGGGTTGTGAAGTCATTCCGCACCCACCTTATTCACCTAATCTTGCACCATCAGATTTTCATCTTTTCCGCTCTCTGTCGAACAACCTTCCCCGAACTTCTTTTCGGGATGGAAATGCGCTCCGAACATGGTTCTTCGCCTCAAAACGAGGTGATTTCTACAGCCTCGCAATACAAAAGTTACCCCCGCGTTGGCAGACTGTTGTAAAATAGCGAAGGAGAATTATTGATGACTAAAGCCTCTGTTATATGTATCTATTGTTCTTATTAAACTTACGGAAAAACGCTACGAACTTATGCACCAATCGAAATCTGTCAGAGACGGAAAAACCATTACTGCTCCACTTTCAAGGCCACGGGTCGATTCAAATGCAGTGCCATACCCTTTTCAATATGTTTAGCCTACATATCTTCAGCTGTAGGACCGTCCAAAGAGAGAACAGATGAAGAAAAGGAGCACGCCGGAGGAAGCTGTATTGCGGCAAAGCGTCAAGATTGGTCTAGCAAGCCGTAATGAGTATTTGAAAAGAATTTCACATAAAAACGTTCAGAAACTGAAAGATAAAGTAGGTGTAATACATTTACAGAAGATCGGTCTGAAAACAGTGAAATAAGAGTGTATTATTTTTATATGTAGAGATTTATTTGTTTAGTCCCATTATTTAGTGTATTTAGATTTAAAAGCGGAGGTCTGTTCAAAAGGTGCTTCGTTCAACAAAACTCTGATCACTGAATTTTTTCTTGAAGTTATACTGGTAGCAGAAAATTGTGTTAATCAAACCGACAGTATCGTGTATGCCTCGCTGTTTTGTATGAAAATTTTAGTGGGAAATGTGTTTTACTAAACAAGTACCGTACATTTTAAAATGCTTCAGATGTTCCTCCCAGTTCATACCCACGTATATGACACTTTTTTTTTTCAAACACGTGAGCAACTGTCTTTACAAATGTGCTAGTCGTGTAGTGCCTGCTATGCACCAAATTAATCGCAGTTATGTGTTGTTAACTGTTTTTCTCTCATTTACACTTTAACTACATGTGTTACCTCTGTTAACTAACCTCATTTAAGTAACAACTCAAAAGTCACTAATATAACGAGCCACGCAATTCTTGTGGTTTGGCTGCTTTACAGTGTACTTTATTACGATCGCAACTTGGGGATGACGCCACAGTACGATTGTTTGGCTTATCTTTAGGTGGTGTTGATTTTCCCCCTCCTGTAAACTTTTTATTAGTTTCAAAATTCTCACTCGTTTCTCGCAACAATGCCAGTGATTCTGTTAAACCACATTTTTACGTCACCGAACACGACAGGAGATACCGGCATCGCTTCATAAATAGTATGTCAAACTGGGGAGACGAGAACTGCCTTGGTACAGTCCTATAATCGAGACGACAAAGAGGAGCCCCGGTAATTCGCAGCACTGTTGCCAGCTTTCAACTGCGAAGCGCTAAAAAGGGCTGCAAGTGAAAACAGTGGCCGTCTACAGAGCTGTGACAACCAGGGTGGTAAAAAAAAAGGGAGGTGTAATGACGTTACAAACTTGAAGCCGATGTCTGCCATCTTAACTAGCGCAAAACATTAGGTTCACCGCATTCATCCTCCATGGTTGACCGCGGTGATACTTCGCCGTGACGTCACTCTGACGTACCCGTGCCCAGTTTCCACACTGCTGGGTGCTTTGATTGAGTGGGGACTAGTTGTTTCATCAAAAATGCCAGCTTGTGTTTTTGCCGGTGTTTTAATCGATCCGATCATAATCTAAAGCTTAAAGAAACCACATTTCATACATAAGTCGAGAAATTAAAGCAATGTTTTATTTTGTACACATGAATTATTGTTGCACTGTTTACTTTTACTGAAATGGTTTTAGTTTTGTCATTTGGTCATTTGACATTATATTTGTCTTACATTACTTGGTGTCCGTTCCTTCTCTTCTTTCCAATGTTTTTCATTGTCTCCCAAGTCGCAAACGCTCCGACATCCGAGCCATATTGCATCAACGGTTTCATCAGTGCACTACACACGGCTACGTAAGCGCACTGATTGTTGGCGCAGCATCTGATGCCCTAAATTCCTCTCGCTGATAATTATTGTTCATTGTTCACATTTCCTCCTCCTTTAAAAAAGATTCAGGTATAACACACGGAGACAGTTGTCATGTGTATGTGTGTATGATTGCATGAATGTGTATGTGTGCTGTGCTTCCTTTCTGAAGAAGACTTTGGCTGAAAATTTATGTGAACGCATTTTTCGTCGTGCCTGCCTTGTGCTCGTCGTGTGAGTAGCAAACTATCCATTTCACAGTATAGTGATTATCTCACGAAATTTGTTGTAACTAACCAACTGCACTTCAACAGTAAAATGATATTCATAATTACAATACCAGAAGGAAAAAATGACATTCATTAGGCCACATTAACGTTGTCTGTAGTACAAACAGGGGTTCATGATGCTGCAACCAAAAGTTTTGATCACTTAATCCGTGACACACAGCAAAGTAAAATTTGAAACTAAATCGAAACCGTTTCTCTTTGATAACTCCTCCTATTCCGCTGAAGATTGTCTGTTACTGTAACGTGTAAATGGTGATGAGTAGGAACTACTAACATCTGTCTTTAATTTAAAAACATAAAAGCTAATAAATGATCAGCATGGAGGAATATTTACAAAGAAATGATGTCAATACATATTGATTCGTTCTATATCATTACGATTTATCGTGCAAATGATACATGGAACATGAAACTAAGTAACTAACTATTGGTATGTCACAAACCATGATTAGACTTCTATACTTTGAAAACCTCAAAATGAAATTCAAACGTAAAAACAAGCGAATGATCAAAGTAAAAGCACATTCCAATTGTACTATGTTTAGTTATTCCTGAAACTAGTGAGATAGTCCGGGAAAAGAAGCAAATGGGCTACTGTTGGAAAGGTAGGCCCACATCTTACACAGGTTAGATTTATCTTTACTCAAAAGTTACTCACATATATGTTAAAGTAAACACCCACTTTAAGAAGTCTTAAATGTTTGAGACCATTCCCTTAATCACATTTAAAGCATTCCACAATGCTGGAAGATGTATAAAAAATTATATCGTTTTCTTACCTGTAAGTTGCTATTTTTGGCCACACACTGAATGATGCATCGCAAATAATATTTCAAAGTAAGATGTGTAAACTACAGTGAGACTAAGGCATTGACAGACTAATAAAACAAAAACTCAGTGAGACTAAGGCATTGACAGACTAATAAAACAAAAACGCTATTCTGCATGGAGGTACACCTCTATGCAGTTCTGTCTCTCTGACGTTTCGATAATCATTAACTTAGTTGACATGCACAAGATACGATATATAGCACGCCTTGCTCCTTTGCTCATTGCACACATTTATGGGCGAGCAAAGAACACGTAGAGAAGTTACTTGCAAACGTGAACACAAAAAATGTTGTGCGTACGAGTTGAAAGCTGAAAATGTAACGAACAAGAATCACTACTGATAGCAAACAATCATTGGTTTCGGATTGCAGTTTCATTTGCTAGTGATACAAATACAGTAAAAGTGAAATTACATGGATTGCGAAAGCATGTTTTTCACATCACTTACTTCTGTTTCCGGTTATCCGAAATATAGCAGCAAAAATAAAGTTTCGTTAACGAGGTCAGATGTATTACTAAAGCAAATATGCATTCAGAAACAGAAAAACGTTCGAAATTGCATTCCTGACGCTTTTTTATTCACGTAAGCTTTATAATTTTTAATATTTAAAAAAAATTATTGCGCGTACACGACATAAATAATGAACAAGAAGCAATCGTAAACAGTAGTCTGCTGTTTTGGGCTACTTAAAATGGCGGCAGGCCCCGCCCATTCTGGCTTCAAAACAACGTACAGTGTAAGTCTGCATTGACACCTCCCTTCTCTTTTCACCTCCATGGCAGTGCCAGCTCCCTTTCCCTTCCTACCTCCATCGTGGCAACTCCGAGCCGTTGCCGTGGAGACGTTTACAAACTTGGCGTTGCGTTGTTGGCTGAGAAGCCCGCGCGAAGCTGCCGCACCCAGCCCACTGCAGCTGTCAGGGAACGATTATTGGCTGTTTGTTAAAAGTCGATTCTACTGGTCAATTTGAGGATGATTTCAAGAAGTTTTCCGACATTAATGTTGTGGAATGCTCATCTCGGGTTACACTTTAACACAAAAACGTAACAAAATGTACCTTTCAAAATACATTTTGCTCAATTTTAATTATGCCAATCGACAGGATAATTTCCAAGAATGATTGCCTATCGAAGTCCTGGGGTCCAAACGATACATATCGAACGTGCGAACCTAAATCGATCACGTGACCCTGGTGGTGGGCGTTACGAGTATGTTTACGGTGGTCACTGGCAGCAATGACAGGCTTTTAAATAAAATAAAGTGTGAAAGTAATGCAATAAATCCATTAACATGGTAACTGAACTAAATGTTGCAGATGGCATCAAAGCTGAATAAGAGTTTCCCCCCCCCCCTCCCCTTGCGGTTCTAGGCGCTCCAGTCCGGAGCCGCGATGCTGCAACGGTCGCAGGTTCGCATCCTGCCTCGGGCATGGGTGTGTGTGATGTCCTTAGGTTAGTTAGGTTTAAGTAGTGCTAAGTTCTAGGGGACTGATGCCCACAGCAGTTGAGTCCCATAGTGCTCAGAACCATTTGAACCCACAAGTTTATTTCCTTTTCCTCCACTTGGAGTACTGACACGACAACTTTTAATTTTCCATGTCAACCAAACATTCGTGTTATACCACTATGAATTTTTATTTATTTATTTATTTATTTTTAGCATGACTCGTTGGATACCGTCTTGCAGAAGAAGGATGTAATTTCAAATCGACGAATCCAATACGTAGCATTTATATTTTATTAATAATATAAAAATGTGTCCTTTACATTATTATTGAAATACGTTGACAATTTGGATTCAAAGTAATCCACCTTAAAACATAGTGTGGATACACTCGTTTGACATAAAATAAGTTTTGTGCGCTTCCTGCAAATACAGTCCCTCAACTCACCGTATCAGTCGTGTAAAAAATGGCAGTTTTAAAATCGCAATGTAATTATTTACTGATGTAGTCTAACTATTATTATTACATTAGAATATTTTACCTACTTATGGCAATGAAACAATCTGTTTTGAGAATGAAAACATGGTCCAAGTAGGCTGTAATCTTTTTATTATATGAGCAGTTAGTCAAGTTCAACTGTGTATCATTTTCAAGCACCTCTAATGCATTCATAAAATGGTGATATTGGCTTATACATTGATCGTATACAAGCTGTCGCCTACACATAAACTACGTAACCGTTGTTACTTACATATTTTAAGCTTTTTAAGCTTCTCGCTTCATTTCACATTTTACTACTGGTAAATGTGGACAGGTATAGATTGTATTTCTCTGCGTATGCGGCAAAAAAGTGCTGTCTACATGTACCAGTGATGTTGTACAAAAACATGCTCACAGAAAAAGGATGTGTACCTGACCACACGTACCAGCGATATAATAAAACGTGCAATATAGCGTGAAGCCTAAAATATGTAAGTAACTTGGGTTATGAAGTATATGTATATGCAAGAATGTGCGGACAGTCAATGTGTAACCAACGTCAACATTATATGAATGAATTACACTACACTAAACTAAACTCCGTCCGAACAGGCCTTGTAAGACCTAACCGTACCGACTGGCCGCCGTGTCATCCTCTCAGCCCAGGGGCATCACTGGATGCGGATACGGAGGGGCATGTGGTCAGCACACTGCTCTCCCGGCCGTTGTGATTTCGTGACCGGAGCCGCTACATCTCAGTCAATTTACTCCTCATTTGCCTACAAGGGCTGAGTGCACCCCGCTTGACAACAGCGCTCGCCAGACCGGATGGTCACCCATCCAAGTGCTAGCCCAGCCCGACAGCACTTAACTTCGGTGATCTGACAGGAAGCGGTGTTACCACTGCAGCAAGGTCGTTGGCATGAATGTATTACAGGTGCTGGAAAATGACCCACAGCAGAAACTGGCTAATTGAACAGATAATAAACAGATTACAGCCTACTTGAAGCATGTTTTCATTCTCAAAACGCAATTTTTTAAAATTATTATTGTTATTGTAAAAGATTACTATGTTTTATTGTTAGCACTGAAATCGTACCCATCTGTGGCACGTTAAATATGGAGGGTGAAAGTGCAAGCTATATTTGGGGGTGGGGACACAGAGATAGTGACAAAAACAAACTTTGATTCACCGCCCCCCCCCCCACACACACACACACATACACACACACACACACCAGAACTGAACCCTGGATCGCAGCCTGTGACTGGCTTACCATGAGACGGCATTCCTTGGCGACAGACGAAAACTGGACTCTATGCGGTCCCAGCGGGTAGCCCGGCATTCCTGCGCCGCTGCCTTCCCCATTTAGCTGCGACGGGGTTAGGACATCAGAACTGTCCTCCTGCGCGCCAGTTTCGATCTCTTGCTGCCTGCTCACCGACGATCGCGCTCGCACCATTTCGGAAGGGGAGGATGTCTGCAAATTCTTTGCGTTCAGCAGGGCCTCTGCTTCAGCTGCGGCTGCAAGCTCTTGCTGCCACAGTTGCCATTTGATAGAGCCCTGCTTAAGGAACACTGTGTCTGGGAAGAGAATTGGCGTATCAGGGAGCGAAGAGATCTTGCTTTTCTGTATCCAAGAGCTGCTTGTGTATGACGGGTGCTCCCCAGCCAGCGGTGGTTCCCATTCTCCGTTCATAACGAACGCACAAAAATCTCTGAACCCCACCGGTGTCGCCAAAGGACTGACGAATCGGGTTTCCTTAATTCCATTTTCATCGCGCAGACACGAAAATGCCAAAACAATAGCGTCAGATAACGCACAGTAAAAGTGAGCTGGTCTACCGAACTGATAGAAAGCGGTTTGTAAGGCTTGTAACAAAATATTGGCGCCCATTTGTTCTACGAATCGATATTTATCGAAAAACGAAATACCTGTTTGGTTTTCTGCTTCTTCGTCGTGTCCATCGCTGTGATCCCATAGATCGAGAACGTCTGGATGTGCAAAAGGGTATTCCCTGCACATACAACGATAGTGTGATTGAGGCGATTCTTTGCTTCTCACAGGGACACCCGTTGTTAATTTTGACGAAGACTCAATGCTAGCTCGCTTACGGGGGCAACATAGCCTGTGGAACAAGTAGATATACAGATTGTCAAACATAACTGTATACGATGACATGTCTTGCATGCACGACATTAAAACATTTGTGTGGCATCGGGTATTGAGTTTATCTTCGATGTTACTCGTTATGTAACGGTCCCACAGCGTTATTGGAGGCAAAAGCCTCATGAAGTCTAAGTGAACATTCTCGATGTCGATAAATTCGAACTTGTAGTGGTAATTTTTGCGTAATATTTCATCTCTGTGAATAACAATCAACGGTTCGGGGAATTCGGCAAGCGACACTGTGTCGGCAAAGGAACCTGAATCATCAAGAGACTGTAAAACATCTTCAAGAAATTCCTTGACGGGGTCGGGTATTCCTTCGTACTTGGCTGTCAGGCTTGCACCGACAAGCGTCACGAAATCGTGAACGGTGACGTAGTCAGCTTCCTCAGAATATTGTATCTCCTCGAGCATACAGTGCAGAACAGTAGCCGCATCGGTACACTCTTGGGGGATAGACTGAGCTAGGCGTTCGTAGACCAGCATTTCCTGCAAAGAATCGTCTGGTTTGTATTTTAAATCGCAGACCTGCATGTCTTTCAAGTACATTATATAATTCTCTAGCGTCTTTTGTAAACTGTACAGGAAATAAGATATTTCATCGTACAGAACAATTTCTGCCGACAAATAATCTCCAGCAGCGTTTAAAGATTGTGGCTTCTCCGAAATCACGAAATCAACAAATCCGATATCCTTGTAATGCAACATTGTAGGTAGATCTGATAAATCGTCATTTAAATTTTCCCAGAATTTCAGGACCTTCTTCGTCCTGTTTATAAGCTTTTTCTTGACCTCGTATAAGTCTGGATCTTCGGCCCTCATTGCAAAATTTTTCGTTTCAGTACGTCTCAGTTCAGCAATATTCCTCTTGATAATCTTTTTCATTTCATTTCCACTTCGTCTATGTTTTAGGATGCTGGTATCAATCACAGGAGGGTTTGCGTTAATGCGTATGACGTACCTCAGATTTATTCGTGTTTGAAGTAGCACTAACGGAAGATCAGCGTCCAGAAATTCCATCAACATTATGTAAGCATCAGGCCCGTCATCAGGTGCGTCATCAATATATTCAATGTCCATCCACTCTTCACCTCTTCTTCTCAATTTGGTATCTCTTTTCACTGTTATTGCCGGACGACCAGCATTTTTGTCTGCCTTTGGAGACTTCTCAGGCTTTCCGGGATTTTTCGTATCTTTCTTGACTGCTGACTGCCCATATTCAGGGTCAAATCTTCTTTTCACCTCATCTTCCTTTTCTTCGGCTATTGTCTGTCTCATTTCTCTTCGTCTCAGATCTTCTTCTTTCATTTTTAGTATTTCGCATTTTATCAACTGAGCTATCAGACTGGTCGGAATTTTCTTCTCTTCGTCACTCTCCAAAAACTCCAAAGCTTCTGCACACAGTTTGTCGTGAGTAGCTTCATAGATCGACGTCCTTCCGGAATAGTTTCCCTGTTTAAATGGACTTTGCTCCACAGTTTTCAAAATATCCGTATACGATATGCACTTTACTATCCACCGCATTCCGTTTTGAACAACATTGATTATAGATTTAGCGTAAGGCACCGAGTCCATATCTACCTCCATCAAAAAGCATATTAAACACTCCCAACTTTCATCATCGATTTCAACTTCTCTTACATCAAATATTTCAAGGGCAGGTTCCTTGGTCTTCTGTTTCCCACTTGGTCGAGCCATTTTTGACAACGTAGCTGCTCGCACCACAAAAGCGCGCTGCCACCAGCCAAAGATAAAACCAGTATCGAGAGTCTACGATATTATATACTCTGCTTTCGATGGTCACTTTTTTCTGGGGATGCTTTTGTTTCGGGATCAATATAACAGCAAGAAATCTGATTTATTTTTGGTATATCTTTATATGTTACATTGGAAATTAAGACCGAGCAGAAATTTTATGGTAAAAGGAGCATGTAATGGCAGGTAGAAATACACTCAGTAATTTCTTTAAAATCATCGATTTACAGCATTAAGATTACGAAGAAAAATCAGAGTTACTTTTACAAGTCAGCGATATGTATGAAATAGAGCTTGATCGAGTTTTGAAGGGGAAAATGAGCACTGAACCTTAGTTGTCTCACAGACATATATCCGGAGAATTACATGTGATAAATACAACAGCTTGCAAAAATTAAACATATTCGGTGAAAGTGGGAAATCGAAAGAAAGATGGTGAGCAGTTCAGTATAAATCACCACCAAGATTTCCTCAAAAATCTGAATTATGATATCCGTCTTGGCTAGGAGTACGCTCTAACTATAACAGGCACTTGATTCAAAGTTGGAAAATAGCAATTTATTCTGTCGGTGCTGTACTTGAGTGTTTGAACTTTTGCAGTGAATGGAAAATAGTTTCTAGGTGACGTTTAAAATGCAATGTTGCAAAGAATCTATTTGTGATCTGATTTGCAAAGTAAAATTCTCGGGCGCCTTCAATCACGCTAGGCACAATCTGCTGTCTCAGCAGTATGTCAAATGCCACAAACTGCCAGAGCAATGTTTAAGCAACAGGTACTATGTATATTTGCTCCTTATTCGATTTACCGTTAATCGATTTCCCAGCACCGCTTCTAGTTGGTCACGAAACACCCGCTTCCTTGAAACGCTATACGCATGTGAGTGGTGATTGGTTTGTTAGGTTGCTACTTGCTTTTTAAATGTTGCTTAACGTGAATGAAGTTATTTTATGCGTCTTGATGGAAAAGGAGTATTGGACTGACCTGTAAGTAATTCATTCCCTTTACTTAACTGAAGAAAAGCACATTTTGTGATTATTAGATAGAAAGAGATGCATATATGCTGACTTACTTTCTGAAGCAGCAGAAAAACCAACATTGAGCGCAGCTGGCTAATTTACACAACTGACCATTAAAATTGCTACACCACGAAGATGACGTGCTACAGACGCGAGATTTAACCAACAGGAAGATGATGCTGTGATATGCAAATGATTAGCTTTTCAGAGCATTCACACAGGGTTGGCGCCGGTGGCGACACCTACAACGTGCTGACATGAGGAAAGTTTCCAACCGATTTCTCAACCGGCGTTGCCTGGTGAAACGTTGTTGTGATGCCTCGTGTAAAGAGAAAAAATGCGTACCATCAAGTTGCCGACTTTGATAAAGGTCGGATTGTAGCCTATCGCGATTGCAGTTTATCGTATCACGACATTGCTGATCGCGTTGGTCGAGATCCAATGACTGTTAGCAGAATATGGAATCGGTGGGTTCAGGAGGGTAATACGGAACGCCGTGCTCGATCCCAACGACCTCGTATCCCTAGCAGTCGAGATGAGAGGCATCTTATCCGCATGACTGTAACGCATCGTGCAGCCACGTCTCGATCCCTGAGTCAACAGATGGGGACGTTTACAAGACAACAACCGACTGCACGAACAGTTCGACGACGTTTGCAGCAGTATGGACCATCAGCTCGGAGACCATGGCTGGGGTTACCCTTGACGCTGCATCACAGACAGGAGCGCCTACGACGGTGTACTCAACGACGAACCTAGGTGCACGAATGGCAAAACGTCATTTTTTTGGATGAATCCAGGTTCTGTTTACAGCATCATGATGATGACATCCGTGTTTGGCGACATCGCGGTGAACGCGCATTGGAAGTGTGTATTCGACATCGCCATACTGGCATATCACCCGGCGTGATGGTATTGGGTGCCATTGGTTACACGTCTCGGTCACCTGTTGTTCGCATTGACGGCACTTTGAACAGTGGACGTTACATTTCAGATGTGTTACGACCCGTGGCTCTACACTTCATTCGATCCTTGCGAAACCCTACATTTCAGCAGAATAACGCACGACCGCATGTTGCAGGTCCTGTACGGGACTTTCTGGGTACAGAAAATGTTCGACTGCTGCTCTGGCCAGCACATTCTCCAGATCTCTCACCAACTGAAAACGTCTGGTCAATGGTGACCGAGCAACTGGCTTGTCACAATACGCCAGTCACTACTCTTGATGAACTGTGGTATCGTGTTGGAGCTGCATGGGCAGCTGTATCTGTACACACCATCCAAGCTCTGTTTGACTCAATGCCCAGGCGTATCAAGGCCGTTATTACGGCCAGAGGTGGTTGTTCTGGGAATTGATTTCTCAGGATCTGTGCACCCAAATTGCGTGAAAATGTAATCACATGTCAGTTCTAGTATAATATATTTGTTCAATGAATACCCGTTTATCATCTGCATTTCTTCTTGGTGTGGCAATTTTAATGGCCAGTAGTGTATAAACTGCTAAATCCATTCCCATTTAATGACGAAGGCTCTCGTCTACAATTGGTGTATTGTGATAAAACATCCGCTAATTCTGTGCACGGGAGTAGAACTGTGTCATTTCTTATACCGAAATTTTTTAAACCAAAATTTTCGAAGTCTCCAAAACGCTGGACTGCAGTAATGTCTCAGGAGCCACCTCCACGTAACTTTCTTCACAGTGCGGGCGGTGCAGTTGAGTGTTATAAAATTAATTGATGTGAGTAAGATTTTTAAAAACCTATTCTTAAGCAACCCTTAACGAGTTCAGCAGCGTCCATAGGGAATTCTCGCCTTATTAGAAAAATTGAGAATTTACCAAACCACCAGTTTAACAAGTAATGGCTAAAAATACTGTCGTGAATTATCTACAGAAGAATGAAAAACATGGTGAATTCCGACATCGTGAAAAATCGGTTTTGGTTCTGGAGAAACGTGCAAGACATGAGGCAATACTGATCCTACGGCTTCTCCTAGAAGACAGACTGGAGAAAGGCAAACCTACGTTTATAGCGTTTGCAGATTTGGAAAAAGTTGTTCACAGTGTTCACTGGATTACACACTTTGTAAGTTTGAAGGAAGCAGGGGTAAAATACAGGGAACGAAATGTTATTTACAACTTGTACAGAAACCAGACTGTAGTTATAAGGGTCAGAGATCACGAAAGAGAAGTAGTGGGTGAGAAGAGAGGGAGACAGGGATGTAGCCAATACCCAAAGTTATTCAGTCTGTACACTGAGCAAGCAGAAAGGGAGACCAAGGAGAAATTTGAAAAAGAAATTAGCCGGTTGCATTGTAGTTCTGTCAGAGACGCCAATGGACGTGGAAGAGCATTTGAACGGAAAGGATTGTGAAACTTGGAACATCTCCCGGCGTGTAAAATCGCTCGGGATGGGAGGGGGCAGGCTGGAGGGCAGACAACCATAGAGTAAATATCTCTGGAGTGAGCACTCACATGCGCAGAACAGATTTTGTGTTGTCAACATACATTGCCGGCCTGGTCACGTGATCTCGGGACGTCGTGTGTTTGTTGTATAGTGCCCTGTATATTTAGAATGTCACTACATCCCTAGTACAGACGTATTCTTTTCGTACGTGTCGTGGATTATTTATATATGTTGCGCAGACATTTTAACAGTATCCATTTGATACCGGGAGTAAACCAGCTACGTAACTTTTAAGGGCATGTGATATTACATTCAGCTTCTTTGCGATAGGTGTCATAGTTCATATGCACTCGATTTTTGGTAGTTTTTGGTATGATACCGCACTTTATGGTATTACAGAGCCTGAAGTACATTTTTGCAGTGATAGTCCTGCAAACCACTTGACAGTACGTTAGTACTTTCGCAAGTGTCCGAAAAACACCGAATTTACCACACATTAGCGATTATATCCCTGCTAATGCGACCTTTTTTCTTGTATTTCTGCGTATTTATTTTCTCGTTTTTGCGACCTAGAGCACAATTTTTCTTACTGGTGGCACTTTGAGGTATTTATTTAACGCATTTTAAGTACTTGCTCCCAGTTCATTAAATAAATAGCAGACGGAGTAATCTATATACATAATTGACAAGTGAGGATAGTATTTACTGAAACAACTAACCTTTCCCTTTCCTGTTCCACTAGCAAATTTACGAGAGGAAGCGATTGTTTGTAAGCTTTTGTACGAGCCGTAATATCTATTATATAGTCATAGAATCGTAGAAAAATAGGTCTACAGAATCAAGTCTTAATTATAATGCGTGTCGAAATTTTTAAACGTATACAGTGTCTCCTACTAAAATGAAAACTATAATTAGAGCTATATGGAATGTACCCATGAAAAGTTACTATCCCTCCTTTCACATATTTTTCTTTGCATCCGCAGCAACAACGTAATTCACCATCGCTATTACACTATCAACAAACGGTGAAACACAACAAAAACTCTTAGTATTATAAACTTCAAACGCTGCAGAAAGCACACAGGCACACCGAAGTCCCGAGATCACGTGACAATCCTGGTTTAATGTTGACAACATGCGCAGAACGCAATGCTCACGCCAGAGATATTTACTCTATGCAGACAACCAGTGGGAGTGAATTTTTAAGTGAGAAGGCGAGAAATGTTGGATGAGTAATATGTTTTTATTCAATGATTAAGAATATATATGGTACACCCTTGGAAGACGCCAATTGTTCGAATAAAGCTATAAAGGCTAAAATATGTAGAGGATCAAGGAGATGTAGGAGGATGCGTAAGCTAGGACGAGAGCCACTTGCAGAGAGAGAGAGTGTGTGTGTTCTAGAACCAGCACTCCGATCTCGCCTATAGTGGTTTCACATGTTCATCCTCCCACGCTTCCGTAGGTCGAGGGCTGCAGGCGACGTTCGTTTAGGCGTCCATTTGTCAGCAATCCTTAAGCTAGCCCAGCAACATGAGCACGTAGCGAGCAACAAACCGTAGTAGCGGACTCCCAGCAAACAACAAGCCTTGACCAGAGAAAAGCAAATCTCCCAAACCGAAGATTTTGTAATAACCTATTCCCGATTCCCTTCAAACAGTGGCCGTTTGCCCAAAACGTTCAACCAACTTCTGGGAATGCAGCGGGGTGACGTCTTCGACAACGGCCGATATTTCGACAGGTGTACCCTCTGTCATTTTCAGGGCAAAACTGCAGCAAGAAAACTCTGTGCAAGGAAATTTAAAACTTCGATGTGCAGAGCATATGTCGTAAGGCAACATGCACACATTATAACGCTAACGTCGCAACACAACCAAAGGTGACCAACGTCAGTAGTTATCGATGGCGAATATTAATTACCAAAGGGTGAGTCAGCATTAACACATGTCCCTCTGATCAGGATGAGAGGAGTATTTCAAGCAGAATTTAAGCAAAAACTTTCATCTCTGTTTATAAGGTCATTTGCTGATTTAATTTCAACTACTTTCATAATAATACTATTCCAGTAGCTGGATGTGCATGGCAGAATCTCCGTGTTGTTATGTTCCACAGGATGAACAGTGTGAAGGCAGTGTTCTACAATAGACGATTAACTTGGCTGTTGTAAGCGTGTGTAACACATGCTCAGTAGCTAAGCTGTTTCTTCTCGGTTCTAATGGTCCATCGCATCCCTTGCAATTTACATTCGTCATGAAATGTATTCGCCGTTACGAATACAAACAGCCATTAACTGTATAAGGGAATGATGACAATGCAAATATGTGTCGGTCTAGGACTCGTACCCGGATTTCCCGCTTTACATGAGCGGTTGCCTAAATTGCTTTGGCTATCCGTGTACGATTCACGGTCCAAACGTCCATATGTCGTCCTCAACTTGCGTCACAACTTGTACACACATTATGTAACTACTGTACAAGGGAGAATATTTTGACTGAAATTCGCTGCCTGGTATTGGTGGATAAATACGATATTGCAGTGCCTGTGTTGTTAAGAAGAACGCTGCGATGTTCCTTCTGACATGGATGCATGTCTTACCAACACAGGTACTGCAATATCGTATACATTGGTCAAGCCATCAGGATCTTTGAGGACGCACGTACGATAAGCATCACACACACTTACACCAGACGAGCAAATCTATTATTGCAGTATACTGCTTTCGCACCGGTCATTCTATGGAAATAAGTCATAGATTCTGTCGTGCAATTCCATATATTGCGATAGTTCTATAAAGGAATCAGTTGAGATTAAAACACAGAAACCCTCGCCAGCCTGTATGTGGTTTTTAGGTGGTTTACCACATACCACTAGGTAAATACCCAGCTGGTAGTCATGTCCGGCTTCAGATACATGATACACAAACATTTAGAGAAACGTCCTCACACTTGCACGTAGGATTAACTTTAGATGCAGAAAGATAGGTTTCACAAATTTCGTTCTGGAGGGGGGGGGGGGGGATAAGAGACTGGTAACCTTAGATGTTTAGTCTCTTCTGGAGCTGACCCCAGAGGTGATGGGGTAGATGCAGTCTATGATGACAGATGGCGAAGGTTGATGTGGGACTGCAGGACGCTGATGGCCCAGAGAGATGTTCTGGATGGGGGGGGGGGGGGGGGATAAGAGACTGGTAACCTTAGATGTTTAGTCTCTTCTGGAGCTGAGCCCAGAGGTGATGGGGTAGATGCAGTCTATGATGACAGATGGCGAAGGTTGATGTGGGACTGCAGGACGCTGATGGCCCAGAGAGATTCGGCTGTCAAAATAAAACACTGTATTTCACTCATACATCTGTAATTTGTCATCGCTGGGAAGTGACCACGGCTCCCCACACCCTACAGCACGTGGGAAACGCCTTATGAGCCACGAGGTGCCTGACAGTGCTCAGCTATCTGGCTGGAAGACACGCTCCCACCTTTGCTGGTGCCAGTACTCAGTGTGCAGCATGCAACCCCGTTGCATCAACCGTGCCACAAGCAAGGTATGTCGTGGTACTTGAGGATGGCAGGGAGTCTTGCTCCAGTAGCCAGCTCTGCAATGAAAGACTGTGTCCCAGCGGCCATTGCTGGTTGGTGCAGCAGTGCCCACATCACGATGGTGGAAGACAGCTTAGTGCACGGGACACAACCTACTGCCCCTTGTTGATTGAATGGCCTGCAGTAGTCCGCTGTTCCGTTACACTGAGTCTGGGAGTGGACCTAGAGCAGAAGTAGGTACCACGACAGAGACCTGACCGCTTGACTGCTGTGGTCTGCTGCTTGTGGTCTTCTCGTGTAACGTGCCCACGCCCTGGTAGAACTGCTGGCCTGCAAATAATTTATACAGGATAAAAGCACATATGTTATGCTATTGTTCTGCCTCTATTCGTAAATCCACAACACTACCGAAACTCGTCGATGGAGAACTCGTCTTGTCTGTACTCCAAGAACCATGCCTTACCACTGTGCTGGCAAGCTTACCTGAACTGAGCTGGCCTCGTTATGGCGTCCCTTTTCTCATATATATAAAATTTGGTACGACAGTAATCAATATGCCCAAAGAGTTAGTAGAGCAGCAAAGTACATCTAACTAAACCATGACAAATGATCTTCGTTCTTGATCTACGAGGATTGAATGAAAAGTAATGCCTCCACCTCTGTTAATTGGGTTTGGATGGGAATATTTTAATGAATCAAATGCAGAAATAATCCTTAAATGTGATCTTTAATTACCAATATTCACTTTTCCACGTAGTCACCAGCCAGTTGGATACATTTCTGCCAACAATGAACAAGTTTTCTAATGCCATCATAGAAGAAGTCGACACTCTGTTTCCACAACCACAGTTTCACAGTTCTCTCAACATCTTCATCAGAAGCATAATGATGTCCCTGCAGATCGTCTTTCATTATCGGGAACAGATGGGAGGTAGATTGTGCTAAATCTGGACTGTATAGAGGATGCCATACAGTGGTGAGATTCAGTCTCTGAAGTTCTGCTGTGGTGGCACATGAAGTGTGTGGTTTGGCATTGTCATGCTACAGGGAAACATTTTTCCCTTTCCTTTCGGACTCTTATTTGCCGTCGTTTCACAGTTCGCAGCGTTGTGATGTAATGCTCTGGATTTATTGTTGTTCCACAATCAAGGAAAAGCATGTACAAGCCATTACACATCAGGTTGTAACAAATGCAAAGAGGAACATTATTTTTTATCCGTTGTGGGCTAACCACCTCAACGCTAATTTCAATTAAGAACACTGTGGCCATGATTTTTTCAGCTGAGGGCTGCGTCTTGACTTACTTTTTCTGGGGTGAGTCTTTGTGTCGATATTCAATAGACTGACGTTTCGTCTCCGGATCGTAATGGTGTACCCACGTTTCGCCTCCTGTTACAATTGAATGGAGAAAACTGTTACCTTCATTCTCGTAATGCAAGAGGAGTTCCTGGCAAATTTCAAGTCTGTGCACTTTCATTTCAGGAGTCAGCATCTGCAGTACCCATCACACACGGATCTTCTGACAGCAAAGCAAACCAATAATGTGACCCACACGTTCTTGTGAAATGCCAATTGTGCTTGCAATTTCTCTCTGAGTGATAGGACGATCGTCCTGAATCAATCTTTCAACATTTTGCTAGTGGACCTCGGTGGTTGCCGTCACAGGCCGTCCAACTCTTTGTTTGTCACGAAGGTCAGATTTTCCCACCTCAACATCTTTGAACTTACTCGCCCAACGACGCACAGTACTCACATCAACACAATCACCATATACTGATTTCATTCTCTGGTGAATCTCCTTTGGGATGACACCTTCTGCTGTCAAGAATTCAGTGACTGCACGTTGCCTAAATCGCATTGACCGACCGTCTGAGCAGGGTTCCATACTTTACACTGTAACAACACAACTGTTCAATGCTAAGGCTTCCCGCCAACTGGAGCTGTAGAGAAGAGGCTACGGAATAAGCCAGTGCCTGCCGCATACCAATGCTGCCAACTGTTGAAAAGTTACGAAGGTGGAGGCACTACTTTTTAGTCAATCCTCTTATAAAATCGATAACATTATCAGTGTTGATCTCTCTCTGACTCTGACTGTGAAGCTAATTAGACTCTTGCACTGTCTTGGATGTCATCCTTTGCATAAGTGATTAATATTATTGAAATAATAATCAAGTTTGTTTAAATATGTGTCGTGTTATTGATTTAAAGATACCCTCCCCGTCAGTATAATGATTTTCTCAACAAATGTTAATGAGGCCGCCGTACATAAACGGTATGGATTCGTACTTTTAGTGAAGTCATTGTTGAGGGCCATGATGCTCCATTTTCAGTATTTCCAATGTAGAACTTGCTATGTTGTGTAAAAGAAGTCCGATTGCCTTTCAGATTACATTTATTTCCACACATTATCATTTTGTAATCGCGTGTGTACACAGTTGCAAAACGAATCGATACCAAACAGATGATGAGCCTACCTATGAATATTCACTAAAAGTGAATCACCAAGCAAACAAAGACCCTATCAAAATAATTAAAAGCATGTACAAGCCATTACACATCAGGTTGGAACAAATGCAAAGAGGAACATTATTTTTTATCTGTTGTGGGCTAACCACCTCAACGCTAATTTCAATTAAGAAAGGGTTGGAACTACAGATCTTGTAGCATACGAGCCAAGCAATACTGCGTCTCGCAATAATTCAACATCTCTTTTACTCTGATCAAAATGCTAACATCTCATTTCACACTCGACAGCTTCCAGTGACTGCTGCGATACTTCACCACACATGTTTGCCCATAAAATAGTAGTGGTACCGCACACTTACTCAGCAGTAGCAGCAGGAGCGACAACACAAATAAAGATGGAGCTTTATGTTTGAATTCTGCTTTGAATCCTGCTTTTTCCTCGATCATACAAAAGGACAGAGTTAATGGTACTTTATTCGTTGTTAATTAATATTCACTGTCAATGACTTCAATATGTATGTGTGTGTGTGTGTGTGTGTGTGTGTGTGTGTGTGTGTGTGTGTGTGTGTAATCTTTCAACATAAGCACAGCATACCGAGGTTTTAAATTTACGTGCACAGCGTTTTCTCGTCGCACTGTGCCTCGAAAATGGTAGGTTGTGCAACTGTCGAACATATCACCCGACTGTATAAATGTGAGTTTTGGAATGGATAGTGTCTCAAAATGGGAGTATAGGGTAAACATTAACAAAAGTAAAACAATGGTAATGGAATGTAATTGGATTAGATCAGACAGTGCTGAAGGAATTAGAATAGGAAATGATACATTAAAAGTTGTAGATTAGTTTTGCTGTCTGAAGTGGAAAAAATATGAAATTCAGACACGCAAGACAAGCATTTTTGAAAAAGAGGTTCAAATGGCTCTGAGCACTATGGGACTTAACATCTGTGGTCATCAGTCCCCTAGAACTTAGAACTACTTAAACCTAACTAACCTAAGGACATCACACACATCCATGCCCGAGGCAGGATTCGAACCTGCGACCGTAGCAGTCGCGCGGTTCCGGACTGAGCGCCTTAACCGCGAGACCACCGCGGCCGGCTTGAAAAAGAGGAACTTGTTAACATCTAATATAAATTTCTGTTAGAAATTCCTTTCTGAAGTCATTTGTTTGGAGCGTAGCCTTCTATGGAAGCGAAACCCGGACGATAAACAGTTCAGACAGGAAGATAACAGAAGCTTTTCAAAAGTGGTGCTGCAGAACAATGCTGAAGATTAGATGGGTAGGTCGAATAACGAGGCACTGAATCGAACTGAGGCAAAAAGAAAATTTTATGACAACTCTTCACTAAAAGAAATGAGAAGGTGATAGGACACATCATGAGGCGTTAAGAAATAGTCAGTTTAGTGACGGAGGGAAGTTTTGTAAACCCTCATCGCCAGTTTTCTAAAGACCTCATCCCTGCTACTGTGGAAGCCGAGTTGCCATTGTTGTTACGGAGCGGCGAGTTTGTGAGTTCGTGAAACGGCTTCTGGCGCAGTACACCGCTGACACAATTTCCCCCTGTTACTATTACACAACTAGCCCCAGGGTCAGGTATCAGGGTAGGAGAACGAAGGTTCCACAACACTCCAACAAATTAGTAACAAAGTCACACAAATGAGTTAAGAAGGTTTACTAATCTTTGTGACTTGTCGAATAATGAAGTCTGCAAACACTGCATGTAATATAACACAAAAAAGGCCCTCAATTGCTAAGCGCAAATAATAGTAGGTAAACTTCACGGTACATAACAAATACAATTACTAACAACTGCCTGTTCACTTCTAAGAGTTCACTAAACGATGTTCCTTGTCTAAGTCAGCCCTGGGCGATGATCTCTAACCAAGTGGGCGAGAGCTGCTCTTCTATCTTCCGAGTAGGCTTCTGTGCGTTGTCGTACGGTCATTGGCGGACTGCATTCGGCCGGCAACTGTCCGAGGCGAAGTCGATATCTTCATCCACAGCTAGCGTTGCTGCCTCTGGATCACGGGATCACGGGTTCGATTCCTGGCCGGGTTGGGGATTTTCTCTTCCCGAATGCTGGGTGTTTGTGTTGTCCTCATCATCATCATCATTCGTGACAGTGGCTAGATTGGACCGTGTAAAAAAATTGGACTGTGTAAAAATTGTGACTTTGTACGGGCGCTGATGACCGCGCATTTGAGCACCCCACAAACCAAACATCATCAGCAACTTCATTCTCAGCGCCGCCAGTGGCGCTGGTGGAACTTGCACAAGTGGCGAGTCTCCATGGGGCTGGCACCAGCTCGCATCTTTGGGCCTGTGGTACTTTTGCCCTGGCTGTGTCTTGTTAGGACGACGCAACAGGAAGTGAGGGTAAAATTGTAGAGGGAGATTCAGGCACGAACACAGTAAGCGGGTTCAAGTCGTTGTAGGCTGTAGTAATTAAGCAGAGATGAAAATACCTGAGCAGGATAGCCTAACGCGGAGAGCTGGATCAACCAGTCTTTGGACTGGATACGACAACAACGACGACGACAATGATTAATAACTTCACTTCATCACCCTGACGAAAGCGGAGCAGTTGCTTTACAGACAGCATTTGTGGAAAACAACTGATGTTCGGACAACCAACATTTGATCGAACTAACAAAATCGATTTGGACCCAACATTTAAACATAATGGTGAAAATAGATTTCCAGAACTGGATTTTTGTGTTCTGATAGTTCTGTCGTTCGTAAATGTAGTAAGTACGCAGACACGGTAAATATTCATACATCGCAGGAGAGGATATGGCCGACTAAGGGAAATTCATGATCACCAAGACAGATAGATGACGACTGATTTCTGATGCCACAAAACGAAGATAGTAAATCAAAGCAGGAATGGTGTTCTGCACCTCATCATTCCTAAGAAACCACTTGGCAAAACTGCACTGTCTGCAGTGCTCTGTGTGGCGGTGACCGCTTCGTCATTCCATTGAAATTCTAAGAACTGAAAAATGCTGTAAACACATCAATAATCAAACACATTCACGAAGATTACAAAGGTGACGTGCGTAGGCCACAACCAATACTCAATGATATTGGTTCTTAGTTTCTCGATGAGAAACAGAGTTTCTGGTCGAAAATTGGGACAAACAAATTTTAGTACCTATCACCCAGAAGCTAATCCGAAGGAACGTGTGTTTATTGCATTAAACGGATGCATGGGTCTATACTGTTCGAAAAGACAAAGCAAGTGGCTGTATCTGTAACAACCAAATGGAAAATGAAAAGTCGTATTCGTTTACTGATTACACGCCGCACGAATTACTGTTTGGAGAGGATAGGAGAGATTGCGCAAGCCGATTTGTAAACGAGAGAGGCATGGCATGTCTCAAAAGCAGAAACTGCTAAATTCCAGAGTTACCTTACCAGAGAAGGCAGCACACAGAGACGACGGTTTGGTATTAGTGCACTTGTATTCATATGCAGTCGACCTGAGTCATCGTTGCTGAAAAAGAATTTCTAGAAGTGGAAGTCACTATTATTCGTTCACTCCGATCTTATAACTTAGAACGGAACAGCCGGGAATTGATTTACGTTTGTTCCGCTAGAGGCGCTGATAATCACCGTAGTGAATACCGGCTACGAGAATCTCAGTGGATATTTAGTTGTTGTGCAGCGGTCACGGGCCTCATCAAGCCATATTACCCAGTGTATCTTGCGTCCATTCCAGAACCACGCCGCCATACAGGCGGATGTTCCAGGTAAGAGCAAATATTTGCCCGCCGCACTATTTTGTCCATTATGTCTCACTGGCAGATATTCAGTGTTATTATTTAGGTTCTTAGGCGTTTCATTTTCCGTCCCTGGAGTACACTAAATGTTTAAGGGAGGTTTGTCGACTATATGGGGTTAAACACTATTGCCAAATTAATCAGTTTCAAATGCAGTTTTAAATTATTCCATTGTGTTGCTTTTCTTTATGTAGAATCATAATTGTTACTAATTGTTACCTTTCAAAATGTTTTCTGCACTATTTAGCCACTTTTCAGCCAGTTTATCATGATCTTACTCGGTTTAGTGTTTATTCTCAATTGTTATTTTATTTTATGAAGACAGGTAGACCTATATGTTTACAGCTTTCCCTGTCATTACATTCAGTAAGAAAGCTACAGCATGAATTTTTTCTTACTCCAACTGTTTGCTTTAGAGACTGCAATGGCTGGAAAAATACCAACTAATATTGTCAAACAGAAGCAGAAGGATTATGGAGATGACGAAGGCGATGTTTTCTGAAGACTGTGATTCTGAAGTTGACTCTGGAGACTGCTATGACCCTGATAAAAGCGATCTATCGTCATCAGAACATGATACTGCCTCATAAATATCTGGAAACGAAATGGATATTTTTCAAGAAGAGAATGTGTACAATCCAAGTGAAGTTGATCAGCAGCATTCGACAGTGACTGTGAGCAATCTCAGTTCTCACGATAATGTGCCATCTACAAAATGCACAGAACATGGCCCTCCAGATTCACCTTTGGCTCACAACTCTTCTACTGGTTCACATCAGGACTACCAAAGTGACTCTGTTCGTTATTTCCAAGGCAAAAGAAACCGTTTTACTTGGAGCTCTATACCTCAGTCTGCTTCTAACCCTAGATCAGCCCACAACATAATAAAAATTCGACTGTCAAAACCCACTGGTCCAGCTCACACTTTAGGGGAAAACCCAACCCCCAATGAAATGTGGTACTGGTTTTTCACCGATGACATCATACGAGAAATTGTTCTCAGAACTAATGAGAAACTGAAATCAATACCATTGCATCTGAAAGATCCAGAGGATGTTTCATATAAAAATACAAACTTTACAGAGATGAACGCGCTCCTGGAAGTTCTAATGTTTTGCTGCATCTTCAAATCATCTTGAGAATCACTCAAATCACTCTTTTCTACAGTATCCACTGGACGACCCATATTTAGATGCATAATGTCCAAGAAGCTTTGTCACATTTTACTTAGAGGGCTGAGATTTTATGACAGCTCTGCACGTTCAGCTCGTCAAGAAACTGACTCAACAGCTGCAATAAGTGACATTTATCAAACACTGATGAAGAATTTTCAAAATAATTATGCTATTGGGACATTTGCATACGTTGATGAAACGTTTTACCATTTAGAGGCAGAGTACATATCAAAATGTACATACCTCTAAAACCTGCTAAGTATGGCATTAAAATTGTTGCCCTTACTGATGCTAGAAATAGCCACCTGGCTGATTCCTAAATTTACACTGGACAGGGCACTGATGAATTTACGCTAACTGCAGAACAGAAGAAATACCAAAAACCCACTCAGGCCCTCATCAGACTTACCCGAAGTCTGAAAGATAGTCACAGGAACATAACCTGTAAGAACTGGTTCACTTCCGTAGAAGCTGCAAAATGGCTATGGAACAATGGCACGACAATCGTTGGAATGTTGAAAAAGAATAAAGCTGAGATTCCTCCGAAATCTCCCAAGGACAACTAGAGAAATCAGTTCTACACTATATGGGTTTATGAATGGAGCTCACGCTCCTGTCATATGTCCCCAAGAAACTTAAGACTGTTATTCTCTTGTCGTCCATGCAGCACAAAGAATACACTGATTCAGTGAGTGAAAAGCCAGAAATCATCTCAACATACAATGCCACAAAGTGTCGTGTTGATGTATTACATATGAAATGCAGCAATTACTGTGCCAATTTAAGAACTCATCTCTGGCCATTGGCTATTTTTTACCGTATGTGGGTCCAATGGACACATACTTTATTCGTAGTTCAAAAAAGAGTACACATCAAGGTTTGATTTCTTGCATCAGCTTGGACTACCTCTTATAAAGACTCACCTTCAAGAATGTCTGAAAACTCCCAACATTACCGATGAACTGAAAAATCTGATCAGTACAGTTGTCACAGAAAAAAGTTCTTTGAAATCAGAGTGCTCTACTGATGCAAGTACAACCTGTCACTAACTGCAACAACAATGAAGAGTGGTAAGCTTCAAGGACGAAAAAGTTTCAATTATTGTCCTTACCACAAAAACAGGATGACAACTTACAAGTGCGTCAACTGCATCACCCCTTGCAGTGTTCAAGAAATTGTGTTATGTTTGACTTATGAAACTGTGCTCAACAATACAATGAAGTAGATTTATTATTTTTCGTTCTTGAGAATGTGACTGAACAACTATATCTGTGATACCAAGTTTTGATACCTTGTTTCCTTACCAACAATACATTTGTAATATGGTTGTACAGATAGATATGTTTTCATTTATTGTAATTTCTTAAGATTTTCAGGTTGCAAGAAAGTTATTTCACAATATTTTATTCTTTATAGTACTGATCCAAGCGATTTTAAATCAACAAAGTTCCTAAACAACATTGTAAACCTCAAAAGTGTATAAGACTGATAAAAGTATGTCTTATATTAATGTATTTTCTTCTTTAAATGTCTGAAATGTCCTTAAATGTCTGAATTTCTACGCTTTATTCACTGTGAACCATCAGATCAAGGAAAACAAAACAAAAAGGTACAGTAGAATAAAATCCATGAAATATTGATCTATGCCTCACAGGTGGATGTTCCAACTACTGATCACCCTGTCGGGCAGATGTTCTCCAGACCGCCCTGCTAAACCATGTTACTAGCTAAGTGTTAAATGGCGGACTCCTTTACAGTCGTTCCCATCATCTACCAATCCGAGTATCAGCTTAGAGGACGAGAAAATGATAAACTAGACCTCATGTGATTGTTAGAGTAGCACATCCTGATCTATATTTGCCACATTATGCACAATGGAGTCGAATTAAACGCTTATACGCCTTCCAAGACTTGAAATGATTTCCCTGATGATCCCACCGATAGCAAAAAGTTACTACATGTTTGCAGTAGTAACACTGGCTAGCTACTAGTTGGTATTTTGGTGCATATGCATTAAGAGTTTATGGGTGTCATAATAATTTGCTTAGTCATAGTTTACATGTTAGGCCGGGGCATTTCATGACTGATTTATTGGTTGGATTTGCGGTTTGTTTCATCTGGAGTTTTCGTGGGGATGAAGGCATGTTTAGTTTTGATTAATGTAGCGATTTAGTAATTTCTGTGAATTGGGCATACTTTCGTCATGAATGATCTGCTTTCTTTTCTGTTCCAGTTTGTGCCCATTTCGCTTGGTAGAATCGTAGATCAGGTTTTATACTCACTAAGACGAGCTGGGCATGCAGCAATAAACCATTATTCATGGTTTTCCTGACATGCAACAACACGTTGGTTAGGTGTGTTGTGGGTCTCCTTTTGTATGTATAGAGGTGAGCAGACGGAAATATGTCTAGATTGATTCAGAATAATGTAATTCTTAGAGAATTATGGTTTTAGTTTTAAATTAAGTGTGTGTGTGTGTGTGTAGTCTTTTTCATGAATGGGATGATAGGCGATCAGCCTACCAAAACGTTGATGAGTCAATGATAGCGTCCAATGACATATATCTGTTACTCGACAGTAAGGAAACATAATCTTACATACATCAAAAAAAGTCTTGCATCACCTCGGTTCTGAGAGTTCCGGAACCTGTACAGAAAATTGAAATGCAGATCAACACAAACATCATTTCTGCCTTTTTTATTGCTCATGAAAACTACATATTGCATGTTATACCACCACACAGTGTGACCTTCAGAGGTGGTGGTAGAGATTGCTGTACACACCGGTTCCTCTAATATCCAATAGCACGTCCTCTTACATTGATGCATGCCTGTATTCGTCGTGACATACTATCCACAAGTTCATCAAGGCAGTGTTGGTCCAGATTGTCCCACTCCTCAACGGTGATTCGACGTAGATGCCTCAGAGTGGTTGGTGGGTCATGTCGTCCATAAGCAGCCCTTTTCAATATATCCCAGGCATGTTCGATAGGGTTCATGTCTGGAGAACATGCTGACCACATCATTTCTGCCTTTTTTATTGCTCATGAAAACTACATATTGCATGTTATACCACCATACAGTGTGACCTTCAGAGGTGGTGGTAGAGATTGCTGTACACACCGGTTCCTCTAATATCCAAATGCACGTCCTCTTACATTGATGCATGCCTGTATTCGTCGTGACATACTATCCACAAGTTCATCAAGGCGGTGCTGGTCCAGATTGTCCCACTCCTCAACAGTGATTCGACGTGGATGCCTCAGAGTGGTTGGTGGGTCATGTCGTCCATAAGCAGCCCTTTTCAATATATCCCCGGCATGTTCGATAGGGTTCATGTCTGGAGAACATGCTGGCCAGTATAGTCGAGTGATGTCGTTATCCCGAAGGAAGTCATTCACAAGATGTGCACGATGGGGGCGGGAACTGTCGTCTATGAAGACGAATGCCTCGCCAATATGCTACCGATGTGGTTGCACTATCGGTTGGAGGATGACATTCACATATCGTACAGCTGTGACGGCACCTTTATGACCACCAGCGGCTTACGTCGGCACCACATAATACCACCATAAAGCAGCAGGGAACCTCCATCTTGCTGCACTCGCTGGACAGTGTGTCTATGGCCTAAAGCCTGACCAGGTTGCTTCCAAACATGCCTCTGATAATTATCTGGTTGAAGGCATATGCGACACTCATCGGTGAAGAGAACGTGATACCAATCCTGAGTGGTCCATTTGACATGTTGTTGGGCCCTTTCTACCACGCTGCATGGTGTCGTGGCTGCAAAGATGGACCTTGTCAGGAACGTTGGGAGTGAAGTTGTGCAATCTATTGCCACAGTTTGAGTCGTAACAAGACATCCTGTGGCTGCACTAAAAGCATTATTCAACATGGTGGTGTTGCTGTCAGGGTTTCTCCGAGCCATAATCCGTAGGTAGCGGTCATCCACTGCAGTAGTAGCCCTTGGGCAGCCTGAGAGAGGCGTCTCATTGACAGTTCCTGTCTCTCTGCATCTCCTCCAAGTCAGAACAACGTAGCTTTGGTTCACTCCGAGACACCTGGACACTTCCCTTGTTGAGAGCGCATCCTGGCACAAAGTAACACTGTGGACGCGATCAAACCGCGGTATTGACCGTCTAGGCATGGTTGAACTACAGACAACGTGAGCCTTGTACCTCCCCTCCATTTATTAGGTGCTGCTCATACATCGTTGTTTACATCTTTGGGTGGGTTTAGTGACTTCTCTGAGCAGTTAAAGGGACTGCGTCTGTGATACAATATCCACAGTGAGCGTCTATCTTCAGGAGTTCCGGGAACCGGGATGATGCAAAACTTTTTTGATGTGTGTATTTTTCTATGCACTTATGTACGGCACTTACATGTAATGGACCTGTCTTGAATTATGTGGTGAACAGAGCACTACAGTGGTACCCAAACGCAAACAGCGTCATATGGTGCGCAACACTCACGATGCATGCAGTACAGTGTAGTACATACACGGGTGAATTTTAATCAGTAACAATGACGACGCCCTGCAAACAGCGATTGTAGACGCAGAAGATTATGTGAGCAGTGGCCTCTGGCGACAGGTCTATTGAGGTGAACTGTTACAATCAACTACGTTAAAAGACAGTACAAAAGAAGTGAATAGATTATGGACCCTTGTTAAACAGATGAATTACTCAGGAGAATTGTCCAAGAGTTTTTCGAAAGATAGCATATCAGAGTTGCGTTTCACGCTGTGATATTTCTGGTGCGAAGTTTCATGTTTATAGGGAGCGTGAAAACGGTGGGTATGGGTTAAGTGACATGCTATCACCTCTGAGAAAGCTATACGGTCTGGACATGATTATACAGGGTGATTATAATTAAAGTTAAACTTTCAAACCGCTATAGAAATAACACCACTGGTCAGAATGACGTCAAATGGCAATGAAATGTTATCGGAGAAGGGGGGAAACGTATCGCAGAAGAAAAATAAATAGTTATAAAACGTAGCAATAGATGGCGCTGTAAGCATCATAATTTAATAGTGGTCGACTACAAATAACAAATGAATCATACAACAATGCCTAAGGTGTACGTTTGACGTTAAACAAACTGTACTACTCAGTGTGCACGGGTGTACAGGTGTGATACTGTTAGTTACGTAAGCCAGTCCACCATGGCAAGGTCATATCGCATCAGATGGGAAAAATCTGCTTTTAATTGTCCTGGGGACAAAAACCGCATAAAAAGCATCACTCACATCGGTTTTTAATTGTCCTGAGGCCAAAAACCGCATAAAAATCATGAATCAAAAGCAAATCGGATTATTAATTTCCGTGTGACTGGCGCAAAACATGTTCAATAAGCTGTCCACCGTTTTCTGCAACAAGTTTAAATCGAGAAATAACATGTTCCACAACTGATGGAAGTGTTTCCGGGATCACGTTCATAATGTGCTGTGCAATGCATGACTTCAGTGCAGCTCTACGTTTGCAGTCAGAACATCGAACACAACATCTTTCAGATAGCCCAACAGCCAGAAGTCACACAGATTAAGATCAGGTGATCGGGACGGCCAGGCTGTAGAGAAATAGCGGCTGATAATTCTAGCATTTCCGAAATGGCGCTTCAGTAGCTGCTTAACTGGATTTGCAATTTGCAGAGGTGCGCCATCTTGCATAAAAATTATCCCATCCCCGCTGTTTGAGAGCTGGAATGACGTGGTTGCGCAAAAGACACGCCAGCGTCTGTACAGGTAACAGGACCGGAAACTCCTGTCTAAAAATATGGTCCTATGATAAACGATTCTGTAAACCCGCACCACACATTGATCTTTCCAGGATGAAGTGGTACTGGTTGATTTGTGTGTGGATCTTCCATTGCCAATATTCTACAATTCTGTGTATTGACATATCCTGTAAGATGGAAGTCGGCTTCATCTGTCCACAAAATATTCCACAGCCAATCATTGTCCACTTCCATGCGAGCAAGAAATTCTAAACCAAAGGTCTCTCTTTCTGGCAGGTCAACAGGAAGCAACTCATGCATGTGCGTAATTTTGAATGGATAGCAAAAAGTTTTTTTTTGTAGGAGTTTACACACCGTGCTCATGGGTGTGTCCAATGTTTAGGCAATTCTCCATGCACTACACATGTGCACACCGCCACTCATCTCCTCCTGCATTGCTGTGGCAACTGCTTCCACTGACATCGAATCAATTCGTTTTCTTCTTCTATCAGGTTGCACATCAAAAGAACCCGTCTTTCGGAATTTTCGAATCATTTTCTCCAGACAAATGGCAGTCATCGGACCAACGCCTTTTATCAAACCCTTCAGTGTCTGGAACTTCTGCGGACTGATGTGTGCA
Source organism: Schistocerca nitens (assembly GCF_023898315.1). NCBI lineage: Eukaryota > Metazoa > Arthropoda > Insecta > Orthoptera > Acrididae > Schistocerca > Schistocerca nitens. The sequence goes on from NC_064614.1 coordinate 1,003,928,281, forward strand.
CAGTCATCATTCTCGTACTACAGCTTTACAAGCAGAGAGCAATCCTTCATTGAGACAGTCATGGAGAACATCACAGACGCAAAACGAGGAAAAGCCTTGTACCTAGCTGTTTATACCAACTTCCATGGGTCGTGCGCATGACAAGTGTTTTCATTTACATATTCTGACACATACAGCGCCATCTGTTGATCAACTTTCACACCATTTTTCTTCTTCTGCCATACGTTTTCCCCTTTCCCCGATAATATTCTGTTGCAATTTTACGTAATTCTGACCAGTGGTGTTAGTTCTATAGTGTTTTGAAAGTTCAACTTTAATTATAATCACCCTGTATTTTATTTTACTATTTATTTTGCCTTACCTCTGTCCTAAATTCCTACGTAATGTCATGATAAGAGTGATTATTTACCCCATCAATCCAAAAAGTTTCGAGACTGGGTTAATAAACGATAGAGAAACTTAAAGATGGTGTTCAAACAACTTACGGGAATTCAGCCAGGTAATATTTACAGCGACCGCCGATATTTCAGCGGAAGTACACCTCGCCATTTTCAAGGCACAGATTGCAACAGACAGGCAGTGTACAGGTAAATTGAAAACCTCGGTTCTTGGAGTAATTCAGGAAAGATAACGTACACACACTGAACACTAGTGCCACCAAAGATGATCAAAGTCAGAGATATTGATAGTGAATATTATCATCAGTAACCCGATGTACAATTGATCGATAGTGCAGTGCACATTCAATCTGTCTTTCACTATACCCATTTTGACGAAATGTAGTTTCAACATGGGACAGCTCAGCTGGCAAAGTCTCAGTATCGGAAATGACGTGCCCTGTGTACCAAGGTACGAAGCACCCCTTCACACTGTGCCGGATGATGACAACTATTAGCCTGTAAATACAAGTTGGTGCGATTACATTTCCTGTAAACTGCATGTCCAAATGATCCATCAACATTCCTCCTATTCAAAATGCCAAGAAAGGGAAGTCAACCATCCTCTTCAACCTCCATCGTAAAATGAATGTTTGGGGGGACCGAGTTCAGATGTTCTAAAACGGCATTCACTCTCCCTACCATGAGGCCAAACAACAAAACTATCATAAACATATCTGAAGAAACAGGCGGCTTTCAAAGGCATCAACTCCAATCCATGTTCTTCGAAGTCTTCCATAAACAAATTTGTAATCAGAGGAGACAACGGACTACCCATCGCAACTCCATCTGTCTGCTCGTAATACTGGTCATTGAAAAAAAAGTAAGTGAATGTCCACACATGCCAAAAGCGCAGCCCCCCCCCCCCCTCCGTGGCCTTGAGTACCACTTGTTTATTATTATGTTTGTTTGCTATCAATGTTAGCAGATTGTTCTTGTGAAACCTTTGTGTGTGTTGTTTTTCTATGTGTTTTCGTCTTTGTGATAGGTATGCAACGTTTCTATATCCGCCATATTGGAATTGTCGTTTCCGCTCTATTTGTGACGTCATGGGTCAAAGCCGACGGGTTAGATCGGACGCTTCCGTATTTCCGAAACTGCAACGTTTAACTTCACCATGCAATTTTGACACTATATCTGCTAGGTCGCTGGAAAAAAAAAAGGATGTCAACGTAAAGTGTTCCAGCCAAATCTGATATGTGGCGCAATGGAACGCCGGCCCCATCGGACGCCCTTTATTGTGCCACATGCATGCAGTTATTTTGTTAGCAATGTGGTTACCGCCAACCGTGAACATGCATCGTTTTCATTTCAGTTCTTGCTCTAAGGAGGATAAGAATGCTGGTGACTTGTTCATATACGTAATATCTGATAATAAATCAATACTTAAATAGACAGCTATAAAATTTATTTACAATGTGCAGCCGATATTTTTATGGGCCGATAGGTCGATATTTCTTTGAAATATCGAGGGCAGATAAGGATACCTTTTTTAAGTATCGATATATCGGCTTCCCAATACTTTTAAAAATATCAACAGCCCTAGCTGAGACTTCTCCACACTCCTGCCGAAATCTTGTGCTTGATTGTAAGCTGATTTTCTCGTGACTGATGTCACCATCTTCACTGGTTTTCGGAGGGTGGTTTTTCAGCAACTAGCAGATTGTGGAGCAGGGAAGGGGTTCGCAAAGGACATTATCATAAGAAACGTTCTTTCTAATAATCAGTCCTCATACGGAATAAACATGAGGAAACATTTTTTTCTATAAATAGCTCATCGAATGACATTAATTATTGTATTGATGAACATATATAATTCATTGCAGAGATAAGAGAATTTATATGTAGAGCTCATGCAAAATGATATGGTCCCAGTCCAGAAACGCATTTTTGTCCTGGAGTTTATTCCTTTGTTCTGAATGGGAAGCCACCACAGTTAAAAGTTGCCTGCTGAGCTGTGTGCTTCTTCTGCTGGGTGCCTTCCTCAGTTGTCAGCTGTGTGCCCACCATTCTCATTGCTTGCTCTCTTCTATACAGCATGGCATCATAGTCGCCACACACCATAAGTGCATTTCCGTAAAATTTATATCAAAAGCGGTGGATCAGAGAGTAAAAACCCAGTAAAAGTGTGCTAGAGGGGTGGCAGCACCCACTGGCATATCCATGGCCCAATAAAGAGAATAAGGAAAGAGGGGGAATACCCAGCTATAGGTACTTCCCAAGGCTGCTTTATTTCATGAAAAATTCAGAAGAGGGAGAACAAAATGTTACATTTAGATAATTTTGATGAACAGTTATCAGGAGACTAATAAGTATTTTCCAGGCAACACAAACAGAACTGCCATTACAGCCATAGTTATGTTAATCAGAGAAAATATGTCATTTAATGGAGGCATTTCATCATTACTCTCCTTACCACACAGGTTAGGTTTCAGGTGCACCAGTTTATTACATTTTTGTTCTATCTTATTTATATTTTGTAACATTTGCTAGGTGGGGAAGGTCATCAGATGATGGAAAGTGTTAGCTGAATTTTTAAAATTACAAAGTAAACTTACTGACTTTTTGAATAACCTGAAAAATTACCACAAGGCAGGCAAATCCATCATATATGTTGATGAAACACATATTATTAATTCTCACAGCAGACTCAATGAGTGATCAGAGGGATCTAGGGACGAAATAAAAGTGCCTCTTTCAAAAAGTCGATGTTTCGTGGTAGTACATGCAGATAAAAAACATACATCATGGGAATGTACAGTTGTACAGTACACAAGAAACTTTTTCGTCTCTTTGGAACAAGTAAATGGCACCACCTACAGGAGGAGAATCTGCTTTTGATGCAGATTCGCTTCTAATATTCAGGTTAGGGAATAAAACAAGAGATTACCAAGAAGAGATGAATGTTGTGTATTTTTAAACCATTACTATTCACATATAATGCCTGGATAAAGAAGTATTGTCTTTTTTGTGTTAGGTATCTGGAATAGAAATTAATACCCAAATTATCGAGTAATTCTAATATTGTGTTTGACAGTATGATTTTGATTTTCTGTATTTGTTGAATAACTGGTCATACTGATGCATCTTATCAAAACAGTTGTTTGCAGACTCACGAGCTGTTGCTTATAAGTTCTTTGAGATAAAAGTTTGTGTTTAGCTTCAGATATCAAACTGCATCTCCCACCATGTGGTCATCGTTCACAAGTGAACACCCACAACTACTATTTTCCCTTCTCTTACTGCACCATCTGTGCAGGTTGGTGCCCCACTTATTTTTTGTGCATGCTGATTCGCTACCTAATCCTCTGTTTTATTTAAATGTAATGAACACCTTTCTGCAATTTTTTTATATGATGTATATAGGCCTACTAACCTTTTGCTCTACTTTTTCCTTATTGCTAATTGTGTGCACACAAGTGTATATGAACATGCATTTCTTGCCATATGTCTAAATATACACACACAATAACTTTACACTTACAAACATGACAAGTATGAGTTTAAATGATTTGAATACTATTTAGATTTGCTCAAAAAATATGTTGGCATATTCTCACACTTTGAGGTATGATAACATTGGTGGCAAACAAATCCAACAAATTTATTTACACTGATGGTGAATAAATCTTTCAATTTAGTTCCATGGTTTCGATCTTAAAACTTCTACTCATACACAGTTCAAAGCTACCAGTTGCATAAGCTTCAATATATTTATTGACTACTAAAATCAATTACTCACTGTTTTGAACAGAAGCATTGGATATCATTTATAGGATAAAAAACTTTTGTGTTGTTACAGAGATAAAGTTCAATCTCATAACAGGTTACAAGTTCATCATTATACTTTATGTTTTGTTAGCATGTTCATTTGATAAAAGAGAAATATGTTGCTTAAGATAAGTGTTCTACCTCAGTATTGTCTTCATTATCACCTGTTTGGTTTCTAATTGACTCATACAATGATTCTGATCGATGAGAAATATTGTATTTTTAATTAGAGCAAAGATCATAACATACTTTGGATTGATTTCCATTCATGAGCACCACAGTCCCTATACTTAGCCAGGTCCTCACATCCAATTACGACAGGTGTGGTCAGATTGGATTCTTGGACACACCCCAACATTGTTTTACATGTTCCACAATGCCCTACATGGCATCCTGCTGCAGCAGTTTGATAATTCTGGAGCTCTGTGACCATTGGTTCTCCAGTTGCTTCATCAAGTAGATTGGATTATGGTGTGGAAGGAAACTTTAGCTTAGTGACTGCTTACTGACCAGATATAAACTGTGGCACAGAAAAGGTTCCCATGTGTACACTGCATGTGCACAAAACTAGTTTGGTGAACATGGGCACCAATGGAGATGCAGCCTTCATCTCCATACTGCCTATCACACCTATTCTCAGCACTCACTATCATTTCTCAAAATTTTGTAAAACTGTTCGTTAAAAGAGGAAACTCTAAAAAGCTGACAGTATAGTGCTTAACCATCTAGCAGACATACCTATGTATGCAGTGTGTCAACCACAAATAAAATTGTTTTTCACCATTTCATTGTTGTTTCACAACTGCAAGCCCATATCTATTCCTCCATGCTTTGGTTTAGCTATTGAAGGGATAAATTGCATTGACATATGCTGAAGTGAACAGCAGTAATATAAAATAAACAGTGAGCAATATGAGAAAAAATTTACAATTTGTGGAAGAAAATGACGCAGATTCCGAGCTAGCAGCATGGTCCAACCGTGAGGTAGTTGTCTATGAGATAATTAGCAACTGAATATGCCCTTGGCTAGGATCTAATGCAACTGCATTGCTTAATGCTTCCAGTGGTTCATTACTGTGTGATAACATTTGTCGGAAATACGGAAGCGTCCGATCCCGCCCGTCTGCTTTGACCCATGACGTCACAAATATGGCGGAAACGACCATAAACCACGATTCCAATATGGCGCATATAAAGTTGTTACGTACACATTATGAGGACAAAAATACATCGAAAAACAAACACACACAAGTTCCACAAAAACCCTAATGACAATAACGGCACAAGTGCGGGAAATAGGGGGTTTTTGGGTGGGGACAAACTAAATATAAACAAATTTAGATACCCACTCCCAAACAAAACCACGCAAAACGACGACAAAAACCAACATCACAAAACTCCCAAAATATCACTAAACACAATATCATCTGGAATCAGACACTTCCCTTGACCTATATAGGTCAACAGCAGCTCCTGATCCCATAAATTAGGACCTAACACTTCCCTTGACCTATATAGCTCAAAAACATCTCCCAATTGCAACATTCACAGACACACATTGGGATTGAACACTTGCCTTGACCTGCTATCCTTACGACATCTCTACATACAGCCGTCCATGGTCCGAGATGCCGGAACTTTAAGTAAGCCTCATTTCTTCATGACATACGACTTCATCCAAAAATCCGAATAGTTGAAGAAATTTTATTAGAGACAATACACTGTCCCCCATCATAGCCAACACTGAAAACTGTTGACCCTGTCAGTCATATCCATTCCTACCAAAGACATAAAAAAAGCAATTTACCAAAATTCACACACGACGCCACACTCGCAAACTATACCAAAAACATCACCTAACACACCAGTAGAGAGCACCACCGATCGCATCAAAATGACACCTACAAACACGCCACTCTCACAAACTAAATTCCACACCGTCGTGATCTCACACACCACAACAGCCTTACATCACGGGTCAAAGCAGACGGGCGGAATCAGACACTTTGGTCGATCCCATTTGTGGATGGCAACAAGATAATATGGTAATTTCACTATTGTTTAATTAAACAGTGCCTTAGATTGTATTATGTAAGTTTATTTTATCAATGTCTAATTAAACCCAGATTAACTGAGATTTTGTTCATACATATTTACCTTGGGGAAAATAAAGACAGCCATCCTGTACATGTGTACAAAGTGTGCTGCATGCACATTCACGGTATGAAAAATAGCATGCCAAATGGGTTGAATATCTTCTGGTAAATATCATCTGGTAACTAGCATAAATGAGCATTCAGATGTAGATTTTTGTGCAAATTGCTCAATTGTTCTAAAGAATTCTACACAGATGCTCAACTTTGTTAATATTTAACATAACATCATAATGTTCATGAAAATAGTGAGACTTTTAATACCAGTTTTGAGACATATGTTAGAGATTGCCTACCTCAATAGGTATTGAAAATAATATACATATCAATAAGACATGGAACATAAAGTGTTGCTAATATGAGTTGTACAAATTTTAACGATAGAAACTTATACTTAAGTATCAAGATATACAGTGATAGGAGTACTTTTGATGGTATCTGGCTATTATTGAGAAATCAATTCAGAACCTTTAAAGCAAACAAAACAATGTTTTTTATTATAAGTGCACTTCATATCTTCAACAAATATTATATTTCTAAAGAATCGTGCCTTCTGCATAAACATCCACTAGGTGGAAACAAAAAATACATTTATAAATATACCTTTACATATTGTTATTTATTTCACTTGATGGATACCAAGTTCTTTTAACATGATAAACATGTTTATAAAATGAATTAACAAGAATGTCATAAAAATAAATATGAAGCCACCTATTATATACAGTCATTCACAGAATACATTACACTTTCAGAGAAGCTTGTGTAATTTCTCTTTCTTTTCTGTACATTTGTATAAATAGTTGAAAAACATGTGAAGTAACTTATGGAAGATGGACAAAGAATCACCTTGTATATACAGTACTTCAGTACTTAAAGCTGTTAGCATTTTATATCATACAAAATAATCTCAATAATCAGAGTAACAAAATGATATAATAAACATTAATATGGACATAATATTCTCTAATTATACCTTATTTAAAACCATACTGACAGTTAAGAGTCTTCCTCTTTCCTCTCTTGAGCAAATAATGACAAATTCATATGCTGGAAGCTTGTAACATTAGTATCATCTGATCTGTGGAAAAGATATACCATATGTGAATATCAGTTACATTCTAAGAAAAGAACTACTATTTATTAAATAATAAAAGATTATTTGCTCTCTTTTAACACATCAGTGACTCAAAAAGTGGGGAAAATGGGTAATGTGGAGTAATGAGAAATTATTGTGCTGTACTTTTAGCATATGTATGTGTTTGGCATTAACTTTTCAATGAAAATCGTTTCGGAATTTTTATTCATTCTGCATCCTCAAGAAACATTTCATTCAGAATTCGTAGAAGGTACTTTAGCACAACTCTTTTTTTTTGTAACTATATATTGTGTAATTTTGTTTTATTTTATGTTCCTCACCATTGAGGATGCCCTCAATTTGCATGTATGGAAAGAAAAATATATCTATCTGACTGCAGATGATATTTTATGCTGCTTGCAATAAAAATAAATAAAAATCTATCTATCTATCCATCCATTCGTCCATCCATCCATCTGTCTCGTCAGTTTCTTATAATTGTACCATTTTTGGTAATGAATGCAACTAGTCACATTACGTTAGTCATATTCTATAGTTCCCAGAGACAAGGGTCTTCATGATATGAAGGGAAATCAAAGATGTGGAGCAATATAATGAAATGACTTTGTATTAGAACTATCATGGTCTAATATGTACATTTATGACACTCCCTGGTGTGGAAGTTGTTACTGTTTAACAGGTGCAGCAACACTAGTGCTTCAAGCAGTGAGAAAGCAGACAGTGGCATGTGACAGAAGGATAATGCATGTTTTATTTATTTATTTATTTCCATAATTAATGAAATAAATGTTATGGTTTTGCATTCCATGCATTACTAAATTACTAATGAACATGAATTATCATGAAATAAATGTAAAAACTGATGAATTTAACTGATCCAGATACATACACTACAATTTATTTATGAAGAAATTATTTTGAATATGTACAGAACTGCAACTTACTTGACAACAAAATAATGTAGGTACATATTTCATGCATGAGAAACATATATTTCTGTTTTTGTCCATACTTATTATAACAGGCACTTTCATTGACACCCAAAAAACGTCTATGGAGTCTAATGATTCACCCATTCTTACACTTTACTTGTCATTCTGATACACAAATATTTTTGTAAGTGTAATTACTTTTACTTGAAAAGGGCATATGTTGCAGATTCTTAGTGTTTATGGCACAGATGTAGCAATAGTTGTGAAATTGGTTTCTTCCCTGTTGTGAAACTGTTTTAGTGCTTTTTGAGATTTTCTTATGATGTCTGTGTGGCTTTCCCGTCAGTTACAGTTGCGGTTGTTTATTTCATACATTAAATAATGTATATATTACATTCCATACAGATTTCTTACAGTATGTTCCACATTCACAGATTTTGCTGGAAGTGTAGTGAACAATTTTTCATGCTGTTGGGTATATATATGATGTCCTTCTGCAGACAGTAGATATTCTGGCATTTTGTTAATGAAGGAAAATGTCATTCTTAAATAAGCATCCATATGTTACAACAAAATCGTAAATAAAGTATTCCATAATCTACCATTTCATACCTCCCAGGGATCTTAGGAAACTAAAGAATGACAAACATGGTGTCATTTTTTAGTTAGTGTCAATTTTTTTGGCACTAAATATGCAACCTATTTTAAAAACTAATCAGTATAAACGATAGTATTCTCACTCACCTGATATTGTTCTCAGAAGTGTGACTTGCTGGCTGCTTGGCACACTGATAACACAGTGGATACAAAAATACAGGCAGTGTGTCCTGACTGTTGTGTTAGACTATGATAGTGCTACTTCTAAAATCAGGTACATGATTTACTTTGAAAGGTTTTGGGAAAATATTTTTTATTGGAACAGAAGTAGTTGTGCAGCTAAAAATCTTTTTAATTCAGTTTTAAATTCCACCACCTTATAATATATTTAATATACCCTGACAGTCTGTTGTGTGTACACATGTCTCAGACTTCTTTATATTGTACACCAGTGGTGCACATTCAATGGATATATGGTAAGCGTTGCTTACCAACATAACCCTTTCATGGTCTGAGCACTGATTTGAGTGTCAGGACATATGTTACCCACCTGTGGATAGTGCTGCCATCTATTGTGGTGACTGTACATGCAGAAGAGAAAACTGAGACTACTCATGTTGTCCGGTGCACACACATGGCCACCATAACCTCACTGTTTTGTATTTTACACTGATTTTCACCATTTCGCTCTTTTCAAAGATGTCTGAGGCACATAATTTTTCTTATTATTAACTTAATAATCATTTATAGTGCAAGTATGCTTTCAAATGTACTTCTCAGTGACTTTATTACTTTGTATATGAAATGATATTAGGGAGAAATTTGTGACCCAGGTCACTTTATTTGTAAAATTATTTGAAGTGTAGTGGGATTTTGTTTCATTCATTTTCATTAACTTGGACTGAAAATAATACAATTATAGCTTGCTAGTAATGGACTGTCATTCTCATTTTTCAGATACAACAAGACAATAAGGTCCTGGATTATCTTTTCTCATTACCAGATTATCCTACATACTCAAAAGTTCTACTGAAAATGTAGAAGAGGACATTACTTTTGCTTCAGAGTCACCTGAAAGTTGCATGCCTTATGTCTGTATCAGAAAACACAACAGAATGTAACAGTTCAGACATTTTACAATAACAAATTACGTTGGCAGTACGCTTGCAAGTATATTTCCTCAAACTTTCATCGATGCGAACTCTGATGAAAAGATTGAACATAGTTCATCAATTACAAACACTGAAGAGGCAGGAGGTCAAGATGTAAGTGATCCTGATAGTGGTTGGGGTGATGACACAACATGATTTCAAAACACTGTGATTCTGTATAAGGAGCCAAATTCTAAAGCAGATTTCTCTTCATCGGATGATGAATGTGTTTATTTGGATAAATGTTTTTGCAAAACCATTATGGAGCATATGTTTTCAAACAAATTTATGTACTGCTTGAAAGAACTGCATAAAAAAAATAAAAAAAAAATAACTGAAAGCATTCATAGGCATGATCATAATAAACAGTATCCATCAAATACTGGCAGCTGATAATTACTGGATTTCAGAGCCAATGCTGGAAGTGAGTTCAGTTTCAGCCATCATAGCACTGTCAAGAGACAAGAAAATCGTACAAATCCTACACTGCAACGATAATAGTGTTTTTCTTCCTCCAAAAACTAATCCCAGTTATGACAAACATTATAAAATTTGACCCCTTACTGTAGCACTGAACAAAAAGCATTCGGCAGTCAGTCATCTACACTAGCAACTGACGAATTGATAGTGGTACTCAAGGGACGCAAATCTCTCAAACAGTATACACCCGTGAAGTCCATAAGTGGCTACAAAATCTAGCGTCTTACAGATTCTAAAAGTGTTTTTATTTCAGAATTTAAAGTTTGTGCCAGAAATAAATCCAGCACCCCAATATATGACTTCAAGAATTACCAGATGTGTGAGCGAGTAGAGCTCCAGCTGTGTCAGCCACTTCTTTTTACCCAGGCAAAATCTTTTTTTTTTAATAATTTTTTTACAATTTACAAGTTGATGGAAGGACTGAGAAACTGTGACCTTTACAGTTTGGAACTGTAAGAGGAACCAGGAGACCATTGCCAGAAATATTAGCAAACAAAAATTGATCTCAGATGTGAAGAGTTTCAATTTGTAATAATCTGTGGTGTAGCTGCTGTGAAATGGCAGGACAGCAAATCAGTTTGTCTGCTTTCTACTTACATCAACTCAGAAGATGTCAAATTTATTGGAAGAAAAATGGAAGGTGGTTCTAAGATAACTGTTTCCTGTCTAGACACAGTATGGCATTACAACAACCCAATGGGCAGATTAAATGGGTTCAATCAGCTGTAAGGAAGATGCATGTTAGGCATACAATTTGTTAAATGGCACCATCGATTACTGTATTGTTTTGTCGATATGGATATTATCAACACATATGTATTTCATCAGACAGAATGGCAAAAACAGATTTGTTGACAATGCATCTCAGATAGGTAAGACACCTGAGTAATCCATTCAACCAGAAAAAGAGTGTTTCAACCCCCACTTTCTTTTCAACAAAGAGAAAGTTTCTAGTGTGCTAGATCATGTGCAAATAATGGATGTAGGCAAATATTCCCTGAAAGACAGTGACACTAGGAAGTGGCACAGATACTGCACTACAAAATCTAAAGAGAATAGAACAAAGCTGTTTCCTCTGCTTGTGATGCACCACTTTGTGCCACAGCATGCTTTTCTAAGTTTCATGGCATTTAAGGTTCTGGAAGTTTTGAACTTACATGAAATATCATGAAAATTGAAATATAATGAATATTTTTATACACTGACAGTAATCAGATAAAGTATTATATGCAGACATGATTTGTGAGTTATGTTATTTCCTACCAAAGCCTGCCTATGTCTAAAAAAGAAATTTAGCAAATCTCTCAGCCAGCAGAAAATGGCATTCCATAGTGGTTTGTGGACCAGTGCATCCCACTTCATATTGTACAAAAATGGAAAACTTAAAAAATATTTTCATATTTAAAATACAAAAATGGTACTGAAAGGTAACCATTAGCATCCTAACATTTCAGAAATTTGTACAATTTTAGTTTCAACCATAAAAGGGATAAACTGGAAGCAAAGGCAAAATTAATGGAAACATTCTTTACATGACCTGAGAAGTGCAACATTGTGCAACATTTTTGCATTAGTGCTGCTAGTTCTTCCTGGTTCTCAGCAAAATTCATAAGTTTACACTCACTTTAAGTCATAATTCAGGCAAAAAGGAATGTCTTTTGAATGGACTATACAGATGGCAGCAGGAGTGTTGGGAACCACAGCTGCATGCTACTGCTGGACACCAGGTACAGAAGGGAAGCAACTGTGGGTCTTGGTGTGAAGTGAGAAGAACTAAAAGTTTATATTTATTTCAAGTCTGCAGAGAGCATACTTATGGTTAAGAGAAATGAGTAATTATACACGTGGCGTATAGATCTATGTTATTTCAATGCTATAAATAGCATTAACAGTTCATGATAATGATTGTACATGTGTACAGCTGTTGGCAGGAGGGTAAACAACTGAGCTCTGTGTATATCATACCTTTGAGTGGTGAAATTATGGATATCCAAGATGGACAACTACAACAACGAAAAATAAAATCAAAACCACAACATCTCAAAAACCCAAGAATCAAACATCCTTACATGAATTAAAACACAATCAATACACAAAACATCACAATTGGAGAACAGACCCAAAAAAACGATTACTTACCACCAACAAATTCTGGTGCTGCACAATAGATTGGTCACACACACACACACACACACACACACACACACACACACACACACACGTACCGGTCCCTCATCCAAGACACAGAAACTCTGCTCGCCTCATGTTCTGGGGACAAATATTACTCTTCCCAATCTCAGCGATTAGTCCAAATAACTGGAGGTATTTAATAATGGACAACATGTCCTCCTCCATCTCTGACTGTTACATAGCACTGTTATGTTTCATCATCATATCCATACCTAACAACAGAAGCCACACAATAAATGTGTTATCACACCAAACAGCAAAACAATAATACCTAACAAAAGCGTAAACTTAAAAACTTATGTCCTGAAATGCAAACACTGCCAACGACTTCACACATCCAACACCAAAGCTCAAATGAACCCAATACAACACATTACATTCAGCACATACACACACAACACCAGAGGGCACCATTACACATAACAAGATGACATCTACAAACACAACCAACTCATAAACTCCACGCCGTAATGAACTCAGATGCCACAACATCCTTACACCATAGGTCAAAGAAGATGGATGGAATCAGACGCTTCCATTGACCCATAATTTCATTCTTAGAATGGACAACTTTAGATCTTAGCTCTGCTGATTAAAAAGTATGCTATCAGTCCTGTTTGTGGGCCAGTAGAATCAGAAAGATGTCTAAATGCAAAGTAGGCAATACTGACCTTTTTGGGTCATACCAAAAAGACACAAATGTTACAACAGTAATTAAGCATCATTCTAGATAATTATATTCTGTTTTCTTGCGAACTGGCTATCATTGGCTCATCACTATTTACTATTTGAGGCTAACGTAAGGTTATTTGCACAGAATCAGGTGCTGCTGCAACAACAATCTGCTTTGACCTGTGATGTAACACTGATGCGGTGCGTGATGTTACAGTGAGGCTTGATGTTTTTGAGTCTGATTGTGTTTAAAGATGGTGTGTTGTAGTATCTGATGGTGCTCGCTTGAGCTGGATGTTTATTGGGGAGCTGTTTGACATGAATTGAATGCTTCAGGTTGTATTGGAAGAATACCTAAAGATGCAATTACACAGGACAGTTTACAACACACTACCTACTATCCAATTAAAGGAGGATCCAAATTCTTACACTAAGATAATCAGTGAGAGTCACTAATGAGGTATATTTAAAGGTTCTTTTTAATTGGCTGAGATACCCAATTACTTGCTGTATGTTAGGTGGGAGCTTCTCAAATACCTTCACACCACAGTACTTAACTTTGCTAAATCCCAGGTAAGGATGCAGAGTTTACACAAAAGTTATATTTCTGTCTTGTATCGATAGTGCAGGTCACACACAGTTCAACTTGAATTGATTTTTCACAACCATACTACACCTGAACTAAAATAACTCTGTGATTGTGCCAGTGGCTAGGAGTCAGCGAACAGTTCTTTCTTCACACCTATGTGCCCGCTATAATGACTGATTTTTTTAGGCACCACACAACTTCCTCAGGTGCTGTAGGGTTCACGGGAAGGAGAGAGCCAACTGTTGCCCTAACCACCACCTCCCACTTATGTACTTCCCACTGCTGCTGACAACGACAACAATAAAAATACTCTGATGTACATTTTGCTCCATTTGCATTGCATGTGCATCTGTTGTTCATTCTAAGCACATGGAATGCTGTCTAGTTGTATACAACCAACAACCCTGCACCACCACAGTTGTCTGTCAGCAACTAAGTTATTTTAATCAAAATTTAGAGGGTTGGATTGTTTGGGGGAAGAGACCAAACAGTGAGGTCATCAGTCTCATTGGATTAGGGAAAGACGGGGAAGGAAGTCGGCCGTGACCTTTCAAAGGAACCATCCTGGCATTTGCCTCGAGTGATTTAGAGAAATCACAGAAAATCTAAATCAGGATGGCCGGACGGGGGATTGAACCGTCGTCCTCCCGAATGCAAGTCCAGTGTGCTAACCACTGCGCCACCTCGCTCGGTCAAAATTTAGAAAAAAAACATAATTATCATTTATCACAAAATCTGGCAGAGGGTCACAAAAACATTCAAGAATTGCCATAAGAGTTTTCTATTATTTTCCCATTAATATAATCTGACAGGTATGTACACAATTTTAAAACTTTAAGGTCTATCCATTATAGATGTGGGGCACTGTGACTGTGATGAATAAAAGTTTCCATAAATTACTGTAATCAGCCACCTTTTATATTATTTTTTGATTAGTAGTTACCGTGAATAGTTTTGAATCACTATCATCAGAGGGTACATATTTAATGCATGTTTGCAGCATTGTTAGAGTTGTGCAGCTGTGGCAAACTTGAACTGTACATACTTCTCACCACATTCAGTGCATGTATGTTTCATTCTCACATCTTGTCATTGCTATATGACTGCCACTATGCTACAAATATGACTAAATATGTACCATCTGATGATAAATTGTTTGCCCATTCAAAACCAGTCATGGTAAATATAAACTGAAGAATAAAACCGAAGGTGACTGGCTGCTGGAAACTTTACACAATTTTAAATCTGAACTGAAATTGCTGAATGGCTAAAAGCAAGGGGAAACTACAGCTGTAAATTTCCTGAGGGCAAGCAACTTTACTGTACGGTAAAAATGATGATGGCGTCCTATTGGGTAAAATATTGAAGAGGTAAAATAGTCCCCCATTCAGATCTCTGGATGGGGACTACTCAGGAGGACGTTATCAAGAGAACGAAAACTGGCGTTTTATGGATTGGAGCATGGAATGTCAGATCCCTTAATCGGGCAGATAGGTTAGAAAATTTAAAAAGGGAAATGGATAGGTTAAAGTTAGATATAGTGGGAATTAATGAAGTTCAGTAGCAGAAGAAACAAGACTTCTGATCAGGTGAATACAGGGTTATAAATACAAAATCGAATAATGCTAATGCAGGAGTAGGTTTAAAATGAATAAGAGAATAGGAACTTAGATAAGCTACTACGAACAGCATAGTGAAGGTATTATTGTAGCCAAGATAGACACGAAAACCACGCCTACCACAATAGTACAAGTTTATATGTCAACTAGCTACACAGATGACTAAGAGATTGAAGAAATGTATGATGCAATAAAAGAAATTATTCAGATAGTTAAGGAAGACGAAAATTTAGTAGTCATGGGGGACTGAAGTTTGACTGTAGGAAAAGGAAGAGAAGGAAAAGTAGTAGGTGAAGTTGGACTGGCGATAAGGAATGAAAGGGGAAGCTGCCTGGCAGAATTTTGCACAGAGCATAACTTAATCGTAGCTAACACTTGGTTTAAGAATCACGCAAGGTTGTATACATGGAAGAAACGTGGAGATACCGGAAGGTTTTAGATAGATTATATTATGCTAAGACAGAGATTTAGGAACCAATCTTAAATTGTAAGACATTTACAGGGGCAGATGTAGACAGTGGTGTCACTGCCAGACACCACACTTGCTAGGTGGTAGCCTTTAAATCGGCCGCGGTCCGTTAGTATACGTCGGACCCGCGTGTCGCCACTATCAGTGATTGCAGACCGAGGGTCGCCACACGGCAGGTCTAGTCTCGAGAGACTCCCTAGCACTCACCCCAGTTGTACAGCTGACTTTGCTAGCGATGGTTCACTGTCTACATATGCCCTCATTTGCAGAGATGACAGTTTAGTATAGCCTTCAGCTATGTCATTTGCTACAACCTAGAAAGGTGTGCCATATTCAGTTACTAAAATTACTTCAAGAATGTATTATGAACAGATAATATTGTGACTCATGTACCGTCAAGAGCGATGTTCATCATTAATGGATTAAAGTTAAGTATCAAACTAATTACGTCCGCTTTCTGAATTCTCATTCCTTGTCATGTTCCAGACCTCACGTCAGTATAGTTCTTCCCTCCTCACGCCAGCCTGCGTGAGCTAAAACGCGTGCATTTCAGCCTCCACTCGTAACACGGTGTTGGCTCTTCTGCCAACACAAAATAGACTCTGACCACAATTTATTGGTTATGAACTGTAGATTAAAACTGAAGAAGCTGCAAAAAGGTAGGAATTTAAGGAGCTGGGAACTGGATAAATTGAAAGAACCAGAGGTTGTAGAGAGTTTCAGAGAGAGCATTAGGGAATGATAGACAAGAACGGGGGAAAGAAATACAGTAGAAGAAGAATGGGTAGCTTTGAGAGATGAAATAGTGAAGGCAATACCAAACATGAATTGGGTGAAGAAATACAGAATATTCATCTGTCCTAGAAACCTCATCAACAATTTAATGTGTATATGTTTAGAATATGGTATAATGAGACAATTGTAACACATTCAACCAATGATACACAGCTTCTTATTTGTCATGTGCTCAGTACTTTTTCCTTGGTTCTTTCCATATGTCACCTCTCCTCTGCTTGTAACTTCAGACTGATCAATCTCTGAGAGTATATAATGGGCTATGAAAACTAACATTCTGCAACTGGGTGATCCAGCTGTCTCTTGGCCAGTTTGGTGGTGGCCATTCATGCAGACACACACCTTATTAGTGTTCATGGCCATGTAGAGTGCCACAAAGTGGTTGCAGACAACTTCGTAGATCACATAACTGTTTTCACATTTGTCCCTGCCTTTAATGGGATGGGAGATGCCTGGGGCAGGACTGGGGCATGTTGTAGTATAGGTCAGGTTTTGCATCTATTGCAGGATAAGCCCCATGGGGCAACTGGTTCCGAGCAGGGTGGAATAGGGGCAGACAAGGATATTGTGTAAGATGGATAGGCAGCAGAATACCTCTGAGGGAGGGGGATGGGGAATATCTTCATTTCATGACATGATGAGAGGTAGTCGAAACTCTGCTGTTCTCTGAAGTATCATTAATGAACACTGATGATGACAAGAAAATTGTTATGAACTATAATTAATGCAATACAAGTCATTCGATTTTAGCATTTTAAGAAAACTAAGTTGTGTGGTTGCCTTAGTATTTATGTCTCCAAGAATATATATCATTTCCTTAGCCCATTTTGCAAAAATAAGTCGAATTTCTCCAAGGACTGTACAAATGCTTCAGTATTAGTGTCTGGCATACAATAAAAAAATATAATTATGATTTTTCATGTGGGCTGTAACAGTGCAGCTCTTTGCAGTGCATTTTCTATGCTTTTATCATCCACACTAAGGACATTGTATTACACTAGTACTGTAAACCTGCCAACCTGATTTATGTAGTCTCTTCTATGATGCCTCTTCAGTAGCACATCAGTCTGAAGTCATAAAGCTGAAAAACTTAATGCATACAGGATGGCATTTGCTCAAAAATGTACAATCACCACAATTTTGGTTTCACTTTTTCACATATTGTCTCCAAGGTCCTATTGTTGAATGATCAGCAATTTCTTAACTTCATAGAAAAAAAAAGTTAGCTACTCATGAGAGACTATAATTATTAATAATAATTTGGTTTGTAAACAGTTTAGTGATGTAGGACTTTGGAAAAGTATATGAAATCATCTTGTGCATCTGCATTGGCACTAACCCATTTATGGATACAAGTGCAGTTTTGAAAATCATCATAGATTGTGCAAAATTCATGACTAATGGCTCAATCAGTTAATGAAATAAGTCACTTTGTCATAAAAATTAGAGTAACAGAAGTGTAGCAGTCAAATATTAAATCTAATAAGCACAGAGTCAAAATCTGCAATGTAAAATGTGGCTACTTCTGAACTTTAATGATAATTATCTTGTAAGTTAATTATTTTCACAAAATTTTAACCATGTTAATGAAAACTTGGAATGCTAGTCTTTACAATGAGTGGTATCATCCTTATAAAATCTGTCTATTAGCTCAAAATATTTTCACTGCTATTTACTACAGTAAAATTTTTAATCAGACACAACTTCTAATTAACAAGGTTTTAAACAAAACTAACTGTGTTTTTGCTGTCAGGTACTGATACTAGAAGTGTAGCAACGGAATCTGACCTGAATAACAAATGGACAGATTTATACCTGCATCACATATGAATATTACTGAAAATCAGAACCAAAAGACACCCAGAGACAGAACAGAGGCAAAATAAATAAATAAATAAATATTGGTAGTAGTTGGAGTTTGACTAGAGCAGATGGAGGATGCCAGTTAGATTTGTCACAGTATGCCAGGTCTGATGTATATCAGAGACTCCATCCCCCAATTTTGCAATGTTTGCCAAATATTGTAGCTGAAATCCAGGTGATACATACAGTTGTAGCTTGTCTTCACTGAGCTAGTGTTTATTAATGTATAATATAGTCTTCTTGTTTACACCTAACAGAGTACTAAGCTTACCAATTTTATTTTTTAATGACCTGACATTTATATATAAGAATAATCATGAGTCATCACCACATAGGGTTCATGGTGGATTCTTAGGCAGCAACACATCACTGTCCTCACTGTGTATAGTCTTCTGTTATAAGGAGATTGTGTATATACAGTAGTAGCTAGTGCTTTGATTGCATTAGATCCAAATGCTTCCAGCAAGGTGCTTTACTCAGAACCAACCATAAAAAATCACTGTTTCTTTCTTCACCTTAGTCTGCAGTCATCTGCTTCATCCACTATCTGCAGTTGTGTTAGTTGCTCATGCGGTGATTTTCTTATTAGGCACTCCAGTCAATTATATTATTAGTTGCACTGGGATGAACTTCCTGTACGATCTTTTGCAGACTCACTTATGGTAGCTTAGAAGTTCTGCTTTTGAGTAGGCTTCATCTATTGAACTGGATCCTCCCTACCAAGTAGTGCTCACACCCAATGAAACCTCCACCACTTCCGCTGTACCCACCCATACAATATTATCTGCACAGGTATGGGAAAATTTATTTTACTCTTAACACTCTGCTTCCACATTCAGCTTGGCAACATGCAATCGAACTGTCACCTTTCATCCTAACCTAGATCTCGGGCTACACTACAGATCAGTCATCCCAACAAAATGCCTATTCAATCTTGTTATGCCAGTGTTCATTTAGGGAGATAAAGTAGGTGTCTACACAACCTGAAAATTCTTTTGTGTAAGAAAATAGCTTCTGAAACGTAGTGTTACAGAAGAATGCTGAAGCTTATATGGGTATACTGGATAACTAAAGAGGTGGTACTGAATCAAGTTGGTAAGAAGAGAAATTAATGGCACAACTTGACTAAGAGATGAGACTAACTGATAGGACACATCTCGAGGCACCAAGGAATCATCAAGTCAATTTGGTATGGGAGGGAAATGGGGGGGGGGGGGGGGGGGGATTACAGAGCTGCACCAATGTTTGACTACTGTAAGTAGGTTCAAATGGATGGAAGTTGTGCCTTATGACAAAATATAATGGAAGCTGTGCCTTATAATGAAATGTATCCGAGTTTCCTAAGTAAATTAATTACAGTTACAGCCAATGCTTGTAATATTGTGGTGGATTTGTGCATCAGTATAAATTGTCAGGGTTGCTTCTAAAGGGTATCAAATATAGTCTGTATCTTTATTATTTTCAATTATCTATTCTCAGTTCCAAAATTTACTATCAATAAACATTTGATATAATAGTCAGTGGATGTAGAACCACTTACAACATACCTCTACCCATGTGTGTAAAAAAAAAAAATGGGCAGCACCATCCGAACAGACCTTGAAGCCCAAACAGTAATGACCAGCTGCCATGTCATCCTGTCATCGTCAGCCCTTAGGCGTCACTGGTGCAGACCTGGAGGGACATGTGGTCAGCAAACTACTCTTCCAGCCATTGTCAGCTTTCGTGACCACCTACTTCTCAGTCAAGCAGCTCCTCAGTTGGTCTCACAAGGGCTGAGTGCACCCCATTCACACAACAGCACTCTGCAGACCCGGACAGTGACCCATCCAAGTACTAGCCAAGCCCAACAGCTCTTAACTTTAGTGATCTGACGGGAACTGGTGTTACCATGCGGCAAAGCTGTTGGCTAAGAAAATGTTGGTTTCATTTTAATTGTGTTCTGACCAAACGAAACTAGGATGCAACTGTCTTGTACATGTTCCTCAGTGTATTACATAACTCACGGAATTCAGCATGTTTACACAAAAATCATTAAATACAAAATAATTTTTAATCAATATGGGCTCCTAATATTTATGTTTTCTATGTAATATTATCACTCCTAGCGGATTTGTATGTTTGCGATATTTCTTATTTTAGTGCTACAAAATCACTGATTAAAAAATTGGTTATTTAGAAATTGCTTTCCCACGAATAAAGATATTAGATACATACTTCAACACAGGATGCACGCTGTATAGAATAATCCCTCAGGGCAAAATTCACACCCTTTGGCAGTACTTTGTCAATGGTGTTACTAATGCAATATACCTTATGATCTTGGTTCCTGCAAACCAAGTTGAACCTGGAATATTAGACAATGAATGCCAGTGTAATAAAATCTCAATCAATACTGTTATGTTTAATGCAATTGCAATTCCACATTTTGCTCTTCTTTACTCTTGGTGCATTTCCTTTCCCACAACTGAGTAATAAATCTGTAATAATGCAACTGTAAAAATCACAGTACTGTGTGTAGATATACTGTCAATATTGTACTACAGTGTTTAAAAATGCACTTTTATGCAGGACTTCAGTGGATACTGATACCTTACTCATGGAAAGTAGCAAAACCATTGAAATTGACAAAATCACCAGAGGCCAATTAATATCGAAATAATCAACCTAGTATTTCAGTTAATGTTTGTTAATAATATGTAATAGGATAAGGGTAAGATTGCGAGAAGCGTACGATCTACTGAGTTGTAAGCAGCCTGTCCCTACTGCAGGAGGCCTACCACCTACTGAGCAGCTTACCACCAGTGACCACAAGCAGAGTCACCATTGATTCAGGTCAGCAAACAATAGCCTACAAAATTAAAGATCACTCTCAACAGCACAAGAGACACAGGCACCCCAGGTGAACGACCACAAAGTTCGTCCTGAGATCAAAAGCCAAAAGGTGATGTTGGCCAACTGCACAACATAAATGACAGAGGCTATCTGAGAGGACAGAGTCAGATTAACTCGAACAGTGAAGATTGGCCAAATAGTGATAACAAAGGTTGGCTGACACAGCAGGAACAAATGAGTGGTCTCTGAGACATCATAGCAGACAATTTTGGCTACCATACTGGAAAGGAAACAATTAGTCCTAGCTAAGGCTGGAACTTGAGAAAATACCCCAAGGCATAACATTATGTACTTGCCATTTACTTATCATTTTTTAGCTATACATGTGCCATGTATAAATTCAATTTCCTTGTCTTTTCCTTAGCTATATGTATTATGATGTGTAAAATTTGTAACTACAATCTAAAGAAGTAACTTACAGTAAAATCGTAAGATTGAACTACACAAATTACACACTTTCTGCAAGAAAAGGGAAATAAATACAATAAAAATAAAATTTGTTAAAATCTGTGGGTCGAAAGGGTAGTTAAGCTTGTACAGCAATGGAATGATTTGTGTGTGCTAATAGTAGTAGTAGTAGTAGTAGTAGTAGTAAAAAAAAAAAAAAAAAAAAAAAAAAAAAAAACACACACACACACACACACACACACACACACACAACAGTGTTAAGCCACATTGTCAATGACATGCCATATCCATGGTTCTAAATATTTGTTAAGTAGGGAATGTACTTGATAGTTAGCTATCTGTGTTATTTCTCTGAGATAACATCGTTTTTTAAAACAGTTAAGAATATCAGTTTCGATTGACAACCTGTAGCTTGCTGCCTTTATTAGACCGTAGGCAAATTTTTTAAAAAATGGGGGAAATAACTTATAAGCTACATGGTGCCAGTCTGACTGACAGTGTCAGTGCTATTTTGATTTTGCAGTGGAGGGGGAGGGAGGTGGGAGGCAGGGAGATGGAATGGGTAGCTAGCAGCTTGGATGGAGATGGCCAGTTTGCGGCTAGGAATGTGGGAGGGAGGGGTGGCAGGTATATGGAGTAGCATGATTGTAGCAGCCAGTGGGAAGGGTTAATTGCTGAAGGCAACTTAATTTGGGAGGGTGGCAGGATGGAGGGGACAGAAATTGTTCAGTGGAGTGTGTGGGGACAACAAGTTTAGGTTGAAGCTGGGATAATTTCAAAACCAGAGAATATTTTGTAAGGATAGCTCCCATCTGTGTGGTTCAGAAAACGATGGTGGTTGAGGAGAGGATCCATATGACCTGGGTTGTGAAGCAGCCATTGAAATCCAGCATTTTACGTCCAGCTGCCTGTTGTGCCACAAGGGTGGTCAACTTTGCTTTTGGCCACAGTTTTGGGATGGCCGTTCATCCTCGTGTACAGCTGGTTGATAGTCATACAATAGAGAAAGCTGTGCAGTTTTTGCACCAGAGCTGGTATATGACAGCTGCTTTCACAGGTGGCCCAGCTACTGATGGGGTAGGATAAGCCAGTGACAAGACTAGAGTAGTAGGTACTGGGTGGGTGGATTGGGCAGGTCTTGTACCTTGGTCTGCCACATGGCTATGACCCCTGTGGAAAGCTGTTGGGAGTGGCTAGGACGATGTGTAGGTTAGGTGGGCAATAATACCACTTTAGGAGGGGTGTGAAGGATCTTGTGTGGGACGTCCCTCTTTAATGTTAAGAAGGGAGATAAAGCCCTGATGAATGATATGGTTCACTTGTTCCAGTCTGGAGTGATACTGGGTGAAGACGTGGTACTCCTTTTAGCTGATTCTTGGTGGTGGTGGGAGGGTTGGGGGTGTGTGAGGCTATGGCATCGGAAATTTGTGGGCTAGATTTGGGGGATGTTGCTGTCTGTGACGGCCTTTGTGAGTCCTTCAGCATACTGAGCAAGGGAGTTCTCCTCAGTGCAAATAAGCCATTCACATGTGGCTAGGCTGTACATGGGGGGATTTTTTGTATGGAAGGGAAGGCAGCTGCTGAAATGCAGTTTGACATAGACAGAGGTGTGGATGAGGCTGTCAGAGAGGTGGAGGTTAATGTCCAGTTAGGTGGCACACTGTGTAGAGGAGGACCAGATGAAGCAGATAGGAGAAAGGGTGTTGAGTTTCTGAAGTAATGTGGATAAGATGCCTTGGCTCTGAGTCTAGATTGTGAGGATATATCATTAATGAACCTTAACCAGACTAGGGGTTGGGAGTTGGATCACTGAACATGTATGGAATGACTCCATCAGTGTAGTGTTCAGTCAATTTGTATTCTAACAGATTTTATGCTCATTGTTCACTGCCTGGGGGTCAGTCATTGATTTTCTGCAATAAATCATGCCATGAAAATTGGCATTTCTCTGAAGAATCTAGAAAATTGCATACTTCTTGCAAAGCAGCATCAAAGTTGGTACCAAGAGGGTGGCACCTTTTTTCAAAAAGGGGATGGGTTTGACACTAATTTAGCATAACAATCTGGATGATAATAGTCTTCTGCAACTGCTAAACACAACACATTGGTGATGTGTTCAGCAACTTTTCTACAAAAATCATTATCACATTGTTCTACTTTCTCAGGCAGTGTGTGTTTCAGAGTTAATTGTATCATTGCCAGCACTATCTAAGTGAAACTCTTGTGAGTAGGGTTCAGTGATCAGGAAAAGTGCCTAACACCAGCCAGATGTGTGTCAAAAGCTGTTAAGCTGTTGCTGAGGTTTCCCATCACAGCACTGAATTGCAGGAGACATCGGACAGACATTGAAATCCGGTGGCAGCATCATGGTTACTGCAACAAATAAACTACAGTGGTGCTATCTTTTTGTTTGGTCATCAGCCTACTCAGTTATAGACATGAGATGACAGTGTAAACTTTTACACACTCCCCCCCCCCCCCCCCTCCCCAAAAGTTTAGACATGGCACTCACCAGCCATACACTATGAAGTAAACTGCCCATAACCTTCTCTCAACCACATCATCTACTTTTACAATAGCTATGGTTTAAGTTACAGAATCAAAGTCAGTGTCCCAACTAGACATTTCTGTTACAATCACAGAAATTTTGCTATTAATATCAGCTTCTTAAATACACAAAAGCAAGGTCTCCATTACAACATTATTTTTCCCAGACATTTTTGCCAAAATAAGTTAATTATTGCCCAGATCATCCTAAAATGATGGATTTATTGCATCAGAAGACCTGTTATTCTCACAACCTTTACTCCTGAAGCATAAACCAAGTAACATAGCTGTATGGTTTGTTATATTATTTTGAACTGTATTCATCCAAGTCAAAACAATTACTTCATTCTTGTAGGTATATGTCCAAATCATTTGATGACCTATGATAAATAAATTTACATCATCGTATTATGCACATGATAAACGAATTAAACGTCTTGGCCACAATCCATTTCATCTTCTGTATCTCTCTCATGGTAACGTTACTGGAAACTTACTACCAATAGACATAATGTCACTGAAGAAACAAATACATCATAACTGACTCTGCTTATGTATAACTGCAAAAATGCGCACAAGCACAGGTCATTGTTGTGTGGAGAGTAGTCCTTGTACCAAGACTTCACATGATAGAAGTTGGAAGTGCTCCTAAGATGATCTCTTCACTGAAAAACTGTCCCTCATTTGAAAGTGGTGCATCAACACGGAGATATATCTCGACTGTGATTCACAGTGCCAGCCACAGCACCAATTGTTGATCCTCTGCAAGCCTTCTTGCACTCCGCTGCAGTCTTAAAGCTTCTCAGACACCAAATAGACAACAGCCACACACAGTTACCGAAGCTCCAGTTATGCA
Organism: Schistocerca nitens; assembly: GCF_023898315.1. NCBI lineage: Eukaryota > Metazoa > Arthropoda > Insecta > Orthoptera > Acrididae > Schistocerca > Schistocerca nitens. The sequence continues at coordinate 1,003,953,804 of NC_064614.1, forward strand.
TTATTTCATTCTTTTGCAGTTACATCAAATTTCCATATTTTTTTTTGCCTTGTTTGACTAATACAGTATTTTCTCCACCTTCATTTGCATACTAAGGAATTGAAAATCTACCATTCCAGGAGAAAAAGCTGTGTCATGTATGCCAGCTGAAGAAAAATCGCCCGCATCTCGTGGTCGTGCGGTAGCGTTCTCGCTTCCCACGCCCGGGTTCAATTCCCGGCGGGGTCAGGGATTTTCTCTGCCTCGTGATGGCTGGGTGTTGTGTGATGTCCTTAGGTTAGTTAGGTTTAAGTAGTTCTAAGTTCTAGGGAACTCATGACCATAGATGTTAAGTCCCATTGTGCTCAGAGCCATTTTTTTGAAGAAAAATCAGGAAAGGAAAGCAGATAAATGGAAATAAATAATAGCCATAAAATCAAACTTATTATATTTCAATTGCCACTAAAATCATTATTCTTTGTATATGAATTTTTAGTTTGGGAATAATTCTAAAACACACTGATGAACAGAAACTGTCAAAAGTTTCAATTGAGAAGGAAACTTGTGCTGTGAGAACACTTTATGTTGTGTAAGTCAACGTTTGGTCAAAGAATCTGTCAATTTAATATCAGTTTCAAGTTTATGTCCTGAACAAATTTCCTCTCTGTTCATTTTCTTTTCTAATCACTCATTTGGTCTGAGGGTTTATTCAGTTGGCTGCTACTCATCTGATAAAAAAAGCATTAGAATAATGTTTTAAGACATTAAATTTAAAAAAAAAACTCTACCTGTTAGGTCACAGCACTGGTCTCCCCCCCCCCCCCCCCTTTTTTATAAATCAAACACTGGTTATAACTGTTGCTCTTATTTTCTCAATGTCAAATCGCATCCAAAAGGTCAAACCAAACTGAACACATTCACAAGAAACTGTTGTAAATAAATGTTAATTTTCATAGCCCATTATACAGGGTGGTCCATTGATAGTGACCAGGCCAAATATCTCATAAAATAAGCATGAAAAGAAAAAACTACAAAGAACGAAACTCATCTAGCTTGAAGGGGGAAACCAGATCGCGCTATGGTTGGCCCGCTAGATGGCGCTGCCATAGGTCAAACGGATATCAACTGCATTTTTTTAAATAGGAGCCCCCATTTTTTTTTTTTACATATTCATGTATTACGTAAAGAAATATGAATGTTTTAGTTGGACCACTTTTTTTGCTTTGTGATAGATGGTGCTGTAATAGTCACAAACGTATAAGTACGTGGTATCATGTAACATTCCACCAGTGCGAACGGTATTTGCTTCGTGATACACTACCCGTGTTAAAATGGACCGTTTACCAATTGCCGAAAATGTCGATATTGTGTTGATATGTGGCTATTGTGATCAAAATGCCCAATGGGCGTGTGCTATGTATGCTGCTCGGTATCCTGGACGACATCATCCAAGTGTCTGGACCGTTCGCCGGATAGTTACGTTATTTAAGGAAACAGGAAGTGTTCAGCCACATGTGAAACGTCAACCACGACCTGCAACAAATGATGATGCCCAAGCAGGTGTTCTAGCTGCTGTCGCGGCTAATCCGCACATCAGTAGCAGAGAAATTGCGTGAGAATTGGGAATCTCAAAAACGTTGGTGTTGAGAATGCTACATCAACATCGATTGCATGCCGATGACTTTGAACATTGTGTACAGTTCTGCCACTGGGCACAAGAGAAATTACGGGATGATGACAGATTTTTTGCACATGTTCTATTTAGCAATGAAGCGTCTTTTACCAACAGTGGTAATGTAAACCGGCATAATATGAATATTGGGCAACGGAAAATCCACGATGGCTGCGACAAGTGGAACATCAGCGACCTTGGCGGGTTAATGTATGGTGCAGCATTATGGGAGGAAGGATAATGGGCCCCCATTTTATCGATGGCAATCTAAATGGTGCAATTTATGCTGATTTCCTATTTAATATTCTACCGATGTTACTGCAAGATGTTTCACTGCATGACAGAATGGTGATGTACTTCCAACATGATGGATGTCCGGCACATAGCTCACGTGTGATTTAAGTGGTATTGAATAGCATATTTCATGACAAGTGGATTGCTTGTCGAAGCACCATACCATGGCCTGCACGTTCACTGGATCTGACATCCCCATATTTCTTTCTGTGGCAAAAGTTGAAGGATATTTGCTATCGTGATCTGCTGACAATACATGACAACATGCGTCAGCGCATTGTCAATGCCTGTGTGAACATTACGGAAGGCGAACTACTCGCTGTTGAGAGGAATGTCATTACACGTATTGCCAAATGCATCGAGGTTGACGGACATCATTTTGAGAATTTATTGCATTAATGTGTTATTTACAGGTAATCATGCTGTAACAGCATGCATTCTCAGAAATGATAAGTTCACAAAGGTACATGTATCACATTGGAACAACCAAAATAAAATGTTCAAACACACCTACGTTGTTTATTTTAATTTTAAAAACCTACCTGTTATCAACTGTTCATCTAAAATTGTCAGCCATATGTTTGTGACTATTACAACGCCATCTATCACAAAGCGAAAAAAGTGGTCCAACTAAAACATTTATATTTTTTTACGTACTACACGAATATGTAATAAAAAATGGGGGTTCCTATTTTGAAAAAATGCAGTTGAGATCCGTTTGACCTATGACAGCACCATCTAGCGGGCCAACTATAGCGCCATCTGGTTTCCCCCTTCAAGCAAGACAAGTTTCGTTCTTTGTAGTTCTTTCATTTGACATTTTTTTCGTGAGATATTTGGACCAGTCATGATCAATGGACCACCCTGTATACTCTCATAGATTGATCAATCTGAAGTTACAAGCAGAGGAGAGGTGACATATGGAGAGAACCAAGGAAAAACTACTGAGCACATGAAAAATAAGAAGCTGTGTATCATTGGCTGAATGTGTTACAATTGGCTCATTATACCCTATTCTAAACATATACACATTAAATCATTGATGAGGTTTCTAGGACAGATGAATATTCTGTATTTCTTCGTCCCATTCATGTTTGGTATTGTTGGAAGTTATGCAGTCAAAAGACTGGTTCAGCAGTATCCCAAAACACACACACACCACACACACACACACACAATGTAACATTATGCAATGGTTCTGTGATTACTTTCTCTGGGGTGGAGATGGGAGTAGGGATCGTGAAAAACACACATTTATAAAACAGGACAATATAACATATGTAAGAGACATGACACCTTTTGCAATAAACAAATTTATTTTACTGTAGCTGTTTTGAACACATTCATTACAACAGTAGCACCAACACACGAGAGACAAGTGTCATCCACTTCAATAAACATTTTATAACAGCAGGTTCTCACAGTGCAATGTGAACCATTTCAGTTTTTGAAAGTGTATCTTTGATACTACTATTGATAGTGTCATAACATTAATATCTTACCAGACACATTAATTTGGCACAGATGGTAAAATATCAAATAATGATCTTGGGTGTTGGCCATGGCATCTCATTCGTGACCATCCCATAAAATATAGGGTGGTGGTATAGAATACTTGGTGTTGCAATCCTGTAGTCATTCTGGTGCGGTACCGGATTTGTGATATGTTTCTGGAAATAAGTCACAGGTACATTTAATGCATTATTCAATATTTATTGATTGAACCTGACAATAACGGAAAGAGCAAACATAAGTAGAATAAGGTTACTACATGTCAATTTAGAAAAGAATTAAGCATGTACTAATTCGTAACATGAATTTTGTATGTAGCACGTAGCACTCTGTCACCAATGTGGTGCATATAACTCTCAAATGAAGTGCCTAACAGTAAAAACTCCTGCATTTGAGCACATATTAAGTTGTCAAATGGTGAAGCATATAATCAACTAATCTGATCAGGTCTTGCATTCACATTGTAAGTGGGCAGCTGGAGACAGTGATGTTAGTGTTTACCGACAGTCGTTTTGTAGATACATCTTCAAGGCATTAAGTATTCTAACAGTACCTTCACACAATATATATTTACGAGTGGGCCTTGACATAATTAAACCATCACAGTTTCGAAAGTACAGTGATTTTTTCCACTCAGTTATTATATACTGAACATCACACCAATAAGGTGAACAAATAAACGTACACATCAACAAAAGGCAACCAAACAAGATGTACACTATATTAACAGTAAACTATCACAATACTACTTAATACGAGTTCTGTTTATGCCAGTTAAATGTGCTATAGTGAATTAAAAAGAATACTGCTGCTACTTCAGTTGTATTAGGTAGCTGCAGGCTGTCTTATAGAAAACTTAATATGTACTCCATTAATCAAGTATTTATCAAAGAAAACAGTAACCTAAATATGTAATTATACAGAACAATTCACAACACACTACAAGGTGCATTCAAGTTCTAAGGCCTCCGATTTTTTTTTTTTTTTCTAATTAACTACTCACCCGAAATCGATGAAACTGGCGTTACTTCTCGACGTAATCGCCCTGCAGACGTACACATTTTTCACAACGCTGACGCCATGATGCCATGGCAGCGGCGAAGGCTTCTTTAGGAGTCTGTTTTGATCACTGGAAAATCGCTGAGGCAATAGCAGCACGGCTGGTGAATGTGCGGCCACGGAGAGTGTCTTTCATTGTTGGAAAAAGCCAAAAGTCACTAGGAGCCAGGTCAGGTGAGTAGGGAGCATGAGGAATCACTTCAAAGTTGTTATCACAAAGAAACTGTTGCGTAACGTTAGCTCGATGTGCGAGCGCGTTGTCTTGGTGAAACAGCACACGCGCAGCCCTTCCTGGACGTTTATGTTGCAGTGCAGGAAGGAATTTGTTCTTCAAAACATGTTCGTAGGATGCACCTGTTACCGTAGTGCCCTTTGAAACGCAATGGGTAAGGATTACGCCCTCGCTGTCCCAGAACATGGACATCATCATTTTTTTCAGCACTGGCGGTTACCCGAAATTTTTTTGGTGGCGGTGAATCTGTGTGCTTCCATTGAGCTGACTGGCGCTTTGTTTCTGGATTGAAAAATGGCATCCACGTCTCGTCCATTGTCACAACCGACGCAAAGAAAGTCCCATTCATGCTGTCGTTGCGCGTCAACATTGCTTGGCAACATGCCACACGGGCAGCCATGTGGTCGTCCGTCAGCATTCGTGGCACCCACCTGGATGACACTTTTCGCATTTTCAGTTCAACATGCAGGATTGTGTGCACAGAACCCACAGAAATGCCAACTCTGGAGGCGATCTGTTCAACAGTCATTCGGCGATCCCCCAAAACAGTTCTCTCCACTTTGTCGATCATGTCGTCAGACCGGCTTGTGCGAGCCCGAGGTTGTTTCGGTTTGTTGTCACACGATGTTCTGCCTTCATTAAACTGTCGCACCCACGAACGCACTTTCGACACATCCATAACTCCATCACCACATGTCTCCTTCAACTGTCAATGAATTTCAATTGCTTTCACACCACGCAAATTCAGAAAACGAATGATTGCACGCTGTTCAAGCAAGGAAAACGTCGCCATTTTAAGTATTTAAAACAGTTCTCATTCTCGCTGCTGGCGGTAAAATTCCATCTGCCGTACGGTGCTGCCATCTCTGGGACGTATTGATAATGAACGCGACCTCATTTTAAAACAATGCGCATGTTTCTATCTCTTTCCAGCCCGGAGAAAAAAAATCGGAGGCCTTAGAACTTGAATCCACCTCGTACTTGCCATCTAGTTAAAGGAGGCTTCAAATCCTTACACTAAGATAATCAGTGGGAGTCACTAATGAGGTATGTTTAAAGGTTCTTTTTAATTGGCTGAGATAACCAATTACTTGCTGTATGTTAGGTGGGAGCTTCTCAAATACCTTCACACCACAGTACTTAACTTTGATAAATCCCAGGTAAGGACGCAGAGTTTACACAAAAGTTATATTTCTGTCTTGTATCGATAGTGCAGCTTTAATTGATTTTTTACAACCAAACTACACCTTGACTAAAATAACTCTGTGGTTGTACCAGTGACTAGGAGTTAGCCAACAGCAGTTCTTTCACCACACCTATGTGCCTGCTATAATGAATGATTATTTTTAGGCACCACACAACTTTCTCAGGTGCTGTAGGATGCATGGGAAAGGGAGAGCCAACTGTTGCCCTAACCACCACCCCCCACTTATGTACTTCCCACTGCTGCTGACAACGACAACAATAAAAATAACCTGATGTACGTTCTGCTCCATTTGCATTGCATGTGCAGCTGATTGTTCATTCTAAGCACATGGAATGCTCTAATAGTTGTATACAACCAACAACCCTGCACCACCATAGTTCTCTGTCAGCAACTAAATTATTCTAATCAAAATGTAGAAGAAAACATAATAATTGTTCATCACAAAATCTGGCAGAGGATCACGAAAGCATTCAAGAACAGCCATACGAGTTTTCTATTATTTTCCCATTAATATTATCTGACAGACATATACACATTATTAAAACTTTGAGGTCTATCCCTTATAGATGTGGGACACTGTGACTGTGATGTATAAAGTTTTCCATAAATTACTGTAATCAGCCACCTTTTTCCAGAATGAGATTTTCGCTCTGCAGCGGAGTGTGCACTGATATGAAACTTCCTGGCAGATTAAAACTGTGTGCCGGATCGAGACTCGAACTCTGGATCTGATGAAATAGTTTCACATACTTCTAGCAGTAAGAGGGAAATGGTAGAATGTGACATTCTGAATAAGTACATTAGCGACTTGTACGAATCCCCAGTGGCTAATAATCGTAATGCAATGGCCATTCGATTTCTTGGTGAAACACTGTCTTGCCAGTAGGTGTCTTTCTTTAGAGTAAGGGGTGTAGTTAATTGTAGAACATAATTGAAGTCTTCACTGGACATTGTCGTAAACTTACTAAACAATGCACAATCATCTGCTGCTAGATCTCCTAGTATGCCCGTTCGTAGGCCTTCTGTAAGTATTCTTCTCTTCCACCATCGTTTTCTTTTCCGTTTATTTTCATTTCCATTGTTAGTGGCATGTGCGATGACAAAGTAAGCAGCCGCAATCACTTTTCAGCCATTCTCCTACAAGACCGAATGAGTGTGACACAAATGCTGTTGCTTCGATATAAATTAACCTGCCGCATGCAACATAGGCCGCAAGATGTCTTTTGTGGCGTACACATTTCCGTAGCATGCCACAATGTTGCAAGTTGTTGTCCCAGAGAAAACGAGCCTTCAGCGCAGTTACCTGCGAGCATAGGCGCATGCGCAGAGCTTAAGTCGCGTATGATCTGCGCTAGATCGTATACACTATGGTAGCTACCAAAGAATTTCGAAGCTACAGACTGCAAAGAAAAATGTGATTTGTGTGATGATTATGAGCTTTGAATGTTCAATGTTAGTATGTAGCGTCAAAGTATATTGTATTGTGTTTTGGTTGTTGTGTTGTAGAGTGCGACGATGTGTACGACGATGTAATTGTGTTTCACATCATATGTTTTAGCCTCCACTTTTCCAGTATTCTTACAAAAAATAATTGGATAGAGCTGTTAGTGAAAGCATTGTCAGTTGAAATAAAATAAAAAGATAATTCGTGAGAAAAGGTGACACTTCTGGATGATGTGTTAGTAGATGTCCTATAGTCGGCGGCATAATGAAGGGAAGAGACAGTCTAATGAAGAAGCTGTTGTCGGCACCAAATATTCATGGGGCAGTGTCTGTAAGAACCTTCTACAAGTTAAATAGCGAGTAATGAGAATTTATGATAATTCTTATTTACACGCAACTTTGTTACTAGTGTTGAAACCATGCAGTACTGGAGAAATATGCACAATAGTTATTGAATATACTAGTAAACAGAAACATCATTGTTTGTTGACCTATAATTTCTTTCATGCAACTTATTAAAGCTCAAGTTGGTTGCTGGATATTTTGCAGAGCTCGGGCTCCACAGCTGCATTTGTGGAAGGTTTATACAATGCACAGAGCCCAGCAGTTGATGCTGCTGAAGAAAATTGTACCAAATTAAGCAGATTTTTATCGCAGCTTGCGAAAGAATGTGTGAGTAACTTTACTGCTAGTTCTCAGTTAGTCTAGTACTACACAATTGTACTACAAAAAAAGATGACAACTTCAGTGTAAAAATTCATATACGCAATCGTCTTTGAAGTTGGGACTTAAGAGGTCCCGAATTTCTGTCAAATTTGTGGGTGCTACCACAGGAACACATTATTCGTTGTTTTAATAGGCATTCCTGGATAAATCATGTATTACAAAGTAGTTTCTAAGATTTATGTGAACACCAGGACACATTTACCTGTCTCTTAGTCATATCTGTTTTACAAGTGTTGTATGTTTGTTGGTGTGGATCATGTTTTGCAGACAGTAGGTTGACCTGTACGATAATAAATGCCAACTTATTCTTAATTTGTACAGAGAACAGTTAATATTGCACAATAGTGTGTGATGGATCTATGTTGGAATTTCTCTGTAGAGAATATATCACTTTGTGGTTATTATTAATATTTTACAGCCCAGTTTACGCATTGCAACTCTTTATGTAATCTGTGACTTGAAATTAGCTACACAGCTTCTTTCATGGGAAGTTCTCAAAAGCTAATAAACTCTGTGTACTTAATTACTTAGGATTTATTCAGTAACATCATCTGAATTTGCCTATACATTTGCATAGATACTTTGCAAGCCACTGTACAGTGCAGGGCACAGGGTACCCTGTACCTCCACTAGTCATTTCCTTTCCTGATCCACATGCAAATACAATGAGGGAAAAATGACTGTCTATATGCCTTCTTATCACCCCTAATTTCTCATATCTTATTTTCATGGTCTTTACACGCAGTGTAAGTTAGCGGCAGTAGAATTCAGAATGAGATTTTCACTCTGCAGCGGAGTGTGCGCTGATATGAATTGTTCGGCACTCAGTTTCAAATGTTGGTTCTCTTAATTTTCTCAATAGTGTTTCTCGAAAAGAACATTGCTTTCCTTCCAGCGATTCCTCTAAGTGTCTCCATAAGACTTATGCGTTGCTCGAACCTACTGGTAACAAACCTAGCAGCCCACATCTGAACTGCTTCAGTATCTTCCTTCAGTCCAACCTATTATGGATCCCAAATACTTGAGCAGTACTCAAGGATAGGTTGCACCAGCATCCTGTATGTGGTCTCCTCTATAGGTGAACCATTCTTTCCTACATTTCTCCCAATAAACTGAAGTTGACTATTTGCCTTCTCATCCACAGTTCTCACATGCCCATACTGTTTCATAATGCTTTGTAATTTTATGTCTAGATATTTAAACAACTTGACTGTGTCAAGCTTGACTGTATCCAAACATTACAGGTTTGTTCTTCCTACTCATCTGCATTAACTTACATTTCCCACATTCATAGCTAGCTACAATTCATCACACCAACTAGAAATTTTGTCTAAATTGTCTTACGTCTTGGTGCAGTCACTCAACTTTGACACCTTACTGTTGTAACGGGACATCTCCCTCTTAGCATTACCTTTCCCCAACAGTAGTTGTCGATACGAGTATTGTTGGACAGGTCAGTATTATCTGTTGCTTTTTTGAAATCTTTCATATAATTTTGTACACTGTATGTTATATTTCAAGCTAAAATTTATGAAAAGGAATTACTTTATAAAATATTTTAATTTCAATGTTTTAATCAATAAGTGCTAGTTCTGAGTGTATAGTTAAAATTATTTTTTTTTTTTAGAAACATTTGAAATTATAATTTATTGGTATGTTTAAAATTTCTGTTATTAATTACACAATTCCCTACTGTTTACTATCTTTATTTTTGGATTCAATTATGAAATAATAATTGAAATTAATAATGTAACTAAATCTAGTAGGAATTCGTGTGTTAAGAAAATTGTAAACTGTTTGGAATATGGTTACTTCAGCACAATGTGGGGGAGTCGTAAGCATGCCTCTGGTGAGATCAGACGTATTTTTGTGCAAACAGTGTAATTTTGGCTTTGTTAATGTGCAAAATCAAAAATACTGTATGATATTGTAAAATGTGAGAAAATATATTTAGTAAGAAAAAAGTGATGCACCAACAATCTTCAGATTTATTTAGTTCAAACAAACCATGAGAACCAGAATTTGAGATTTAAATCTTCAAGAATCAGACCCCTACACAAGAGACTTTGCGTAATGTGTACAATAGACGGAAGTAGGAAGGAGGGGGTAGATTACACCATACACCACACGTCATCAGCAAACAACTGCAAATAGCTGCCCACCCTGTCAGCCAAATCATTTATGTCTATAGAGAACAACAGCAGTTCTATCACGCTTCCCTGGGACACTCCTGACAATATCCTTGTCTTTGATGAACACTCACCATCGAGGGCAACATAGTGGGTTCTATTACTTAAGAATTCTTCTAGGCACTCACATAGCTGTGAACTTATTCCATATGCATGTACCTTCATTAACAGCGTGTAATGGGGCACCATGTCAAACGCCTTCCAGAAATCTGGAAATATGGCCTCTGCCTGTTGCCCCACACCCTTAGTTCACAGTATCTCATGTTAGAAAAGGGCAAGCTGAGTTTCACACAAGCAGTGCTTCTAAAACGATGGTGATTCATGGACGTAAACTCCTTAGTCTCAAGCAAGTTTACTATATTTGAACTGAGAATATGTTCAAAGATTCTGCAGCAAACTGAATTTAGGGATATTGGTCTGTAATTTTGTGGGTCCCTTCATTTTTATCCTTTTTATATGCAGGTGTCACCTGCCTTCTTTTTTTTTTTTTTTTTTTTTTTTTTTTCCCCCCCAGTCCCTTGGGAGTTTGCGATGGGCGAGGAATTCACGATAAATGCAAACTAGGTAAGGGGCCAGTGCCTTAGAGTACTCTTTGTAAAACTGAATTTGGATTTCATCCTGACTGGTGATTTATTTGCTCTCAAATTTTTCAGTTGTTTCTGTTGCCAGGGATGCTAACTACTGTGTCATCCAAATGGGAGTCTGTCCAGTGGTCAAATGACGGTTTATTTGTATGGTTCTCCTGTGTGAACGGTTTCATGAACATGAAATTTAAAACTGTGGCTTTTGCTTTGCCATCTTCAACTGTCACACCCGACTGCTCAACAAGGGACTGAACGGAAGCCATAGGCTCTCTTAATGATCTTACATAGAATCAGAATTTTCTCTTGTTCTCTGTCAGATCTTTTGGTAAGGTGTGACGGTGGCAGTTGTTGTTTATTTCATGCATAGATCTTTTCACAGACACACAAATCTCCTCTAATCTTTGCTTGTTGTCATTTGTGCATTCTCTTTTGAACCAAGAGTGCAACAGCCTCTGCTTCCTCAGCATCTTCCGAAGTTTGTTATTAAACCATGGTGGTCTTTTCCACCCTTTATCCATGTACTAGGCACATAACTCTCCAGACCACAATTCACAATCTGCTTCCACTTTTTCCTCTATGTCCATCTTACTGGAACTAAGTGAGATGCCAACAATTGCTTAGCTATTGATGGAAAACAAAGGGATGTAATAATTCCGATGTTCTGTATTGTTTCTGTATTAAAGTCCCATAGGCCTAGCTGTCATTGATTCTCATTACAATGTGACCTCTGCAATTTTGCACTTATAGTGTGAGCTCTTGGAAGACAAAAAGAAAAACCAATAACAGAAAATTTGTTAATACTTATCCCATGGACAGATAAACACATGGGTGAATGTTGTCAGAAATAGTAAGTTGAATAAATTAGCCAATCTAGAACTGTCAAACCACATTTCACACCTTGTAGACCACTGCTTATTGTCCTCATGACATCGCCGGTTGAAAGCACCACTAGTGAATGACAGAGCAAACATCATGATGTTCATTCCCTTCCCATGACAGTGACAACATAATCTGCCAAATACCATATTTATTAGAAAACTCTATGTAATTGGCATATCAACCATCACCTTGTTCAACATGCATTTATTATATTTTGAAGCCTGATCCATGTCATCTTACCCCACAGAACAGCCTATTAACAAATTATGCAACCAACCGCTCTCCTGGCATCAAAATCCATCACTAGCCACCACCAGCCCAAGCAACATATCTGCTACAAAATGCTCTGTTCTTTCACACTACATTTTAAATACTTGTCCTATATGTGATGCTACTTGCCAGTACATAATGATGTCACAAGTCAAGGCCGACACCTGGTTCTGACCATTTAAGGTTGGAAGTAACCAACGGGAGAACTGTAGGAGGAGCTACACATGACAAACTCAAGGCTGAATTACACTTGTGTGCCAGATGATATAAATTGTTTGCATTATGTGAACAGTTCATCATTCACTTTGACAAGTTCTTAAGAAGATTATAGCTGTATACCAGAAAATACTAAGCACTCCCACCTTCTGGATAGTGGTTTATTTAAGTTTCTGTATTTTCTTCATATTGACATTTTCGCTAATTTGTATATATAGTACTTTTTAACTTATATTGAAACAGGTATTGGTTCACCCGAATGGGTTGGTCTATATCAAATCAACCAAAAGTTGGACCTCATAATGTCAGCAATATATTTATTTTTGTTTATTGCCTGTACTCATAGAGTAAATGAAAAATACAGATTTTATTGCCCTTCCTGTGCATAGATGATTTGATGTTTTGGCTTTTGTCTCAGCCTCTTTGGCTGACATTGTTTTAATAACTTTTTTCTCGTTTCACCTCCACGGATGGTGGCACTTGCAGTTACTCACTAGCAATTATGGCTGAAAATTTGGCAGTGCCAGCTGCTTCACTGGTGAAATTTCAGAAAAGTTATTAAATTGAAGATCCTGAGATGAAAGCCTACGTTAACAAGTGGGCCCGGAAGCCTCAACATTTTTCTACATATAGAATTCGTTTTTCAAATTTCAAGAAATTAAAGTTACCAACATGTTTGTAACTTGAAAGCTGTTCATGCTAGGAAGCTGAAACTGGTGTCATTGAAAAGTTCTTGATTTAACCTTTGATTTGATGTGCTGATGTACAGCACAATAACACGGTATAATGTTAAAAACACCTCTTTTTTTGTTTGTTTGTTTGGTTTTTTTTCATAAAAGTTTGGTTTTCATTGATGTGTTTACAAATAGTGGTCTAAATTGCAAGATGAAGAAATTTTGGGTTATTTAGAAATAAAACAAAGAACGAAGAGATTTTTAGCCACAGACCTTGAAATTAGTACTTTACTTCAAAAACAAAGATTAGATATTAAGCTTGCATATGCAGTGTTTTTCTGACACAATGGTAAAAATAAATGAAATAAAATATCTGGAGAAAAAAAATTACGTGAACAATATTTCTTGAAAACCCGCATGCATGATGCCTTTAATTTATAATTAAAATCCATTGTCAGTATACAGATCCTTGCAGTAGGCATCCTGTGCATGATCTTTAAAAACTGAAGTAGCAAGTCCATTTGGATGAAGAACAATAAATTTGTTAGATGTATGGTCCATTTGAAAGACACAAGCACTTGCCACCAGTTGGCACTGTTGGTTGTAGCAATAGTAAACACTACAGCTTCAGGGATTCTCAGATTTTCTTAGGAAATCTGCTGTTTAGAAAGAGTTTGCATACTTGACTTACTACTAAAAGAGTATGACTTAATTGCACCCTAAAATTCAGAAACTGGACTGAGAGAGTGTAGTTGATCAATCCGTTGGATGCTTTTGCAATTACTGAATTGGATCAATCAGCTTATCTCATTTTTATAGTATTTCTCCTTTTTACATAATCAGAATGGATGCCAGGAATGGTTTATGAGCAAAATCATGCAGCTGGTTGATTACCAAGTGACCTTTTTAAGCTTGCTTCAGCTACAAGTCTTTTGACAGTGCCATCATGTCCATCACAGGCACTTTCGCCTTACACTGTAGTGAATAGTGTAACTTTGTATAAATTTCTAAGCATTGTTGTGAAGGCATGTTTTGTGTTTTTTCCTGTATATGTTCTATAGTACTACCATCAGTAAGGCATAACATTAAAATAATGTCTGTCCTTCGATTTTGAGAAATATTAAAGGCTGCTGTTTCATGTTCCAAGCAGTCAGAAATGAAGACCCAATTAATATGTTTGAGTTCAGTGTCATCCTGACTGTAGTGATACAGAAGGATGCAGTTTGACTTGACTAGTGGTCCACTGGTAGGACTGGATTTCACCTTTGGGCGCAAATCAGTAATTCTCAGTAAAATAATCGGTGGTGAGATTTTCTGCCTCTTGTAAGTTATTTTATACAACCATAACTTGTTTACCTCACTTCGTTCATCAAACAAGAACAGAAAGTACCTTTTGAGATAGCTAATTTAATGATTAATGTCACCAGTAAATACCTAATCAAATTGATGCACACTTGAAGTGTTAAGATTCTGACTCCCTCCCCCTCGTCCCCCCCCCTCTCTCTCCCTCCCTCCCCTCTTCCTCTCCCCCTCCCTCTCCCTCTCTCCATGCCCCCTGCCCCTTCCTCTCCCCTCCCTTTTCTCCCGTCCTGCCCCCCTTCCCCTATCCCTTTCCCACCTCCTTATATGGTACATGCAATAATATGCAGCATGTTCAAAAAAGTATTGAATAGGTGGTAGTACTCATTGAAACAAGAAAAATAAGTCCAGTAAACGTGGGTCTGGAAACGCATACTTTCCTAGATAAACGTGTGTTTATAGGAAGGGCTGCATGACACCTGGTTGTGGATACTAGCACAGTTGTTGCACGGGTGCCCTGTCAAATGTGTCGGCAGGGTATTATGATGTCTTGTTCAGAGTACTCTAGTCTGCAGTCAGTTACGTGGTTCAAGTCGTGTTGTAGGCTATGTTAGTTTTCATTGTTTTGTGTGCCTTATTGTACAGTACTGTTGACCTCGGATACATGTCATGGTGTTTTACCTTCTTCCATGTGGAGATTCACTTACGCATTTACTGTTATTGCGTGTGTGTCCATACAAATGGTGTAATACATTTACATTTTCTCTCTTGCACCACTTGTTAGCAATTGAAGCCTACTACTTGACAGGTGAAATGATGGATATTATATTCTGCTGTGGACTTTCTGCCTTACTGCCTTTCTGCCTTACTGGATGCTGTGACCGAGTGAGGTGGTGCAATGGTTAGCACACTGGACTCGCATTTGGGAGGACAACGTTTCAAGCCCACGTCGGGCCATCCTGATTTAGATTTTCAATGGTTTCCCTAAATTGCTCCAGGCAAATGTCATAATGGTTCCTTTGAAAGGACATGGCTGACTTCCTTCCCCATTCTTTCCTAATGCAATGGGACTAATGACCTTGCTGTTGGGTCCCATCCGACTAACTGAGAGGCTGTGCTATTGCTGCAGTGAACACAAATGTGGTTTATTCATGCATCATGCAGCACACTTTTGTCACAATGTGTGTGAACATCTGAGGTAGACATTTTAGGATCACTGGATTGGTCTGGAGGCTCACACATTGGCCTGCACATTCCCCTGACCTCAATCCCCTAACTTTCATTTAGGGTGACACTTGAGCGAATTGTACCTCACACCAATCCATGATGTGTGGTGTGGACACTACAGGTTCACGTCTTCAGTGGGTGCCAGCAGATACAACAACAACAACAACAACAACAGGGCATACTTCGAAGGGTGCATCATTCCTTACGCCAAAGGGCAAGGGGGTGCATTGTCATGAATGGAAGCCACATTGCACATCTCATGTAAACAACTGTTTATCGCAGGAAGTACGCATTTTCGGACCCATGTTTAGTGGACATATTTTACTTGTTTCGAGTATTAGTACCACCTCACAAAGTAGTCTACAGTTTTTTTTGAACACCCTGTATGTAAACACTACAATGAAGAACTATTATGTAGCAGTAGAATGTAAGCTACAACAAAAATTCAGTGCTTGCCAATTATTGATCATTCCTTGCAATATCAACTGCTAAGAAAAGTCAGTCTGGAACATTACTGTCTTTCAAACAATACTTTCTACAACTTCAAATTTTAGTAACAAACTATGAAATCAGAAATTTGTAATAAACATATGTTTTTCTGATAATAAAATAGAAGGGATGTTTCTAAGATTATGAAAAAATAAAATTTTTGGATTTTTGCGATACGGTGGAACTTGGCATAGTGAGCATAATTTGTTCCAGAATCTTTATCCCTTATAAATTAATGTAAAATATGATGATGCATTCCATGCAGAAAAAAGTACTAAAAGTTTTACCTTATACATGCCATTTATTCAAAGAAAATTATATGCACAGTATTATGTACTTTGTTATGCATTATACATAACTAATTGTTTGTTACTAGGAAGGTATCTATAGTCATTTGTTTCTGCTGACACTTCAACATTTGGTGAAAATGCTATATAGCTTTATCATCAAATAAATTTGTACCGTGTGTTGCTGCTGCTTATTTATGTACAATGCAACCAATTCCCATGCTTTGAGCATTTCTCATATTGTGCCAGAAGATTGCTGCTTTACTGTTACCGCCTCCTCCTCCTTGTCCTCCTCCTCTGAAGAACTCCTCTCCACAACTTACTGCTGTGAAACACACTGCAACTCCCATAAGCTCTTCAGTGGTCATTTCTTGGCTGTAATCTTCCACAAGCTCATCAATATCATTGTTATCCACTTCTAGTCTCATGCTCTTGGCCAAAGACACAGTCTCGTTGACTACAGGATCCACAGGTACTGACTCAAATATCTGAGAGTCAGATTCAACAACGCACTCTGGCCAAAACTTCTTCCAAGCAGAAGTGAGAGTTCTCTTGGTAACCCCTCCCCAGGCCTTTACGATCACCTTGATGCAGGCAACAATGTTGAAGTGATATTTACAAAATTCTTTGAGAGTGAAATTGGTAGTTTCAGCCAACTCAAAGCAATACTCAAAGAATGTCTTAGTGTAGAGCTGCTTAAAATTAGAAATAATCTGCTGGTCCATAGGCTGGAGTAATGGAGTTGTGTTGGGAGGCAGAAATTGGGTCTTGAAGAAGATGGTCTTGTTAGCCTGAAGAATGGGCAAGAGTATTTTCCATAACAAGCAACACATGGAGTGGCAGATTCATCTTTAGGCAAATATTTCTTCCCGAAAGGACCAAACACTTCACTGATCCAGTCACAAAAAAGACTACGTGTCACCCAAGCTTGCCAACAGCCTTGCCGCAGTGGTAACACCGCTTCCCATCAGATCATCGAAGTTAAGTGCTGTTGAGCTGGGCTAGCACTTGGATGGGTGTCCGTCTGGACTGACAAGCGCTGTTGGCAAGCAGGATGCACTCAGGCCTTGTGAGGCAAACTGAGGAGCTCCTTGATTGAGAAGTAATGGCTCTGGTCTCGGAAACTGACATAAGGCCGGGAGTGTGGTGTGCTGACCACATGCCCCTCCATATTCGCATCCAGTGACACCTATGGGCTGAGGATGAAATGGCGGCCAGTCGGTACCATTGGGCCTTCGTGCCCTGTTCGGGAGGAGCTTTTTAGTTAGTCACCCAAGCATTGTTGTTGGACCTCCACATCACATTTAATTTGCTCTTCTGGACATTACACTTCTTAAAGGCTCATGGTGTTTCTGATTGGTAAACAAGCAGTGTTTTAATTTTCATATCACCACTTGTATTGGCACAGAACAGCGGTGTGAGAAGGTCTATCATTGGCTTGTGACCGGGCAGTGCATTTTCTCTGCTGTTATAAAGGCACCGCTTTGGCATATTTTTCCAGAGTAGACCTGTCTCATCACAGTTAAAAACCTGTTACGGCAGATAACCCTCAGAATCTCTCCGCATCTTGAAATTGCCGACGAAGTTCTCTGCTGGGTGCTTCGCTATGTCTCACAATGCTGTGGATGCCAGTTCTTCTCTTAAACTTCTCGAACCACCCACAAATTCCTTTAAACACGTTGTAAAAACTGATGCGATTAAAAGTTATTAGAATTTCAGTGTTGTTAACTTCATTGGTATTGTAAATTATTTTTAAAAAGTCATAGAAATCTGGGATGTTTAGGTTCAGAAATTAACCAAAATTTGTTGAATTGAAATGTACTGACTGAAATACAAAATATTAGTTGCTGTTACATATGATTTTTTGTTACATGATCCAGATTTAAAGTTATTAGAAGTGCAACAAGTTGCCATCTGCTTCATCGATGTAAGATCATCACAAAGTCAAAGAAATGTTTAACACCAGATAATATTTGTAAAAGTATTCTTGCTTGTGTCTGTATATGTGTGGATGGATATGTGTGTGTGGGAAAAAAGGACGGGCATACACTCGCACATACACACATATCCATCCACACATATACAGACACAAGCAGACATGTCTGCTTGTGTCTGTATATGTGTGGATGGATATGTGTGTGTGTGTGTGTGCGCGCGAGTGTATACCCGTCCTTTTTTTCCCCTAAGGTAAGTCTTTCCGCTCCAGGGATTGGAATGACTCCTTACCCTCTCCCTTAAAACCCACATCCTTTCGTCTTTCCCTCTCCTTCCCTCTTTCCTGATGAGGCAACAATTTGTTGCAAAAGCTTGAATTTTGTGTGTATGTTTGTGTTTGTTTGTGTGTCTGTCGACCTGCCAGCACTTTCATTTGGTAAGTCACATCATATTTGTTTTTAGATATATGAAGCTATATTTTCATTTACAAATAATGTTTTTGAGTGCTTTGACAAGACGACGTTGCCTGCTGGCATATTTTGTGATCTGTCTAAGTTTATGACTGTGTCAGTCATAAAATATTTATAGAGAAAGCATGCCACTACGGAATTTGAAGACAAATGGGCAACTGGCCCAAGTTGCATCTACAAGGTAGGCAACAGAAAACAATGTTAGATGGCAACAACACATAGGCAGGAGGGATAGAGTCTGAGTGGGGAACAGTACATTATGGAGTTCCACAAGGTTCTATCCTTGGTCCCTTGCCATTTCTCACACATAGGGGTGTATCAACAATCTACCTCTGTCTTTAAACAAAGCAAGCAACTTTTAAAAGTTTGCAGATGACACAAGTATTGTGACAAATAGTAAAACATCCATGAATCTAGAGTTAAATCTCAACCAATTACATGCAAATGTTCTGATCTAGTTCACAGTAAATAGTCTATCAATAAACCTCAACAAAATCAGTTACATTCTTTTCCATTCTGATCACAAAAGTCCACTGGAGATAAACATTGTGCACGAGAGCTATCAGATACATAGTGTACATTGTTCGAAATTCCTAGGTTTCCATGTAGATAATAGGCTTAACTGGGGCCACTATATCCACCAAACCATGGAAAGGCTGAGCTCAGCAACATTTGCCACCTGGATAATCACCAAAATCAGAAACATCAATGTCTCCAAATCTGCCTACTTTGGCTGCTTCCATTCACTTATATGATGTGGAATAATTTTCTGGGCCCATTCACCACTGTCGAAAAAAGTCCTTGCAAGCCAAAAAATGTTGTGTCTATGTCATAATCTTTTTAACCAAATAGGTATACTAACTACTACCTGAAAATATCTCTTTTGAATCATGCCAATCATGCTTCACAATCCATCTCAATATGAAAAACAAATGAGTCATCATCATCATCATCATCATCACCATAACACAAGGAGGAAATGCAACATACAATGTGACATGAAAAATTTCTCTGGTGCAAAGAGATGTAAAATATACAAGCACAAAAATCTTCAACGCACTTCCAAGTTACATTAAGTGTCTGCAAGATAATAATATACTATTTAAAAGTAAGCTAAAGGAGTTATTGCTCGAAAGAAGTTGATATTCTCTAGATGAATTCTTTGGCAGAAGTAGATAAGATTATTTCCAGAGTGGCTACTCAAACTTGGAAAATAATTCCAGGAGAATCCCAGGTGTGAGGAGGAAGATGGTGTCAAAAAGCTCCTGATAAATAAATGGTGAGCGAGGGGGAGGGCATATCACAATAATGACTTTCTTTCCTTGTAGCTGTGCTATGTACTGACCATAAGCAACTGTTTAATACCTGTTTTTACACATCGATAATTTATATGGAATAATATTCATGTAATTAACACAGTCTGAAATATTAAGTAATTTGAAATTTGTGATTTATAAAACTTGATAAAATTTAATTTCAATACCAGGTTAAAAATGCAGAATTCCCTGAGATTTATGAAATTCCTGAAATTCCATGAGATTTCCCTGATTTTTCTCTGAGAATTCCAGGTTTTCCATATGAATCACTCCCTTTGTTTCCCATGCATATCTGTGTATTCCTGTTTTAATGTAACTTGCTGCTTTATTTACATTAATTTGTGTTTTGTAAGTCAACAACATAGTCTTTTTTTACACTATCAGTAACTATTTAGCTAATATATTATTACTTACTGATTTGTATTCCTAATCATTGTTTGTAGCCCTTAATGTTACAGGCGTAATAATGACTGAAATGTTTTGACTTATTCCACACAAAACTGGATCTATGGAATAAGTATTGCAATAAACAAACAAAAAATGCACAAGCACTCGTAACACTAATTCACATAGCACAGATACACACTTGACATTATGTTGAGAAGAGATAATTATAATCCACTATTCCTGCATGTACCACGAAAAATACATGTTTTGGCATGAATTAATGAGACAGTATGTCAAGGAAATATGAGCAAATAAACTAATACTAAATATAATGGTACACAGACAAATGCTATTCTGTATCATAATTAATTCACTCGGCACTACAAAAAATGGCTCTGAGCACTATGGGACTTAACATCTGTGGTCATCAGTCCCCTAGAACTTAGAACTACTTAAACCTAACTAACCTAAGGACATCACACACATCCATGCCCGAGGCAGGATTCGAACCTGCGACTGTAGCGGTTCCAGACTGAAGTGCCAAGAACCGCACGGCCACACTGGCTGGCATGTCTGCTTGTGTCTGTATATGTGTGAATGGATATGTGTGTATGTGCGAGTGTATGCCCGTCCTTTTTCCCCCCTAAGGTAAGTCTTTCCGCTCCCGGGATTCAAATGACTCCTTACCCTCTCCCTTAAAACCCACATCCTTTCGTCTTTCCCTCTCCTTCCCTCTTTCCTGATGAGGCAACAGTTTGTTGCGAAAGCTTGAATTTTGTGTGTATGTTTGCGTTTGTTTGTGTGTCTGTCAACCTGCCAGCACTTTCATTTGGTAAGTCACATCATCTTTGTTTTTATATATATTTTTCCTACGTGGAATGTTTCCCTCTATTATAAAAATATAGCTTCAGTTGCAGAGATACCGTCTCTGAATCCAAACTGGTTTTTGCAAAGCTTTTTAGGTGATTGACTATCGTGGCTGTATTAATTTTTCGAGGTCTTAAGAAAATGCAGTCAAAAGAGAGACAGGACAATAGTTTGTAACATCTGTGACATAGCCCTTTTTTGTGGAGAAGCTTTGCAATAGCATACTTCATCCTGTCATGGAAGACACCTTGTCTGAGAGAGGCATTGAGAATATAAACTAGGACTTCACTGAACTGATGCAGCAAGCTTTTAGCAATTTGCTGGATATATTGTTGACACCAGCTGAATTTTTATTTCTTAAAGAAATTATGGTTTTTATTACTTTCTATACTGTTACAAGGGCTGTACCTATCTGCTCTAAAGAATTTGGATATGATCTTTCAGTATTTTTATGGTCTTTTGTAAGGAGCCATTGAGTCCTGTTCCCTCAGCAACGCTTAAAAACTGCTAATTAAAAAATTTTTCCACATTCTCTAGATTTTGTACTATTCCTTCATTTTTGAGAACAATATTTGGGTCTTATGGGGGCAATTTGCACCAGTCTCACTCATTTTCACTTCCTATACAGTTTTGATTTTGTTTCTGGATTTTTAAAATTTTAGAGTACAGATACAAACTTTTTGAGTTCTGAATAACTTTATTTAGTATTTTACAATATTTTTATAGTGGTTTAACTGGTTGTGGTTGTCTGAATTTGTGATACAATGTACAGCTGTTGTTTCCTTTTGCACGAACTCTTAATACCAGCGGTTATCTAGGGCTTTTTGGTTTGGATCTTATATATATTTTTTGACAAGGTAATTTCAAATATCAGTGCCACTTCATTACTGAAAAGACTGTACTTGGAATAGGTATTATCTAAATTATGCACAGATCTTGAGTCCATGTCTTGGAGATGAGATTTAAAAGTTTGGATAGTTTCATCATTAATTGTTATAGCTGTTTTCCAGTGGGGGCCACTTTCATTCACACACACACTTGCAGTGTTAAAAGTGCGTCTTTATCCATTGCGCCCCAGAGGGGCCATTCCTGACTTGCCTGGAAGTTGTGTAATCTGTTTTGGTCTGGTGTATAAATATATCACCAGTTAGTGTGCTTGCACATGAAGTTATTCTAGTAGAGAAACTAACTACAGATTCAAGATTATATGTAGACATCAAATTTTCTACGTTTGATCTATCACTGAATTCGTTAGTAAGTTTTCATTGAAGTCCCCAAGCACTCATCACATCTTTTCTGTGTTTTAATGTGTGAGAGAATCTAACTGCTTCAAAAAGTGACTAAAGTTCCCTGGAGGTGCTGTATATACTGTTACTGCTGATCCATGAGAATTATTTGAAGACAATTCTTTGGCACACACTTCCAAATGTTCTAAACAAGAATTCTGCATATCAGTTGCTCTACATGTGGCATTGTTTTTGACATAGATGGCAATATCACCTCTTTCTTTATATTTTGTATAGACTGATGTTGCCAAGTAATAATTATTTAGCTCAAGTGTTTGTATACTAGAATTAATATGGTGCTGACTAAAGCATGTAACAGGGGAATGATCTGTACTTCGTGGCTCACAATCATCGATTGTTAGTTCATTGATCTTTAGCAGAGGCCTCAAATGTTTTGGTGATAAATTGCCAATTTTTGTTTTGCAGAAGCAGCTGCACAGCTTTCTCTCTCTCTCTCTCTCTCAAAAAAAAATTTTTGAAGGTCTGGGAAAGGTATTTCTCACTACTCGTTTCACCAAGTTGGTCTGTTTCTGCACACTGGAAGATTGGGAAGAAGCAGTGTCATCTTCTTTTTTTCACCAGCCAGTTGTCTAATGTAATCTGTCTATACCAATTCTTACAGTTTTCAGTTTTTGTGTGGTGTGGTTAGTGGACTCTTTGTTCAAATCTGATTGTCCTGAGTTCATGTTGTTCCTTGCATTTGCAAAGATGTCACAAATTATAGTTGCTAGATAATTTTTCCCACACCAGGGGAGGCAAAGGCCATGCATTGCGTAGAGTTCTCTGCCAAATTTGTGTACTTTGATCCTATGAATATCACAAAGCTGTTCCAGTTTTCTGCGTAATGTGGAGTTGTAGCTGTTATTGCCTTATTTACATACTGGGATTGTATTAATTTGTGCCTGTGTGGAATTTCAAGTACAATTACATTAAAATGCTTCAGATGATTTAGAGCTGTTCTTAAGACATTAGCAGCATGCGAACCTCCATTGTATGCAACATCATTTGAACCACCCACAGATAACAATGTAGTCTTTCTTCGGTTACTGTTGATAGTACGTGGTCAGTGCTAGCACATAGTTTGACGTAACATGGTGCACTTAACTTGTTAACTTTTTTATTTCATGAGAAACACTTCTAAAATGACTAATACTCAGTAAAAATACATTATTTCTTTTGGAGACATTTGTCGTGTTAGTTAAATTATCCATTGTCTTAAGTGCTAGAATGGTATGGTTATATTGTTTTTACTTGCATTGTCTATGGATCATGTCTCTGATACGTTACCATGATGTGGAATTTGTCAAAAATACCACAAATATAATACATCATCATATGTTAAACATAGTTATGGGAATGAAAAGTAAATATACAAATTCTTTGAAAGTAGTACCCAAGGGGCAGCCAAGATTGTTTCTTTCGGATGTATTATGAATAATGTCACAATCCGCACTGCATGAGCAAATTATTCGAGGTTTGATATTTAATCCAAGACATAGGTATTCAGTATGTCAGGAACCGTATGCCACAATATCTTTTCCTCTTGCCTACCTGATACCATACCCATATTCCAAATTTCTTTTACGACCAGGATTCAAACCAGCTACCTCCAGAATGCATTAGTAACCATGCCCATGGATGCAGTTACCAAGAAATATGGTTAATAAATCCAGCAGAAAAAATTATTTGGGGCATTCATGACACATTCTTGTAAATGGATAATTGGAGTAAGTAGGTTCTGTTTTGCCAAGAGCAAGGGAATATGAAGTAATTAAAATGATGCAAACACAGGGTAAGCTAATCAATAACTCACACCTTCTTCAAGAGTCCACCACGAATCTCTTTTCTAAGAATATAGTCACTAAGCAATGATAGACAGTAGCTCAATGTGTGGAACGAGAAGATGCAATCTTAGATGTCAAGTACTTGTCTCTGCAAACCAGCTGCAGTTAATGGTATGTAAAGTGTTTGATCGAATCATTTGTTTAAGGAAGAGGTAACTACTACATCAAACTATTAATAAAAGGATACATTGGGATAGTGTACAGATTTCTTCACAAACTGCCATCAGAATTCCTTCAAAAGCTGCTAAGAACAAGAGAAAACTATATGATACGCCAACATTGTTTAAAATGATAAAATAACATAAATGTAAGACATCAATTTACTTATTCTGTATTTCCTTATAGTGAATTAATTCATGGTTGGACTCAACCTTCTATGTATGAGAGGAGAGAGGGAGAGATTATGAGATGGGGAGAAATTAATGCGACTTTCCAGTATGAGATTTCGATCTGTGTGCTGACTTCATAAAATTTTTCATAAACTTTCATAAATTCCTCTCTTCAAGCACTAGAGCACTGATATTGCATACAAGTGTACTGTACGAGCCTTAGTATGTAATGGAAATATTTTTTGTAATTAAAAGTTTCTCCTTATTCTGAACCACTTTAGTCTGGGGTGGTGGGGGATATAATTTATTTCATTATGCTTCAAGCACAATCTTTGGCGTTTGCAAAGGGGCTTTTGCTGTCCTCCCCCCTCCCTTGGAGTCTGGAATACAGAGTTTTAATCCATTTCAGAATTATGAACATCTGTAAATGAGTCCTGTGGGATGTAATAAGTTCTTTGTGTCATCTATAAAATTCTATAAATTTCTGAGGATGACCATGAGCATAATATTTATTGATTACATTCACATGAAATGTACTGTGTTTAGGGAGGTCACACCACATGCTCCTATATTTAGGACAAGTCATACAAGGAACCCAATACACATATTGGATAAAAACTAGTTTACTTATTTTTATGAGGTTCCACCATACTGATGGAGGGTAGGACCAGCAACTTGAGTATTAAATATTTTTATTTTCATGCAATATCTGTCACAGCTGTGATAATAGTAATTTCTTTGCAGTGATTAGTGTCAGATAATCACACTCATTTTCAAACCATAGCCTTAGACATAAGTATAATCATACAGTCCAGCAATGTACATATGCATAATCAAATGTTCATTATTCATTGCTACAAATCAGTACATGAATACAAAATGTTGAACTTTGATGATATTATGAAAAGGATAGGTCGCTACTCACTACATAGTGGAAATGTTGACTCACAGACAGGCACAACAAAAAGACTGCTAAAAAGTAAGCTTCTAAAGTAGACCACGTAAAAATCCATGCAAATACAACTCACACACATGACCACCATCTCTGGCCACCAAGCCCAGACTGCAAGCAACTATGCATGATGGAAGAACCAATCTGGGCAGTGGTGACAAGGAGGAGGCTGGGTTGAGGAGGGAGAGGGATGGCAGGTTAGGCATCAGGGACGGGGACAATAAAGTGCTGCCTGTAGAAGTATACAGGAACTTGATGTAGAGACAATCGGGCAAGTGGTGCAGTCAGGAGATTAGATGGAGGGCAGGGTGTTAGAGATGGGAGGTTGGAAGTGAGTGGAAAAGGAGAGAAGTAAAAAGACTGTGGGTGTATTGATGGAAATTGAAAGCTGCGTAGTATCAGGATGGGAGCAGGAAAGGGGATAGATGGGTGAAGGACAGTGACTAATGAAGGTCGAGGCCAGGGGCATTACGGGACCATAGAATATATTGTAGAGAGAGTTGCCCCCCCCCCCCCCCCCCCTGCACAGTTCAGAAAAGTTGATGTTGGAAGGAAGGATCCTGGTTGCACAGGCTGTGAAACAGTCATTGAAATGAAGAATGTTGTGTTGAGAAGTGTACTCAGCAGCCCGGTAGTCCAGCTGTTTCTTAGCCACAGTTTGCAAGTGGTCATTCATGTGGACAGACAGCTGTTTGGTTGTAATGCCCATGTAGATTGTAGTATAGTGGTTGCAGCTCACTTGATAACTTTTACTGGAAGTTCTGCCTTTGATTGGATAGGTGATGTGTCTGATCAGACTGGAGTTGGTAATGGTGGTGGTGGTGGTGGTGGTGGTGGTGGTGGTGGTGGGAAGAGGATGTGTGGGACAGGTCTTGCATCTAGGTCTGTAAGAGCCCAGAGTAAAGGGTTGGGATCAGGGGCGAAGTAGGGATGGACAGAGATATTGTGCAAGTTCTGTGGCTGGCAGAATACCACTGTGGGAGGGGTGGGAAGGATAGTAGGTGGGACATATCTCATATAAGGGCACATCAAAAGGTAATCAAAACCCAGTTGGTGAATGTGAATCAGTTTCCCCAGTCCTGGGTGGTACTGAGTCACGAGGGGAACACTCCTTTGTGACTAGATGGTGGGATTTTGGGTGGTGATGAGTGACTGGAGAGGTAAAGCATGCGATATTTGTTTCTGTACAAGTTGGGAGGCTATTTTCGGCCTGTGAAAGGTGCAATGACGCCCTTGGTATATTTTGAGAGAGACTGACTGCTGGCAGAGTCCTTCCACTGGGTAATCCATGTGGTTCGAAGTCTTTGTCAACAGGTAGGATTTGTGGTTTTGAACAGTAAGGATTACCTGGCAGAAGGGCTCATTGAGCTGTCAGTTTCATCCATTTACAAACCTACCCACAGGCAGTGATCCCATTCCAGAAATCCAACAGGATCTCCAGTCTCTCCTCAAATCCTTAGGCCCATCCCAGAACCTCTCCCATATGTCTGTCTCTCTCCTCACTCCCACCATTCGCTACACTCCTACTTCCAACATGCTTCCTAAAGTCCATGAACCCAGCCACCCATGGTGCCCCATTATGGCCAGTTCCTGTGCCTCCAGTGAGAGAAATTTTGCTCCCGTAGACCATCACCTTCAGCCTGTTACCCACAACCTACCCTCCTGTATAAAAGATACCAACCATTTCCTCCGTTACTTTACCACATGTTGCCCTACTCGTCACTATTGATACCACCTCCCCCTAGACTAACAGCCCTAACGCCCATGGCCTTGCTGCTATTGAATGCTATCTTTCCCAACAGCCAACATATTCCAAACCTACAACCTTCTTTCTGATCACCACGACCAACTTCACTTAAAGGCATCGCCTACAAACAAATCCGTAGTCCAGCAATGGACACCCATGTGGCACTATCCCAAGCCAATTGATTCATGGGCCATCTAGAGGAATCCTTTCTAACCACCCAGAATCGCAAACCTCTCACCTGGATCAGATTCATTGATGACATCTTCCTGATCTGAATCTAGGGTAAGGATACCCTACCCACATTCCTCCAGAACTTCATCATCATCTCTGCCAGTCACTTCATCTGGTCCTCCTTAACCCAAAAATCCACCTTCCTCAATGTTAACCTCCACCTCAAAGATGGCTACATCAGTATCTCCATCCATATCAAACCTATCAGCCACCAGCAATACCTTTACCTTGACAGCTGCCACCCATTCCATACCAAGAAATCCCTTTCATATAGCTTATCCACCCACAGCCATCACATCTGTAGTGACAAGCAATCATCAAGGGTCTCACTGAGGCCTTCACAGACCAAAATTACCCTCCCAGCCTTGTAGAAAAACAGATCTCACATGCCTTGCCTCTCCAGTCAGCCACCACCTCCCAAAGTCCCACTGTCCGGCCACATAGAAGCATTCAGTACCACCCAGGATTGGAGCAACTGAATCACTTTCTCCACCGGGGTTTTGACTATCTTTCATCATGCCCTGAAATGAGGAACATCTATGGACTGGAAAATGTAGTATCTATTTTTGGCAAAATTTGCATCTATTTTTGTCGAAATTCACATCTATTTTCTTTGTCTGTAAATGATTAGACACACAAATTTAAGAGCGTGTCACACTATATGAGTGAAGACAAGCAAATTATTAGTTCTTTGACTGTTAAAAAAAGTGCTGATTGGGAACTTTTTTACTGGAATGTTTGCTTTTGCAAAAGCTGCAACACATTTTCTTTATGTAATGGCCTTCCGTTTCTCCATTTGGCTGCATTTATGCTTTCAAAAATGATTTCTCTGTTGAAAAGCAGCAGCATTTTCTCGCCAGTTAAGTGAATGTGTCTCCATAGAAGGTGTTTCTGGACATTATTTGTCTTTTCCCGCCCAATTTGAAGATTAAAAAATATGCAGACTAATAGCTTCAACCTTTTGTGGGCATTAATAGCCCTATGACCCTTAGTTGACAATGCTACAGATAGAACTGACAAGGCACTTAGCGTAGAAGTAGAACTGAATGTACGGCAACTTGATTTTAACATTAGGGGAAGAATTTCTGCACAGTTGAAAAATGTGACAGATTTTGTGTTCCAGTCGCTGAGCTCAGAGAGCTGGCGCTATAGGCTATGAGCGTAAACAGACTAGAATTGTGACTGACACAGAGAAAGGAGCTGTGGGCCTCCATTTCTCTGGGCAGCAGCCTACAGCAGAACTGACACATTGTCACAGGGATCACCGATCTCTTCTGGTGCTGTAAAGGTTGTAATTTAAATCTGTGATGGACCAGGATTAGTCACTTCACTTATTTCGAAAGAAGGAAAGAAAACAACAAGCAATTCACAACACAAAGCATTCGTGGATGGCTACTGAACAATTACGTGTTGAAGTTAGCGGAGTATTGTTAACGACGTAGTTCAGGCCCGACCTTTAGCGGTATTCGATGCAATTACAGTTCAAAACATCCGCCATCTGATTTGTGTGTGATATTGAAACTGTCCACATTATACTATCTTTTGAGTTCTAACTAACAAACGAACATACGTGTTTCCTTCTTATAAAATGTTAGGTCCCAAGGCTGAGTACTATGTTGCATTATGCGATGTGTAACTTAAACTGACCATTCAACGATGCATATTGGCATGGCACCAGATCATTGACTGTATTGATACAGCGTTGCGTTCATACACTGTATTTTGCAAGCAGGTTCTTGCGCACATTATCTTTCCAAATGGGCTTCGCAAGATGATGAACAATCCCAGTAGCTGCTTATATTTTTGATATTGTATTCAGAAAATAAAGCTATTTCAAACTGTTTCTGATAAATAGCTCATCTGGATACAATTCTCTGTGAAACAGCATCTATTAAGTAATTTGTATGTTTTTGCATTTTGAGGCAGAATTCGTACCTATTTCACATTTATCACAAAATATGAATTTTTCGCCTGACTGCTACAGTCGCAGGTTCGAATCCTGCCTCGGGCATGGATGTGTGTGATTTCCTTAGGTTAGTTAGGTTTAAGTAGTTCTAAGCTCTAGGGGACTGATGACCACAGTAGTTAAGTCCCATAGTGCTCAGAGCCATTTATGAATTTTTCCAGTATGTAGCGAATGTCCTATTTACTACCCTTCCCACCCCTCTCACATTGGTATTCCACCACCCACCGAACCTGCAGAATATCGTTGTTCGTCCGTACTCCACCCCAGCTCCCAACCCTTTAGCTCAGGGCTCATGTAGACATAGATGCAAGACCTGTGCCATTCATCCTTACAGTTCCTTGGTAACTAATGTTTTGTGTTGACAGCAGCAAAGTTTTCTCTTGGCAGTAGCATCATTTGTGAAAAGTCTCAGAATCTTGTGGTCCTGGAAACCTGCTCAGATAGCCAAAGTGGTTAAGGCAACCTCTCACAATAAGTGGGTCATCCAGGTTCGAGTCCTGTTACGGCACAAATTTTCATGGGTCACTAATGTGTAATACCTTTGTACCTCATGCAGCTAAAGTCAAAAAGATTACTCAATTGCAAATAAATTTCATAAATTTAGTACTGCTGGAATATAGTCACCAATGTCTTATTTCTTCAGGCATTGTTAAAGATAATTATTACAAGCCTTGAAGAGTAAAATGGTGATTGCAATACTAAGGTTGAATATGTTTGTCTCCTTGAAATCCTGTGGCGGGAACTGAAGTATAGTTGCTAGGTGAGGGGGCATAGAAATTATGACATGTGGAAGTTTGGGTTGGTCTGTAAGTATGCTCAAATAGATGAAGTGGTTAAGATGACCATTCATGTCAAGCAGGAAACTCCATCTGGCACAATTTTTTGTGTGTGACCAATAGGTAAAATGGGTAATACCTACATACCTAACACAGCTAACTTTGGAAAGATTCCACAATTGCCAATAAATTTCATAAATTGTTGTAGGATTTCATAATACTCAGATATAGTCGTAGCTAGCCCCTGAGTGGTTTTCGCTTTGAAGTCTTCGAAAAAAATAGTTTTTTTTTTTTTCCCTAATAAATGAAGTGACACTTATCTCAAAGATATGAGGTGGCATGGTGATTGCTTGCTATTTAATTGGGTTTTATTAAAGTCCTATTTTGTTATAATACAGCTTGGAGAGCTTCATTAATGCAAGTTACAGCTGCCATTAGCTTTTATGGTATGTATACTTTGTTCTCCTGATATTACTTAAAAAGTTCGATGTATTTCACAGAAGTGATTATGCCTAAATCCATACTGATATTTCAGTGAATTATTTGTGTATGATATTAGGATATGTTCCAGAAACAGTAAGATCTGCTTACATTGTGTATCATAATAAGGGGAAGCTTAGGATATTGTGGGAGATATGAGTGTCCATGCACGTCACAACTTGCCATGTTTTGTGTGTTCTTCGAGCCTTTGTTGTAGCATATGAGAAATGCTACTAATTGTTTTTGGCTGTTTCTTGTGTAATATGAAGTTGTTCCATCCAATAGGCTGCATGGTTGAAAGCGAGTTCACTCACTACTGTTCATAGTAAATGAAACAATATTACCCATTATTAAAATTAGTTGCATAATTATTACTTATTTTTCAAGCCAGTCATTTATTGTGTTCACAGGGAAGAGAAATCAACATGGTGATGTTGGACCATGCATATTCAAAACCAGGAGACTGGTCTCCAGAAAACACGTACCTAAAACCTACCAAAAAATTATTTATGTTTAATTTTTCACCAACTGAGAATTTGTGAGTACCAGTACATTTTGTATTACTTTGTCTCTTCTTTCTTAAAAAACATCAGATTTCACTTTTTGTTTTTATGTTGCCTGGTTTAAGATTCAGTGTCTACTTATTTGCAGCTGGAAATCAAAAGATGGTATTGACATTGAAGAAGAACCAACTACTCTTACTCCTCCTTACAACAAAGAAATTACATCCCGTCTAATGAGAGAATGTGAAGCATTTGTTAAATCTATTAGACGTGAAGATAAAGGTGATGACTGGGAAGATAAAATTGACAAGTGAGTATATTTATGAGATATAACATTTTAACTGTGACTTCTTTATAAGAGTCACCGTGAATGTGGATAAGATACCAAACAACAGAAAAGCCAGGGTGGAATAATGATGGTCCCTATTGTGGAGACACTTTTTCGCCACCAACCCTACCATCACTCTCTACCAAAGACAAATGCTGAACCCTGTCTGACTCAGCTCATCCCTACATCCAACCGTGGTCCACCCCTACTGCCTCCAAATCACCCCCTGTTAACTTTCCAGAATTTCTTAACTTCAAACCTTGCCTCACCATCATTGCTCAAATCTCTCAGCATGCAAGCTAATCTTACATCCATAGAAAGAACTGCAATCCACCACCTAAAAACTGATCCCGACCTTATAACCCTACCTGCTGAGAAAGGCTCCACTACTGTTGTTCTGAACTGCAAGGATTATCCCAGAATCTCTCCCCAAAGTCCATCTCTCTCCTCACCCTACCACTCCGCACACCCCTAAGCTCTAAGTGCTTCGTAAAGCCCATAAACTCAACCACCCAGGGCTCCCCATTGTGGTCAGCTACTGTGCCTCCACTGAGAGAATCTCTGCTCACGTAGACCAATACCTTCAGCCTATTTCCCAAAATGTACCCACCTATTAAAAGACCCAACCATTTCCTCCACCGACCCTCCACAGTTCTTGTTCCTTTCCACTTGGTGCCTGTTCATCTCTTTTGATGACACCTCTCTTTACACTAACATTCCTAATGTCCATGGCCTTGCCACTCTTGGGCACTATCTTTCACAGTGCCCAACAGATTGCAAACCTACAACCTCCTTCCTAGTCACCATGACCAACTACATCCTCATCTACAATTACTTTTCCTGTGAAGGCTTCACCTACAAACAGATCCGGGGTTATGCAATGGGCACCCACATGGCACCCTACAATGCCAACCTATTCATGGGCCATATCCAGGAATTTTGTCTAACCAGAATCCCAAACCCCTCACCTGGTTCAAATTCATTAATGACATTTTTGTAATCTGGATTGAGGATGAGGACACCCAATCCACATTCCTCCAGAACCTCAACACCTTCTCCCCTATTCACTTCACCAGGTCCTCTTCACCCCAACAAGCCATGTTCCTCAATGTTCACCTCCACCTCAAAGACTGCTACATCAGTACCTCTGTCTGCATCAAACCAACCACCTACCAGCAACACCACCACGTAGACAGCTGCCACCCATTCCATACCACGAAGTGCATTCCATACAGCCTAGTCACATGTTTCCTTCACATATACAATGAAGAGTAGTCCCTCCCAAAATACACCAAGGGTTTCACTGAGGCCTTCACAGACTGTAATTACCTTCCCAACCCTGTACAAAAACAGATGTCTCTCCAGTCATGCCCCACCAGCCCGATGTCCCACCGTACAGCCACTGAGGAGCAGCATTCCCTTTGTGACTCAGTACCACCCACGACTGGAGCAGCTGAATCACATTCTCTGGCCACGATTTGGCTATGTCGTGTCATGATCTGAAATGAGGACTGTACTACTCGCTATCCTTCCCACCCAACCCACAGTGGTATTCGACTGCCCACCAAACCTATACAGTGTCCTCATCCATCCCAACACAACCCTTGCTCCCAACCCCTTGCCTCATGGCTCATATGCGTGTAGCAGACCTATCCCACCACCACCACCTACTCCAGTCTGGTCACAAGCATCACCTTTCCTAACAGAGGCAGGGCTACCTGTGAAACCAGTCTTGATCTATAAACTAAGTTGTAATCACTGTGCTGCTTTATATGTGGGCAGTACAGCCAACAAGCTGACTGTTCATATGAATAGCCACCAACATACTTTGGCCAAGAAACTGCTGGGCCAATCATTTGCTGAGCATGCCGTCCAACACAGCATTCTTCATTTTAATGACTACTTCACAGCCTGTGCCATCTGAATCCTTCCTAGAAACACTAGCTTTTTTTGAACTGCGCCGATGGGAACTGCCCCTGCAGTATATCCTATGGTCCTGTAACCCTTCTGGTCTCAACCTTCCATAGTCATTGTCCTACATCCATCAACCCCCTTCGCTGTTCCCAAGCACTAAACAGCCCCCTATTTCACCAATGACTCCGCAGTCCTCTGTACCTAGCTGCCTTACTCTCTCTCCACCTCATCCCTGTACGCTGCCACAAGCAGCACTTTTACTACCCCCACAACTATTTTGCTGTCCCTTCCCCTCCCCACCCCAGTCTCCTACTTACTCCATCACACTGATTGCTTCTCCCATCATGCGCAGTTGCTCACAGTATGGCCTTGGCAGCCAGAGACTGTGATCATGTGTGTGTGTGTGTGTGTGTGTGTGTGTGTGTGTGTGAGTGAGTGGGGGGGGAGGGGGGGGGCTTGTGTGTAGGAATCACTTCATGCAGTCAGGCCAGGGTGTCTAGTGGCAGAGTGCATGTGTGGAAACCTAAAGGTGGGAGGATCAAATCCCAATTGAGCCACTGAAATTTTCAGTCTGTCTGTAACATTTGCTTGCTCTGAACATATTAATACATACCACTGCTGCTGTCCCCAGGCACTCTGTATGTATTTACACAAGCCTTCGCTGCTTCTATCAGGTGCTCTTGATCTGTATACAAACACCCCTGTGCCGATGCCTTTATGCTTCTGACATGTTAAAACACACTGTTGCTCGGGTGTCTAGAGCACTGTCTGTGTGCTCCAGATGCTATAATGCTCAGGTCATTTAATCGGCCAGGTGGAGTGAGCAGGTAGCCATATTTCTGCTCTCAGCATTCAGCAGCTTTCCGCCGTTCAGCCTGTGTGCATTTGCTTCTTAGTTCTTGACTGAGAAAGTCCGCACAATTATGGTTGTCCAGAGGAAGAAATCATGAAGATTTGGCATCACAGAATAAAAGAAACTGAAGTAGAGTATTTGATGCCCCCACATGAAGACCAATGTAATAGTGTTGCTGAAGAGGCTAGTTGGTGTCATTACATGTAGCTATAATGCATTCTAAAGGTTGGAAGTAAATGAAAGGTCTTGATAGAAATTGAAATAATTAGAACAGATAGTTACTTAGTGATTGCATCTTGTGATATAACAACAAATAATTTTTTTTTAAGCTTAGTAACTGACATAAAGTACTGTAAATATTAATGTACGCGATGCCGCTTTATTACTTTTTGACTGTTACGAAAAGTGCATTGTTCCGTCAAAAAAAAAAGTTACTTCTTTATCTTGAGAGGTAAAAAAGTTTCAAGTGTCAATATAAGCACTTCTTTGCATGATATCATGTGCAAAAAGCCTTGCTTAAATATCTTGAACTGTTTTATGAATATATGTAGACAGGAGACTATGAAAGAATTCTAAGTTACTGAGGTGAATCCAAAGTGATGTGTTATTTTGGTCACAGGCTTCTATTATCCTTCCTGTATTTCTGTATTCAGTAGTTTGTTTCTACAGGAGTTTTAAGTGTAAAACTTAAGTTGTTAGAGTAAATGTATTTATTTTGTATTGTGGGTGCTGAAACTCAGAGCAGCAGACAAAATTGTCATGCCCAGTTCTCCAGGAATATTCAGCACAGGTGAGCTGGACTACGCGGCAAAACCACTACACAGGTAGTGGCTGGAACGCAGTCTTTCAGCGCAAGTTGCAGTACAAGGTGACGACAAAGCTGTGCCCACCATGGACTGCTGTGAGCATATCTGCAACAATCAAAGGGTTAATGTAGCCTTCACTGCTGAATGATGTGAAGAGCTGCCAGAAATGACATGTAGTTTGGATTTCCTGTTAAACTATGGGGCTCCTTTACCCAGTTGAGCAACTGGGTTTCCTTAGGAACAAGCAAGTGACAGCAGTGGCGTCCAATTGAAAGACTTGCCCAGTGGAAAAACTTGCTCTCAACCATTGAGCCACACACAGTTGTTATTATTATTACTTAATACTACTCCAAAGATTTATTGAGTAAAAGCGGAAATTAAACACTTACTTGGGAATTAGTGAAACTATTCTGTCCATACCCGGGAAAATGCAATTATGTCTCTGTATAAGTCATAATTTCTCCAGTTTTAGTATTGTAGTAATTATGCTAGTTGGAATGCCTACTGTCATAATGTTTTTTTCAGCGCTGTAAATAGGAGTCCTTTCATAGGACTGTGGTATATTGTAGCAAGTCTAGTTCAAGAGCGCCCGCGCCCACACGCACGCGCGCACACACTCACACACACACACACACACACACACACACACGAAGCAAGTAGTGTCCACACAGATGACATTTTTTGACAATGTTGCTGATGATTATAACATTTAGTCCTTCACTGTGGATTGATGGTTTCAGATCAGAGTACTGTTGAGAAGCATTTTTCCAAAACTTGTAAACGCAAAAAAGTAAATTTTTCAGAAAACATTTTTTAAATATCATAATGAAATTAATTTCATAAACAAGGTAATTTAACTTTGAAACAGTTTTTGTAGTCATGATTCCGATTGTATGTTTGACCTTTTTAAATTTTTTATTGTTTATTTTAGAATCAGGAGCAAAGATTCCAATCTTTTTTCCCAAAGTTGATAAATGCAAAGATACAAATTAAAAGTTTTTTGAATTTTCGCATTCAAATTGATTTTTTAATATTTCCATTTTGTCTTTAACATTAATTGCATTGCTCATTTGGCATAGAAAAACAAACTGGGGGTGTCATCTTGAGGTACCAACTTTTGCACGAGACATCATTCTGTGATCGGCACGATAAAGACTGTCAGCTGTGATATTTCTTCAGCCTTCTTGATCTTGGTTCTTCACAATTAATGTTGCAGAACACACACTCTTTACCGAGCGAGGTGGCACAGTGGTTAGCATACTGGACTCGCATTCGGGAGGACGACGGTTCAATCCCGTCTCCGGCCATCCTGATTTAGGTTTTCCGTGATTTCCCTAAATCGTTTCAGGCGAATGCCGGGATGGTTCCTTTGAAAGGGCACGGCCGATTTCCTTCCCAATCCTTCCCTAACCCGAACTTGTGCTCCGTCTCTAATGACCTCGTTGTCGACGGGACGTTAAAACACTAACCACCACCACGCACTCTTATTTTTTTTAAAGTTATTTAATGAAAGTTGTGTAAGTTCCAAAACTGCACATCAAATTGGTGTTAATGATACAGGTTTGTAGTTACGAGCATTAGTCCTCAGACTTATCTTAAAAATTAGACCAGCCATTGAGTTTTTCCAGTGATATACAAAATTCACTTTCTCCAGAGATCACTGTTATATTGTTGTTATAAGGACCAGTTCTTTCTGTACTCAGTGCAGAAAGTGTCAGATGTCAACTCAAGTCCTGTGGCATTTCCACTCCTGAGCAACTGCATTTACTTTTTGTTCAACGCTACTTTTGTGAAAAATTGCTGAGCTGTTATTCAAAGTTTGTCATGTAAAATATTACTTTCTTATCCCATGCAATAAGACAATGCCTAGTGAAACACTGCAATTTCTTCATCGTCCTCTTCTGTTATGGCTTCTGTTATGGCTATGTGTAGCTCCTTCATGATTGAACTGCAATTTCTTCTTTTTCTTCTTCTTCTTCTTCTTCTTCTTCTTCTTCTACTACTACTACTGCTACTACTACTTCTACTCGTAGAACCTCTTCATCCTTTCTCTTCTGTTCTCCCGATCAGGCAGCTTACAACTCATTGAGTTTGTGCATGGTGAGTACAGGGCCCTAAGCTATTGCAGCACTTACTTCTCCCATCTCTAACTATTCTTACTTTCTTTCTCATGGGGCAGGCTTGTTGACGCGGCTGTTTCTCTAAGTAGTGCTGTCTTTCATCTACATGCATATTATTTTATTTTACATTACTTTGTGGCAGAAGTAACTTTTGGTCATCACTCTAGTTAACTTCTACTTACAATTTGTTTGTGGTTTGGGCCAACTAGGAAAGGATGCCTTAAACAGTGCCTGCTACCTACAGTGTTACAGATCCTTTGATATATGTGTTTAAAAACTTAACGCAGTAGCCAATCTTAAAGTGATGGAGTCGTTACTTAACATTTTGGTACAGGCTCCTTACAACACAGGGTTCACACTTCTGCAAAGGAGTGTATGCTTGTCCTCTTGGGGCAACAGGGCTCCCAGCAGTTGCCGTCATGCCAGATGCCCTTTGCTGCGGTTGGTGTCAGCAGTGTGAAGAGCCATTAATAGGAGTAGATGGCATCAGGGCAGATATTTCACACATGAAATGTTTTAGACTAAATCAGAATAATGGTCATACTGATCCAGCTGTCTCAACAGACAAGTATTGATAATTCAATGGGATCAGTTAAGATTCTACTGCTTTCCCTATTATGGTGTGCTATAACATATGCTGCATAATGTCTATAGTACCAACAAATAATGATAGATGTCCACCATGTGCCATGTGGTAAAGAGTACCATGACAATTGATATTTCATCAGGG
Organism: Schistocerca nitens; assembly: GCF_023898315.1. Taxonomy (NCBI): domain Eukaryota; kingdom Metazoa; phylum Arthropoda; class Insecta; order Orthoptera; family Acrididae; genus Schistocerca; species Schistocerca nitens. Next base: position 1,003,991,882 of record NC_064614.1, read on the forward strand.
GAGCAATTGATGAAGCTGAGTTGTCATTCTAAAGAGAATTACTTTGTATTAATTTAGTAGAAAGTCAAAGATTTAAGTAAGCACCTCACAATTTTCACTGTGGATATCATTACAGCAGAGAAGTAGTCATCCATCAGAACAACAACATAGTTTATTAGAATGGTAATTCGAGAGATATTTGGTGAAAATTTAAGAACTCGTGCCCATTTCCACAAATAATGAAACATTTTGCAGGGGAAAAGTGACCAACCAGCAGATTGGGAATGAAATAATTTATTCAATACCTGCTTCATACCTTAACAGAATGAGATACTTTTACAGTGATGAAAACTGTATTTTTCACAAAACAAAGGAAGACAAATTTGGAGAAGTGCACTCTGCAAAATGAGTTACTTTTGATTAAAACCTCCTCTGCTTAATCTCGTAGATTTAAGACTTCTGAAAGGCTGTGTGTCATAACATTGACTATTACCCCACATAAAACTTTGAATATGGTACAAGGAATTACCTTTCACTGAGACATCACACTCTAGATAGGTGAGGGGCTATGAGCTACCGTATATACTCAAGTCTAAGCCACAATTTCTTTTCCTGTTTTCAGGATTTGAAAAGTGTCCGCCACTTATAATCAAGTGCAAAGCAAATGGAAGTTCTTAAAAACGGCACTAGGAGCCGCCAAAACTAACTTTTTCTGTTGAATACAAGCAGTGCTACACAGGCATGCTTTGCAGGTACAAGACTAAATACTGGCTCCAAAACTTCTGCATTCACTGAGCGAGGTGGTGCAGTGGTTAGGCACTGGACTCGCATTCGGGAGGATGACGGTTCAATCCCGGGTCCGGCCATCCTGATTTAAGTTTTAAGTGATTTCCCTAAATCGCTCCAGGCAAATGCCGAGATGGTTCCTTTGAAAGGGCATGGCCGACTTCCTTCCCTGTCCTTCCCTAATCCGATGAGACCGATGACCTCGCTGTCTGTTCTCTTTCCCTCAAACAACCCTCCAAACTAATGCATTAAAAAAGATTAGAAGATGAGTCTACTTTTTTTTTTTTTTTTCAGGGTCGATCATTGAATTTTAATACATTATCCAATGAAGGAAATAGAAATTCAGTATTGCTCATCTTCAAATGTAGTAGCCTTTCAAGTATTCTTCTTTACACAAGTACCAACAATGCACAAGGCTTTAGGATTGTTGCATGAGTTGACAAGCTGTGCCTCATTCTGATTTCATGTATTGTTTCATAGAATTTTGTGAAGTTCTTGGGTTAGTAAACCATAGTGAAGTGCTTTTATTGTAGTGCCAAATTCAAGAAGGGTGTTATCTCTTTTTGTGCAAAAATGCTCTAATCATGCGATTGATGGGAGCAACGTCAGACATGGTGACTGCAAAGAGACAATTTTTTTTAATGTTCCGTTAGCAGGAAAACCTTTAGTGGACCAAAATGTGGGCAGTATAAGGGTCTTGCAGTACCGTATTTACTCGAATCTAAGCCGCACTCGAATCTAAGCCGCGCTCGAATCTAAGCCGCACCTGAAAAATGAGACTCAAAATCAAGGAAAAAAAGTTTTCCCGAATCTAAGCCGCACATGAAATTTGAGACTCAAAATTCAAGGGGAGAGAAAAGTTTTAGGCCGCACCTCCAAATCGAAACAAAGGTGGTCCATTGTAATATGAGACACAATTTAGGTCGAATGAATGACGATACAGCTATAGTAGTTTGGTTCGAGTCGTAAGTTTAGCAGTTAAGCTTTACCAGGTAGCCATTGCTTTGTGTCAGGCGCTTCGTCCGTATTTATATGGGTACCCTCCCTTTTTCATGTGCTTCGTCTGGTTTAATTGATTGCTTATTTTTCTTTGATCTGATGGTGTTTACGTCACTTTAAGCTGAAAATGCATTACTGTACTGTTTCATGCATTGTTTGTCGCATTCTGATAATGAGTGTTTACGGCCTGTCGCCGCTCGCGGCATGGCTTGCTTTTGCGCACGCTACCACCGCTTACAATTAAAAAAAAAAAAAAAAGGAGGAATCATCTAATTAGCGAAACAATGGCAAGATACTGCTATTTGTTGTTACTTACACTGCTGCCTTCTTTGATAATGATCAGCAAGAACCAAATAATAGACTGCGTATGATAGATGATGTTCTGAACGAGAGTTTAGCGAAAATTTTTCTCCGTTTGAAAATCTTTGTAGATGCCTCTTTAGTACATTACATTCTGCACAGAAATTAGAGTCATCTTAGATTTAAAATCTAGTCAATTACTGTGCTTCATTTCTGACTGTATCACTATTAGGCATAAGAATAATACGAGTTTCATGACATCATATGTATATTCTTTCGCATTTGCTGTTGTGTCACTCTAGTTTCGTAGTTTATTAGGCAGATAGGATTTAAATGAGATAGCAACAAACACGAAAGAATATGTGGCAAAATGTTTATATTCGTATTATTCTTATGGTGAAGAGAATACTGCATGTGATTCACAGTTCATGGAAGTTCCTATTAGCAACCATCTCTTCTCACAGGTAGGAAAATATTCAGAATGTAGAGTTGGCCATATTGACAAACACCCCAAACAGTCTTGCCAGTCGGATTTTCGTAGTACATTGAAATGCTGCTACATTCGAAGATGAACAATACAGAATTTGTATTTATTTCGTTGGATAATGTATGAAAATGCAGTGGTTGAAATTCGGGGCGGAGAAAAAAAGCTCGTCTTCCATATTTTTTTTATTTTTTAAAATTTTTTTAAAAATTTATTTACTGATGCAGAGATTTGTGCCTGCAAAGCGTGCCTGTGTAGCACTACATATATTCGACGCAGAAGTTAGTTGTGGCGGCACCTACCAATATTTTTCAGAATTTCCGCTTACTTTGCACTCGATTCTAAGCCACAGGCGGTTTTTCCGAGAAAAAAAAGTGCGGCTTAGATTCGAGTAAATACGGTAATTTTAAATGAGTTTGTTAATGAACAGCATCAGAAGTGCATGCCTGTGAATGCTGAATTTTTAAATTGCTGCAGTGCAAAAAATTGAAAATTTCAAGGCTACCTGCAACTGAATTGGTCTCTTTATGAAGTGCTGGGGTTTTTCACTTTAGAGATGAACTTAAGTTGTGCCGAAGATTGCTATAAAATTACAAATAAAAGGTGCTTCATAGCTAGGTGATGCACAGAAAACTATTACCTTCTTGGCCAGATGGGGAATGCTGACCAAACTCCCATACATTTTGACTTGCTGTAGAATTATAAGCTTGATGCCAGAGGAAAGAAAGATATAAGTATTCTTGTGTCATGAAGTGAAAGACAGCAGATGTTCATCATGCTTGCCTGCATAGCAGATAAACATAAATTACTCCTATTCATAGTTTTCAAGTGAAAGAATTTACTGAAATTGGAAGTGTTTCCAAAAACTATAATTGTCTGAGTAAATGAAAGTGAGTGGTTTTTGGAGGATATGGTGGTGGAATGGATTAGGCTTATGTTGAATCATTGCCCTGTCGCGTTGCTTGGTTTATACAGTCTGCTGGTGTTAGATGCGCATGCAGGCCATACAACACCTGCAGTAGAACAAAAATTATTAGAAAGCAAAACAGACTTGGCAGTAATTATAGGTAGGATGGTGTCATTTCTGCAATCACTTGATGCCTGTGTGAATAAACCATTTAAAGACAAGCTTAAACACATGTACACTGGCTGGTTTTGGAAAAATGACAGACAAATGACACCAACAGGACAATTTATACATGCAGGTTTGTTGCAAGTGTGCCAGTGGATTGATGATGCATGGAAGTGTGTTCCAAATCAGACTGCAACAGACATTAAAAAAACGGCCTGATATCAAATGTGGTAGATAATACAGAGGATGATTCTCTGTATGAATAAGTGAACAACAAGGAATTGAGTGATAGTCATTCAGAATTATTCAGCTGATATTTTAAACCTTTCATAAAATTTATGTTATAAATGTAATAAAACTTTGTTTTACATTTCTGCCTTTAATTTCTAAGTTACTTTCATTCTTATTTTGTAAGTGTTGCTAGTTGTACATTTGAAGTCTACTATTGAAAAGCCAATTTGCAAGCCTTTGTGCACATCAGTGTGGCCAAAGCTGCATTTTGGATATTTTCCTACCTGTGGCAAGAGATGGTTCCTACGAATCATGAATCACATACACTCTTCACCATAATAATATAAACATTACACCATACATTCTTCTGTGTTAGCTGTTACCTCATTTAAATCCTGTAAGCCTAACAAACTCAAGTGAGACAATGGCAAACACTGAAGAATGAACATATAATGTAATGTTTAGATTCATTTTATTCTTGTGCTGAATAGTGATACATCAGGAATGAAGCATTACAACTAACTTGTGGTATTGATTTTTAAATATTCTACAACTACAAATTCTGTGCAGGCAAGTTATGTGATTTCAAATGTTTGAAAGAGTAAATTTATCTATAAAATAACCTTACCTAAGCTCGACTGCTAAGCTTACGACTCTAACCCAACTATTGTAACTGTAGTTCATCTGTTGTATCTAATTTGTATCTCATGTTAGAATGAACCAACTTTGTTTCGATATTGGAATGTGGTGTACAAACCCCCCCCCCCCCCCCAAAGCTTCATCTGCTCAGAGGGTTCGATTGTAATTGTATTTGGCTCGTAGGTGTCTTTCCTTTGCAATGGCGATATAGTATTGTCATACCAGTCCTTAAGCCAGGCAAAAACCCATCATCGATTGACAGCTAGTGTCCAATTAGCCTCACCAATGTTCTTTGGAAACTGCTTGAAAGGGTGGTTGTCCACCAGTTATGCCGAGTTCTTGAATCTTGGGGCCTTTCATCTCCCTATCAGCGTGATTTCCGGGAGGGCTAATTCACAGCTGACCATGTGGTCAGGTTGACTGGCAGACTGGCAGATGTTTTCTAAACACCAACATCTCATTGTAGTCTTCTTTGACCTAAATGCAGCATATGCCACTTGGTGCCATCACATTTTACTTACTCTTCATGATTGGGGCAGTTGAGGCTCACTACCAATTTTTATTCATCACTTATTACCCGCCAGTTGTTTTGGGTTAGAGCTGGTACATCACTCAGCTCCCCATGGATCCAAGAAAACAGCATACAACTGGGCTCTTTGCTGAGTTTTACAGTATTTATCATCTCCCATCAGTTGACTCGGTATCTCCATTAGGCCACTGGTCACCCCCGTGTTTTATTCGGATGACTTTTGCTTTTGGTATAGCACCCATTTTGTTGCCTTGGCTGAAAACCAGCATCAGAATGTTTTCCAAAGGACCTCTGCTTGGACCCTTTCCCATGGTTTTCAGTTCTCTCCTGCAAAAATGGAGTAATGTGTTGTGTGCCACCCTGACCCAGAACTCTTAACTTGGCTGCCCCATGTTCATCAGCTACAGACTTAATTGTATGTGGAAGCTTAACACACTGCTTCCTTGCCAACAACACTTTGGGTGTAGGTTGCACTACTCTCCTCCATATTTACTGTGACCTGCTTTTGTCGCAGTTGGACTATGGTTGCCAGACTTGTGGCTCAGTGTCATCTTCAGCTTTGAAATTGTTGGATCCAGCCTGTAATTGTGGAGTGAGACTGACTGCCTTTCGGACTAGACCTAAGACAGTGTCTTCGCTGAAGCTGGAATCTTCCCCCTTTGGTTCCAGTGGTGCCAACTCTTGCTCATTTATCATTACCGTCTGACAGTTTCCTAATAATCCAATTTATCACATTGTATTTGCATACCAGTGGCTTCGACCCCATGACACCTACCCAGTTGTGGTATTCCCAGTTGGAATGCGTCTTGAGGCTCTCTACCAGGACTTGTGTCACCTCTCCTGTTACTACCCAGACCATGAACTAGGTTTGATATATTTCAAGGTTCCAAAGTTTTAGTGACGTCCATGACTTTTTGGCACCTTTTTGTCTTGGTTCGTCAGGAGTATCAGGATGTTGCTCTGATTTACACTATTGGGTCTAAAACCTTGGGTAAGATGGAATGTGCATTTACATCTTCCACCAGTCAAGTGGAACTAATTGCCACTAACAGAGTTGTGTGTTTTATCGTATAGATCTCCCTTGAGTGTTTTAATTTGCAGTGACTTAATGAGCAGTCTGTAGGGCATTTATCAATGTTATTCATGACTTTCTCTCTAACCTTAGTCATGTTGCCAGCTGAGTTGTCTTTGTCTAGGTCCCAAGTCATATGGGTAACCCAGGGAATGAAATGAATGACAATTTGGCAAGAGAAGCAGTTAAGTCACCTAACATTCACTTTGATGATCCCATGTGCAGATGTGCGGGTGCAAGTAACACCTCTCCTCACATTAGGATGGACAACTTCTGGTTGGCTACTGCCCCCTCTAATAAACTCTGCATTATTAAGGAGATTACTGCTGCGTGCTGCTGCATCCTCCATTCTTCCTGGAAGAAATCCATTGTCCTAGTTCTCTCTGCATTCAACATACCAGGCTAACTCGTAATTTTACTTTATATAATGAGTATTGTGGTTGCAGAGCCTTACAGACAGAGATCGTACCATGCCAGAATGTCCCCTCCTCCTCGCTCTCCAAGTTAAGCATGGTCTTCTCAGTTTCACGAGTGGTTGTACTGCTTCTTTTTTCTCCTTTAAAGTTCTTTTTATTTTCAGGTATAACATTTTAAACTCCCTTTGGGGTGGGAATGTTGAGATTACGGTGTCTCCTGTCACATGCTGGCTGTGGGGGACCTCCCAACTCTTGCTCCTCTGGCAGCTGCCTCTGTCATCTCTCTCTTACTCTGTTTTACTTGCATTTACAAGGACTGGGAAAAACTGAGGATTTTTTTCATCTGGAAAACAAATAGGAATTTTTTAGGATTATGCGAATTTTTCATAAGTTTAGTTTTCAATTTAATTTTTGTAATTTTGGCTGGTAAGAACAGATACTCAAACAGAAAATTTGACTTCAGTCTGCTAATGCAGAATAATACTGCAGCAATAAAACATAATGTGAGAATAACACCCAAAATAAAACTTAAGTTTCAAAGAAAGTGCAAGATTTACACCAACAAAACACAGTGCACATACAAGTGTCTGTCGATAACAAAATGTGTCAAAGGCTTTAGGATGAAGATTTAAGTAATTCTTTATAACAACAAACTGCTTTTGATAAGCATGATGTTACAGCTGTTTTCATTTGTAACAGGTCCCACGAAAATATTTTGAATGGTGGTTTCAGAAGCGCTACTTTCATAACAAATTTCCTTTTATGCAAGACAAATTACGTTATGTTTGAGAATGTGTGATGAGTTTCTCAAATCAGGGAGAATTTGACTCTTTCAAAACTTAACAATTTGAGGACCAGCCACTTAGAAAAATTTCAGGCCCTGAAGACCAGCCATTTATGCCATCATTTAAAATTGTACTGGCACATTTGTGTTTGATACAACTTCAAGGTTAGTATTTCATATTTATTTTAGTTTTTCTTTCTTTTACTGTTCTGAATCTCTTGACTGAGAGGCATTGTTAACTCTGTAACTGTCTTTGCCCTTAATCAGATTGATTGTGACTAGACGCAGGAGGGCTTTCTCTTGCCACAGATGAGCCTTGGGAAATGTCTCGTCTGCTCTGTCTTATATACCAACCTAATCTATGAGATGCTACTCAAAATATCCAAGAATTTCATTTTAAAAATCAGAAAACTATGCGTATGTCCTAATGTCTTCTGTTACCTTCAAAGTAGTAACCTCTGGCATATATACAATAATCCTAGTGTTGTTCCAGTTTTTGGAAACACTCCTGGAAGTCTGCAGGGTGAAAGGACTCATTGTGATTCCACTTGGATGTATTAATTGGAGTCAAAATCTCATCCTTTCAGTGTGATATTCATCTTCAGGAACAGGTAGAAATCGCATGGAGCTAGGTCTGGTGAGCAGGGAGATTGGCAACCACTGCAATGTTGTTTTTGGCCAGGAATCCCTTCACAAGTGAAGAAGTGTGCGCTGGTTCATTGTCATGGTGCACCAACCAGTTTTTCTTTTTCCACAAATCTGTCCTTTCGTGCTGAACGTTTTCCCTTAGTCACCTCAAACTGCCTGTAGACAGTCTGACTAGGTGGAACAAACTCCTTATGCTCTATTCCCCAAATGTCGAAAAAAATTACTGCATTAATTTCAAGCTGCTGTGAATGTCTTGAGCTTTCCTCAACCTTGGAGAAGTTGGCGTTTTCCATTGTGATGATTGCTGCTTTGTTTGAGGTTCATAACCATAGAGCCAAGATTCATCACCTTTTATGACTCTGGATAAGAAAATTGGACACACTTCAACACTCTGTTGCAACTCAGTGCACATCTGAATCCTGAGATTTTGTTGATCAATGCCGAGAAGGCAAGGGACAAACTTTGCTGCTGTTCATCTCATGTTCAGTTCATTGGCTAGAATTTGTTGATGTATGCTGTATGACAGCACAAGTCAGTTAGAATTGTCAATCTTTGGTCTCCATGAATCACATCATGCAGTTTCAGGATCATTTTCATTGTGGTTCATGTTTCTGGTCAACTGGAATTTTTGTCATCTTCCACAGTTTCTTCGGCCTTCCTCGAAGTGTTTGAACCACTCAAATGTTCTTGCTTATCTCACTGCAATCTCACCAAATGCCTCTGTCAGCATGTGGTTAGTTTGAGCTGGAGTTTTCCTCAACTTAAAACAGAATTTTGTGTAAATCCTTTGCTCCTTAGTATTGTCCGTTTAACAGTCACAGAAGTGCTGAAACATGTGATGACATGCATCACCAAAACTCTCACAGTGTGTGCCTAAGATGATACAACTTTGTGCTGCAGCAGCTAAGACCTGTACATCGAGACATCTAGTGGCAGAATGTTGTATTCCAGGTAGTTTGACCAGTACAGTGAAATCCTCAGCTAATTTTTGTACCACCTCGTACATATGTTTTATTTCCCCATAAATCATTTCATAGCTGTGACATCAATACTACCTTTAATGCTTCAATTTTACCACTCCTACATACTTCCAGTATCTGAGCCCATCCAGATGCTCTCACTCTTGACCGAGGAACTGATCACCTCACAGTTTAATCCCTTAATCCCAAACAACCCTCTTCTGTTCTCTTGCACTTTTCCCAAGATCATCAGTATCCTCTTGTCTGCTCCACTGATGACTCACTCTATCCTTTTCCTGTATTCTTCTCTGTCATTGCTGTTTTGCTTTTTGGCATATTGGCTGGTGTGCTTTTGCTTCTCCAATTTCCTTTGCCTTCCACTTCAATCACCAGCTCAGACTAACCCTTCCTGCTTTCAACAACACACTTTGTTCCTGCCTTTCCTCTTGTCCTCCTCATTGTTTCCTCTACTCTTTTGATCATTGTATCCGTATTCACCCTGCTCACATGTCCTACAAACTGAGACCTTCATAGTTTGATTTCTCCTGATAATAGTCCTCATGCTGTGGTACAGTTCTTCCCTAAGTTTTTGCATCCATCTCTCACCACCTCTTTTAGGACCCACTATTTTCTCCAATATTTTTTTCTCTTCTTTTTCTAGTTGTGCTATACCATATTTTCCCAGTGTTCTTGTCTCAGCCACGTATAGTACCACATTCCTCAATATTGCCTTTTTGTATCTGGATTTTGTCTCTGTAGCTACATTATTTTGCTTATATATATCGCTGTTTGTAAAGAAAGCATTCCTTGTCTTTTACCCTGTGTGTTTTTCTGCCATTGATCCTGTTTCTTTTTGTTATAGGAGGGTCATTTCAAAAGTTCTGCACACTGAAGGCAGAAATAAAGAAAATAATTTATTTTACAAAATACCTTTTCAGGTCTTTAATACAATCTCCATTCTTGCTTATGACAACTTTGCAATGTCTTCACAATGTCTGTATCCCAGATAGAACACCTTCTGTGTTGAGCTGTCTGATTATTCGTGTCACCTCACTGGAAGCTTTATCAGTTGTATCAAAACCTTTTCCATGGAGTTGTTCCTTCAGTTGGGGAAATAACTCAGTCTTGTGGGCTCATATTAGGACCTTATGGTTGGTGGGGAAGTATTTCCAATCCAGAGTTTTTGATCGTCTCTCTCAATGGTTGGGCAATATGTGGTATTGCATTACTGTGCAAAATGAGGACACCATGTGCAAGCATGTCAGGCCTTCTTTGATGAATTTTCAGGTGCAAAATGTTTACAGAAACAAGTTGTGGTACACACCTGTTACAAACGTCCTCTGTTTGTAGCTCTGACTCGGTGTCAAGAATTGGAACTTTTCCATTGTAACAACAGAGACTTCAGTTGATTCTTTAAACTAAAATGACAAACATTCCCATTTCATGTACAGTTTCCTCACTTTTTTTTATTTTTTATTTATTTTTTTCGATCTTCTCTGTGTCATTAACAATAACAGTTGATGAGCTTACATTTCTTGGGTTGTCCTCAGTGCTTATTCGACCTTCACAGAAACGAGGAGACCACCGTGATACTGTACTGTGATCCACTACCCTATTCACTCACATCTCTCTAAAAGCATTGTAAATTTCCATTGACTTCTTTCCACATAGGGATTCAATTTTGATGTAGAAATGCTGGTCACTACGTGTAATCTGACCTGACTCAGTTTCAGCTTATATTTTAAAACTGAATTACTCGTGACACAGCCACGTGAGCCAGCAAACAAATATACAACCTTAAAGCCTGAAGTTTTGATCATGTCTAGACTGCCTTTCAGTCTCCCTGTTTCATCAACTTGGCTACTATCCTATATTCTTCAGTTACCTTATTATTCTTTAATTAGCTTATGGCTTGTGCAGCATTAATTCTGGTTGAAGTTGTGACTCTTCATCCCCCCTCTGTGTATGATTCCAATTCCAGCTAGTCTTCAGGTGATTTGCAATTCAGCCAGTCATGAAAGTTTTCTGCAAGTATCTTACAATTCTCTTTTACACTACTGGCCATTCCCTCTTTATTATCTCTTACAAACATTTCTCTACTCGTGCACTTGCAACTGTACTATAACTTCCTAGCATTATTATTAAACCACAGTAGGTGGTCATTTGCCTCATTCTTTTGCACCACAGCCCATACTTACTGGTGCATTTCCTTCAACATTCTCAAGTGTTGTGTACATCCTTGACATAATCCCCCACCTCATTTGTTGCTAGGAATCAGAGTTTACCATCAGAAGCAGGTTGTCATACTCATTCCTTACAACAGTTCTCTAAAAATACATTTATTGCTATATTTTAGTCACTGCACCAATACTAAATGCCTTTTGCATTTCTCCAAGTCTTATTTTTGTATTTCATATATAATGTGAAAAACTGATAACTGAAAATAACCCCAACAATGCATCGAATTGGATGGATGTATGAAATGAAGGAAAGAGAGAGATAAAAGATGGTAACTTACTTTTCTGTCCTAATGCTACTGAGTTTAACATTGGATCTGATGGATGAATCTATTCTCTATACTCCAAATATGGATGTTGGAGATTATATCCACTAGTGATTGGCAAGCTGTATCGCTTTGTGTCTTTTCCACTCCAATTCTAATGTATACCTGTTTTGGCCAGCAAGTAAGCCACTCCTAAAAAAAGAACTGGTAATGGGGAAGCACTTACTTTGAGGGTGGCAAGGAGATGGAAGTAAGCCTACACAGAGCTTGCCCGGTTGGCCGTGCGGTCTAACGCACGGCTTTCCGGGCAGGAAGGAACACCTGGTCCCTGGCACAAATCCGCCCGGCAGATTTGTGTCGAGGTGCGGTGAACCGGGCAGTCTGCGGATGGTTTTTAGGCGGTTTTCCATCTGCCTCGGTGAATGCGGGCTGGTTCCCCTTATTCCGCCTCAGTTACACTATGTCGGCGATTGCTGCGCAAACAAGTTCTCCACGTATGCGTATGCCACCATTACTCTACCACGCAAACATAGGGGTTACACTCGTCTGGTGTGAGACGTTCTCTGGGGGGTCCACCGGGGGCCAGACCACACAATAACCCTGGGTTTGATGTGGGGAGGCAGAGGGGTGAAGTGGTCTGCGGTAGTTGTTGTGGGGTTGTGGACCACTGCAGCTGCGGCGGGGACAGAGCCTCTCCATTGTTTCTAGGTCCCCGGTTAACATACAATACAATACAAGCCTACACAGTAATTGGACGGGAAAACAATAGTGAGAAGGAAACATTGTCTGTTGGTGAAATAAATAATAAGCAACATTAATGTTTTCTAATTATTATGTTTCATGCTTTTCTATTACATTGCAGTATTCTAAATGCCTACAAAAAGAAGTTTCTGTAAGTATTATTTGTTTATATTTGTAGAAGTAATTGGACAGCACAGCAGATACGATTGTTCAGCAAGGCTGTTCGTGCTCTAAATCAAGATCGGCTGTCACGGCTTCTGTGTGAGGGATCACCGTCAGAAGCTGCAAAGCGGCGTATAGTTGCAGACACAACAGCTCGACGACTGCGACAGTTGCTGGCCAGTGTAAACTGGGAAATGCGTCTTGTGCAGTGGCTTCACACAACACTTGTAGACACACTTAGCAATGCATACCTAGCAGCTTACTTAGATGCATTACAGGTAATACTTGAAATTTTCAGATTTGCTTATGTGCAGTGTTAATAACTGCAGTTGACAGCACACGTAATGGTCAGAGCTGAGATTTGAGCTGTTTGTCAAGTTAAGCAGGTGCTAATCATATGATGGCATTGTTCATATAAATTTATATGTATATTTGTAAATAAGATAGTGAAAGCATGCACCCTATAAAAACATACAAGAAAATGTTCAACTTCAGCTCTGGCCAAGACTTCAACAGCTGATTTCTGCGCTGTTAAGCATACTAATTGCTTAATATGATTAATTCAAACAATTATAATGAACTTAATACCAATGTCCCAGTTTTTCAAACCTATAGAATACTTTTGAGGTCTTAAGAGAAAATAAATTGAAAGAGATGAATGTGCATGTTGCCTGTGTGGCAGCTTTACAGTTCATTCATTGATTTTGTTACACAGCTCCTGATTAAAAAATTTTTGTTTCTTGTCTTGTAAACACTGCATTTTATCTACTAACTTCTTATTGTACCAAAAGGAAAGCTAATGCCATAGGTTAATATGTGTAGAGGGAGGAAATGTCAGTTAGTGTGGGAACTGGCCACTGAGTCATCAAAAGAAAGTTAAAATTTACTATGCAAATGATTACAATTTAGGCTCAAAATTCAGAGAATTAACCCAAGAGAGGAGCATATTTAATTGCACAATGCACTATCTGACATTGCTGTCTTCACTCTCCTATGCAACTAACTTGTGTGACCAGTTTCCTCATATAAGATTATGTAAATCTTTTCTTTTTTTTTTACAACCCTCCAAAATTAATGATTGGTATGAGCCAAGGAACGGATATTCTGAACAGATAACTGCTGTATGGACCAGAATAATTATTGAATTTATTCAGTTCAGCAGAGACCAATTTATTAGATTGTTATTAAAAGTTTTCCAAAAGTGGTAAGAAGAGAACAGTTAAAATCTACACAGTAAACTTTGAAATAACTTGTATGGCAGCTGGCATCCTCCCTGCCAAGTGGACTTCACAAAATTCTGTGTGTATCATATCTCAAGTCTATTTGGGGGGGGATGAGTAAAGTGGCGATCACGAATGGTGTGAACTGGTAATCAAATGTTGCGACTTCTACCACTCTAGCAAGATGGAGCAAGGCTGATATATTTACCAGTGATAACTGCAGCTATACCCGGTGTTGGTGTCTAATGCCTGCATTGCTTAATGGGTTGCTATGTAGATGACCGATGGAACTGTAACTGCGATGATGTGCAATTGGGGTAAAAAATGTGTTCCTAGGTAAAACTTCTATCTCCATATTCTGTAGCGGATAATGCAGAGTACTACAACTGCTCACTAAAGCAGTCAGAATGTGAATCCTCGTGTGTCAGATATAGGCACTAGTGGCTGCCCAATCATCATCTTGCAACAAAATTTCTGCCAATCCTCTGTCTTCCCTTCAAATATTGCGTGCGCAGAAATCATCACCCCACGTCACACAATTTCAGCCAATGGCTGGCTGTTAAGAGGCATTTTAAGTTGAAATTTTCCCGAGGCTTCTGTGTTGCTAATGGAACCAATGGAATGTTTCTGCAGAATCCCACACCAAGAGCAGGAGTGTGAGGGGCTTATAAGGAGCGCACCTCACCAACAACAGCCGTAGCAGCACCAGACCCATCTTTTGTGTTAATACGGTACCTTGGCCGCAAAAAACAGTCTGGGCAGCTTTCCACATAGTGGAGAAATTGCAGCTTCCAGTTTTACAGTGCAGGATTAGGGCACCACCCCACCCACCATCCTGCACAAAGCCTGCCGTCTGCTGAGGGTGGAATGTCCACTGGCTTTCTCTTGGGCCACCCGTGGGGGCCACTAGGAACTGGCCCGACCCGGCTGTTCCCTCATTTCATCACGCAGGGCGTGTTGTGGCTTGCTCACAGTAACTGAAGCTAACTGAATTATTTTCATCTGCTACAAAATTTGCTATTTGCATGAAATGTGACATTTAATCATCACTTGCCCCACTTGGTTACTCCTATGTGAAGATAAATAGAAATATTCAGAATGATTCTGCAAAACCATATGCAAAGAGCATAGTTTTGTATTAAAAATTTAAGGTGGGTGAGTAACATGGGTCTTGCAGTTATTGTGGAGGGAACACATCGGTTGCCAGCTTGCAAGTGATTGGGAAGAAAACAGAATAATGATACAGTGGTTGTACTTGCATCTCTTATCGGAGGCTGCACCTGGTAGCTCCAGGTGTGTTGTATTTGATGACCATACAACTGTAATTAGGTTGCAAACACTGCATCTTGACAGTTGGCTGGACTGTAAACAAACGAGAACTTAAACTTCCTTAAGGGAGAGGAGTGTTTAGCACTATTGGCTGCTATTATGTTAATACTGTGTCATTAATGCCATTCCTGTGAAAGGATTCTTGTGACTGTGACTGTGTGCAGTGGAAAGGTATCGGACTAATTTTGTTTTCCTAAAAGTTTCTTTTGAAAGAAATCAGTAGCAAGGCAAATGGGAATTGAACCAAGGTTCTATTAGTAACTTAGTAAACTGTAATTATGTGAAAAGGGATGTTTGCCAGCCTAATTAGGCAAAGTTGTACCCTGTACTATGATGGTTCATAAAGAAAGTTAACAATGTGGGTTAGCTTTACTTGATACTAAGCTTCTGTTTTGCTGATATGATAAAAGTGAGTGGCACAGTTTAGCAAGTAGTGTACCAGTGAATTGACTTGAACTACACAGGAGGAGTATTAATGTGTGTAGGCAACAACTGGCTCTCAGTAACACACTACTGTCTGTACTTTAAAATAGGAATCTAATTATAGGTAAATGATTACTAATGGTGGAACACTACTGATATGGACAACAGGTTCTTTTGTTAGTTTAATTATTGGAAATTACTACTGTTGAAATACTTATGAAGTAATTGCATCTTTTGTACTGATTATTATCTGTATTCTCAACGAATATTCCTTACCTTGTATTATTTATCTCAAATGGAATATGTGACACCTGAATCTAGTATAGTTTGAATAATTATAGCCAGTTGCTTATTTTTGTTTGCTGTTATTGTAACATGACATCTAAATTTGGCTCAACAATTTGCATAGGGACTCAGAAAATAATTTATTGGTGGATTTAGAACGTGGTTGAACACTTGAGTCATAACACAATATGGGAAACACTGTTAACTACACAACACATGAAACTGTAAGCACTATTATTTCAAGAAAAAGAACCTTTGAACTGAATACTTCATTTGTCCATTTTGGAAAACTACATGGGGTATTTCAAAACTTACGCTCACTAAGTAATTTGTTGAGGAAAATAATTGCTTTTCAGTTCAGTAAAACAGGCTATTCAGCACTTAGGATAGGACCCTGTCTAGGTAAATGACTAAGGATAAAATATGGTGGCTCAACACAAAGTTTACAAAACAGAAAATCATTATTGTAAACGAAACCACATAAGTGGTCCATGCAGTGATACAGCACTCAACTGATATTTTCAGCTGAATGTGGTGGCAGCGTCAACATCCTGTGCTAATCAGAAAAGGTGACAAAAGTATCCATGGCTCTTCCAGTGCAACACGTTCTGAAAATTCTCTTCTTGGTATTGGATTTTCATAGTAAAGAGCTAACCAAAGTATTCTGTGAATAATAAGCTGTCTTACTTGAGCAACCGAGGCTGTATTATATAATTTTGGAGTTCTTCTCATCTCCTTCAGTTCACAAGATGCACACTCTTTGCCTGCTTGCCACCAACTGACTCATGCAACAAAGGAGCTTTGCAGTTTGATCGCCAGATCCACCTTTTCTATTCCTGCCTATACAGGGGCCGGTGAAACATGTCACTTGACAGTCGCGTGTAGTTGGCGAGGTTGCAATAGATGCCACCGCACACACCCACAGCCCCAAAGTACATTTTGTAAACGCAAGCTACAATCAATGTATATACGTAAGTACAACAAAGTACATTTTTCTAACAACGGAGAGAACAATGATGGAGACTAAGAATTTGATAGTATATGAAACCGGGAAATAAAAACACTCGAAGTTAATGGTAATTCCAAATTGTTACTGTAATAGTTGCATGTAAAATGCCGTGTAATAATGTAAACCTAAGCATACCAAAGAACACGCTATCCACTCTCATAGAAAGAAATAAAGCAAAACATGCATAGCCTACTCGATTGAAGAGGGAAAGAAGTAATTCTGAATACATTTACATTCACTAATTTATGATGTCAGTGGCACAGTTCCATCCAGTTCTCCTTCACTATCATTGGAATCTGCACGAAAACCATTGTCTTCACCATCTTCATCACATCATCATCATCAAGAGAAATCATTAATTGTTAGTCTTAATTTATAATCCCATCTGTAGTCTGTGCTTCTCTTATGAGTTTAGTGACATGGTCTACTTTCTTCCTCTGAGAGGTAGCATCTACAGTGGCAAGACCTTCATGTAGCAGTATTTCCACTTGTTATAGCAAAAGTCTTGTTGTTACTTCTAATGTATGCATGATTCACTCCAAACCAGTTCAGTTTGATTAAAATGGCAGTGATAATGCAATAGCCTAATTACCAAGTGACCCTGTTTGCTTGCAATTTCATCTACACATATTCAGGTGTCACAGGCTTATTTTGTTTTATGACCGAGTATAACAACAGCTTTGTCGTGCTGATGTCTGCAGCAAGGTCTCTCGCCTGCAACGACTGCACCATAGTTTCTTTACAGTCACTAATGGTTGGAGTTTTTTCTGAAATCAGGGTATGGTACGGTGCATTGTCCATCACAAACCCTGTCTGAACGCTAAACTGGAGCAACAAATTTTTAAACCGTTGTAGAAACTATGAGTAGTCCATATCCTCTCGATAGTCACCGGTTTTTCTCAACCTCTGCCAAGGACCAAAGTTAGTCTCTCCACTCACTTCAAAATAGAAAAGAAAGTAATGAGCAATACACAGCACATAGTAATGTAGACTCAGTAGCATTGCCGGATTCAGATATCAATATTGAGATGCATGTACCCATGTTGGCCATCCAGAGGTGTATGATTTCATGACCACACTGTTGGTGGCTTGGACACCGTGTCCATTGGTGAGACCTTTTGGCAGTTTCGGCAACTAGGGAAGTGTGCTCATGTTCCTTGAGCAGTTGTATTGATGAATTTGGTTCCCGACATTATTATTCGCATGCAGTATTTTTGTTATTTCTCTTGGTTTGCTATTCAGGTTTTGTTCGTACACTGTTGACGATTCTTGGTACTCAGTTTGTTCTTTTTGATTTGTGCACAGTTTACCATTATTCACTCAGTTCTTTTTGGGTGCTCATTATTTTCCTCTGAAACCACCAAGGGGCACTTCTCCACCTTGTAGTGTGTTATAAAATGGAGTACAAAAAGCATTTGCTAATGAGTGCAAAATAATTGTTTGCTGAGTTTGATAGTGTCATAAAATTCTGTAGTTCAGGTCCGACATCTACTAGTATCTTAAGCAGCTCTAGATCAAAACATCCCCCCCCCCCTCCCAAAACCACCTAAAACTGCCATGATAAAAAAGTTTACATATTACTAGGAATTGGGGCCATAAACTGAATGAAAAAGCAGATAATAAATTTGAGGGAATCAGTTGCTAGTTCACTTCACATAGGCTGACTCTCAGTTGCATTAACAAAATACATCCAGTTTCTCACATAATTTTACTACAGGGACCATTCTATTCCCTCCAATATATGGCATGGTAAGTTAAGGAGAGGTTTCCTATCTTTGGCCCGAAAAAAGCATGTTCTTTGAGAATTTTTTTCTCAGGGTGTGCTATAGATATCAATGTCAAATTTGGTCAAAATGTTTATTGATATTTTCTCTACAAACCGGAATTTTTTTTGACTGGAAATGTCGAAGAGGAAAGATGGAAGTGTCATCTGAACGAAACAAAATTTTGATGTATACCTCCACGCGAGGTATGTCACAGGTCAGCTGGCTCGTCTGACATCAAAATTGAGTTGACGTTAGCGAAGTATATAAGATCTTTAGTAGTTGTACCTCGCTTAAGTTATTTGGACCATAGGAAACAAAATGGTCGCCATTTGAAAAAAAAAATAGGGCATTTTTTTTCATCGATTTTTCGGCTTTGTTGGCCAAGTAAAAACATTTATAGTTGATGGGTCGGAATAAAAGTGGTATAACTCCTAGACAATTTAGTTAGTCTCATCGGAAACAAAGAATCATGCCAATCAGTTCAGTAGAATTGAAGTTACTACAACACGTGACAAAAAAAAAATCTTTTCGAGAAAAACACGTTTGAAGTTTTGACTACATATAAATGCGATATTATGCAACATACGTTAAATCTGCTATTTCAGGTTCATAAACGAGTCCTTCCTCTTCCTCATAGAGGGTATTCTGCTCGATCTGGGCTATCCTGCGCTGCTCCAGAGCTGCTTGTACGGCCAGTGACAAGCGGTTTTCGGATGCTTGTATCTGGTGGTCATTCGAATGCTTGGCGAACTGCGTTGAATAGAGTCCCAGGGTGATTTCCATCATTGTCATGGTCTTCATAATTGCTGAGTACCCTTTGTTGAAGCTGCTCACTGCCAGGAAAGCCGCAATCTCCACAGTCTTCGCACCAGAATGCAAATACTTCGGGGCTCACTTCCAAACAAACGCGTTCAAACTTTCATTTGAATTTTATGTGTTTCCTTCCAAGCATCGGTACAATAACTCGTCCTCCGAAAGAAAAAAACTAGTGCATGAAAAAGGCTGATTTCAGGCATGTGCATTTTTTTGTTCAACCGCGAATAACAAATATTGCAGTTTCGTATTCGGAAAAACTGGGTTTGGGGGTGGATTCTAAACACTTTTATGGATCCAAAAATGCAGTTTTTAAAAAATCAATTTTTTGAACCAAAATATAGTAAACCTCCCCTTAAAGGGAGGCATTATATTTTTTGGTTTGATGATAGAAGAGAAGCCTTCATAGAAGGCACATTTCATGACCTGCAGAATCATAAGATAGCTGACTTTACACTTAGGCTGGTTTATTTTGCACAGTTTTGTTCTGTGATGTCATGTATTATTGACAGCTGATTTTGATCTAGAGTATCTTTTTAGTTTGGAAGCATTCCAGGTAGCCCATAACCTCATGTACGTCGCCCTTAAAAAACTGAGGAATCTTGTCCTGACATTGAAGCATGGCTGCTCCTACATGGAATATGTTTTTGCCAACATGTGTTTATTTAAAGGCACTGTTGCTTCCTTTCCTTGGCCACAAGAAAGAGAAACAACCTATTTGAAGGGAATGGTCTTTGTCTGTTATTGGAAAAGTATACATATATTTTCAAAAGGCCTGTGGAAAATTCAAAGTTGGTCAATGGCAGAAGTGTCTTTCTTGCTCAAACTAAATGCTTCACTCTCAGAAAACTTGTGCACTCTACAGAAATATTTAAAATCCAGTTAATTTTGAGTTTTGGTGTTTTATCTTACTACAATGAAGGAAAATTAGGAATTATTTTTACTGTAGTGGAGACTTATGATTGTTATCTGATTTAGGGCAGACTGTGTAAAGCAGATGATATTAGATTAGCACAGAAAATGAAATTGGATCAAACTGAACTCTGAAATCTGTATTGCGTGAATGTTAATTTCACAAGGGAGCTGTGGCCACTTGTTCGTCATCACCGATTTCGTCCAGATTGGCCAAAAATGAAAATGACTGGAGTGTGAGCTCCAGAAATCCATGCATTCAGAAAAAATAGCATTCTTTTGGCATGGGTCAGGCGAGGCATGAGCAATGTATGTTCGCATAGTGACAGCAAAACAGTACAGAACGGTAATCTGATGGTCATGGGGTGGAGCTCCTTTCTTCTTTTTTTATTTCTTCTTCTTCCCTTTTTTTCTTTTTTTTCTCCACTTTTAAAACAGTGCTCAGTATGTTGTATTAATATTTTCATGTAAGGCATGAACAGGAAAGGCAAAGGAAAATTTGGGATTGCAAATAAATTTACAGGAAGACATTGTAAAAAGTATTTATACATAAAATTAGATACTTATTTGCACATGCTGGTGTGATATTCGTCATAAAAAAACAGGGGAAGCAGTAATTTTCTCACCATCTTGCATGCATTATAAATGTTGCATTTCTACAATTACATGGTTGTTTTAAAGTTCCTATAGAAGAACAAACTTGGTTTACCATTTTGCCAGACATTGGCAAGGATATGTTGGTGATGTACAGTGGAATTTATTTTGGTGCAGTCACCTAAGATGTGATTTCTTTCTTAGTCTCAATGAGATAAGAGAAGTATTGAAACCTTTTGGTCAGATTCATTCCTCATGATAAAAATAGCTATCGGAGGGTTGCACCAGCGGTGTGCATTTGAGGAAATCACTTTAATACTGCTTGGTGGCAAACCTGCATCATCTTGAGAAATTTTCATGTTTAATAGTAAGTTATTTGCCTTTCCCCAAAAGTCAATCAACAGAAGAAGGCTGTTATAAATTTCCAGATTTTTATGAAATAATGGCAACATTCGTATATTCTGCTGTGTTCTCATCCTCTGTTTTTTCAGTCCTTGGTCCAAAAGAACTGGTATTCTCTTGTAGGCATTTGAAGTTCTTTATGCTTTGATTACAGTTCCTTCTCAAAAAGTAATTTGCAGAATCCTCATGGACACAGTAATTACAATCGTTTCTCAGAAATTTATTTGTGATCTCAAGTTTTCCTTTTCATCCCTTTTATGAAAATATCAATAACTACAAAACATGAAGCATTATTTTGGTTTATTTGCAGTGTCAGTGACATAAAAAAAAATTGAAAATTCAAAAGGTTTCCACATTGGAACTCGATCCTGTGCCGCTAGGAATACCATTCTGTACTCATTCTGCTGTGCCAACCAGTGCCTGCAGAGTAGATTAACATGAATAGCTTACGCCTTGCCCAACCTGTGCCAAAAGAACACTATTTTTTTTCTAAACTCTTGTCCCTTTCATGTTTGCCCAAACCCAACATACAGGGTGAGTCAAAAGTCCTTGGACACGTTCATAAGTTGGAAGATTAAAGGGAAAATTGAAATGTGGTGATCGGAGCATAGGTTTGTTGTGGGGCCACAACTTTTGGAGTGAATGTCATTCATGGCCGCCATCTTGAAATCCACCTTTTTGATTCAAGTCATTTTTTTTTTTTTTCATGGGAAGGGGAGTGTATGACACATCAAATAACACTCACTTGAGCTCTGGAATTGAGTGGTGTAATTTGTTTTTGTCTATCTTGTACAGTTGAGAGGTTATTAATGTTCAAAGTTGGGAAATTACCTTCATACCGACTGCTACAACGCATGTTCTTTGTGTTGTCCATCCCATGCAATGCACAACTGTAGTCGCCGCAACCACTCTGATTGCACACGGAGAAGAGTGTCTCCCGCAATTTGGTCACAGGCATGTTGTATGCGTTCCTCCAGGTGTCTCAAATCACGGATGCTCTCAGCATACACTATCTGCTTAAGATGTCCCCATAGATAAAAATCAAGGGCCGTTAAGTCAGGGGATCTGGGCGGCCTCTCCACGGGACCACAGCGACCAACCCACTTCCCCGGCAGTTGTTCCTCCAACCATTCACAGACACCAATGCCATAGTGTGGAGGGGCTCCACCGTACTGAAAATAAGATGGAAAATGCCATCAACATTCAGTGTGGAAGGGAACACAAGGTCCTGCAGCAACGTCAGATACTGTGGTGCAGTCAAGGTGTTGTAAGTGAAAAATGGCTCAATGATGCGGATGTCCCACATGCCACACCACACCATCACCTTTGCTGGACTATGTTCTCGAACTGGGGCAACCCAGTTCGGATTTGCGTTACTCCAGTATCGACAATTATGTCGATTAACCTCCCCGTTCAAAGTGAAATACGCCTCGTTGCTGAACAATATGCCCTTGGCAAATGAAGGATCCAGTTTGTGTTTTTCAGTAGCCCACAGGCAGAACTCCAACCGGCGATCAGGGTCATCCTCTTCAAGTCGATGTTGCATCTACAGCTTGTAAGGATGCCACTTATTGGTGTGCAATATCCAGACAACAGAGGTTTGGCTTATTCCACATTCTAGGGCCACACGACAGGTACTTTGTTTAGAACTTTTCACAAACAACGCAACAACCGCAGTTGCAGTTTCCTCATTGGTGGCAGTCCTTGATCGTCCACTACATGTCCTATCGTGAACAGAGCTCGTCTCCCGGAATTTGGTGATTAGTTGAGCCAATGTGCTGTGCGATACCAGTTTTCTGTCTGGGTGCTGTCTGTTGTAGTCAGCTGCTATTGTTCAGCAGCTGCTTTCCCCTGATATAAGGATGATTTCGATCTTCTGTTCACGCGTCAGACCCATTTTAGATCACCTGGAACAAAGAGAGACATGAGTCGGTACCGAGGTAACTTTGAACATTAATAACTTCTAAATTGTACAAGATAGACAAAAACAAATTACACCACTCAATTCCAGAGCTCAAGCGAGTGTTATTTGCTGTGTCTTACACCCCCTTTTCCATCTAAAAAAAAAAAAAAAAAAAAAAAAACCTTGAATCCAAAATAGCAGATTTCAAGATGGCAGCCATGGATGACATTCACTCCAAAAGTTGCGGCCCCCAAGTCAAACCTATATTCCCATCATCACATTTCAATTTTCCCTTTAATCTTCCAATTTACAAAGGTGTCCAAGGACTTTTGACTCGCCCTGTAAATCATAAATTTGAACAAAACTGATAAAGACGAGTAGGCACCATCCCCTTGGTAGGTTATATCACTATGAACTAGGATCATGTTTTGACTGGTGAAAAATTGTGGATCAATTCAAATTCAAGTGGAGTTGTCAGTTTTCAAGTTGGAATGAAGTAAATAATAATGAAGTTGTTATTAACACAAAAATGTGAAGTGTCTTGAGGATCTCAGGTTCAAAACCCAGTCAGTTTGTAGAATATTTTTCACTTGCCAGTGCTTTCACCTTTGGCATTGTTTATTACTGTGCAAAATGCCAAGCTGTTTAAGTTTAGCACTCATAATAAAACTAAATCACACAGCAGTTATTATCATTACAGCATTTTTCTTGCACAAGTGAGATATTGGTGCATTAGAGGAGGAGCCTTAAACACATGACACTATGTTAGAAGAGGAGCCTACGAAGAAATTTTGGTACAAATAGAAAATCAAACTAATAGGAGTCAAAATGCAATGAGCGTTGCATTTATCTATTTTGACAAAAGCAGTTTAAAAATTAGAATAAATTTACCAAATGCCAATTTGGAAACCTGATTCTTCTTTTTCTTTTCCATATCTATTAGATTTAGTTCTTTAATTCATCTATCTTCTTTCAGTGGTACCATTCTTTTTCTTGTTCCACAAGTATGCGCTCTGTTTTTATTTTATGTTCTTACTGGACATACTCTAATTTATTTATTTTAAATCAGTATTTCATATTGAGAACTCACACCCCCACTGTGGGACC
The DNA here is from genome assembly GCF_023898315.1 of Schistocerca nitens. NCBI lineage: Eukaryota > Metazoa > Arthropoda > Insecta > Orthoptera > Acrididae > Schistocerca > Schistocerca nitens. The sequence goes on from NC_064614.1 coordinate 1,004,015,949, forward strand.
CAAGTAAGATACTGTAGGTTCTCTAACAGAATGCTGGACTGCTTCTTCCACATCTGCTTGTATTTGGAGGTGTTTTTTTATTCAAAACACATTTTGTATTGCTGTTACACTTAACTTGCACTATCATTCTTACCAGCTCAGTGTAAATATTTGGTATTTTATCTCATTTTCATTGTCGTCAACAAGGATAAAAACATTTTCCTTTAAAGTTAAAGTAATTTCCTCATTTACTGATGTTGAAAATGAACTACAGCCTTTTGTGTTATTTAAATCTGTCTTACAACAAAATATGAACAAGTTCATAAATAATAACTACTTTGTATGCAGCAAATTTGTCTCAAAAAATAATTTGTGCATGTTAAAATGTATAGAAACCATCACATTTAACTGCAGAATGAAGATCCGCTTCGGCACTATAGGGCCTGGCTTAGGAATAAATGTGGCTTCAGCTTTGGTTAGCTTCTGTCCACTTTTCCGTAAAAGTAGGCCTGATGAAATTACTGTCACCAGTTCTGTGCATTTCAACTTTGAAAAGTTTTTATACTGTTTTTACTTGAGTTTAAATGGAAAATGGAAATGAAGTCCCATGCTTCTTGATAGAGCATAGGGGAACGATGTGGAAGACCCGCACCACCATACGAGGCAAGGTCCTAATGGAGGTGGTTTGCCGTTGCCTTCCTCTGACTGTAATGTGGATGAATGACGATGATGGTGATGACACAACAACACCCAGTCATCTCGGGACAGGTGAAAATCCCTGACCCCGCCGGGAATCGAACCCGGGACCCCTTGCTCTGGAAGCGAGAACACTACCGCGCGACCACGACCGGCAGACTGAGTTTAAATGGCACATGAAATTAAATGAAGGTGAAATATAATAATTGTAAAGTGCACCATAAAATTATTCATTGCTATCTGTGAATCCTTTCTTGGCCTTTTTGTTTATAATGTCCTAGCACATTTTCAAACTTTACCAGTCACAATTTGTTCCTATGTTTTATGAATTAAAGTTAGCAGCAACTACTTTCCGCACGTTTTCGTTTTTGGCTGTCGTAATTTCATCTTTCTTTTCAGCAATAAATCATTAAGTAATTTTTGCCTGTGAAGAAGTTTGAAGAGTGTGTCTTTTTCTTCTTATTTTCCTCCATCTTTACAACATGCCACCAACAATAATAAATACTGTGTATCTACTGTTTACAATTAATGTATATGGTCGAGACACAAAACTTGTGTCGAAAACTGATTTTCACAATGTTGCCAAGCGTGTTTCATGCTATTTTATATCAACATTGAACCATGTCTAGTTGAGCCAAGTATAGTATTATACAACAGATTGAATTCCTGAACTGAATTCAGCTTCTGAACTAAGGTTAAAATTGATCTGTAGTCAGCGGCAGTTGTACAGTCAGCCTTAAATCATTCTGATTTATCATGATTTTTCCCATTAATTCCAGGTGTATCCCAGGATGATTTCTAACTAGAGCCCATGGCCACCACCTTTTTGTTTCTTACTCATTACAAGTAATTTTAAATTGACATCTTATACAATAACATTAATATTATTATTTCTTCTTCTTCTTCTCCTTCTGCAACTGTTGTTATTGCATTTGTCTAATGGTGTGATTAATCTCTTGTAGAATAAAGTTATGTAAAAGAAGTTGACATTTCTCATGGGTATTGATAAAACAAATTTACAGCAAAATTCTGTGCACAGATTGAGAAGAAATGAAGCACTATAGTGCTATTGCCTGCTATAATGGTGCAAAGTTCTATAACTTTCTCTTGTATGTTAAGAGAAATGTCTTAAGTATCACTCAATTTTTGTTGGTGTCTTAAGCAGAAGATCAAAGAAAATAACTGAAGACTTTTCAAAACTCTTCGCAGTATTACTTTACTGTTGGTAGTAAGCTAGGAGTACAGATCTGTTTCTCCTTTTGGAACTTTTGTAATGTTGGTTGGGCTGCAAAGAGCTGTAGACATCTCTCTCTTTCTCTTCCCCGCCTCCTTCCCTCCGTCTCCTCCCTCCCCTCTCACTGTCTCCTCCCCCCCTCCCTCCATCTCATCCCCCCCCTTCTCTTTCTCATATGCACAGGATGCTTTCTTTTATTATTTGTGAAGTAAATGCCAGATATTTATTGTTCGCAGGCCCTCAAAGCAAAGGTACCAACTCTGACTGAGAGACTTATTGGAGGAACGTCGCGTTCTGGAGTTTCAGATGCAGTTAATATAGTCATGAAGCACCCTTGGGATCCTGTTTTTGAATGTATAAATGAGAACAAACCTGTAAGTATAAATTGACCTAAATCTTAACATTTGAATTTATGGTTTTAATTGATTGGCATAATAACTAGTGTGAGAAAGTATTCACCATAATCTTGTCCTTCCAATTTTTATCTCAAGTTTTCTAAAGACGACTGTCATCTGGAAATCTTTTAATAAAGTAGCAATGTGATGTGAACTGTAACATTTCATGGGCAATTGAATTGAACATATTTCTTTTGATGTACTGACTGTGGTGCAAAAATAGAAATCAGAGTACACAGTAAGAAACAAATTCTAGTGGATATAGTGTAACTCAGTGAACATAATAGCTGCAAATTTTATTGATGAAACTATGATGTGAAATACATTATTCTTTACGAATATGATGAACACACACAAGGGGCTGAACACAAATTAGCCAGAAGAGTTGTGGCTAATCTCCTATAAAGCTCATGAGCACTCTTCATTACAGTGCAAGATATTGTCGCTTCATGAATAAAGGTGTTAGTATATAGTATCTCTGAAAATTGCTTTGGTGGCCTAGACAACCAGTTTTTTTCTGTTTATGGGAATTGTTGGGGCGCTCCTCAGACAAATTTATTGAATTGAAACAAATATGGGGACCAGATCTGATTATGGGAAAAGACATAAACTAAATTTACAAATGAAACCATATGGTTCCAGATATATTTTTAAGTCTCAAACATCATGATGTATATATGCAGACTGAAGTGATGAAGGAAAATTTTTACCAAGGCTGGGATTCAAACCTAATTCTCCTGCTCACTAGGCAGATGAGCTAACCACTACACCACTCTGCCACAGTGGCTTTGCACAGCTGCATGGACTGCTGTAGCATGCCTCCCTCCTCAGTCCACTGTTGGTAAAACCATGCAACACTGTTTGACGGATTTCGAAATAATGCACATACAGAAGTGAGAACTATGTTCTACTATAGTTCAGTTTTGTGTCGGAAGCTTTGCCACAGTTTTTTTTAAATTATGACTTGAAGCAAATGAGGTCTTCATGAAGCAAGTTGTTGTGAGGCTCTGGTAGCAACTCTAAGGCAAGAAAGATTTGGAGAGTCTCTGTCAATAAGTCACCTTCTGGGACTGGCCATAGTATAATAGAAACAATTTGGTTTTTCTTTCTCTTTGCTGCATATATTCCAATCTCTGTCTTCCTCTACAGTTTTTAACCCTCTACAGCTCCCTCTAGTACCATAGAAATTATTCCATGATGTCTTAACAGATGCCCAATCATAATATCCCTTCTTCTTGTAAGTGTTTGCCATATTTTCCTTTCCTCTCTGATTCTGTGCAGAACCTCCTCGTTCCTTACTGTATCAGTCCACCTAATTATCAACATTCTTCTGTAGGACTGCTTCTCAAATGCTTCGATTTTCTTCTATTCCGGTTTTCTCACAGTCCATGTTTCACTATCATACAATGCTCTGCTCCAAACATAAATTCTCAGAAATTTCTTCCTGAAATTCAGGTCTTTGTTTGATATTAGTGCTAGACTGGTTTTCAAGTCGTCCTTGCTTCGTTTATCATGGGTTATTTTGCTACCTAGATAGAGAAATTGATTAACCTCATCTACTTTTTGATAACTAAGTTTCATGTTAGGTTTCTCGCTGTTCTCATTTCTGCTACTTCTCGTACTTTTGTCTTTCTTTGATTTACTCTCAGTCCATATCCTGTACACATTACACTGTTCATTCCATTCAGCAGATCTGTAATTCTTCCTCACTACCACAGAGAGTAGCAATGTCATCAGCGAATCTTATCATTGATATCCTTTCACCTTTAATTTGAATTACACACTTGAACCTTTCTTTTATTACTGTCATTGCTTCTTCAGTGTATAGATTTTCTTTTTTAATCTGAGCACTTTGTTATTGCTCCCTCTTGGCTCTTGTACGTATTGTATATTACCCGTCTCTCCCTATAGCTTACCTCTACTTATCTTAGAATTTTGAACATCTTTCACCCTTTTGCATTTTTGATTGTTTTACCAGGTCGACAAATCCTGGGAACATATCTTGACTTTTCCTAGTCTTGCTTCCATTATCAACTGCAGCATCAGAACTGCCTCTCTGGTGCATTTACCTTTCCTAAAGCCACACTGATCATCATCTAACACATCATCGATTCTCTTTTTCATTCTTCTGTATAAAATTCTTGTTACCAACATAGATGCATGAGCTGCTATGCTGATTGTGTGCTAATTCTCACGCTTGTTGGCTCATGCAATCATTGGAATTTTGTGGATGATGTTTATTGAAAGCCTGATGGTACATCGCCAGTCTCATACATTCTACACATCAGTGTGAATAGTCATTTTGTTGCCAATTCCCCCATTGATTTTAGAAATTCTGATGGAATTTTATCCATCCCTTCTGTCTTATTCGATCTTCAGTCTTCCAACCGACTTTTAAACTCTGATCCTAATACTGGATCTCCTATCTGTTCTATATCAAGTACTGTTTCTTCTTTTATCACATTATCAGCCTTGCACTTCATAGGGACTTTCAGTGTACTATTTCCATCCAAATGCTCTCTCCCCTGCATTTAACTGTGGAATTCCCGTTGCACTGTTAATGTTACCACCTTTGCTTTTAATTTCACCAAAGGCTATTTTGGCCTTCCTGTATGCTGAGTCAGTCCTTCTGTCAGTCATTTGTTTTTCAAATTCTTCACATTTTTCATGCAGCTATTTTGCTTTATTTTTCCCTTCACTTCCTGTTTATTTCATTCCTAAGTGACTTGTATTTCATATCTAAACTGCATAGCAGTGAGTCATTTGTACTAATATTCGTCAGTTTCTGTACTATTATACTTGTGTATGCATTGAAGTTGCTTACGAGAATAATATGTGGAAGAATGGAAAAGAAAATTAAGGATCTAGGTGACAATCAGTAAGGCTTTAAGAAAAGTAAAGCCACCAGAGAGACAATTCTGAGGTTGTACTTAATAATGAAAGCAAGACTTTAAAAAAATCAAAACACATTCATCAAATTTGTCAACCTAGAAAAGATGTCAAAAGTCTCAGGAAAGAAGCTGTAGGCTATAGGGCAATGTGGATAATATTGTCACATTGTAATCATAGTCAAGCCCAAATTCAAAAGCAGGATCGTCAATGAATACAACACTTAGCACTGAAAGTGTGTTTATTACAAAAACCAATGTCCAACCAGAGCAGAACTGGTCTCCTGGACAAAGTGTGCAGCTATTTATATAAACACTGAATATTCCACAGTGCTGGTATTTATACGAATACTGAATATTCCAGAATGTACAAACATTACAAATGTAAAATATTTCAAAAGTTTTCCAAAATGATAAATGCTAAATAACAAATAATTGCTGATGTTTGGGTTTGAACTAGTGACCCACAGCACGTCACCCAGCAGTACTAACCACTACACCACATGGCATGCACCGCAGCTTCCAGTAATGTATAATTAATATGTACAAGCACCAAGAGAGGAAAATAAGATTATAAGACTTGGAACACGAAGTACTTGGGTTGGAAAGGGTGTAAGACAGGGATGTAGTTAGTCTACTGCCCTACTATTCAATCTATACATTGAAGTATCAGTGACAGTAATAAAAGAAAGGTTCAGGAACATTATTAAAATTTAGGGTGAAATTTAATCAATGATAAATTTGTTGATGACATTGCTGTCCTCAGCGCAATTCAGGAACAATTGCAAGACCCGCTGAATGGAATGAACCGTCTAATAATTACACACAATAGATTGAGAGTAAACGGAAAAAAAGAGAAAATAGTAAGAAGCAGTAGAAATGAGATTATACATAAACTTCCCATCAAAATGGGGACCATGAAGTAGACAAAGTGAAGAAATTCTGCTACCTTGGAGTAAAATAATGAATGATGGACAAAGCTAGGAGGATGTTAAAAGCAGATTAACACAGGCAAAGAGATCATTCCTGGCCAAAAAAACTGTTAGTATCAGACATCAGCCTTAATTTGGAGAATACATTTCTTTGAATGCATGGAAATGAATCAAGGACTGTGGGGAAATTGGAAAGAAGTATAATGAAAAGTAGGTGACTGATAAGAAATGAGGTGGTTCTTTGCAAAATTGAGAAGAAGAGAAACTTGTGGAAAATATTTACTATCAAAAATAGTCTTGATCACAATTTATTTATTATGGTGACTGGTTTCGACCACTGCTGTGGTCGTCTTCAGACCAATGACTAAGAACCTCCTTCTGAAGATGACCACAGTAGTGGTCGAAACCAGTCACCATAATAAATAAATTGTGATCAAGACTATTTTTGATAGTAAATATTTGTAACACATTGATCACTGTTCACTCCCACAATGTATTCAAAAGTAACATGTGGAAAAGCTTGACAAGAAAAAGGGACAGGGCGATAGGACAATTATTAAGACATCAAAATAACCCACATGGCACTAGAGAGAACTGTAGAAAGGAACAACTGTAGCAGAAGACAGAGATTTTAATGTATGTAACAAATAATTGAGGACATTGAATGTAAGTACTACTCTGAGATGAAGAGGTTGGCACAGGAGAGGAATTTGTAGCATCTGCATCAAACGAGTCAGAAGACTGCTGAAAAAATTAAAAAAAAAAATTAAGCGTAGAGAAAATTGACTAGTCCCCTCTATGAGAGCATCAAAAAACATTTTGTAGGATTAATCTGTAAATGGCAGTGACAATATAAACACTCAATTTGATTGATGTGACATACTCATATCTTTAAACATTTATTTGTATGCACTGATCATAGACACTTTTTGTTATCTTAGTAACTCTGCATTGTGCAGATCACTGAAAGACAAAACTGAAGTTACCATGGAACTGCGTTTCTTTATCCTGTTGTTATTTCCTCTCTACACATTATTGTAGTATGTCTTGGAAGTCTGTATTTGTTATCATGCTCTGCAATTCACTTTATGGCGTATGACAGAGGTATTCTTGCAGTGCTCCCACGCAGATAAAATAAACTCATCAAATGACAGGTACCAATTTTTAGAATTTTTTAAGGTGATTCTGTCTGATCTCAAGGAGAAAATGGTATTAAATGCTTGGCCCATGCAGTCACATTGTAAACCAGTCTCATTAAGGGGTATCAGTTTCTCATTTACAGCTTTGGAAATGAGTGCAGGTAGGTTAATTTTATGATAAAATGGGGTAGTCAGAAAGTGATATGCAAAGCAGTTAAAGTGGAAATCATGCAATGGCTTCTAGACATAGCTATGGACTAATTTACAACAAGTGGAGCCACTTGTCGTGTTGTGCTCACAATGAAGAGATCTCAGTTTATTTTTCTGGGAAGCAGTATGATGCCTGTGACTAGAATACATCCCAGTATCACTTTACATTATGTCCATACATAATTAATATCAGTGAGTGTAATGTGACAGAGTTTACAGGCACTTGGTATAATAATTTTAAATACTTGGAGGAAAAGGTCACTTTACAGCCATCTTGCTATATGTGCGTAAGGCATAGACATGGAAGCTGATGTGTCTAAATTAAGGGATTCACTACATTTGTTAAGTGAGAGCAGAGAGAAAGACTGAAGAGAAGCAAGTGATAAGTGAAAATTTTTGCAAATCATCATTGTATGTACATTTTGCTAAAGAATAGAAAAACATGTAAGAACTTCAGTATTTCTTTTCCCTGAATATTTTTGTATTGTTGGTAAATGAGCAACATGTAAATTTACTAATGTGGTTGGTGACAATCACTACAGTTTCTTGGTAGCACTGAAATATAAAAATATCACTCCCTGGAATATGTTGGATTCGTAACACCATTGAGTTCAACTTAACATATTTGATGTCTGTTACTTCTGGAACACATCACAATGATCAGCTTTTTACAGAAACTTTGTTTATAGTTCACACAAACTGCAGTTATTAGACTTTAAAACAGTAGCAACCTCTATAGTATACATTTACATGTGGTGAATTTTGGCACTAATGTGTCTACAAACAATAGACATTCACCAAGCACACTGTAAAGAAAACTATAAGTCTCAGAGTGAGTCCCAAATAGATGACATGTCAATGCTAACAACATCAATGTCCATTGCAGACTGAGTGACACAGTTTATATGTGTATGCATCTTCAGGAGTATTTACAAAGCCTTTTCATTATGCCTGCATGCAACTCATCATGTCATCTGTATGGTGAGTAGCACTCTATCCTTCTCTTTATATTGTTGATATTCCAGCGTGGAGTTTCCATTGTTTAAATGTACGTTTTGACTTGTCCACATTTGCACATAGTTGTTCATAGTAGCTAGGCGAGAAATCTTGCCCAGAGATGTTCACATGTTAACTGTTAGAAGCTGACTTTTGTATAGAGATGTTATCATAATAATTAATAGATGATTAAAATATTGTCTCCTGGTTCTATATATAGAAGAGCATATGGGTGTTGGTGCAGGAAGTAAATAAATGTTAATCTATAACAATATAAAGACCAAATTTAGTTCTAATTGTATTCTAGTGAACCAAGCGGTAATTTAATTTAAATGTATATTATATAATGTAAAATTAAGGAAGTTACATGAACTATTTTGTTAACACCATGTATACTTCAGCAGGAATTTACCAAGCGTCATGTAAATTTCACAGGTTTACAATTTTCCTGGTTTGCTTCATTTCTTAAAATTATCCAGATAACTAAATGGTCAGAAAAATTAGGGCAACATAATCATGACACCATTTCTTGGAATTAAATATGCTCAAAGGTCAAAATAACAAAAGTATTTTCTGGATGTGGGAAACTTTAAATACAAACAACTTTTTTGTTAAGGACTTTTCTGAAAAGGTAATATTTTTACTGGAAAGAGTGAAATCTGGGCTTTCAAATGATCTATGTCCTGTTGGAAATTGGAAATAAATGTGATGACATTATCACGAGCAAATGGTTTCTGATCATCATAAATTACAGGTAACTCTTAAAACATAATTTTTCATGATGAACTCGTTATACCATGGGATGAAATTAGCAGAGCCCAAATAATCTTGTAGATAATAAATTTCAACAAAATTTCACCTACATAACAATTTTGGTATTTTAAGAAAGTGAGCTGTAGTTGCAGCATTACACTTGAAAAGAGGAAAAGGAATTAGTTATCCAAGGAGTAGAATTATAGCAAATGGGGATATTCCATTTTGCTATGTTTCAGACTAACTTCAGAAGAATCTGTGATACTCCTTTTCATCTTGCTAAAACATAGGTCGTTTGTAGGAGTCTTTATGCAATATATTAATATCTGCATCTTAATGAGCACTTTTGGCCTGACAGACTTCATGAATTTTGGTTGTGTGCTCTGCCCGCTGCAATTGTACATCAAATATTTCCAGGTACAGCTGCCAACATTTCAAAGAAAATAAGTTTGGCTCGCCACTATGGTGAGAGTACAAGCAAAACCAATTAATTTCATAGACAGCACACTTGTAAGCTGCTACTTTTGTACAGGTGTTTACACCATTGTGCAGTAATTCTAAGTGTTGAAATTCAGCAAATCACCTGAATGTCACAGCACTTCTCATCCTTCATATTTCTGCAAACGATTCCATCAGTCCTTGAAAGCTTTTTTTATTATTTTCATTCATTCATTATGTTTCATAGATTCCATCAAGATAGAGCTGTGGAACAATTCGAAGTAAAAATTAACAAAAGACAAGCAAATTATGGAAACTGAATCTGTGTACTGTGTTAATAATAAACTCTGTCTGCACTGTTGAATACTGTTTGTCCCTACGCTAACTAAATATAAACTAATAAATTAAAAGTAAAGCCATTCATTTGAAAATAGGTGCTGATCCCTCAGTTACAGTGAAGAGCCATTGTTTATCTACATAAAATAAGGGAAAGGCAACCACTCACCTATAGTGGATTGAAGCATGAAACATTACAGAAAACAGTGTTCTCACAAGCTTTTGAGCACTAGCAGTCTTGCCTTGGCCCTGGAGTGTACGTTTGGGTGTCTGTGTAGCTGTATGTGTGTACTTTTGCTAGAAAAAGAGCTAGTGCTTGAAAACTAATGTGAATGGTGTTTTCTGTCACGTATTTACCGGTATGTGCTTCAAGCATTGATCTGCCATAGGTGTGTGCTTTCCTTTCCCTTATTATATGCATTGTTCTATCTCGGATTCTCATTATTGTTGTTTATCTTCTATTCTTGTCTTAATTATTACTTGATTACATTTGATTTTTCAAAGAAAATAACTACCTGTGTGTGTAACAACAGAAACATGTTTACAGTAGACAACTACTTATCGTGCCACTTTACAATGAACACTGATTCTTACCATGTAGCTGACATGAATTTTCAACCATGAATCTAGGTAATCAGATAATTTATAGATGGTATAGTTTATGAGGCACTGATTTTCTTGTTTATTGGTATGAATTTCCAATTTCTTGTCTTATATTAGATGGGAGCTCATAGAGTACTAGGCTATGGCAATTTATACGACAATACTCAATGATAGAAAGAGGTACTGAACAAGAGAAAAGAATGTAAATAAGGTGCAGATTACTGTAGTGTAGTAACAATTGGCCAGAGGATGGAAGGAGTATGTATGCCTTCCAGAACGTCCGGGACACAAAATACAAATTGACAAAGCAAGAAACCTTGATTAGCCACTTTCAACAGAGTGCAAAAAAATACCGTATTTACTCGAATCTAAGCTGCACTTGAATCTAAGCCACACCTGAAAAATCAGACTCAAAATCATGGAAAAAAAAATTTCCCGAATCTAAGCCACACCTGAAATTTGAGACTCAAAATTCAAGGGGAGAGAAAAGTTTTAGACCACACCTCCAAATCGAAACAAATTTGGTCTATTGTAACGTGAGACATAATTTAGGTCGAATGGATGATGATACAGCTACAGTAGTATGGTTCGAGTTGTAAGCTTAACAGTTAAGCTTTACCAAGTAGCCATTGCTATGTGTCAGGCGCCCTGTCCGTATTTATATGGGTACCCTTCCTTTTTGACGTGCTTTGTCTGGTTTGAAATGATTGCTTTGATCTGATATGTGCCGTTCTCTTTGTTATAGGTGTTTACGTCACTCTAAGCTGAAAATACATTATTGTACTGTGTCATGAATTGTTTGTCGCATTCTGATCATGAGTGTTTATGACCTGTCGCCGCTCACGGCATGGCTTGCTTTTGGCACGCTACCGCCGCTTACAATAAAAAAAAAGAGAGGAATTGTCTCATCAGCAAAACAATGGCAACAGACTATTATTTGTTGTTAAAAGATGTTCTGAACGAGAGTTAAGCGAAAAATTTTCTCCGTTTGAAAATCTTTGCAGACACGTCTTTAGTACATTACATTCTGCACGGAAATTAGAGTCATCTTCGATTTAAAGTCAGTTGCCGTGCATCATTTCTGACTGTATCACTATTCAGCATAAGAATAATATGAATATAAATATGACATATGTATATTCTTTCGCGTTTGCTGTTGTCTCACTCTAGTTTCGTAGTTTATTAGGTAGACAGGATTTAAATGAGATAGCAGCAAACACGAAAGAATACATGGCATAATGTTTAAATTCTTCTACCTTTTCTTTTAATTTATTTAGGCCTACTGACACAGAGGTTTTGGCGCCAGTATTTATCTTCATGCCTGCAAAGCATGCCTGTGTAGTGCTACATATATTTGACGACAGAAGTTAATTGTGGTGGCACCTACCAACATTTTTCAGAACTTCCGCTTACTTTGCACTCGATTCTAAGCCACAGGCGGTTTTGTGGATTACAAAATCCGAAAAAAAAGTGTGGCTTAGATTCGAGTAAATACAGTATATCCAGCCATTTAGTCGGCTAATTCTGCTGTGACATTTTTGTACATTACAAATAGCAACAGTTGCAACACTACCTTGTAGCACAGTTTTTTAAGAGATACATTGATTTGGGTAATCATGTATATGGTAAAAATGATAGCAGATGGACAACAATGTAGGAAATGATGGATTGCTACTTACCACAAAGATGACAATGTTAAGTTGCAGACAGGCATAGTTAAGTCACTTACAGTACGCAACACGATATTGCAGTGCCTCTGTGATTCTGATTACGATGTGACGTTCCTTTGGACATGCATGCATGAATTTGTGATTGCAAATAGGGACAACCATCAGCTGTAGAATGAAATGACGACAATGAAAATTTGTGCAAGACTGGGACTCAAAAACAGATTTCCTGCTTTCACGAGTGGTTGCTTTACAGTTTGGCTATCAGTGGGCAACTCATGGCCAGACCCAAACTTCCATATGTCGTCAACCCTGCATCTATGACCTATGCTTGTACATCCATTATGTATAATCCCATACAGGTGAGATGTTATACTTGAAAGTCACTTGCCCGTTATCGGCAGGTAAATATGATATTGCAGTGTCTGTGTTATTCTGATTACAATGGAAAGTTCCTTTGGACCGGCATGCATGCTTGCAGTAAGACATGCATGAAAGCTTACAGTAACCTTCCAGCCACAGCCTTCATCACAAAAAGAGAAACACACACCCATGATTGCCAACTCTGGCAGCTCGGGCAAGTCTGGGCCGAGGGGGATTGAGAGATTGGAAAAGGAAAGAACAGAGGAAGGGAGAAAGCTTGTGAGTGCATAGACAGAGAGCAGCACATGATGAAAGGGAGGGGATGTGAAATGGGAAGAGGGTATAGGACACAGGGGACAGAAACTGTTGGGTGGAGGGTGTTAGAGAGTAGGTTACCTTAAGTAGTGGCCAGTATAATTTCAGGAGCGGAGAATGTGTTGTAAGACAACTCTCCTCTTTGCATGCTATCATTTGCCAAAATCTCATTTCAATATCACAAACTGCTTGTGAGATATGTGGGGTGATATCATCAAGAATGAGTGCGACTACATAAAATGAACTTTCTCGAGATTGGTGATAGATGGAGACCACTTCCCAGGTCTAAAGAAAATTCAGTATGTTAGCTAAATTTCGTACACAGCAGTATTTGGTGTAATATGCACCAAATGCAAATCCACAGTGGCCCCTGTTTTTCATTGCAAAATTTTTGAATTTCAGCCAGTGCGATTCTTACATGCAAAATATCCCAATAACTATGATTGTTAGGGAAGTGATAGGCACTTCATCATGAAACTGATATATAAAGTTATAATTGACACAAAAACCACTTATTTACCAAATGGTTTCTTTAAAATAGTGTGAGAGAGGTTGCAGAGTTGCCAATGAGAGCACACCATTCTGCCAGAGTAACACATCAGCCATCAGCTTGCCGAAAATTCATGAACTTGGTTGAAAAAGGTCCGTTGTAGAAAACAAGTTGTGAGTGTGCCTTCTGAGAGGCTGGATTGGCAGTTACCAGAACAGTGGATAACAGTCTAAAGGTTGTGCCTCCGCTAACATGCAGGAAGAGTCTGCAGGTCATCAAGAAACCACCAAAGCTGTCTGTGGCCATTGCTAAAATCTGCTCATGTGTGTCCTGCTAATGTTTCTGCTCTTCAGAGAGTGGTTTCTTTTATTCCTAAATTATGTTCATTATCTTGAGTAGGGGTACCTCCTGTACATACAGTAGGAATTTTATGAAGGCGTTGTGGGTAAGAACTACACATTCCAGTGGACAAAATGGTATCATGATGCTAACCAGTTGGTAATAACTAATTTGCTGTTGTTACAAGGGGCGTTCAAAAAGAAACGAGGTGGAGGCATAATTACAGAAACCAGTACCTGTATGTTATAAATATTGACCCTGGCTATTGAGACACTGTCCCACTGTGCCACAAGGCGGTGAATGGCTGTCTCATAAAATTCCTACGGCTGCGATGTTAACCAGTTCCGCACGTACAGCTGGACGTCATCATCCGAGGTGAATCATTTGCCCCTCAGAGCCTTTTTAAGGGGACCAAAAATGGTGTAATCAGAGCGATTGAGGTCCGGACTGTATGAAGGGTGGCCGAGAACGTCCCATTTGAATTTCTGCAGGAATGCCACAACTGTATTGGCCATATGAGGCTTTGCATTGTCATGGAGCAGATTGACCCCACGGGTGGGATTGCCTGGTTGTTTTGATTTGATCGCTTGGCGAAGGGTGGTCAAGGTTTGCGAGTAGTGCTGGGTATTCATTGTTGTCCCGTGCTGCAGGAAGTGAATCAGAAGGGGGCGATCTGGATCAAAGAAGAACGTCAGTATAATCTTCACCTCAGGCAACGACATCCAGCTGTATGTGCGGAACTGGTTAACATTGAATCCCCGTGAATTTTATGAGATAGCTAGCTATTCACTGTCTTGTGTCGCAGTGGGACAAGTATCTCAACAGCCAGTGTCAATACTTCTAACATACAGGTACTGGTTTCTGTAATTATGCCTCCGGCTCATTTCTTTTTGAACGCCCCTTATCTCTTATGACATAAAATTCAGTATTAATTTCTTACTCAAGGCATGTGAATGTGCCAAGGGCCTTGCTGCAGAGGTAACACCAGTTCCCATCAGATCACCAAAGTTACCGTATTTACTCGAATCTAAGCCACACTCGAATCTAAGCCGCACCTGAAAAATGAGACTCAAAATCAAGGAAAAAAATTTTTCCTGAATCTAAGCCGCACCTGAAATTTGAGACTCGAAATTCAAGGGAGAGAAAAGTTTTAGGCCGCACCTCCAAATCAAAACAAAGTTGGTCCATTGTAATATGAGACACAATTTAGGTCGAATGAATGACGATACAGCTACAGTAGTTTGGTTTGAGTCATAAGCTTAGCAGTTAAGCTTTACCAGGTAGCCATTGCTATGCGTCAGGCGCTCCGTCCGTATTTACACGGGTACCCTTCCTTTTTCACGTGCTTCGTCTGGTTTGAATGAATTGCTTATTTTTCTTTGATCTGATAAGTGCTGTTCTCTTTGTTATAGGTGTTTACATCACTCTAAGCTGAAAATGCGTTATTGTACTGTGTCATGCATTGTTTGTCAATGTGTGTTCACGACCTGTCGCCGCTCGCTGCATGGCTTGCTTTTGAGCGCGCTAGCATCACTTACGGAAAAAAAAAAAAAAGACGAATATAAACATGACATGATATGTATATTCTTCCGCGTTTGCTGTTGTCTCACACTAGTTTTGTAGTTTATTAGGCAGACAAGGATTTAAATGAGATAGCAGCAAACACGAAAAAATACACGGCAAAATGTTTTATTTTCGTATTATTCTTATGGTGAAGAGAATACTGCTTGCGATTCACAATTCATAAAAGTTCCTATTAGAAACCATCTCTTCTCACAGGTAGGAAAAAATTCAGAACGTAGAATTGGCCATATTGACAAACATCCCAAACAGTCTTGTCAGTCGGATTTTCATAGTACATAGAAATGCTGCTACATTCGAAGATGAACAATACGGACTTTGTATTTACTTCGTTGGATAATGTATGAAAATGCAGTGGTCGAAACTTGGGACGGAGAAAAAAGCTCTTCTTCCACCTTTTTTAAAATTTATTTACTGACTCAGAGGTTTTGGCATCAGTATTTGTTTTTGTGCCTGCAAAGCATGGCTGTGTAGCGCTACATATATTCGACGGCAGAAGTTAGTTGTGGCGGCACCTACCAACATTTTTCAGAACATCCGCTTACTTTGCACTCGATTCTAAGCCGCAGGCGGTTTTTTGGATTACAAAAACCGGAAAAAAAGTGCGGCTTAGATTCGAGTAAATACGGTAAGTGCTGTCAGGCTTGGCTAGCACCTGGGTGGGTGACCATCCAGTCTGCCAAGCACTGTTGGCAAGTAAGGTGCACCAAGCCCTCATAAGGCAAATTGTGGAGCTGCTTGACTGAGAAGCAGCAGCTCCAGTCACGAAAACTGACGACGACTGGAAGAACAGTGTGCTGTCCACATTTCCTCCGTATCCACTGACACCTATAGGCTGATGATGGCATGGGGGTCAGTCAGTACTGTGAGGTCTTGCAAGGCCTGTTCAGATGGAGTTTAGGAGGCATGTGAATGTTATGTAGTTGAAATTATCGTTGTGAACAAATATTTAATACACACACACATTTTAATTACATCCAAAGAGTTATTTCTACAGCATTCATTTAATATTTTTATCTTTGTTAAACAAGTTACACAGTTTTGCTTAGGCTCACCAAAATCAGTAATTCATGATTGCTCTTGTAAACATTTTTTTCCATTGGAAATAGAAATACATGAAATGTAACTGAATGAAATTACTCTCTTGTGTACGATTTTGAGGTGCTGATAATGCATTTTAATATGTCAAACAGTGGAAAATCTCGGATGGAATGTAACGATATTATGAGATGGAAAGTTGCTACTCACCACATAGCGGAGATGCTGAGTCACAGATAGGCACAACAAAAAGACTCTCACAATTAAAGCTTTCGACGATTAAGATTTTCGTCAACAATAGACAGTGTATGTGTGTCTATTGTTGATGAAGGTGTTTAAGGCTGAAAGCTTTAATTGTGAGAGTCTTTCTGTTGTGGCTGCCTGTGACTCAGCATCTCCGCTATATGGTGAGTTGCAACTTCCCTTCTCACAGCATTTTAATATGTGAATTTTACAATCTTCCCAGTGAATTGAATGTTCGAACAAACTTTGAGCTTTCAGCCAGTCATTGTTCAATACATTCCATGATATTTCAGCTGGACACATGGCTTACCTAAGTAAGAGAAGATCTCCCTATAATGAGAAACTCATGACTTTATTTTCTTCTTGTGGTAAATACAAAAACAAAATTGTAGGCAACATTAATAATGACATTATAGGAAACTGCTGCTAACCACAAGGTGCTGCTGTTTTTGTATTTAAGACTCCACTGAAATTGCACAGACAGTTTGTAGCCATTGCCAGGAACCATCAATTAAGAAACATGCAATGAACTAAATTCTGTTTCTTTGACTGCT
Source organism: Schistocerca nitens (assembly GCF_023898315.1). Lineage (NCBI taxonomy): Eukaryota > Metazoa > Arthropoda > Insecta > Orthoptera > Acrididae > Schistocerca > Schistocerca nitens. The sequence continues at coordinate 1,004,033,138 of NC_064614.1, forward strand.
TGTAAGAAGAATTTAAATCCTTCTGCAGCCATTCTTACCGGGTAGTAGTGCATGATCAACTTCTGACTATCAGTAGTGGATTTCTATGATTCAGTCTGTGTAGATCCTGCCAGTGTACTAGAACAATGACTTTTTTCAAACAGAAAATATTTTAAAAATATGTCTCCCAAATGTCTGAGAACACACTGCCTTTCCATTATTTATGAGAGTTACAGTACATTTTACAATATTAGAAAAGTGGAGACATAAATTGAGATATACAGATAATCATATTTTATATAAGCAACTAATGAACAGAATGAAAATATAGATAGATGGCAATAATGCCAAATACTTCTTGAATTTCAGTGGTTCTTGTGGATATAATTTACTTCCTTTCTTATATTTCATTGTAATAATATTTACATATGGTTTGATAGTTATACTTGTGTATGTTTTGTAGAGGAGGCTGCCTGGCAATCCTATAATGCTGGTAGTGCCATCACATCCTGTTCTTGGTGCTTCCCACAGCCCAAGAATGAGACAATGGGAATCATACCTTTCGGCACTGGGAACAGTTGTTACTGTTGTTCTCAAGGCAGGTTAGTGCTTTTTGGAGTTGTCCTAACCAGTTTATGTTTATTATACCTGTCACACACTTCCTGTCCTAAAGCCTCCACCTGTACTTCGTATCCCTATCAGTGCATGTCACAATAGAGGCAGATTAGCTGGCATTGGTAGCACAGTGGGACAATGCAGAAACCTGCCATAGAGGGTGCATATAATATGTGGTGTGGGCAGAGTTGTTTACCTGCAGGTGGCGCCGCACGGAGTGGCTGCGCAGATTGAGGCGCCGTGTCACGCATTGCACAGCCCCTCCCGCTGGAGGTTTCAGTCCTCCCTTGGGCGTGTGTGTGTGTGTGTGTGTGTGTGTGTGTGTGTGTGTGTTGTTCCTAGCATAAGTTAGTTTAAGTAGTGTGTAAGTCTAGGGACCGATGACCTCAGCAGTTGGTCCCTTAGGTATCCACACACATTTACCTGCTGGTGGCAGTAGGTGGTGTGGGCCAGTGCTTGCTCGGAGTTTGACCAATGTGGACGTCATCTAGCGTATTATGTCATGTGTTGTGCAGAGTACTTAGCCATTAGCTGTCAATTACAGCTGCAAACGGAGTTCTTCCTGTACTAGTCTCTAAGTGGGTTCAGACCCTTGCTGCCCATAGATCAACTTGCACATTGACTTTCTCTTTACCCTTGTGTTCGCTTCAGCCACCATGGCTCTGGCATTTCAGGAATGCTGGCAGGAATGGTTGCACCTACAGGAGGAGCTGCAACAGCTCCTGCAGCAGCATATGCAGACACTGGATAACCCAGAATATCGACTTTCTTCACGCCCTTGCCTCACTGGGGGGAGGGGGAGGGGAGGGCAGGTGCCCACTGTTCTGTTTTCTGCCCCCCTCCCGACACCATTTGTGGGCTTCAGTCATTCAACAAAAAGGAGGGTGAATTACCTGTGTCAATTCTTGCTGCACTGGTAGGTAAGGCATATTGTCATTCCAGTCAATAAGGTTCTCTTGTTTCTGCCCAGCAGCACAAGTTTGTATGAAGTTGTCCAAAATTTGAAGCTCTCCACTGCCCTGAGAAACTTCCCTTTGATGAGATTTGTTGGTTGTGTGCATAGTATTTTGGACATGAAACCCACACGGTGGCAATGTGGTTGCATATTAACCAGCAACACAAGTGGCCTGGATCGTCAGTTTGCAGCATGTCACACACAAGTGTAATTTAGAATGTCCCAGATGAGCTGCCTCGTATGCAGGCTTGTTAATTCAGGATGTGATTGTCAGGTTAGCTCCTGAGCGTGAAGTTCAGGCTAGGTTGTTGACTTTGTCTGATCCTTCTTTAGATGGCTTTGCTCAAATTGCGGAACTGTATGAGCTTACGGCAGTGGCAAGGAACATCCTTCCTAACGATTGGTAGGTGGCTCAGTTGAGTGTGCTTGGTAAACAGCCCGTGGTGCCCCACAGGATACACCACACAAGCTTGCCTCCTGCTGAGTCACCATGTGTTGCTGCCATTGACAATACCGGTGCAGTGGCATTGTGACCTGGCCCATCCTCACTCGTGCTGAGCTTGGTGTGTTCATGCTACTTTCAGTGTCCTAATTCCCAGCATTTTTTGGCTTCGTAGCATCTTTCTCCCTCTGCTCATTAGGCAAGCCAGTAGTCTGGCCCCCAATTGTTATTTGTTGCATGTTCACCATGACTGCCCAGACTAGGAGGTCATGTCTGGCATATGCCGATGGATAGGTCACTTGGAAACTGTTCGTGACAGTCGACAGGGCATGAGTCAATCATCAGACACCCTTGAGTTTCCACTGGACTCTGGGGCTGTCTCCGATGCCCTGTATGTGTCATCCCAGTATATATTGCTGACTTCAGTAGTAGATGTGTGGCCAGTCAAATTTCAGTTAGACAAGGGAGTGATGGTCAGCCTCATTAATTTATGAATGTACGGGTTCTCGGGGTACCCAGAGTTGCAACGGCCGCTCTGCTGAATTGTTATAGTAAACCGTGCCTCTCTTTGTAATGGCAATTGACCATCTCCGCACATTATAAAAGTGTGGAACAGCAACTTACCTTGTTAGTGGTCCATTAATATCTTTGGGCCTGATGCGTTTTCTGTTTTTGACTTCCAGATTGTTGATAAAATGCATTTAGTGTCTGTCTGTTCCTTTTCATGCTTTGGATCCCTTTCTGTGTTCCTACAGCCTGCTGTTTGAGAATACCTTGGCCCAAGCAGAAAATTTCGAGGCACATGTGTCTCTTAAGGTGTTAGCAGTAACCAAATTTTGTCGTTCCTTCGCCATCCCCTTCACCATGTACAACAATGTAAAGACTGAGTTACAGCATCACCAGGATTGGGTCATTGTTTCTCCTGTTTCGTTGAGTCAGTGGGCCACCCCTTTGGTGGTGATTCAGGAGCCCCACAGTGTTGTATGCCTTTGCAGTGTTTTTAAACAGGTGGTTAGCAAGCAAAGTGTTGCAGATTCATATCTCATTCCACAGTGGGCAGAATTGTTGGCAAAGTTGCCAGTGTTCCAGTATCTTTCCTGCATCAACCTGCACAATGGTTACCTGCAGTTGCTTGGAAGTTGTTTCTTGAACTTTCCTGATCCTCAAAACCCCCTTTAGGTCTTAACAGTTTAATCATTTAATCACTTGTGTTTTGGTATCTCATCTGCACTGGGAATTTACCAGCAGTATTTGGAGCAGTTGACTCAAGACATTCCCTGTTGCATCAGTTACCTTGATCAGGGTGGCAATCCTTCTGGAAAACTTGGAATTCCTAGGGAATTACGTTTTAACTGGGAAAATTAGGGAAATCACATAGAATATCAGGAATTTCGTAAAATCAGGGAATTCTGCATTTTTTAATTTTATATTTTTATTTTTAAAATAATATCTCAAAGTGTGTTAGTTACATGAGTATTATTCCATACAAATTATTGATGTTTAAAAACTGTGGTTAAATTATTGCTTATGGCTGTGGTTAAATTATTGCTTATGGCTGGTATACAGCTCAACTGAGAGGCAGGGAAAGTCATTATTGTGGTATGCTGTGCCCTTCTGTCCCTCTCCCCAAAAATTTTTTTCCTCTTTTTTTTTCCCCACCCCCATATTTGAGTAGCCACCCTCTTGATGACGTCTGGGTCATGGGTCCTACTTGGGAGGAGCATTTGTGAAACCTTCAGCTGGTTTACCAACAACTCCTGGAGAATGGCCTCCACTACAAGTTGGAGGAGTGCATTTTTTGAGTCAAGTGCTTTGTAAAGATGGTCTTGTCCTCACAAACGACCACATCAAGGCAACTACCTACCAAGAATATGAAGGAGCTCCAGTCTTTTTTTCATTAGTACTTCATTTTATGCTCAGTTCATTCCCCAGGTCGTGACACCTACCAGCCTCTTAATTGGTTTAAGAGGGGCTTAAGTTTGTGTGGTCTGCAGATTATCAAGGGCTTTTCAGTCTCTCAAACTTTGTTTGTGTTCTGCTTCTTATCTGGTCTCCTTTACACCCGGTAAACCTTTAACCCTGGCCTGTGACACATCTCAGTATGCCGCTGGTGCCATCCTGTCCCGTTGGAACCTGGATGGCACTGAACAGCTCGTGACTTACACACAAAGACATTTTCTGCTGTACAGTGTAATTATTCACAAGTGGAAAAGGAGGGACTCACTATTATTTTTGGGGGTGAGGTTCCTCCTCGTCACTAACTATAAGCCATTGACATTTATTACCACTCTAGTGCCCAGCATAGCAATTCTGATATGCTGTCATGGAAACTAGAGGGGCCTGACCCAGAGTTCAGTCAGCAGTAGACTCTTGTGTTCGTGGTGGATGATGCTGTGCAGCAAACCTCATCGATCTTTCCATTGACAGCATGCAAAGTCAAGACCACCACGGCCACTGACTTGCTTTTTCAGAACATCATTTCAGTAGTTCAGGTGGGTTGACTGGAGCACATCTCTTCTGGTACATGGCATACATTTTTTCCTACAATGTGATTGGCTCAATGTTGTCCTGGGGTGCTCATGCTTTCCATGGAGGAGCAATGCTGCTAGGCAGTTTTTCCCCTGGCATTGCATCCTTGCTGACTCAAGTTGCTGTGTGCATCCCACTTGTGTATGACTCATATGAAGGCATTGGTGTAGCGCCACATCTGCTGGCTAGTGATTGATCGTGACATCAAACATCTGGTGTATTCTTGTGCGGCTTGTGCTCAGAACCAGGATGCACTGCTGCCATAGTTCTCACCTTTGCTGGTCCTTGAGCACCCTTGGGACAGGGGTTATGTCTATTTCACTGGCCCTTTTAGGCAGCAAGTGGTTGTTGGTAGATGATGTATTGTCCAATTTCCTGTACGTAGCCAAGCTGTCCTCCATGTTGTTGACTGCCATGGTTCATGCATTGTCAGTAATTGTTTCCTTGGAGTGATCCCCCAGGACCCTGGTATCTGACAGCAGTCACCATTGTGTGCCACAGGAGTTCGAGGACTTTTGATTTGTCGTGGCTTCCAGCATCTTAAGTACTGTTATGTTCCACTTGGCTTCTAGCCTGGAGGAGGAATGCTTCATGCATACATTTTAGATCCAAATGGAGAAGTCCATGTCTGCCACTTCCCGTGACAATGCTTTGTCAAGTTTTCTGGAGAGGTACTGGGCGATGCCATGACACCCATCAGAGGGTGCAGTCTAGCAAAATGTTTGCAGGGGTACCAGCTGCCGGCTATCCTGAATTTACTGCACCCTGAGCCGCAGACCGAGGACCACTGTGGACTGCCATGTTTTTTTTTTTTTTTTTCTTTCCAGTGCCTGCCATTTTGGCTCTGTCCTTTGGCTGGCAGCAGTGGTGGTTGCTGGGTGTCGTGGTGGGCCACAAAGGTCAACAGTCGTTTGTGGTAGATGTCAAAGGGGTCAACTGACTTGCCATGTAAATCAGCTACGCTCACACCCCTTTGGAACATCACTGCTGTGGTTTGCTGGTCTGCCAAGCAGCAGATTGGGTCATGGCATTGTTCAGACTGAGTGCTGCCACTTGTAGCGGCTTACTTTCCTTTTGCCGCCCCCTCCCTACATTCTGCTGCCCTCTGGTCACATACAGCAACAGCCCGTGTGAAGCCTGCACCTGTGCCTACCGATGTGGAGCCCATAATTTTAATCCACCGTCCTCCTCCTCCTCCGCTGCTTCAATCCCCCCAGCCTCCCCCCCCCCCCCCCTTCCACCTTCCTCCATTTCCAATGGAGGTGGTGTTGCCTCCACTGCGGCTAGTCAACCACCTACTGCTGCAGCATCTGTGCCCATCCACCCTTCCAGCAGAGCCATCAGTGTTGCCTCTGCTGTAATGTTCTCCAGATGCCTCTCTAGTTCTGTGCTGAATTTCACAGCCCAAGCCTGGTCACTTTCAGCCCTATTTGGCCTTTTCACGGAGGAGGGATTTAGTATCTCCACGAGCGGACATAATGATGGAGGCAGAGAAGCTGGCATGGGTAGCGTAGCTGGATAGTGCAGAAACCTTCCGTGGAGGGCACACACGACATTTGGTATAAGCGGACCTGCTGTTGAGGTGTTTACGTGCAGGCAGCAATAGGCTGGGTGGGCCAGTGCTTACTCTGAGTTAGACCAATGTGGACCTCAGCTAGTGTATCATGCCATGTGTTGTGCTAGGTGGTTAGACATTAGCCATACAACTAGCTACGTGCCGAGTTCTTCCTGTGCTTATGGTTTCAGACTCCCTGCTTCCCCTAGGTCAGTTTACATAGCAAATTCATTTCCATCTCACAGGATTATGTTTCTCAGCTATTCTCAAGCCACCTTTGGCCCCTGAAGTACTGCACTGACCAGATAGTGAAGCGTCGTTGTCACACCTGTGCAGATACTAAGTGCAGTGTAAGTGATTTTTTTGTTTCTTGTATCAAAGAATTTCACTTGAATCAGTTGAATCTCGTCTGGCCCAACCATCTGTCTTAGAAAACCTTTTTGCCTTTTTCAGGCTGCACACTACACCAAAGGCTGTTTTGATTCTTTTTGGGAAAATGTTTCGCATCTAGTAGTGTGATCTACTACTTCTAGCTTTCGTTTCCACAGACACCCAAATCATTTGGCCAATTGTAATCCCTGACTTCTCACTACAATTTTGCTATTTATACAGTAGTGGAATTTGTAGCAGAATGTGAGTAACTTAGGAATATAGGAGATTAATCCACAAATAGCAGAACTATTGAGTCATTGACAGACGTAGTCGTACATAGAAAGAAAACTTGTCTGCTTTCAGAATAAATGCTTTGTCGAGCAAGAGCACATGCATGCAATGCAACGTGCACCACTGTGCACCCCTCCCCCCCCCCCCCCCCACACCACACACACACCAATGTGTGTTTTGTGGGTGTGTATTTGTACTCTAACTCGACAAAGAATTTATTCTAGAAGCTAGCAACTTTTCTTTCTTCTATGTGTGTGCCGCTAATGACGACTCAGCATTTATGATATTCCTTGAGCAGTTTTCTTTAATCATAAATTATTTAATTTTGCTATTTAATATTCTTTCTTGCTGCTTATATCTTAGCAATTTGTATTAATATTTAGAGGACAGGCTACAATTCACCTTTTGATGTTTGAAATTTCTTCATATGGCTTATTATCTGCAACTATTTTTGACCTTCATTCACTTTGAATTTTTCTACTTAGATGTTCACCCTAAAACCGATGCATCTTATATTCTCGTTATAGGTTTTTTCTGATTTTTGTGGGATTATTTGGCCATTAGCAAATAACACATTATTTAAAATAGAGAAGGCAACCACTCATCTGTGGCCGACTGATGTGTGGATCATAGGAGCAAGTAACAGAGGAAACAGTGTTTACTGTATCTTTCGAGGTCTTGCACATTTCCAAATACAAGTACACAAACGATGACACATATACTGCAAGGTACGCTCCTGCAGGTACAGTGAGACTTATCAGTCTCGCCTTGGCTGTGGGAGGGTACGTTGGTGTGAGTGCGTGTGCGCATGTGGTTGTCTTTCTCGTATTTTATGTATTGTCTTGTCTAGAAATTTCCATTATTGTTGTAACTCATTATTTAGTTAAACAATCTGCAATCTGTTAAACTTTTCTTGTGCTTTGATTGTACTTTTCTCTTCACGAACAGTTCTGCGTTTAGTGAGAGAGAGATGGAGAGAGAGAGAGAGAGAGAGAGAGAGAGAGAGAGAGAGGGGCTGACTCCTCTTGTCCTATGTCTCCATTAATTTTAATAATTTTTTATTCTCTTGCTTGACAACTTGGATCAGATGCTTGCAGATTCTTCTTTTTGTTATTGCTCTCCACAACAAATTTTTCTCAATTGTCTCAAAAGCTTTTATTTTGTGGTCAGTCAATGAAGTGTGTTTATAAATTAAATTTAGCTCATTTTCTCAGTTACCTACTTCAAAATGAAAACATCATCTGTGGTGAATATGTCTTTTCTGCCTGTCCTGCCTGGTCCCCTAAAAGATTTTCATGAGAGACTATATAGAGTTTATTTCTTATGATTTTGCTAAATATTGTAATAACAGTATTAAGGTGACTAGTTTTGATTCTTGTTTTTTTTCCTTAAAAAAGTTTAAAATTTGTTTTTTGGGTCTTACAGCAATCACAAGAACTATGTATTTAAAAGTTGTATTATTCTCATTGTTCATCACTTTTCTGGTGGTATGTGGTAGATTTACCATGAAGTTTGCGAATGAGATAGCTGGTCCAATGGTTAAAGGCAGTGGACTCACTTTTGGGAGGGCTGGCATTTTGCATTTAGGAAATAGTTCACACTGGGGGATTGTACAGAGACATTGCTGTCTGAACATTGCACAGTCTCCTGTGTAGAGATCGTAGCAATAGGCATCCCTGACATAGAGAAGCAACTGAAAGAACTGAAAACAAATAGGTTGCCAGGCTGGACAGAATACTAATTTGGTTTCACGGAGAGTACTCTACAGCATTAGCCCCTTACCTAGCTTACATTTATCATGAATCTCTCATCCAGCACAAAGTCCAAAGTGACTGCAAAAAAGTGCAAGTGACTCTGATGTATGAGAATGGTAAAAGGATGGATTCATAAAATTGCAGACCAATATCCTTAATATTGGTTTGCTGCAGAATTCTTGAATATATTATAAGTTTGAGTATAATAAATTTCCTTGCGACAGAAAATTTTCAATCCACAAATCAGCACTAATTTAGAAAGTAGTGCTGGTGTGAAACTCGGCTTGCCCTCTTCTCGTATGATATCCTCTGAACTGTGGATGAGGGGCAAATGTACATTCCATATTCCTAGATTTCCAGAAAGTGTTTCACTCAGTGCTCCACAGCAGACTGCTAACGCAGTTCTGCACATATGGAATAAGTTTCTATGTGTGTGAAGTGGTTGAAGACCTCTCAGGTAATACAACCCAATACACTGTCCTTGAGAGCAAATGTTTATCAGAGACAAACGTATCATCAAAAGTGCCTCTGGGAAGTGTGATGGGACCGATTTTGTTCTCTATATACATTGAGGAATTGACTGATAGGGTGAGCACCAATTAGTGAATGTTTGCTGATGAAGCTGTAATGTATGGGAAAGTGTCCTTGTTGAGTGACTGTTGGAGGATACAGAATGATTTCATTAGAATACCTGTGTAGTATGATGAATGGCAGTTCACTTTCAATGTACAAAAATGTAAGTTAATGCAATGAATAGGAAAACCAATCCAGTAATGTTTCAATACAGCATTAGTGGTGTGCTGTTTGACACAGTGAATCAATCATCAATGGATAACATTGCAGATCAGTATGAAATGCAACGAGCACTTAAGATTGGTAGTAGGGGAGGCAGCAAAAGGTCATCTTTGGTTTATTGGGAGACTTTTAGATCAATATAGCTCATCTGTAAAGGAGACAGCACATAGAACACTAGAGTGACCCATTCTTGTGTTCTGCTCAAATGTTTGAGATTTGCACCAGTCAGATTAAAGGAAATCAACGAAGCAGTCATAGATGTGGTGTTAGATATTTTACTGGTAGATGTGATGAACATGCGAGTATTATGGGAGGTGCTTTCTGAACTCAGATGGGAGTCCCTGGAGGGAAGACAACATCCTTTTCATGAAATTTAGATAACAGGTGTTTGCAGCTGACTGTATAACAATTCTACTGCCACTACATTTTGTGTAAGGACCCATAAGACAAGACAATAGAAAAGACATTAAGGTTCGTACAGAGGCGTACAGATAGTCATTTTTCCCTTGCTCCATTTACCATGCAATGTGTGGTGGCTTGTGGAATATGTAAATATCTGAGATAGATGTAATCTCTGTCAGGCCACCCAGATTTGGGTTTTATAAGGTTTCCTGATACTGCCTAACCCGAATGCCAAGATATTTCACTTTTAAAGGACATATCAGATTTCCTTGCCTGTTTTTGTCTCTCTGATCAAATTTTGAAACTATAATGACTTCATTGTCAGTTTATTTTTATTTATTTACTGTTGTTTGTTTTGCACCAGTCATTTATGTGCTTGGTTCTTGTAATTAACATCGTGAAATGTGTAACTTGATGCTCAGGTACTAAATTCAATTAATTGAAGTACAATGTTATTAATGATACTTAATGTCACTTATTCTGAGAATATATGTTGTGAGTAGGTAATTTTGTTGATGTAACTTATTGTTTGTATGAAGATACTTGACAGAGTAAAGTACATAAAAATTAAATTCTTTTCTTTGAGTGTTCGTTTCTTTCTGCAGGCAATGAAACAGCGAAAGCAAGTCTCTCAACGTGTTTAGACCAAATGCTCTGTGCAGCTCGCATGAAGACAGCACAAGTGCGAGCTGAATATCCTGGAAAACCTGTCATCCTTGTTGGTTGGAATGCTGGAGCTGCAATTGCATGCCAGGTAAGCTTTCTATCCTCTCATTCAGAAATAAATAGAAGGCATGCAGAGCACAAGCTCAGATTGTTAAAGGAAATCGACTTTGTCATTTTCAAAGGAACCATCTCATTATTTTTCCTGAAAGACTTAGGAAAATAGCAGAAAACCTAAATCTAGTTGCCAGATAGGGATTTAAAATATTGCCTTCCAATCACAAGTCCAGTTTCTTAATTAATGTGCCACCTCACTCAGTAAACTGAAGGTGAGATCCTCATCATTAACATGCAGTGTGTGCAGATAAATTATTTCCATTATATTGATTCATCCATAGGTTTCTTCATGATTTATAGGTGCCACAAAGTGCTCCTGAAATGTGGATCAGCTGTAAAAGCTGTCCGCAGTAATGAGGTTCTTCCCATTTAAATCTTTCTCATATCAAGTAGTGTTGCCAGGAAAAAAATATTTCACCAAACTTGGCATATTGATGTGCAGCACTTAACATCTGAGTAGAATTTGCAGAGTGAAGCTTAGTTGGTACAAAGGTTTTAGATATTGCTGTGTTATACCGACAGTATAAGGTTTTAGAAACATCTGAGTAAGTGTGATAAGCTTTCAGTCTAATTATTACTATCTCATCATAAAATACAACACATCTGCATTTGCACCTGCATCTATACACAAGCTACTTCATGATGAATGGTGGAACGCTGTCATGGTACCGCTGTAATTTCCTCCATTTCCATTCCATTTACAAGTAATGTGTGTGAAGAGTGACTGTTGTTGAGCCTCCAAATAAGCTCTAACTTCTCTGATTTTCTTGTCATGGTCATTTTGTGGAACATGCGGGAGAAACTAATATGTTGCCCGACTCTTCTAGGAATGTATGTTCTCAGATTTCAAAAGTTAGCTTCACTGTGGCACAGAGCATCTGTCTTGTATTGTCTGCCACTGGAGTTCGTTGAGCATCATCATAATACTTTGACACATACTAAACAATCCAGTGGCAAAAGCTGCTAAATGATCTAGTGACAAAAGTGCCATTCTTCATTGCATCTTCACTCTCTCTCATATTAATCCTGAATTGCAGATGTGAAAAACTCTTAAGAATCCATCAGACAAGTGGTTTTGTCTTACTTTCATGAATGAATTACTTTTTCCTAAGATTCTCCCCATGAATCTCAGTCTGGCATCTGCTTTTCTTACAAATATTTTGTGTTATTTTCCACTTTAGGTTGCTGTGGATGGTTACTCATTCCAATTACTGTTTTCAGTTATTTATTGTAACTGGTATAATCAAGGAGCAATGAATCTCTTCCCCTTTTTATATGCTATAATTTACATCCAGAGTCAGTCACCAGTGCGTGCACCAGTTGTGGATCCCCTGGTAGTTTTTAGGGCTCTATACATCAATTGGTTAAAAGAAAACCCTTACATAAGGGGCATTCAAAAAGAAACAAGCCGGAGGCATAATTACAGAAACTAGTACTTGTATGTTAGAAATATTGACCCTGGTTGTTGAGACACTTGTCCCAATGTGACACAAGGTGGTGGATGGCTGTCTCATAAAATTCCTAGGGCTGCGATGTTAACCAGTTCTGCACGTACAGCTGGACATCGTTGTCTGAGGTTAATTGTTTTCCTGTGCTGACCAAGATGGCCCCCTTCTGATTCACTTCCTGCAGCACTGGACAACAGTGAATGCCCAGTGTTACTCGCAAACCTTGACCACCCTTTGCCAAGTGATCAAATCAAAAGAACCAGGCAGTCTCACCCGTGGGGTCATTATGCTCCACAACAATGCAAAGCTTCACGTGGCCAACACAGTCATGGCACTCCTGCAGAAATTCAAGTGGGTGGTTCTCAGCCACACTCTATACAGTCTGAACCTCTCTCCCTGTGATTTCGACATTTTTGGTCCCCTTAAAAAGGCTCTGAGGGGAAAACGTTTCACCTCGGACGACAATGTCCAGCTGTAGGTGTGGAACTGGTTAACATCGCAGCCCTGAGAATTTTATGAGACAGCCATTCACTGACTTGTGTCACAGTGTCTCAACAGCCAGGGTCAATACTTTAACATACAGGTATTGGTTTCTGTGATTATGCCTCCGTCTTGTTTCTTTTTGAACGCCTCTTATAGGATCGCTTTGTAGTCCACCTGTCTGTCTGTCTTTTTTCTCAGGAACAGCTAGACATATCAAATTGAAATTTATGTCACAGACTAAGTTATGAACTCTTGGCGGTGTAATAAATGTAAGACTCCAAGTCAAAGCCTCCAAGTCAGTGCAACCAAGGCTGCAACCATTGTGGTCACATATTTTGAGACTCACAAACTCATTCATCAAAACCTAGGGTGCTTCCCGTTGGTCTAGAATTATAAAATTTAGCAAAATGGAATGTTTCATAGTACAACCAAAGTAAAGAATTTGAAAATTGTAAGTTTTTAACTATGTCTCACACAAAAAATGTTATTGTCATGTCTTTTCTGATTCTCTGCATTTTCACCTGTCTGTTGAGACACCTTTTTCTCAGGAATGGGTAGTTGTATGAAGTTGAAATTCATGTCACATACACTACTGGCCATTAAAATTGCTACACCACGAAGATGACGTGCTACAGATGTGGAATTTAACCAACAGGAAGAAGATGCTGTGATATGCAAATGATTAGCTTTTCAGAGCATTCACACAAGGTTGGTGCCGGTGGCTACACCTACAATGTGCTGACATGAGGAAAGTTTCCAACTGATTTCTCATACACAAACAGCAGTTGACCGGCATTGCCTGGTGAAACGATGTTGTGATGCCTCGTGTAAGGAGGAGAAATGTTTACCATCATGTTTCCGACTTTGATAAAGTCGGGGTAGACCAAAACTAGCAAAACAATAACTGCTGCCTTGCAGTTGGGAGTTGGGTCTCTAAAGGTTAAGGGAAGAAAACTGTGATTAAAAATCACCCGTTCCCTGGTAGGTGTTGGACGCAGGGTTGACAGCCCCCTCTGTAAAAAAACAACTGTTGCGAAACTTCTACAAAGCAAAGTCGGATGGATGAAGGAAGATGGACCTGACATGGAAAAGGACAAAGAGGATGGAATACAAGTAAATGATGGAGGGAATATTAGGAAGAAGAGAAATATAAGGCATAGATCAGATCTGTATATTGGTACTTGGAATGTGAGATCCCTATATCGACCAGGAGCACTGAAAGTAATGCTGGATCAAATAATGAATCTGAAGCAAAGTATAATAGCACTATAAGAAATTAGATGGACAGGGAGTGGAGTTTTAGAAAAGAAAGAGGTGAATATATTCTATAGCTGCAGTGAAAGAAATTACCAGCTAGGGACAGGACTTGTTGTACACCATCAATTAAAGCATTTGGTAATAGGGTTTACACCCATTTATCCAAGATTATCAACATCAAAATAAAGGAGAAATTCTTTTACTACTCCATAATTAATGCCCATGCACCAACAGAAGAATCCGAAGAAGAAGAGAAAGAATTATTGTATGAATTTTTGGAAAGAGTATACGATGAGTACCCAGGGCATGATATTAAAATAATAGCCGGAGACCTAAATGCTCAGGTGGGGAAAGAACAGATTTATAGACCAATAACTGGCCCCCACAGCAAACACGCAACAAGTAATGAGAACGGAACAAGGCTTATACTGTTCGCAGCATTTAGAAATATGGTAATAGGATCAACACTGTTCCCACATAACGAAATACGTAAGGGAACGTGGAACTCGCCAGATGGAAACACAGTAAACCAGATTGACCATGTGTTGATAGATCTGAGACACAAATCGGACCTATTGGACATGAGGACTCTCAGAGGCCCAAACATAGATACAGATCATTTTCTGGTATGGACACGGGTGAGGGCAAGGATATCTAACGCAGAGGAAGGAGACCGACCCAGGGCACAGAAATATAACAACTTTATAGAATCAGTGGAAGTTAGAGAACAGTATCAGGAGAAGATAACTCGGATTCTGGAAAATGCTGGAGAATATAACAATATTTAAGATCAGTGGGAAGCGATAAAAACGGCGGTGGAGACATCGACAAGAGAGATAGTTGGAATTGGGACAAGACAAGTAAGACCATCATGGTTTGATACTGAATGCGAAATAGTAAATGAAGAAAAGAACAAAGCATGTAGAAGGACACTGCGATCATACTATATGAGGAGGATAGTAGAAGAATACAAAGAAAAACGGAGGATTGAAAAGAGGACTCACCAAAGAAAAAAGAGAGAATGGATGAAAGCAAGTGTCAAAGAAATGGAGCTCATGAGAAGCAAAAATGAAATAAGAAAATTCTATAGAGGTGTGAATGCGGCGTGGAAGCCTTTTGGTAGCAAAAAAGCTTAATAAAAGATGAGACAGGGAATATAATAAGTGAAGGGAAGGGAATATGCGAAAGATGGCGCAGGTATTTTGATAGTCTTCTCAATCCTAGAATAACTATACCAGAGAACCCAACAGACACGAATGGGGAAGAGGACCCAGACAACAACACTACCGCACCAAATATAGAAGAAGTGGAAACTGCCATGAAGAAATTGAAAAACGACAAGGCGGCAGGGACAGATGGTATTCCAGCAGAACTGTTTAAGCAAGGAGGCAGAGAGCTAGAACAAAGCCTTCTGAAAATGGTCACTAGAATATGGGAAGAGGAGAAAATGCCCCAACAATGTAAAACGGTATCATATGTCCCGTGTATAAGAAAGGAGATAAGATGGAGTGTGGCAGTTACAGAGGGATCACACTACTTAATTTGGTATATAAAATACTCTCTAATATACTATTCGACAGAATACTTCCAATCATACGGAGGGAGACGGGGCCGTACCAATGCGGCTTCCTTCCTGGGAAGTCAACTATAGATCAAATATTCACCTTAAGACAAATCCTGAAAAAAACAAATGAATACGGAGTTGGCACACATCACCTCTTTATAGATTTCAAAGCAGCTTACGATAGCATAAATAGAGAGCAGTTATATCAAGCTCTAGATGAACTGAGAATCTCTAGAAAGTTGGTAAGGCTGGTGAGAATGACAATGAGCGAAACACAAGGTAGTGTAAGAATAGGAGGAATGATGTCCAATACATTGAGTATTAAAAATGGAGTGCAACAAGGAGATGCATTGGCATGCCTTCTCTTTAATGCCGCCCTGGAGAAGGTGATGAGAAACGCAAACCTTCTGAATAGGGGAACGATCTTCTATAAATCATTGCAGATACTGGCCTACGCAGATGACATAGATATAATAGCAAGAACCCAAAAAGCAATGGAAGAGACGTTTACAGCTCTTGAACAGGCCAGTAGGAACATGGGGTTAATTATTAATGAACAAAAAACAAAATATATGGCAGCTGGAAAAGCACATAGAGAAAATATGCCAAATGCAATAACAATGGGCAATTATACATTTGAGAGAGTTGAACATTTGAAGTACCTGTGCTTGACAGTTACACATCTAAATGATACCTCCTATGAAATTAAGCAGAGATTAATACTAGCCAACAAATCCTATTTTGCCCTAACAAGACTTCTATCCTTTAACACATTGCAGTCGGGCCACAGATACTACTGCAATCCCTCAGAAGTCGTAGACTTTTGCGCCTTTTTTACATGGCTCCTGACCAAAAGGTAATGAAGGAAAGCAAAACCTTTTAACTGATGTGTGTGTTATCATCCTATATCTAAACATTTGTTTAAAGTTTTTTGTAAGATATCATATATTTACAGAATTATTATATTTTGAAAATTAGATGATTCAGAGGTAGAAAAAAAGTTTGAAATTGCAAGAAATCAGAATTTATTATAAAATAAATGTACAAAATTATTTCATTGAATTTTTACAACTCTTTTCATTGAGTAAAATTTGTCTTTGTGTGATATTGCTTGAAACAGTCAGGTAGACACAATCCTACATTACATTCTTCACACCACCATCTCGTCTCCCTTCTCACTCGTTTGCCAGTACTCCGTGCGCCCTTCTCAGAGCAAACAATGCAATATCTTGATGCATATTTCTTGCTTGTTGTCGATGGGACGTGAGTGGGGAAATGCCTTGCTGTTAGCCTGTTTGCTGCTGAACCCTGCTTTTCATTTTCGTTGAAAACTTCGCCGGATTTCTCCAGTATTTGTTTTCCCAGGTTCACCATAAAAGTAAACAAGCTGGTTCGTTTGTGAGAGACAGGCCGAAGTTTCTTGTACAGAATGTAAGAATTGACCATGCACATCATATATACATGAAAAAATACCTTTTTCCACCATTTCATTGTTCGTCGTTGAAAATAATAGTAGGTCACCAGCTGATCTCCATGATCAACACCAGTTTTATTTTTATTATAATCAAGTATGAGATCAGGCTTCAGTTTTTCTACCATTCCAGCCTTGGATTTTGTCTTAGTAACACTACTTGTCATTCTATGTTTGGTAGAAAGGGCAAACACATCCCTAGTATCTTTCCAGTGAAGTGCTAGCATGGAATTTTTTCTCTTGAATACGATTTCACCTCTTCTTAGTTTATTCTGTTTGAATTCCTGTGGTAGGCCTCTTCTGTTTCTCATTACTGTGCCAACAGCAGATGTGCCCTCATCAAACAACTTTTCAAATAATTTTACAGAAGTATAAAAGCGGTCCATGTACAATGTATGACCCTTACGTAGATAACTGTTGCACAAACGTAGCACCACTGAATCTGCACTGTTGTCTTTTTCACCTGCACCGGTGTACACTTCACAGTTCAAAACATATCCTGTTGCTGAATCACTTAGAATGAAAAATTTTATACCATACCTGCTCGGTTTGTTCTTGATATATGCTCGAAATCGAATTCTCCCTCTGAATGGACATAAACCTTCATCAACTGTGAGATTCTCACCAGGAGAAAAACTGTTCTTGCTTTTCAGTACAAAGTTATCAAAAAAAGGTCGGATTTTGTGTATAGGATCATGGTTTGGTTGACCCCTTCGTACATAATTGTCGTTGTTATTTACGTGAAGCATAAAGTAAATTGACCTAAATCTGTCTCTTTTCATGATTTTTGCAGGTAAGGAGGAATCTAGCATTAGGTCATTGCTCCAATAGTCCGTAATATTTGGTTTGTGTACAAGGCACATGTGAATAATTATAGCAAAAAACTGATACATCTCATGTAGCTTCACAGCAGACCAATTGGCCCAAAGCGACCTGGAAGTTATTTTATTTTGCATCCGCAATTTGGAAATTGTTGCTGCAGCATAGCGATTTGTTTCTGTCTTTATATTTTTGATGACATTTGCGTCAATAAAGACGCTCCAACAGTCAAATTCAGTGCTTTCGGCGCTCAAAGGTGCCAAGACATTACTTACGCCTTCAAAGAGCGGTAATTGTTGTAGGACATCGTCATTTACCCATTCAACAACGTTGTTTTGGGACTGCTGTTGTTGTATTCTGCCTCTGCCTTTTTGAATGGGAGCTTCACACTCTTCTAATACGTCTGATGGCTCATTTTCATTTTCGGACCACTCGTTGTTACCTTCGAAATAAATGACATAAGTCAGTGAAACTGCCGAGATTATAATTGTGATTCGTAAACACAATGACTGACCATTATAATTACCATCTATTTCAGAAGAACTATTTTCAGTTTGAAATCCATCATCGTCAATTTCAGATCCAGATTCTTCCAGCAGCCTCAGAATTTCCTCTTCAGTCAAACTGTCCCCCATTTTACGACAAACGTTTGCGATAAAGACAACTACATAAGCACACTGCAAGAGTGAATGCGCGGGAATTGTTTTGGCGCCTTTTTTGAGTGACATACCGCTTAGAGGATGCAGGAACACCATCTAGCGGTCGTCCGATGTACTACAAGACCGAAACACTCAACTCCAGATGTCACTGCACGGATATAATGCGCCGCAACCTGAAATAATAATCGAGAAGGCGGCGCTCGGAGAATCTCCGAGCGCCGACTGTTACGGCAATAAATGCGCGCTCGTAGTTTCTACGGGCAACGACCGGAATGTGTTAAGGCTCCTGACTCATACCACAAAATTAACTAGGTATAAATCACTTATACGACCAGTGCTTGCATATGCCTCTGAAGCCTGGACATTAACAACTAAAGATATTGAAACACTGGATGCATTTGAAAGAAAGGTACTTAAACAAATTATCGGCCCAATCTGTGAAAGAGGAAGATGGAGGAGGAGATACAACCATGAGTTGTTTATCATATACAAAGACCAACCCATCAAAAGGATAGTGAAATCATCCAGACTGAGGTGGGCGGGACATGTGGCTCGCATGAATGATACAGAAGTACCAAAAAGAATATTACAAGGAAAAGCAGGAGGGCAGAGAGGATGTGGTCGACCAAGAGCCAGATGGAAAGATGGAGTAATCGAAGATCTTAGGATGATGGACTAAAGAAACTGGAGAGTATTGGCAAAGGACTGAGAGAAATGGAAGGAAATTGTAGAAGAAGCCAAAGCTCATCATGAACTGTAGAGCCAAGAAAGAGGAAGTCATGTCTTTTCTGATTCTCCGCATTTTCACCTGTCTGTTGAGACACCTTTTTCTCAGGAATGGGTAGTTGTATGAAGTTGAAATTCATGTCACATACACTACTGCCCATTAAAATTGCTACACCATGAAGATGACATGCTACAGACGCGAAATTTAACTGACAGGAAGAAGATGCTGTGATACGCAAATTAATAAGCTTTACAGAGCATTCACATAAGATTGGCGCCGGTGGCGACACCTACAACGTGCTGACATGAGGAAAGTTTCCAACCGATTTCTAATACACAAACAGCAGTTGACCGGCATTGCCTGGTGAAACGTTGTGATGCCTTGCGTAAGGAGGAGAAATGCGTACCATCACATTTCCGACTTTGATAAAGGTCGGATGGTAGCCTATCGCGGTTGCAGTTTATCGTATCACGACATTGCTGCTCGCGTTGGTCGAGATCCAATGACTGTTAGCAGAATATGGAATCAGTGGGTTCAGGAGGGTAAAACGAAATGCCATGCTGGATCCCAATGGCCTCATATCATTAGCAGTCGAGATGACAGGCATCCTGTCCGCACGGCTGTAACGGATCGTGCAGCCACGCCTCGATCCCAGAGTCACCAGATGGGGACGTTTGCAAGACAACAACCATCTGCATGAACAGTTTGACGACGTTTGCACCAGCATAGCCTATCAGCTCAGAGACCATGGCTGCAGTTACCCTTGACACTGCATCACAGACAGGAGCACCTGCGATGGTGCCCTCAACGATGAACCTGGGTGCACGAATGGTAAAACGTCATTTTTTCGGATGAATCCAGGTTCTGTTTACAGCATCATGATGGTTGCATCCGTGTTTGGCGACATCGCGGTGAACGCACATTGGAAGCGTGTATTCGTCATCGCCATACTGGCGTATCACCCGGCGTGATGGTATGGGGTGCCATTGGGGTTACACATCTCGGTCACCTCTTGTTCGCATTGAGGGCACTTTGAACAGTGGACGTTACATTTCAGATGTGTTACGACCCGTGGCTATACCCTCCATTCGATCCCTGCGAAACCCTACATTTCAGCAGGATAATGCACAACCGCATGTTGCAGGTCCTGTATGGGCCTTTCTGGATACAGAAAATGTTCAGCTGCTGCCCTGGCCAGCACATTCTCCGGATCTCTCACCTATTGAAAATATCTGGTCAATGGTGGCCGAGCAACTGGCTCGTCTCAATATGCCAGTCACTACTCTTGATGAACTGTGGTATTGTGTTGAAGCTGCATGGGCAGCTGTACCTGTACACGTCATACAAGCTCTGTTTGACTCAATGCCCAGGTGTATCAAGGCCGTTATTATGGCCAGAGGTGGTTGTTCTGGGTACTGATTTCTCAGGATCTATGCACCCAAATTGGATGAAAATGTAATCACATGCCAGTTCTAGTATAATATATTTGTCCAATGAATACCCGTTTTATCATCTCCATTTTTTCTTGGTGTAGCAATTCTAATGGCCAGTAGTGTACTAAGAAACATAGGCCTTTGCCAGTATAATAAATATTAGCTTCTAAGTCACTGCAGCAAAAAGTATGGCCATTTATGTCACATATTTTGATATCAGTGAACTCACTCATAAAACTATAGTGTGCTTGCCGTTGACATAGAATCATGTAATTTGGCTAGAAGCAGGGTTTTGCAGTACAAGTTAAGGAAAAAAAAGAGTTGCCAAGTGTGAGTAGGACTCACAACTCAATTATGTATATAGACAGTTCATCCATTCTGGGAATCGAAGATCTCTGAGATTTTTGCCTGTTACTGTATCTACATTGATACTGGCAAGATATTGGTCCCAGGGATTCCAAGGCTTTCAAGACTGTTTTAATTTCAAGTTCGAAGTCAGGTAACAAGTGAAAAACAAATATTTTTTGTGTGATGTAATTACAAATTAATAATTTTCAGGTCTTTAGAGTTCCGAACCTCAGTTTGTAGAAACGTAAACCTTTGTCCATCTGTCTGTCGAGAACCCTTTTTCTCAGGAATGTGTACACATATCTTGATGAAATTTAGTCAGATACTAAAGCCTACAGTCCCTTGGCGATGTAAAACTTTGAAGCTTCTAAGTTTAATACAGTCAAAATATATGGCCATTTTATGTCACATATTTTGATATTCACAAACCCACTCCTCGAAACCTATAGGGTATGTACCCATGACATAGAATCATGAAATTTGGAAAGAAGAGAGGTTTCACACTACAAGCAAAGGAAAAAAGTCTGAAATTTGTGAATTTGTAATTATATCACATGAAACATTTATTATCAGACTGACTGACTGTCTATCTGTGAACACCCCTTTCTCTCAGGAATGATTAGATGGATCAAGTTGAAAATTATGTCTCATACTGAGGTATTTCGGAATTTATCTATCATCAGATATCCAGGAGTGATTACTGAATGTAGGTATGGCATTTCAAATTTTGTGTATGTTCATTTCACATGCAGCTTCAAATGCTATATCTACATATATTATTGCTCCCGGATATCTGATGTCAGATAAATCCTGAAACACTTCATATGAGCAATAAAGTCATTCCTTGCCTGATGTTTGACTTTTACATTGTGGCCCAGTCAGCCTGAATGGAGAACTACTGGTTATTATTACAATGACCACTTGCCTCCTGCATGACTTTGTCACATTTACATTATTAAAACTAAAATATTCTCAAAAATCTTGGAATCCATGGGACCGATATCTGGCCATTATCAATGTTGTTAATAGGCAGAAATGGTTGAGATCCTCAATCCTGGAATGGATGAACTGTCTATACACGTAATTAAGTTCGTACGGAACCCCCAGTACACAAGTCCTACTTGAATCTAGTCAGTTTTTTCCCATCTGTCTACAGTCTTCTGGCTTTCCAATCTTCTTAGATATAAGATGTTAACATCATCTGCAAACGATCTCATGGAGTTCCTGACGCGAGATGAGGCTACTCATGTAAACAACTGACAATGGCATGATTGTTGAATAGATGGCGGAGGAGAGAGACAACCTTATAGTTACCAGAGATGCTGGGATACTAATAGGAGGGGTAAAAAGAACCCTCTGTGTTTGATTCCTTCCCTGACACACAATTTTAATCACTCAGTAGTTATAAATTGTTTGTAGTTTTCTTTCTTCTTTCATTAGTGTTCTTCTAGGTAAAATGTATTTTCACATTGAAAATTAAAATGAAAGAAGCTGTTACTTCAGCCATCTTGTTTGAATGTTGGAACTGGCATTTCTAGTCTTAAAACATTGTTGGCCTAACACAGTCAAAGGGTGAGGCTTATCATACACTATTGCTGATTTTAAGCATAAAAATGATTGAACGTCTAATGGCCAACTGCCAGGAACAATGTTTTCCTGTTAGGGTTAGTGGATGCTGTTACATGGCTTCTTGTTTGTGTAGTTAATTTGTTCTTTGTAGACACATTGGTAAATGCTTGAATGCATGTAGCAGAAGCAGTCAGTCTGTATCCAGTGTATTGCAAATTAATGACATTTTTGAGGAAAATTTTAAGCTCTACAAATAATGTGATATGCTCTGACATGAATAAAGGTTTCCTTTGCTACTCCTGCCCCAATGTGCCGGGAATTATTTTGACTTATTCTTGACCAAGGAACAAATATTGCACAGTAGAATACTCTGGTCAGCATTTATTAAGAGAATTTTATTCTTAAAATATACCATATATTTGCATACTATAGTAACCAAAAATATCAATGTCAGATTGGCACTTTGCCTAACATCAGTTGTAATAGCAAAATCTGCCATAGACTTTTTGAGAACTTGGACAATGAGTGAGTTTATTTAATAATTTGTAGCATTGACGAACTACTATGCCACACTCAAACGAAATTTCAATAATGATAATTTTCTTCAGTGTTTTTCCATCCAGCTGTGCATTCATCAAGGCTATTCATAGAATTGTAGTCCAACTTTGAATCAGAATGCAACATCACTGTTGAAATTTTGTGGACTTAGACTCAGAACCTTACCTTTCATTAGCAGTGCTCTTACTGACTGAGCTGTCCAGTTGTTTATCACAATCTGCACCCACAGCTTCACAACCTACACTCACCACTTCACTTTTGCCGGTATGTTTGTCGTACCTACTCAATTTCACAGAAGCTCTCATGCGTACCTTGCTGGATTAGCATTGCTGGAAGAAAGGGTGTGCCAGAGAAATGACTTAGCCACAGCTCAAGGGATTGTTTCCAAAATGAATCTTTCACTGTGCAGGGGTACTGTTAAAAGTGAAGCTGTGAAGGGTGATCATGTGTCACAAGTAGATAGCTCAGTCAGCATTGCCCATGAAAGATAGTAGTCTGGGTTTGATTCCCGATCCAACACACAGTTTTGTTCTGCCCACAAGTTTCAGAAACAGCACACACACTGCTGAGGAATGAAATAAATTTTCGACAATAGAGTTTCAGGTTCACTTTGAGTGGGCGAGAGATTCTCTATCAGAAACAAATGTGAGTGCACTGAAAGAAGGCACTCCACGGATACAAAAGCCCTTCATCGTTTATTTTTTACAGTCATTCAGTCTTCTTACCTATGGATCGTGATCTCTGGGGATCTTGGAAAGTGCAGAAAATGTGCCGCCGCAGTGTCTTGCAGTTCGGTTGTCAGTGCAGTTCTGTCCTTGTCAGCAGCAGCAAATACTGAGTGCCCACTGTTGCTGCGTCTGGCCCCATGAACGTCTCGCGTTATTGGGCCTATAGCAGACCTGGCCATGGCATCTGCTGTTGTTCCTGGGGAACAATAAAGTGACAGTAGGACATGCCTCAAACTCCACACCAGAGGATTGACGGCTATAGTTGGCTGTATCAGGCTCTGGTGGCACAGGGCTGGGGGCACCATAGTTCAGACTGTGGAATGGGAAGGTGGCTGGATCCTGGTGGCAGCATAGCTCAGGGCTGCCAAGTGCCTAGGTAGCCGGGCAGCAATCCAGGGTTTGAGCTGCAATGACAAATGTTAGTTGCAGTATCATAGAAACATTGTTATCTTCACAGCAAAGTGTGACACAGGGTTGGTTTCATGACATAGCCCAGCTCTCTGATAATGATTGGCTGCCCCTGAGGGGTGGTGTATAAATATTGCTTTCTGGAAGCCGATAATGCAGAAGATGTAGCACTGCCTCATGCTTCCATCATGCAGAAGCTTTTCGGAGTGTGGTCAGTGTCCAAGGATTTGATCGTTACTTTGCAGAAGTAGCGTGGAGCGCTGAAGTGGCTCATGGCTGACAATACTGCGTCGGCATGGGAAATTGACTAAGGTAATAATTACTGAGAACATGGCGCTGTGGCTACAGGCACTGTTTGATTTATTACGTTCTTCCCTCCTTAGTGAATTTTTCCCTCCAAATTCGTGTTTGATAGCTGACTGCAACAGAAGCACTGGAATTATATATATATATATATACAAAGATATGAATATAATAGAGGGAAACATTCCACGTGGGAAAAATATATCTAAAAACAAAGATGATGTGACTTACCAAACGAAAGCGCTGGCACGTCGATAGACACACAAACAAACACAAATATACAGACAAAATTCTAGCTTTTGCAACCAATGGTTGCTTCATCAGGAAAGAGGGAAGGAGAGGGAAAGACGAAAGGATGTGGGTTTTAAAGGAGAGGGTAAGGAGTCATTCTAATCCCGGGAGCGGAAAGACTTACCTTAGGGGGAAAAAAGGACGGGTGTACACTCATACACACATACATATCCATCCGCACATACACAGACACAAGCAGACATTTGTAAAGGCAAAGAGTTTGGGCAGAGATGTCAGTCGAGGCGGAAGAACAGAGGCAAAGATGTTGTTGAATGACAGGTGAGGTATGAGTGGCGGCAACTTGAAATTAGCGGAGACTGAGGCCTGGTGGGTAACGAGAAGAGAGGATATACTGAAGGGTAAGTTCCCATCTCCGGAGTTCTGACAGGTTGGTGTTAGTGGGAAGTATCCAGATAACCCGGACGGTGTAACACTGTGCCAAGATGTGCTGGCCGTGCACCAAGGCATGTTTAGCCACAGGGTGATCCTCATTACCAACAAACACTGTCTGCCTGTGTCCATTCAAGCGAATGGACAGTTTGTTGCTGGTCATTCCCACATAGAAAGCTTCACAGTGTAGGCAGGTCAGTTGGTAAATCATGTGGGTGCTTTCACACGTGGCTCTGCCTTTGATCGTGTACACCTTCCGGGTTACAGGACGGGAGTAGGTGGTGGTGGGAGGGTGCATGGGACAGGTTTTACACCGGGGGCGGTTACAAAGGTAGGAGCCAGAGGGTAGGGAAGGTGGTCTGGGGATTTCATAGGGATGAAGCAAGAGGTTACGAAGGTTAGGTGGATGGCGGAAAGACACCCTTGGTGGAGTGGGGAGGATTTCATGAAGGATGGATCTCATTTCAGGGCAGGATTTGAGGAAGTTGTATCCCTGCTGGAGAGCCACATTCAGAGTCTGATCCGGTCCCGGAAAGTATCCTGTCACAAGTTGGGCACTTTTGGGGTTCTTCTGTGGGAGGTTCTGGGTTTGAGGAGATGAGGAAGTGGCTCTCGTTATTTGCTTCTGTACCAGTTCGGGAGGGTAGTTGCGGGATGCGAAAGCTGTTTTCAGGTTGTTGGTGTAATGGTTCAGGGATTCCAGACTGGAGCAGATTCGTTTTCCACGAAGACCTAGGCTGTAGGGAAGGAACCGTTTGATGTGGAATGGGTGGCAGCTGTCATAATGGAGGTACTGTTGCTTGTTGGTGGGTTTGATGTGGACGGACGTGTGAAGCTGGCCATTGGACAGATGGAGGTCAACGTCAATGAAAGTGGCATGGGATTTGGAGTAGGACCAGGTGAATCTGATGGAACCAAAGGAGTTGAGGTTGGAGAGGAAATTCTGGAGTTCTTCTTCACTGTGAGTCCCGATCATGAAGATGTCATCAATAAATCTGTACCAAACTTTGGGTTGGCAGGCCTGGGTAACCAAGAAGGCTTCCTCTAAGCGACCCATAAATAGGTTGGCGTACGAGGGGGCCATCCTGGTACCCATGGCTGTTCCCTTTAATTGTTGGTATATCTGGCTTTCGAAAGTGAAGAAGTTGTGGGTTAGGATGAAGCTGGCTAAGGTAATGAGGAAAGAGGTTTTAGGTAGGGTGTCAGGTGATCGGCGTGAAAGGAAATGCTCCATCGCAGCGAGGCCCTGGACATGCGGAATATTTGTGTATAAGGAAGTGGCATCAATGGTTACAAGGATGGTTTCCGGGGGTAACAGATTGGGTAAGGATTCCAGGCGTTCGAAAAAGTGGTTGGTGTCTTTGGATGGGGGACTGCATGTAATGGGTTGAAGGTGTTGATCTACAACCTGAAAACAGCTTTCGCATCCTGCAACTACCCTCCCGACCTGGTACAGAAGCAAATAACGAGAGCCACTTCCTCATCTCCTCAAACCCAGAACCTCCCACAGAAGAACCCCAAAAGTGCCCCACTTGTGACAGGATACTTTCCGGGACCGGATCAGACTCTGAATGTGGCTTTCCAGCAGGGATACGACTTCCTCAAATCCTGCCTTGAAATGAGATCCATCCTTCATGAAATCCTCCCCACTCCACCAAGAGTGTCTTTCCGCCGTCCACCTAACCTTCGTAACTCTTGCTTCATCCCTACGAAATCCCCAAACCACCTTCCGTACCCTCTGGCTCCTACCCTTGTTACCGCCCCCGGTGTAAAACCTGTCCCATGCACCCTCCCACCACCACCTACTCCAGTCCTGTAACCCGGAAGGTGTACACGATCAAAGGCAGAGCCACACGTGAAAGCACCCACGTGATTTACCAACTGACCTGCCTACACTGTGAAGCTTTCTATGTGGGAATGACCAGCAACAAACTGTCCATTCGCATGAATGGACACAGGTGGACAGTGTTTGTTGGTAATGAGGATCACCCTGTGGCTAAACATGCCTTGGTGCACGGCCAGCACATCTTGGCACAGTGTTACACCATCCGGGTTATCTGGATACTTCCCACTAACACCAACCTGTCAGAACTCCGGAGATGGGAACTTACCCTTCAGTATATCCTCTCTTCTCGTTACCCAACAGGCCTCAGTCTCCGCTAATTTCAAGTTGCCGCCGCTCATACCTCACCTGTCATTCAACAACATCTTTGCCTCTGTTCTTCCGCCTCGACTGACATCTCT
Organism: Schistocerca nitens; assembly: GCF_023898315.1. Classification (NCBI taxonomy): domain Eukaryota; kingdom Metazoa; phylum Arthropoda; class Insecta; order Orthoptera; family Acrididae; genus Schistocerca; species Schistocerca nitens. Next base: position 1,004,060,307 of record NC_064614.1, read on the forward strand.
GCCCAAACTCTTTGCCTTTACAAATGTCTGCTTGTGTCTGTGTATGTGTGGATGGATATATGTGTGTGTGTGTGTGTGTGTGTGTGTGTGTGTGTGTGTGTGTGTGTGTGCGCGCGCGCGCGCAAGTGTAAACCTGTCCTTTTTTCCCCCTAAGGTAAGTCTTTCCGCTCCCGGGATTGGAATGACTCCTTACCCTCTCCCTTAAAACCCACATCCTTTCGTCTTTCCCTCTCCTTCCTCTTTCCTGATGAGGCAACAGTTTGTTGCGAAAGCTTGAATTTTGTGTGTGTGTTTGTGTTTGTTTGTGTGTCTATTGACCTGCCAGCACTTTCGTTCGGTAAGTCACATCATCTTATATAATAGAGGGAAACTATCCACATGGGAAAAATATATCTAAAAACAAAGATGATGTGACTTACCGAACGAAAGTGCTGGCAGGTCGATAGAAACACAAACATACACCCGAAATTCAAGCTTTCGCAACAAACTGTTGCCTCATCAGGAGAGGGAAAGACGAAAGAATGTGGGTTTTAAGGGAGAGGGTAAGGAGTCATTCCAATCCTGGGAGCAGAAAGACTTACCTTAGGAGGAAAAAAGGACAGGTATACACTCGCACACACACATATCCATCCGCACATACACAGACACAAGCAGACATTTTCTTCCCTCTTCCTTCCCTCTTTCCTGATGAGGCAACAGTTTGTTGCGAAAGCTTGAATTTCGTGTTTATATATATTTGGTCTTTAAATATGTCTGCTTGTGTCTGTATATGTGTGGATGGATATGTGTGTGTGTGTGTGCACGAGTGTATGTATACCCGTCCTTTTTTTCCCCCTAAGGTAAGTCTTTCCGCTCCCGGGATTGGAATGACTCCTTACCCTCTCCCTTAAAACCCACATCCTTTCATCTTTCCCTCTCCTTCCCTCTTTCCTGATAAGGCAACAGTTTGTTGTGAAAGCTTGAATTTTGTGTGTGTGTTTGTGTTTGTTTGTGTGTCTATCGACCTGCCAGCGCTTTCATTCGGTAAGTCACATCATCTTTGTTTTTAGATATATTTTTCCCACGTGGAATGTTCCCCCCCCCCCCCCCCTCTCTCTCTCTCTCTCTCTCTCTCTCTCTCTCTCTATATATATATATATATATATATATATATATATATATATATATATATATATATTCCACGTGGGAAAAATATATTGAAAACAGAGATTCCATGACTTACCAAACGGGAAAGCGCTGGTAGATAGGCTGGTGGAATAGCGGAACTCAGTCGCCCTCTGTGTTGCTGTTTGCCGCGGCCATCAGCGCACTCTGTCGTCTTCGATTTGAGCTAATCATGGAGATGATGGGATTCCATGCACTGTACAGCTGGTAGCTGCTGTCATGGTTCAACAGATTTTCCGCCAGGCGTATTTCAACGAATTCTTTAATAATGGAGTTCCAGAAAGATGTTGCTGTGGACAAAAATCATTTTTTTCTCATACTCCATTGAATGTCCAGTGGAAATACAATTTTCAGCAATAGCTTACTTAGAAAGCTAGTCATGCTATTGTCAAAGAGAGGATTTGCTGTACAAGACGAAGGTTAAATGCTATTTCAGCTGAATTTTACCAGTTACATCTAAAGGTTGAAAGGTATCTTTCTCCTGTGTCATGGGACTGGGTTGATGGAGTGACTTCGGCCAAGTTCGAGTGGATCCACAGGGATGCTAATTGTCGACAGATATAAAAATTTGATCGCCTGTTGCCACAGAAGCCATCGCCAGAAGGGATAATTGTACGACGTTCCATTGCCAATCTCATGGAGAAAAATTTGGACGACGCTATGCTGTCTGTGTTGAGCAAGGGACTCAATTTTGCACCTACACCTACAGCACCGACAATAATAAGTTTTTTGAGTGGTGTTGAAGAAGCTGTAAGACATCCTCCTTTGGTTGCTGCAGAAGAAATAAGAAGGGAAACTTGCCGTGCTCTGTTGAAGGCTCCTACTTAACGCAGTAACTTAACCCCTGTAGAAAGGGCTGCATTACGAAATCTGAGAGAGGACCCTGACGTAGTGGTATTGAAAGCTGACAAAGGTAATCCAGCTGTTTTATTACCTCGTGGTGTGTATAAAGATAAGATGTATGGTCTGCTAAGTGACTCTACCTATAGGAGGATTGATTACGATCCTACAGGACGTGTGCAACGAAAAACTTCAGCAGTGTTAAATTCCTCCTCCTTACCGCAAGAGACCATCCAGAGGTTAAGACCACATGGTTGTGTACCTCCAAGACTGTACGGCCTTCCAAAGGTTCATAAAGAGAATCTTCCTCTACGTCCAATAGTGAGCAACATTGGAGCTCCTACATATGATTTAGCAAAACATCTCGCTTCCTTGCTTAGACCTTTCATGGGCAAGTCACATACGAAACTCAGCTGATTTTACCAATAGACTGGGGGCTCTTCATCTTAGCAGTGTAGACTTTCTGGTAAGTTTTGATGTGGTCTCACTTTTTACTAAAGTTCGTCTTGCAGATTCTTTGACACTGATTGGTAACATGTTTCCTGTTGATATCACTGCTTTGTTTAGGCACGCTCTTTCCTCAACTTATTTTATGTTTAATTAAGAATGTTTTGAACAGACTGACGTTGTCATCATGGGTAGCCCCCTGTCTCCCTTGGTGGCCAACCTTTTTATGAAGGGTTTTGAGGAGAGAGCGCTTGAATCAGCTGTCCTGAAACCAACAGTTTTTTGGAGGTATGTGGATGATACCTTCATAGTGTGGCCTCATGGAGAAGACAAATAAATGGCGTTTCTACAGCACCTCAACTCCATTCATAACAACATCCGGTTCACCATGGAAATAGAGAAAGATTGTTGTTTGCCTTTCTTGGATGTCCTGGTTCGAAGGAAGAGTGATGGTTCTCTAGGGCATTCAGTGTATCGGAAGCCCTCTCATACTGTTTTGTATGTGCAAGCATCGAGTTGCCATAACCTGTCTCAAACCATGAGTGTGCTTAAAACACTTGTTCATAGAGCTCATACTGTCTCAGATCTAGATAGCTTACCTCAAGAACTCACCCATCTAAAGACAGTATTCAGCGAAAATGGGTATTCTACCTGGCAGATTAACAGGGCACTAACAGTTAAAACTAAGAAGCAGGAAGTGGATAAATAGGCGAACGTGCTGGAACAATCTTTAGCTTTTCTTCCTTTTGTTGGCAACACTTTATTTAAAATAGCAAGAATCCTACAAAAATTTCAGCTAAAAGTGGTTTTCCACCCACCATTGAAGATTGCGGACCTTGTGGGTTCAGTAAAGGACAATCTGTTACTACGAAAGGCTGGAATTTACAAGATACTGTGCCAATGTGGCATGTCTTATATAGGTCAAACCACACGCACTGTGAAAGAACGCTGCACTGAACATCGTCCTTTTGCAGCCAAGCAAGTCCGCTATTGCTGAACATTGTATTTCCACTGGACATTCAATGAAGTATGAGAGAACAATGATTTTGTCCACAGCAACATTTTTCTGGGACTCCATTATTAAAGAATTCGTAGAAATACGCCTGGCGGAAAATCTGTTGAACCATGACAGCAGCTACCAGCTGTACAGTGCATGGAATCCCATCATCTCCACGATTTGCTCAAATCGAAGACAACAGAGTGCGCCGATGGCCGCGTCAAACAGCAACACAGAGGGCGACTGAGTTCCGCTATTCCACCAGGAAGGGTGCTCCCAGCGGGCAGTGTGGTCCATCTATCAAGTTTTCAACACCTGCGCAGAATAGTTACAGCCCGCTATATATTGAGGAACGGCGGACGTTTTCGCCAATCTGCGACAGTTCACCTGAAGATGACTGGCAGGTGCCCAGTTAAAATATCGTGCGAGGTATTGAACGACGACCGGCTGCAGGCCTGAAATTTGTTTGAACATGTCACAAATAGCTCCAAACCTTCAACAGCACTTTCACAGCATATGGATAAAAAATATCTAATTTGTGATACTCAGAATCTTTGTGGATGGGGCTTGTATATTTTATATTTTGAAAATAACCCGCTGCAGTTATCACACTTTTTTGTGTTTCAAAAGCACTTCGCTGACTAGTTTTATTAAATGTTTTGATCTGTGTGCAATATTCATTGGTATACCTCAGTAGGAGTAAAATAAATTGCAGTTAGTTTAACTTTTCACAGCATCTGCAATAGAAAAGGAAATATATTTAGACTGAAGCCAGTCTTTGATCTGTCAATACAAGCTCTTACTACCCTCACTGTCATCAGATGTACTGCAAATATGACTGATCCCAGTACATCCAAAACAGTTGACATAAAATGCTATTCAGTCAATCCTGTACAGTCTAGAGTATCGCTTTCTAGGTACATAATGTTAAGATAGTTGTCAAACCTCTAGCTGTTTACTCCATGACCTCATACTCCTTTCATGTCATATCATTTCCAGCTCTGCACACCCTCTCACACTTCCTAATAATTTACGATATTCCATAATAGTAATGATCATTGTTGCTTGTGAATTTGTTAAAGCTGACTACCTGTGGTAGATTTATCAAAGACGGCATCCTTGTATTTCAATGACAGAGAGATTGTTTACAAGCTGTCAGAAAAAAACTATAACAAAATTCTTCACTGCTGTTCGTTTTTCCATTCTCACATATTTTGTCTAATTAGTGCACAAAACCTTGACCTTGATCATGTCTGTAATTCTGTGTGTTTGAATTTCAACTTTTAGGGAAGGGAAGATGTTGAGTTTTAGTTGAGTACTGCTATTTTGAAGGAGTTGTAATTGCTATTGATGAGTTTACAGAAACATCACACTGTGATCTTTCTAGCTTTTTGCAGATGTGATGCATTGAAATATTAGTAGGGGGTCATAAAGTCAGCCACATGTATGTGTACAATTGTAGATTGATCCAATGAAGGATTTCCAATTTTGCTGCTGTAGTTTTAATTGTAAATACTATTTCAGTTCATTGCATAATAAATGTATTTTAAAATTTAACCATGTTATATGGATGTTGTTTGAGGGCGGTGACTGTATTGTAAGATTTTTATGAAATAAATGCTGTTGCAATATATATTATTTCACAAAAATGTACTTTCGATATATGTGTTCCAATAATATTAAGTTTCTTTTCTTTTTTTTTAAAAAAAAGCTACTTTTGTTCCATAGGTGGCACTGTTGGAGCAGGTTCAGGCTGTTGTATGTATGGGTTTCTCAGTGCATACTGTTGAAGGAAAACGTGGGGAGGCAAATGACACTCTCTTAGATATTCGATGTCCAGTTTTCTTTGTTATAGGAGAGAATGCTGCTACATCACGGTGAGTAATGATAAAACTGCCACCTACATCTTATTAAGCGTCTCTTTGTCTGTTTTCTTTTCGTTTGTGTATTTCCTTCTTTATTTTACTTCTGTTAAACAATACTCTGCACCCTACACCCCCTCCCCCCTCCCCCCAACCTGCCCTCCACGCCTGCACACTTCAAAAAGCACACTTCTTGACATTACATATGCCATGTTAACAGTTCTTGTCAATGATTCCTTATTAGAGTCAGTTCTGATTTAAAATGAAACTGTCTTATCTGTAGATTTCTGGGTCTGCAAGCTATGGGGTAGCTTACACATAGGAAGCAGCTGCTTGGGTAGCAGTATACTTGTGGATTGTACATGGTTTTCTTAGGTTAGGCCAGTGAGGGGTTCCCAACCTGTGGGGAGGAAGGGAGAGGGGGAGGGGGGGGGGACAGCTTGAGAGATTTATACCAGGGAGTGTGGGGCTTACAGATAGTTTATAAAAAATCAGGAACAGCATTATTGAAACAAATAATGAAAAATAGACAAAACAGTAAATCGAGTCATTTAGAAAACCTCTTGCAAGAAAAGTGCTATAATACATTGTGTTCTTCCCTCATTCCGAAGACTTCCTCTCAAATAGTACGTACAAACTGCATGATATGCCTGGCTACATCAGTTGTAGGATCACTGAATGTCGTGGTACTGATACAATGTAATTGCCTGGGACAAAGCAGTTGTGACAAAAACAACAGCCGGCCGGAGTGGCCGAGCGGTTCTAGGCGCTACAGTCTGGAACTGCGCGACCGCTACTGTCGCAGGTTCGAATCCTGCCTTGGGCATGGATGTGCGTGATGTCCTTAGGTTAGTTAGGTTTAAGTAGTTCTAAGTTCTAGGGGACTGATGACCTCAGAAGTTAAGTCCCATAGTGCTCAGAGCCTACAAAAACAACAGGTCACTTCACAAATACCATTACTGTGTACAGGGTGTATACGACCCGGGACAGCCGGGAGATCCGGGAAAAACCCGGGAATTTTTTCATCCGGGAGAAAACCGGGAAAAACCCAGGAATTGTTTAAAATTCTGGGAATTGTTCATTGTTTTAGTTTTCAGTTAAATTTTTGTGATTTTTAGTGGTATGAACCAATAGTTTAACAAAGGAGATTACTGTACCCCGCTACTGCAGAATAACACTGCAGCAACGAAACATGAACGGAGAAGAAAAAAAAAAAAAAAGTAAAATAAACTTAAGTTGCAAGGGAAATGTGCCGTATATAACAACAAAACACAGTATTCATACAAGCGTCTGCCAACAGCAAAATGTGTCAAAAACTTTTGGAAGACTATGCAATGCTTCATAACAACAAATTGTCTCCGATGAGCGTGACGTGACAACTGTTTAAATTAGATCCCTTTGAGCAGTTGCAGGCGGGCTCTTGGGCATGCGTAGTTGAGTCACGTATGAGTAGTACCTTCTCCCGCTTCTTGTTACAAAAGTGTGGCTTGGCGCCACTACCTAATATTGCCTCGGTTCGGAAATGTAGTAAATCCGCACCTGATGCACAGAGCAGTCTGAGTTGTGGTGGGAAGATGGGTCGTCTTCACGTGACCTGTGTTGACGTTCAGTGATTTTGTTGTTTTCTCTTTGTTTATTGCTCTCGCGTTAAATGATAAAATGGATTTTTGTGACCGAGAGATATCAAATGAATTAAAATACGTTCGCATAATTATGGATGGCTAAAATAGGTCATTGGTTTCAGATTTTATTTCCACCCTTCTGACAGTCAAGCATTAATCGCCTTGCAGAACAATGAAGTTCTCTTTGTCAGTTTGCTAAAGAGATTTGGATTTTATTAATCTTTTCTGCTGAGGCAGTCTGTTTGTTTGAAACGAACTGTTTAATTTCACACTGTTGGCTGGTTTCAACTGTTCGTCGATTTCAAGTGCACGTATGACATTATGCCATAATAAAGAAACAAACATGAGATAATACTGGTACTCCAAGAGAATTTGCATCCAAATCTGGACATATGAATGTGCATTTTAAGCCTAATTATGCATTTTAATATGGTTCACGAAATTCCGATGCTCTTGAAGTATTCTCTGATGCCTTTTTCTTTTGCGACATAATATAAGATCTTTTAATGTTTTACACGTACGAACATATGGCCTTCCTGCGTCATCGCGCGGTGACGACTGTTATCTGGCGCTCTCTTGCAACTGCTGAAACGAACCTATTAATAACAGGTAGCGGGAAAATATTGGGAACGGTGGTTTGAAAAGTGTTACATACATTAAAAGCAAATTTCCTTTTACACAAGATGAAATATGTGCGAGAATGTATGATGAATTTCGTAAATAACAAAGCGTTTGACTCTCATATAAAAATCAACTCTTTGAGGACGGCCATTTAGAAAGAATTTCGAGCTCAGAAGATCACACATTTACGTTGTTATGAAAAATTTTACTGGCACATTTGTATGATGTATCTTAAAGTGTATCTCGCGCAGAAAAGATCAACATTATATGTGGAAGCTTAGCTTCTCTTCCAGCTTATTAATCTTGGAGACCAATATTATATGTGAATGCTATGTATATTAATTTAAACCATTAACTTTTCTTATTTGTGTTTTCGCACTTCTTAAGAGTGATCTTGCTATTGGCTGAGTACATCACTTGTCCTATGCTGTCATCAGCTGGCGGGATCACGTGACATGAGTGATGAGTGGCTTACAAAAGCGCATCGCAATCTCATTTCAATGCTGAGGAAAATAACATGCGGTATTCGGTGGAATTTGAATTTATACCTTCGATATACGAAAATATTCAGCGCACATATTGCTGCACATCAAAGGTGTTTCAAAAGGGCTATTTTCCTCCTGAGTTTCGTCTTCTAAAGTGGCGGGAAATTCTACGTTGGTATATAAAACCATAAACATTCAAAGGACTGATCAGTTTTACAGTGCCAAAGAATAGTATACGGTCACTTAAGACGGAAAAAGTGTATTTTAGCCCTGGAGAAAGTGTATTTTTAACCGGGAAATCTGGGAAAAATCCGGGATTTTTTTTTTTCCTTGTCCACGTAGACACCCTGTGTGTAACACGGAAGAATGTTTGAAGCGGCTGCTGCAAGATATGATGAAAGTAGGAGATAGTCTGTTGACAGCTTATTTTAAGTGCCCAATTATCAAATTGCAGGAGATGACAAGTTTTGTAGCATGTCCTAACTTAACTACAACTTCTTATAATATACAATGTATCCAAAGAACAGCAATCAACAAACTGTGGCAGAATTAACATCATGATTGTGTTGTTCACGGTGTTAAGGCTACTCTCTATAAGAAAACTCAAGGCAGAAGAATTTCAGTTTAAGTGGTAATAGCAAACCATATTTCTCACTCTCATTTATTAACTGAAACTATCCTCACAGTGGCTACACCAACCACGAGCAGTCCAGATTGGCATTTGGTTGTAGATTACAGATGACGCTAGCAGATTGCAAGCAAAAAAATAATGATAGGAAAAAGAAATAAGAGCAAATAAAAAAGTCAATATGGTAATGAAAATTATGAGGTTAAGTATTAGAAATAAAAACTAAAAACAATTAATATAATAATAACAGTCAAAGTCTTTTGATTGGGTTGAGCAAAACAGTAAATTCCCCAAAATCGCCTGTGATTCCATCAGACGACCTTCACGTGTAAAACTTATATATCCATTGCACTATGCCATTAAACTATGGAACATTGTTGTATTTATGATTATGGTGATCCAGTTGAAATGATTAATTGCGGACTTCAAAAATTTAGCTTCTCACAATAATGTCACATAGAAGAAGGTGTAATTAGATGAATGACAAACACTAAATTCACTTAATGAAGGTTTATTCAGTACTTGCACATATAAGAGTACGTAGCGAACTGCCTCCGGCCAGAACACATACAGTATATACACAACTACAGAACATTCCAGTACAGTGGTTCTTGACATTTGTGGATACTTCTAGAATGTACTTGGTGTTACGTCCTCCTAGTCCGGGAATGAGTCATCGATCCTGCGTACTCCAACTCCTGATGACTGATTCTCACCCTGGCAGTGATCTTCTTAGAACTTATTTTGCTGCTACACTCTTCTTCACCTTTCCGCTTGTTGCCTGTTGCTGGTGCTTTGAATTTACCCTGGGTTGCAGGATCCTTATAGGGCTTCATTCAAAGGACGTGGACCGTATCTCTGATCTTTCGTCGTCTTGTGTCGGGGTCGAAATCTTCAACTTTGTAACATCAGACAACTGTCTTACAACCTTATAAGTTCCAAAGTAATGCCTGAGGAGCTTCTCAGAGAGATAAACCTTCCGAACAGGAGTGAAGATCCAGATGAGGTCACCAGGCTGGTAGACAACAAGATGGTGGCTCGTGCCATACCTTCGGCTATTGTTTTCTTGAGCCTGCAGTGTGCGGAGTTGAGCTAACTGCCAAGCTTCCTAAGCTCTGGTTAACACCTGGCCGATATAGTCATCGTCCATGTCATCAGGATGTAATGGAAACACAGTGTCCATCATCGTAGGCACCTCATGCCCATGCACCAGGAAAAATGGTGTAAATCTGTGGTGTCTTGTTTGGCAGTGTTGTAGGCAAACATCGTGAAAGGTAGCACCTCATCCTAGTTGCTCTGCTCAACATTGATGAACATTGATAGCATGTCGGCCAAGGTCTTTTAAGGTGTTCAGTAAGCCCGTTAGTTTGTGGATGGTAGGCAGTCGTCATGTGATGAGTAATGTTACACCAACGGTTTATCTCTGTCATAAGATTCGATTGAAAAAACTTTCCCTCGATCTGTAACTAATGACCTTGGGGGCACCATGTTTTAATAAAATGTCTTCCACAATGAATTTGCCTACCTCGGATACATTGACTGTTTTCAAGGCTTTTGTAATGGCATAGCGTATCAGATAATCAGTGCAAACAATAATCTATCTATTGCCACTAGTAGACATTGGAAATCGTCCAAGGAGGTCAATCCCAACATGCTGGAAAGGCATTTTGGCTGGTGGGATTGGTACGAATTGGCCAGGTGGTTTCTGAGGAATTGCCTTTCTTTTCTGGCACTCTCAACAGTGCGACACATAGTGACGGGCACTCCTAAATAAACCTGGACAGAAAAATATCTTGTGGATTCTATCGTATGTCTTAATAAATCCTAGATGTCCGGCCTCAGGTGTGTCCTGAAAGTTCTGTAGAACATGTAAGCGCAGGTATGTTTAAGAATCACTGATAGCCACCTCTTTCCAAACAGATCAAAGTTTCTCTTGCAAACCAAGCGAGGTGGCGCAGTGGTTAGCACACTGGACTCGCATTCAGGAGGACGACAGTTCAATCCCGCGTCCGTCCATCTTGATTTGGGTTTTCCGTGATTTCCCCAAATCGCTCCAGGCAAATGCCTGGATGGTTCCTTTGAAAGGGCACAGCCGATTTCCTTCATACAGACCAAGTACAGGGTCAGTCGTCAGAGCTTTTTGCAGCACATCGAAAGAATCTTATTTAACACCATCCCAGATAAATTTAGCATCAGCTTTTAACAACTCTTGGAGTGGCCTGGCTTTGACACAAAAGTCTTTGATAAAACAACGGTAATAAGAACGTAATCCGAGGAAGCTTCTCACGTCTCTAATACTTTTAGGAACAGGAAATTCCGTTATAGATCTCACCTTTTCGAGGTCTGGCCGCACAACTTCATTTGACACAAGGTTTCCAAGTATTTTGACTTATTTTGGTTCAAGAAGACACTTTCTCGGATTAAATATCAGTCTGCCTTGTTGGAAATACTTAAGAGCAGCCCTCAGTCTTTTTATATGTTCATCAAATGTCTCTGGAACACTATAATGTTATCTAAATAACAAAGACACATCGTCCACTTCAGGTGCCTTAGAAGATTATCCACGTTCAAAAGTTGCTGGTGCATTATACAAACCAAACAGAATTACCTTAAACTCATACAGGCCCTCAGGGGTGATGAATACAGTTTTCTCACGATCAGCTTCATCTACTTCGATTTGCCAGTATCCCGAGTACATGTCCATGGTTGAGAAAAACTTAGCACCTTTCAGACAATCCAGTGTATCATCAATTCGTGGAAGAGGGTAAACGTCCTTTTTAATTACGTTATTAAGCTTCCTGTAATCAACACAAAAGTGCCAACTGCCATCCTCCTTCCTGATGATGACCACTGGTGACAACCATGGGCTCTGCAAAGGCTGAATGATGACAGTCTTCATCATTTTCTCTACCTCGTCGCGAATTATTCGATGTTCCATTGCTGACACATGGTATGTTCTCCGGCTTATTGGTTGATGGTCTCCAGTGCTAATCTGGTGCTTCACCGTTGATTTGTCTAATTTGCTCTTCACCTGTGGATTGAAGCATTCAGAGAACTCTTGAAGAATGGCAAGTAGCTTCTTCTGTTGTTCCTTAGTGAGATCTGGTGATAGTTGAGCTAGATGATCTTGTCTCGTAGTGGTAGCGCTAATTTCACCCACAGACTTGGCATGGGATGACCAAGTTATTCCTCAGTGGTATGCTTCTCTTACATTCCACTTCAAGATCCATGGGTTGACGCATGGCATGACACGTGACAGTTACCTTTCTAGCGCTGACTGCAGGAATGACCACTTCATCCAGCACACAGTCTCCACACATTCGGATGTGCGTCTTCCCATCCACAGTATCTCATCTCGTCTAGCTTGATCTTCGAGCAGCACAATCTATAATTGCCTGAGAAGCTTTCAAAAAGTCCCATCTGAGAATTATGTCATGACTACACTCTTGTAAGACTATGAATTCTAAGGGCTGTGTATGGCCACTTACACCCACACGAATGGTACATCTTCCTGTAGGTTTTACATATTTCCCATTAGCCACCTTCAGCAGAGATGTTTCATTGTCGATGAATATGGTTTTCTGCAACTGGCAATGGTACTTCTCCTAAATGACTGAATATAATGCTCCAGAGTCCACGAGAGCTTGGGCTGGTCGACCATCCATGAGGATATCGACATAGTTTCCTACCTTTTGTAGTGATTGAAGGCGGAGGATTTTTATCTTTGGCAGCCTCACCTCCAAGGAAGGTTACATCCTTTAGTTTTCCAGGTTGCAGCCGCTAGGTGATCGGTTGAAGCTTCTAAATGGTGATGAAGACCTTGATTGGCATGTTTGGGAGCATCATCTCCAGTGGCTAGATAGTGGGGATGGTGACCTACGTCGACCTGCACCCACATCTTTTTGTTCATCTTTGCCGTCCCGGAGTTGGCATCAGCTAAGATCGCTCTGCTGTCTTCTGGCGCAGGCGTCATCAAATATCCGCCACCTTTCTCGACAATAGCGCACCACATATCCCGGTTGTCTGCAGTGGGAACATACTGGTTGGTTATCCTGCATCCCCCAGATGTCAGTCTTCCTTGGTGCCCAAACATGTTCTTCATGCGGCATTGTAGGAATGTAACTTCGCCTGAGTTTCGACTTTTTCACCATTTTAAAGGGAAATGAAGGATGAGAGATTCGGTTCAATGTCTGTTCCACTTCCTCCCATATGACCTCTTGAAATGTCTCGGTTTTTTGCTTGCCGTGCAACCCAAGTGCCTTCTGAACTTCCTCTCTCACTATCTGATGAACACTTGTGAAATCAGTTCCTTCATCCATCACAGACATCGATATGAGATTTTGAAGCCGTTCAAACTTCTTGCGTGTAATTCTTGTTTGATGCATTGTCTCAATATACTGGCACCATTTTATGAGTTGTCTGCTGTTGAAACCTCCTTCAGGAGTAGTACTTGATACATGTCCTCAGCAACACTCTTCATGAGATGTGCAACCTTATCTTCATCCTTCATTTTAGGTTTCACTTTTTTACATAGCTCCAAGACGTCTTAATATAGGATGCTGTAGTTTCTCCTGGGCACTGTGCCCTGCACTTTAATTTATCTTCTGTCTTGCACTTCTGTTGTTGTGTGTTGCTGAAATGCGTGCGCAGTTCCACCTGGAATACTTCCCAGTTTGTGAACTTCTCCTCGTTGTTCTCGTACCAATGCTTGGCCGTACCCTCCAAGTAGAAAAATATGTTAGCCAAACACACGGTGTCATCCCATTTGTTAAATTTGGCTATACGCTCATATACCTTCAGCCGCTTGTTTGGACCTTGGCCATCATCACCAGAGAACCCGGAAGGATGTCTCATGTGATGGCACACAGTTGCTGTCATTGTAATGTCCACTACTTCTTCTGTCTCTAATAGCTTGCGATCTGTTGATTATGGCTCGAACTCTGGTTTCTCACCACGTAAACGGCGGCTCTGTCGTGGCATGTTAGGAGCCACTGTGTCGTCGATAATGTACACTATCACAAGTTCCAGTACCCAGTGTCTCCACCAGAATAATGTTACATAGAAGAAGGTGTAATTAGATGAATGACGAACACTAACTTCACGTAACGAAGGTTTATTCAGCACTTGCACATAGAAGAGTGCGGAGCGAACTGCCTCCAGCCAGAACACATACAGTACATACATAGCTACAGAACATTCCAGTACAATGATCCTTGACATTTGTGGATACTTCTAGAATGTACTCGAACCAAATATAGAAATTTAATTGTACAGTCTAGGTGAGTTTTGAACCTGCATGCAATAGGTTAGTATCATAACCACTACACCACGGAGCTACTCAGCTTCTTCTGTGATGATATTCTGTGGAGCTTATTTAATATAAGCTGATCTCTGTAAGTATAATAACTGTATATTTGATCCTGAGTTGCATCTTGTGCAGAAAGATCCAGTAGTGTTTGGTTAGTGCTACATACAAAACGTGTGTGTTTGTGTGTGTGTTGTGTGTGTGTGTGTGTGTGTGTGTTTTGTGGCAGTTGGGAAACAACGAACGCTTTGGTTGTGACGGTGAGTGCTCTCTTTGTAGGAGACTAGCTACAATGCATGAAGTGTCAACTATCAAGTATATTTAATTGGGCTATAGTGATCGCGGTGTTGCCGATGTAACACCTGTAATGGAAAATCATGTTTATTGAATGTTGGCCCTCTGTAGAATTTTCTATCCAAGGTGATTTTATAAATATGTCTTCATTAATACCAGAAATACTTGATCCCAAAACATTTTCTCATGCATCAAATTTGTTGTTAAATGAGAATTAGTTGTATTTTAAAATTATTTCCAGCAGCTTGATAAATTCCATGGTTTCACTTATCGATAGTGGTTTATGTTTAAGGATGTTAGTGGGAAGTACTTCATCCACTGGCACTTTTTTGTATAGATTCTTGATACTTAGGAATATGAACTGTGATTTGCCAGTTAGGGATGACTCCTTAATTGTAATAATTACAACCATACAGCTACAAACTAAATAGTTATCTCCGAAGGTAGCGTTTTCCGTCAATATTGGATTGATCAGTCTGGATAATTTATAGGCTAAACTATTCCTCAAGTTATCTGTGCACCTGTTTGGATTTCACCTCCATGAATTTTCAGTTGGGCCTGCGTCATGGTGACAATGTACTTTAATGAATCCGTCAGCACCACATGCAAGTTAATCTTTTAGCATTTTCCTATTATATTTTTATTACAGTTTGATTGTTGGTGTTTTATTGCATGTTTAATGCTGTTTATTTGGCTATTACTGGATAATATTAATGTGTAGATGTTAATGATCCTGATTGTCACTTTGTGGGTACAGAGAAACAGATTATAGATACATCTCCTGTCTCAGTTAGGTAGTCTCTCTCTCTCTCTCTCTCTCTCTCTCTCTCTCTCTCTCTCTCTCTCCCCCCCCCCCCCCCCTCTCTCTCCCCTCTCCACTATTTATCATGAGTTTGGCTTACCTTTAATTTCCTTGTCAGACATCAAATAACAATAATGTTTCAATCTGACAGATGTATTCTCTCCTTTCTGTTTTGTTTTACTTATTTGGACATCAGCCATAATCCAAAAATTGCTACATCAGCCATAATCCAAAAATTGCTAATTCACTGTTAGTTAAGCGGGTTATCCTCATTAGTCTCAAATATTGACAGGAATTAGTATTTTGAAAGGTAAAAATGCTATCTAAAATGCCTTATTATAAAATCAATAGAATTGGGACTAACACTGTGTAGACATTAGTATTGTCATTAGCATGATTTTCAAGTGCTGGTGTCTGGCTACTGTTTCCATTACCAGAATTTTCAGTCATTAAATCCTCCATCCATGTTCACTTCTGGCATTTCAAGTCTATACATCGTACCAGCTGTTAATGACTAAAAGCAGAATGTTAACATTTTTGAGTTGTGTATGCACTCCACATGTAATCTTAGCTCTTTGTATTATATCAGTGTTTGTAGTTTGTACGACACTAGAAAAGAAACTGACCCACATTTTATCTACATTGACATAAAAATGTCCAAAAAACTGAATAGCAACAAGGATGTGTCACAAATAAGTTAGTATTGTCTTTGTTTCTTTTGCAAAAGTACTCTTAAGCTTCAGTTATTATACCCTTTTACTCTTCTCCTGTTTGGGCCGTGTCTGCAAAATGTAATGGAGAAGCTGTGGTTCTACCTTGATGCAAGACAATTTGTGTTTTGTAAATTAGAGAGGTTCTGTCAGTACGTGAGAGTTGTTATATATATATATATATATATATATATATATATATATATATATATATATATATATATATATATATATTGCAACACAATCGACCCACAGATCCTTGACATTTTGTGTATTGTGCACTACCTAGTGATGATCAGTTATGTTTATTTTGCCTATGACCATGCAGCAGCATCCTATAGTAGTTGTTCTCTCCTCCTCACCCCCTACTGTTGAGCAAAGTAACACCACACAGCCATTCAACTTTGTGTTGTTTGTGATCCTCAGAATTGCTTAAGGCAAATGGAGGGTCAGTTCCTTTGAAAAGGCATAGCTAATTTCCACCCCTATCCTTCCCCAATCTGAGCTTGGACTACATCACTAATCCTTTCTCCTCCCCTTGTCCCTGCCCCCCCCCTCCCCCCCCCCACACACACACAACTGAACTGATAATGGTTTTTCTGTCAGTGTAGGTGCTTTAATGACTATGTGCGAAGAACATTTAACACATTATGTTTCATTATAAAACCATCCTCAGGCTGAATTGCACTGTATCTTATAAACAGAAAATTTATTAAATTATTACTACTCTGAAAGCAAATGTGGTATAAATACTAGAATAAATAACTTTTCTTTTGCAACCAGTAAGGGAGCACTAAGTCGTAAATGTAATTTGGGGAATGGGGCTGGAAATTAAAGTATAAAGATAAATCACAGTTTTTCCCCAAACTTTTGGAATTTATAATTAAGACATTATGCTTTTGTTTTTAACTGAAGGTTGACCAAGAAATACACAGTTCATATCATTTTCCACTCAATGCAAGTTAAAAACTAAAGATACTAAAATCTCTTTAAGATTACTCAGTTGGTTTGTGGCTTCAAAAGGCCATTGGAGAAGGCTCAGTGCTTGTATTAATCTACTTGACATGTATGAGTTGTATGGCTTTGTTTGATATATGCTTTGTTTCAGATGTGAAGACATAGAAGAAATAAGAGAGAAAATGAGAGTGGAAACAGGATTGGTGGTGGTTGGAGCTGCTGATGACCAGCTCAGGATGTCAAAGTTAACCAAATTTAGAGCAGGTGTAACACAGACAATGGTGGACTATTGCATAATGGTTGGTTGTTACTAAAAATATTTGAGTAGTTAGAAAAATAATGTTAAATTAATGCAGTTAGTGATTTTGTGCCACATTATAAGAACAAACATTGATATGAAGCAGAATGATCTATCTACGCTGTAAACATTATCATGTATTTGGTTACTTTTGGAAAAGCCTGTACATTTTCTTACCCTGTATCAAAATTCCAGAGACCCATCTGCTATAGCAGATTTGAAATCATTGAATCGGTGACAGCTTCATGAATCAGAACCTTAAAATTAGAGATATACTCACTCTTGCAGTTTTATAAATTTACCTGTTTGCCCTCTTGTTCAGATCTTCCATAACAATAATCAATCGGCCAGACTGTTAAATATGCTCATTTCACCCTCTGCATTTGAAACTGATGCAATGGTTCTTAAAAGACACAGTGTTCATTGCACCTGCCTTACCTACTTATTTATTTTTCAGGTAAAAAGAAGTAAAGTTTCCTGGCCCTCAGAAAGCATGACACACTAAACCCTACACTCGGAATGATTTTTTATTTGGTTACACATTTTTAAGTCTTACAAGAAGGAACCGGAAAATGTAGCATCTATTTTTGGCAAAATGTGAGGTGTTTTTTTTTTTTTTCAAACTGATTGTTAAAAAAGTGCTGATTGGTAAATTTTTGTGCTTGCTTTTGTTCTGAAATGGCCTTTGTTTTCTCCATTTGGCAGTACTTATGCTTTCAAGAATGATTGTTATGTAGAAAAGCAGCAGCATTTTCCCTGCCAGTGAACTGAATGTGTCGCCGAATGAAAGTGTTTCTGGATATTACTTGTCTTCTTTGCTCAGTTAGATAATTATAAAATCTGCAGACTATTAATTTCAACCTTTTGTGGGCATTCATATCTGTGCAACACATGCTTGACAACACTGAAGATTGAGCTAATAGGTTATTTAGAGTGGAAGTAGAACCAAATATATGGTAACTACATTTTTACTGTAGGGGAAGGATTTCAGCACACTTGAAGAAAGCCACAGATTTTGTTTTCCAGTCATTATAGCACAGAGTGCTGGCACTATAGGCTATAGTGGCAGATGCCTGTGAGTGTAAACAACCCAGAATTTTGACCGCTAGATGAGGGAGGAGCGGTCCAGGGAAACAAGTCCCACATTCCTTTAGCAGGGCACCGGCCTGAAGCAACTGATACATTGTTACAGACATCGTCAATCTCTTCTGGTGTTGTAAGGGTGGTAATCAAAAATTGTGATGGACCAGGATTATTTGCTCCACTTACTTCGAAATAAGAAAAGAAAACAACAAGCAACGCGCAACACAGAAAATTCAGGGACGGTTTCTGTGCAATTGCTTGTTGAGGGTAGCAGAGTATTGTTAACTGAAAAATCAACTCAACACGCGGCAACAGAAAACACATGTAAAATGAGGTTATAATTAGGCAAGCTTTCCTAGCCAGTGGTTTCTTCTTCAGGCAGAAGGGTCAAAGGGGAAGGAAGAAGGGTGAAGGAAAAGAACTGAAGAGGTCTAAGAAAATGGGTAGATTTCGGGAAAGTCAGCCAGTACCACAGTTCAGGCAAGACTTATTGCATGGGATGAGAAGGAAAGATCTTTCCTCCCTGGAGCTGCAGTTTGGCTGACTTTCCCGAAATCTTCCCCAATTCCAAGAGTTCTCCAGTTCTTTTCCTTTACCCCTCTTCCTTCCCCTTCAACCCTTCTGTCTGAAAAGCTTGCCTAATTATAACCTCCTGGGAGGTTCTGCCACTGCTTGATCAGTAGACTATTTATTTATCCATCCAATTAAATTTTTTGTCAAAAACTGATGGTATTCATTGTTATAGAATACACAGCTCAGGCCCGAACTCTACTGGTACTCGATGTGACCATAGTTCAAAACATCCGCCACCAAATTTGCCACATTAAAAGTGTCCGCATTATTCTATCGTTTGGGTTTTAGCTAATAAACAAACATATGCATTTATTTGTTTTAAAATGCTGTGCCACTCAGCTGAGTACTACTATGTTGCATTATGTGGCGTGTATCTTAAACAGACCATTCAATCATCCCCAATAGGCATGGTCCCAGATTATTGTGCACATATACAAAGATGATGTAACTTACCAATCGAAAGTGCTGGCATGTTGATAGACACACAAACAAACACAAACATATACACAAAATTCAAGCTTCGCAACCCACGGTTGCCTCATCAGGAAAGGGGGAAGGAGAGGGAAAGACGAAAGGATGTGGGTTTTAAGGGAGAGGGTAAGGAGTCATTCCAATCCCGGGAGCGGAAAGACTTACCTTAGGGGGGGAAAAAGGACAGGTATAGACTCGCGCGCACACACACACACACATACATATCCATCTGCACATACACAGATACAAGCAGACATTTGTAAAGGCAAAGAGTTTGGGCAGAGATGTCAGTCGAGGCGGAAGTACAGAGGCACAGATGTTGTTGAATGACAAGTGAGGTATGAGCGGCGGCAACTTGAAATTAGCGGAGGTTGAGGGCTGGTGGGTAACGGGAAGAGAGGGTATACTGAAGGGCAAGTTCCTCTCTCCGGAGTTCTGACAGGTTGGTGTTAGTGGGAAGTATCCAGATAACCTGGACGGTGTAACACTGTGCCAAGATGAGCTGGCCGTGCACCAAGGCATGTTCAGCCACAGGGTGATCCTCATTACCAACAAACACAGTCTACCTGAGTCCATTCATGCGAATGGACAGTTTGTTGCTGGTCATTCCCACATAGAAAGCTTCACAGTGTAGGCAGGTCAGTTGGTAAATCATGTGGGTGCTTTCACACGTGGCTCTACCTTTGATCGTGTACACCTTCCAGGTTACAGGACTGGAGTAGGTGGTGGTGGGAGGGTGCATGGGACAGGTTTTACACCGGGGGTGGTTACAAAGGTAGGAGCCAGAGGGTATGGAAGGTGGTTTGGGGATTTCATAGGGATGAACCAAGAGGTTACTAAGTTTGGTGGACGGCGGAAAGACACTCTTGGTGGAGTGGAGAGGATTTCATGAAGGATGGATCTCATTTCAGGGCAGGATTTGAGGAAGTCGTATCCCTGCTGGAGAGCCACATTCAGAGTCTGATCCGGTCCCAGAAAGTATCCTGTCACAAGTGGGGCACTTTTGGGGTTCTTCTGTGGGAGGTTCTGGGTTTGAGGAGATGAGGAAGTGGCTCTGGTGATTTGCTTCTGTACCAGGTCAGGAGGGTAGTTGCGGGATGCGAAAGCTGTTTTCAGGTTGTTGGTGTAATGGTTCAGGGATTCCGGACTGGAGCAGATTCGTTTGCCACGAAGACCTAGGCTGTAGGGAAGGGACCGTTTGATGTGGAATGGGTGGCAGCTGTCATAATGGAGGTACTGTTGTACTCCACCAACAAGCAACAGTGTTTTGAGATAATGTGTGTTAAAGTTTCACTTTGTTGCCATTGTTTGATTTCACATATTTAAGAAACAAATTGTGTGTGCTTATATTACCCTGAAAAAGTCCTTTTTCAAATGGTACAGATTTCTTTAAGTTAACGTTACGCATTAAGTGGCTAACACCTTTTGGTATATAGCACATCATAGTGTACAACCCCCCCCCCCCCCCCTCCCAATGAACCATGGACCTTGCCGTTGGTGGGAAGGCTTGCGTGCCTCAACGATACAGATAGCCGTACTGTAGGTGCAACCACAACGGAGGAGTATCAGTTGAGAGGCCAGACAAACGTGTGGTTCCTGAAGAGGGGCAGCAGTCTTTTCAGTAGTTGCAGGGGCAACAGTCTCGATGACTGACTGACCTGGCCTTGTAACACTAACCAAAACGACCTTTCTGTGCTGGTACTGCGATCGGCTGAAAGCAAGGGGAAACTACAGCAGTAATTTTTCCCGAGGGCATGCAGCTTTACTGTATGATTAAATGATGATGGCATCCTCTTGGGTAAAATATTCCGGAGGTAAAATAGTCCCCCATTAGGATCTGCGATCGGGGACTACTCAAGAGGACGTCGTTATCAGGAGAAAGAAAACTGGCGTTCTACGGATTGGAGCGTGGAATGTCAGTTCCCTTAATCGGGCATGTAGGTTAGAAAATTTAAAAAGGGAAATGGATAGGTTGAAGTTAGATATAGTGGGAATTAGTGAAGTTCGGTGGCAGGAGGAACAAGACTTCTGGTCAGGTGAATACAGGGTTATAAATACAAAATCAAATAGGGGTAATGCAGGAGAAGGTCTAATAATGAATAAAAAAATAGGAGTGCGGGTAAGCTACTACAAACAGCATGAATGCATTATTGTGGCCAAGATAGACACGAAGCCCACGCCTACTACAGTAGTACAAGTTTATATGCCAACTAGCTCTGCAGATGACGAAGAAATTGATGAAATGTATGATGATGAGATGAAAGAAATTATTCAGGTAGTGAAGGGAGATGAAAATTTAAGTCATGGGTGACTGGAATTCGACAGTAGGAAAAGGAAGAGAAGGAAACATAGTAGGTGAATATCGATTTGGGCTAAGAAATGCAAGAGGAAGCCGCCTGGTAGAATTTTTCATGTAGCATAACTTAATCATAGCTAACACTTGGTTCAAGAATCATGAAAGAAGTTTGTATACATGGAAGAACCCTGGAGATACAAGAAGGTTTCAGATAGATTATATAATGGTAAGACAGAGATTTAGGAACCAGATTTTAAATTGTAAGACATTTCCGGGGGCAGATGTGGACTCTGACCACAATCTATTGGTTATGAACTGTAAATTAAAACTGAAGAAACAGCAAAAAGGTGGGAATTTAAGGAGATGGAACCTGGATAAACTGAAAGAACCAGAGGTTGTACAGAGTTGCAGGGAGAGCATAACGGAACAATTGACAGGAATGGGGGAAAGAAATACAGTAGAAGCAGAATGGGTAGCTTTGAGGAATGAAATAGTGAAGGCAGCAGAGGATCAACTAGGTAAAAAGACGAGGGCTAGTAGAAATCCTAGGGGAACAGAAGAGATACTGCATTTTTGTATTTTCTCCTATCATTAATAAAATTCAGTAAGTAAAGCAGGCAAAAAGGAATACAAATGTCTCAGAAATAAGGTTGACAGGAAGTGCAAAATGGCTAAGCACGGATGGCTAGAGGACAAATGTAAGGATGTAGAGGCTTATCTCATGAGGGGTAAGATAGATACTGCCTACAGGAAAATTAAAGAGACCTTTCGAGAAAAGAGAACCACTTGCATGAATATCAAGAACTCAGATGGAAACCCATTTCTAAGCAAAGAAGGGAAAGCAGAAAGGTGGAAGGAGTATATAGAGGGTCTATACAGGGGCGATGTTCTTGAGGACAATATTATGGAAATAGAAGAGGATGTAAATGAAGGTGAAATGGGAGATATGATACTGTGTGAAGAGTGAGATATGATACTGCGTGAAGAGTTTGACAGAGCATTGAAAGACTTAAGTTGAAACAAGGCCCTGGGAGTAGACAACATTCCATTAGAATTACTGATGGCCTTGGGAGAGCCAGTCCTGACAAAAGTCGACCATCTGGTGAGCAAGATGTATGAGACAGGCGAAATTCCCTCAGATTTCAAGAAGAATATAATAATTCCAATCCCAAAGAAAGCAGGTGTTGACAGATGTGAAAATTACCGAACTATCTGTTTAATAAGTCACAGCTGCAAAATACTAACGCGAATTATTTACAGACGAATGGAAAAACTGGTAGAAGCCGACCTCGGGGAAGATCAGTTTGGATTCCGTAGAAATGTTGGAACACGTGAGGCAATACTAACCCTACAACTTATCTTAGAAGAAAGGTTAAGGAAAGGCAAACCTACATTTCTAGCATTTGTAGACTTAGAGAAAGCTTTTGACAATGTTGACTGGAATACTCTCTTTCAAATTCTGAAGATGGCAGGGGTAAAATACAGGGAGTGAAAGGCTATTTACAATTTGTACAGAAACCAGATGGCAGTTATAAGAGTCGAGGGACATGAAAGGGAAGCAGTGGTTGGGAAGGGAGTGAGACAGGGTTGTAGCCTCTCCCTGATGCTATTCAATCTGTATACTGAGAAAGCAGTAAAGGAAACAAAAGAAAAGTTCGGAGTAGGTATTAAAATCCATGGAGAAGAAATAAAAATTTTGAGGTTCGCTGATGACATTGTAATTCTGTCAGAGACAGCAAAGGAGTTGGAAGAGCAGTTGAACGGAATGGACAGTGTCCCTTATAGGATGGTATAAGATGAACATCAACAAAAGCAAAACAAGGATAATGGGATGTAGTCGAATTAAGTCGGGTGATGCTGAGGGAATTAGATTAGGAAATGAGACACTTAAAGTAGTAAAGGAGTTTTGCTATTTGGGGAGCAAAATAACTGATGAGGGTCAAAGTAGAGAGGATATAAAATGTAGACTGGCAATGACAAGGAAAGCGTTTCTGAAGAAGAGAAATTTGTTAACATTGAGTATAGATTTAAGTGTCTGGAAGTCATTTCTGAAAGTATTTGTATGGAGTGTAGCCATGTATGGAAATGAAACATGGACGATAAATAGTTTAGACAAGAAGAGAATAGAAGCTATCGAAATGTGGTGCTACAGAAGAATGCTGAAGATTAGATGGGTAGATCATATAACTAATGAGGAGGTACTGAATAGATTTGGGGAGAAGAGGAGTTTGTGGCAGAACTTGACCAGAAGAAGGGATCGGTTGGTAGGACATATTCTGAGGCATCAAGGAATCACCAATTTAGTACAGTAGGGCAGCGTGGAGGGTAAATATCATAGAGGGAGACCAAGAGATGAATACACTAAGCAGATTCAGAAGGATGTAGGCTGCAGTAGGTACTGGGAGATGAAGAAGCTTGCACAGGATAGAGTAGCAAGGAGAGCTGCATCAAACCAGTCTCAGTACTGAAGACCACAACAACAACAACAACAACAGTGTACAAACATTTAAAATTAAATAAATTGGCTCCAGATTAAGAAAAATTAGCAGACACTGCACGGTTTTTCTTTTTTTCCCAAAAATTGATATTTTTATTACATGTTGTGTCATATTTCAGACCAAACTTTGATTTTGAACCCATTAGGGGGCCCAAAACAACCTAAAATTTTGAGTTGACTAAACCCCCAAAAGTACAGTACTGAGACCCTGTATTTTATAGTGGTCAGAGAATCTGATTTTCTACTTCTAAAATATTTTGGTCTGAAAGGGATCACAACTGTACACAAACAGCATTTTTTCCCTTTGTTCTGGAATTACTGCGCCAGGAAACTGAGTGGATCCATTTTCTTCTGGAAAAATGTGGTGTGCAAGTTCATTTCCATCAACGTCCATTTTGCAATGTACATTATCTTTTCAGCGACAGATGAGCTCAAAGTGGATATATTTAGTTTTGCGAGGTACTATGTTAGCATTACTATTCTTTGGGACATATAGCCAGTCATGTGTACCCATTGCTACTTCATGTTCTTTGTTTCTGGCAGCAACAATAGAGTTTACTTGTACTGTAGGTATAGATTTTTGTTGCTACCATGTCTGTAGGCATTTATGACTCTCGTATAAAAAGGGACCACTTGTCTTGTTTGGCATTTTTAAATTCACAAAACTGAGCTCCTTAAAATGCCTGTAAACTTTTGGAGATACTATTTTGTGAAGCATCAAACATGCATCTGTGAGATGTGGAAAAGGGCCCTCTTTCGGGCCAATATTATTTCTCCATAGTGATTAAGAGGTCCTTTTTCAGACGACTGACATTGATTGCTTTTAATGATAATATTGACTGCTGTTGGATTCAAACACCTTTCAAATTGATTTGAGCGTGTACAGAATGATGTAAATTACTACAGTAAACAAAAAACAAATAAAAACAGATGTTTTTGCTTGTACTGAAAATTTTACTTCTCCATCAGGAGGTCCATTTTTGCTCTCTGTGTCACTTTATTGAAATGCGTCTAGTAACTAGAAAATAACTAGAAAAAAATTAAACTGGGTCCATTAATGGAAAGCTTCATCCTTCAGGCTCTAAGTCAATACCTGTTTCAGCACTTGTCTTGAAATAGTGTAATATTGCATAGACAAAATTTATCTTAACATTTGAGAGAGAGAGAGAGAGAGAGAGAGAGAGAGAGAGAGAGAGAGAGAGAACATATTTGTTTCTGCACTTCCCCCCACCTACACCCACCCCCCCCATCTCCCCACCTCTCTCTCTCTCTCTCTCTCTCTCTCTCTCTCTCTCTCTCTCTCTCACACACACACACACACATACATACACACACACACACACGCACGACATGACATGAAGCTTGCACATTATTTCTGCTGCTGAACATATCTTTCTTTTCCTGGGCTGAGAACGGGGCTTGCCTTTTTTATGAGGTGTAAATTACTATTGAAAAACATGTACTGTTGCTGTACGGGGGTCAGTGAGTATTGAGGAAAATTCCTTTCTTAAGGTACTGTTGTCATTTCTGTTGTCATTTCATTGGTACCAGATGGTCACTTCTAGCTTAGGAACCACTGCACGGAACGGAATGTGAATTAATTTACTATCAGTTGTGAGGTGTGTCTACTGTACATTTTGAATGAACTTTCTACAGTGCTCTCACACTTTGAGCATTCAAGTTATGACATTGGTTTCTTTTCTCACAATCACTTGTTGTTGTCTTTGGTCCGAAGACTGGTTTGATGTAGCTCTCAATGCTACTCTATTTTGTGCAGGCCTCTACATCTACAGATTACTAATGCAACCTATATCTTTCTGAATCTGCTTACCGTATTCATCTCTTTGTGTAACTCTACAGTTTTTACCACCCACACTTCCCTCCAGTACTAAATTGGCGATCCCTTGATGTCTCAGAATGTGTCTACCACCTGAGCTCTCCTTTTGGTCAAGTTGTGCCACAAATTTCTTGTCTCCCCAAATTCTTTTCAGTATCTCCTAATTAGTTATGTGTCCTAATTACCTAATTAGTTATGTGATCTGCAGCATTGTTCTGTAGCAGAACATTTTGAAAGCTTCTATTTTCTTTTTATCTCACAATCTAATCACACAAAAACTGTGAAACTTGCATCAGTTCTCAACATAATCTCCCTGCAGCCATACACATTTTTCACAACTTTGACACAATTATTCCATGGCTGCTGTGAATGCTTCTTTAGGAGTTTGATTTGATGTCTGGAAAATTGCTGACACAATAGTGATGCAACTAGTGTCTGAGTGGCCGAGGAGAGTTTCTTTCATCATTGGAAACAACTGAAAGTCACTAGGAGCCAGGTCAGGCATGTAGGAAGCATGAAAAATCACTTTAAAGTTGTTATCACAAAGAAACTGAAGTGTCACATTCATCCTACGCAATGGTACATTGTCTTGATGGAAGAACACACATGTAGCCTTTTGCGATTGTTTTTCAAGTAATGCTGGAAGGAGCTTGTTATTCAAAAGATTTTGGTAGCATGCACGTTTAACCATAGTGCCCTTTGGTATGCAGTGAGTAAGGAATACACCACCGCTTTTCCAGACCACACCCACCATAATTTTATCAGCACTGAAACTTACCCGAATTTTTTTCGTGTTGGTGGATGTGTGTGCTTCCACTGAGCTGACTGGCTCTTGATTTAAGATTGAAAAATGGCATTCATGTCTCATCCATTGTCACAGTCAGTGAAAAGAAAGTCCCATTCATTTTATCATCTTGTGTCGTCATTGCCTGGTTGTGTGCAACGTGCACAGTCTTGCGGTTGTCTGTCAGCATTTGTGAACCCACCTGGAAGACATTTTATGTATTTTCATGTCTTCATGCACGATTCTGTGCACAGATCCCATTGAAGTGTTTACTTGTAGGCAATGTGTTCCATACTACTTTTGCGATCCTTCAAATCAACTTTCTCCTCTTGCTTAATCAT
Organism: Schistocerca nitens; assembly: GCF_023898315.1. Taxonomy (NCBI): domain Eukaryota; kingdom Metazoa; phylum Arthropoda; class Insecta; order Orthoptera; family Acrididae; genus Schistocerca; species Schistocerca nitens. Next base: position 1,004,087,221 of record NC_064614.1, read on the forward strand.
GTTGTTATACCAGCTCGTGTTGTTGCATGACATTCTACCTTCTTTAAACTGTCACACTCACAAACAACATCAGACACATCCATGATACCATCACCACTTGTGTCACTGAACTGATGATGAATTTCATTTGGTGAAATTGGGAAAACAAATGATTACACACAGTTTTTGTAATCTACATCTACATATATACTCTGCTAGCCACCAAGCAGTGTGTGGCGGAGGGCACAATTCACGCCAAAGTCATATTTCCCCCCCTCTGTTCCACTCGCGGATCATGCGAGGGAAAAACGACTGTCTGAATGCCTCAGTACGAGCTCTTATTTCCCTTATCTTTGAATGATGATCATTATGCAATTTGAAAGTTGGTGGTAATAACATATGCTCTACATCCTTGGTGAAGAGTGGATTTCAGAATTTAGTGAGCAGCCCCTTCTGTTTAGCGCGTCGTCTCTCTGCAAGTGTGTCCCACTTCAAACTTTGTATGAGATCTCTCGCAATGGCTAAATGTACCAGTCACGAATCTTGCCGCTCTTCTTTGGACCTTCTCAATCTCTTGAATCAGACCCAACTGGTAAGGGTCCCATACAGACAAACAGTACTCTAAGACTGGATGAACTAACGTATTGTAAGCTATTTCCTTTGTTGAAGGACTGCATTGCTTCAGGATTCTACCAATAAACCGCAATCTAGAGTTCACCTTACCCTTTACTTGTGTAATCTGATCATTCCATTTGAGATCATTTCGAATAGTCACACCCAGATACTTGACTGACATTACCGCTTCCAAAGACTGCTCATTTATTTTGTACATTAATGGGGATTTTTGCCTTGTTATACACAGTAGGTTACACTTACTAATATTGAGAGACAACTGCCAGTCATTACACCATGCATTTATTTTCTGCAAATCCTCATTGATTTGTTCACAACTTTCATGTGATACTACTTTCCTGTAGACTACAGTGTCATCGGCAAACAGTCTAAGGCCGCTGTCAATACTATCAACCAGATCGTTTATGTAAATCGTAAAAAGCAGAGGACGTATTACGCTGCCCTGGGGCACACCTGAAGTTAGTCTTGTTGCTGTTGAAGTTACCCCATTCAAGACGACATACTGCTCCCTGTCTGTTAGAAAACTTCCTATCCAACCACATATGTCATTGGATAGACCATAAGCATGCACTTTTTGCAACAAACGACAGTGTGGAACTGAGTCGAACGCCTTTCGAAAGTCGAGAAATATGGCATCAACCTGGGAGCCGGTACCTAGAGCCTGTTGTATATCATTAACAAAGAGGGCCAGCTGTGCCTTGCATGACTGCTGTTTCCTAAAACCGTGCTGGTTTCGGCAGATGAGCTTCTCAGAGTCTAGAAAGGTCATTATATGTAACACAAAATATGTTCCATGGTTCTACAACAAATCGATGTCAGTGAAATTGGCCGGTAATTATGTGCATCTGATTTTCTACCCTTTTTATAGATTGCTATGACCTGGGCCTTCTTCCAGTCCCGTGGAACTTTCCGCCGTTCCAATTACCTCTGATAGATGACAGATAAGAATGGTGCTATATTTGTAGCATAGTCATTATAAAATCTTATGGGGTACCGTCTGGGCCAGATGCCTTTCTGGCATCTAAGGATCTTAACTGTTTTACAATCCCAGATACACTAAACACTATGTCAGCCATCATTTCATTTGTTCGATAATTGAAAGGGGGAATGTTGCTGCAGTCCTCTATCGTAAACGAGTTTTTGAAAGCTAGGTTAAGAATTTCGGCCTTCTGTTTATCGTCATCAGTTTCATTACCCGTACTGTCAGCAAGAGAAGGTATTGAATTATTTGTAGCGTTCATAGATTTTACGTAAGACCAAAATTTTTTGGGGTCATTTTTAGAATAATGAAAAACACTGCATTTTTAAGGCAAAAACAGTCCTCACTCTCATCACTGCCTCTAGGTTTTGTGTGCGATACAGTGCTGCCATCTCTCTCTTTCACTCACAGTGAGCACGCGTGTATTTCAAAACAAACCAGCTGTTTCTATCTATTTCCAGTCAGAGAAGTTATAACTTGAATGGAGCTTGTAAAGTTACACACGTGAAAATTAATGTGTCTGTAAATGGGAGTGGTTGTGGAGTGCGCAAACACTACAGGATAGCAGCACTGGTATTACTGACAACAAGCGGAGATCCCAGTGCAGTGAGTCCAGGTTACAGGATGTCTGTAGTTTTGCACAGTTCTGTGCTGGTCTAGCCAACCTGGGCAGTTACATAGTCAGGAGGCTGAGTGGCTGTGGGGTGAGGCTGAGTGGGAGGCCCAGAAAGGAGCAGCTGTTGAAATTATCACTTTATCGTCAATTGTTACATTTACTTTGTGGTTTGGTGGGCTGGTAGATGGTCAGCCTGCAGCTAGAGTCCACCCAGATGGCTGCTCAACAAATGCCGGTGCCTTGCTTTGCTGACATCTGCACCTGGTGCCAGGCCCGCGGCTGTCTTGCGTGGGCCACAGCACTGACATCAATGGTGGTTGCTGGGATTCTGGGTAATGACCACATGCAAGCAGCCAAGGTGAGCAGCAAGAGGTGCACCAACCTTGTTGTCAGAAGGTGGCTGCTGAGCCCAAGGCACTACCTGTTGCCTTCCGTCATGAGTCTGGTGGCTGCTGGACTGGATCAGGCGGCCCACTGCACTGTGGCAGCAAATCCGGTTGGAGGACTTGGTGCAAGAAGCAGGTACCCAGGTGGCAACTCGAACCTATGGCTGCGGCTGACAACTCCATGTTGTCTCCTCATCTGGCATAGCCACTGTGACCTGGTGGTACTGCTGGACTTTGAATAACTTTGCTAAAGAATCATTGGTTATTTATAACAAGTTGCATTGCACTTTTGTCAGTGCATCACTCCTGGCTGTGTACTGCAACACCACTGAAACCTCGATGATGAAGACATTGCATTGCCTGCATCATGGATTACTGCTGCACTGACAAGTTACGCAATAATTTCACATGCTTGTTGTCTTAACTCAAATGTTGACATGCCACATGCACCATTCCCAAACAGTTAATGCAGTGTTCCTTCACACCTTGTCACAAATTGTACTCTTACCCTGTTAGTGGCACTACACTGGATGAACATGTGACTCGGCCAAGAACAGTGAGGTTTCATTATTGAACAGCATCTTGCCAGTTGTTTTGTTTGCACATGTTGAAGTTGCATCAGAATTCATTTACTGACAATAACATCCGAAGGGATTGACGATATGGAGAATGTATGTCCCACAATCATAGATCATTTCCTTATCTTGTAGGCAGTGGTAGGCCAGTCGAAACAGACCTAAGGCCTAATTCGTGAGTGCTGTTTTATATATTTTTAATAAATCTAAGAATATGGCTTTTTATCTGTACTCGTCACATATTTGAACTATAATTTTCCTTGTTGATTTGAGGCGTGCTGCCTTGGGACGGTAGGCCTGCAGTCATTGTAGTATTGAGGAAATCCGATAATTTTTTTAAATTATTTTGTCCATCTCAGTTGCATGAATATATAATCTTTGCTGCAGTGGTTACCAGTTTTGGACTGACGTGCCCATTCTCGAACCACAAACCAGTTATTAACTGTAACTAGTCATGCATTATAGTGCCAAAAGGCACGAATAGCTTCTGTACAGAAAGTCAAATTGTAGTTGACAAGTGCTTTCACTTGTAAGCTAGCCCATGTGTCTATTGTGACACTAGAATGACAACCAAACTGTTCTGGTAAAACAGTAGACACATAGGCTGACTTATCAATGAGAGTACTTGTTGTTCAAAGTTTGACTTTCTGTACAGAAGCTGTTTGTACCTTTTGTCACCATATTGTATGACTAGTTACAGTTATTAACAAGGTGTGTTGATTGAGAATGGACGTGTGAGCCAAAACCGGTACCCCTGCAGCTAAGATTGTACATTCATGCAACGGAAATGGGGGGGGGGGGGATAATTTTCCTCAATATTTTAACTTTTAGTGACTTGTGCATTATTTCATCAGTTGATTATATGAATGATTTACATTGTCATATATGGAAACTAATGAATCAGTTTTTTATGCTTGGTGAACTATTAATCTACTACTTGTGATAGATACGATGTAACTACCGTATTTACTCGAATCTAAGCCACACTTGAATCTAAGCCGCACCTGAAAAATGAGACTCGAAATCAAGGAAAAAGAAATTTCCCGAATCTAAGCCGCACCTGAAATTTGAGACTCGAAATTCAAGGGGAGGGAAAAGTTTTAGGCCGAACCTCCAAATCGAAACAAAGTTGGTCCATTGTAATATAAGACACAATTTAGGTCGAATGAATGACGATACAGCTACAGTAGTTTGGTTCGAGTCGTAAGCTTAGCAGTTAAGCTTTACCAGGTAGCCATTGCTATGCGCCACGCGCTCCGTCCGTATTTATATGGGTACCCTTCCTTTTGCACGTGCTTCGTCTGGTTTGAATCGTTTGCTTGTTTTGCCTTGATCTGATAAGTGTCGTTTTCTTTGTTATAGGTGTTTACGTCACTCTAAGCTGAAAATGCATTACTGAACTGTGTCATGCTTGTTTGTCGCATTCTGATAGTGCGTGTTTACAGCTTGTCGCCGCTAGGGGCATGGCTTGCTTTTGTGCGCGCAACCGCCGCTTACAAAAAAAAGAGGAATCGTCTCATTAGCGAAACAATGGCAAGAGACTGCTATTTTTTGTTACTTACACCACTGCTTTCTTTGATAATGATAAGCAAGAACCAAATAATAGACTGCGTATGATAAATGATGTTCTGAATGAGAGTGTAGCGAAAATTTTTCTCCGTTTGAAAATCTTTGCATGCGTCTCTTTAGTACATTACATTCTGCACAAAAATTAGAGTCATCTTAGATTTAAAAATCTAGTCAGTTGCCGTGCTTCATTTCTGACTGTATCACTATTAGGCATAAGAATAATACGAATATAAACATGACACGATACGTATACTCTTCCGCGTTGACTGTTGTCTCACTCTAGTTTCGTAGTTTATTAGGCAGACAGGATTTAAATTGGATAGCAGCAAACACGAAAGAATACATGGCAAAATGTTTATATTCGTATTATTCTTATGGTGAAGAGAATACTGCGTGTGATTCACAATTCATCGAGTTCCTATTAGCAACCATCTCTTCTCACAGGTAGGAAAAAATTCAGAACGTGGAGTTGGCCATATTGACAAACATCCCAAACAGTCTTGCCAGTCGGATTTTCGTAGTACATTGAAATGCTGCTACATTCGAAGATGGATAATGTACGAAAATGCAGTGGTTGAAACCCGGGGCGGAGAAAAAAAGCTCGTCTTTCACCTTTTTTAATTTATTTACTGACGCAGAGGTTTTGGCGCCAGTATTTATCTTTGTGCCTACAAAGCATACCTGTGTAGCGCTACGTATATTCGACGGCAGAAGTTAGTTGTGGCGGCGCCTTTCAACATTTTTCAGAACTTCCGCTTGCTTTGCACTCGATTCTAAGCCGCAGGCGGTTTTTTGGATTACAAAAACCGGGAAAAAAGTGCGGCTTAGATTCGAGTAAATACGGTAACTCCAGTTTATCTTTCAGTAACACAGCAAGCTTTGTTTGGTATCAGCAAAGCACAAATTTACTGTATAAAAGGGATTCTTCTTGTGACCATACAGGTAATGCTGCAGAAAGAGACTTCATGTGTGTCAGTGTACCCTATGATAAGAGGTGTGTTTATAAAGTAAGGTCTCAAAGATGCTAGATATGTGAGGAACACTTTTATGTGAGATCTGGCAACACTGGCATGTAGCTTGGCTCTTGTCCTTCAGATCACCACCAACCCAAGTGCAATGTGACACTCAGTCTTGACTCCCCCTCACTTCTCTTGTCAGATGTGAGTTGTGTATAGTAATCCATTTTTTGAGTGCCAAGGGTACTACCCTCATTGACATTCATGGTCAGTCATGCGAAGTCTATGGGCCACAGCTACGGATGGCAAAAATGTATGAAAGTGGGTCAGAGAGCTCAATTATGGACATGCAGATGCCCATGACAAAAAGCATTCTGGTTGGCCTTCAGTTTTGGCCGAAACAATTGCAAAAGTGGAGAAATAAATGATTGAAGATTGGTGTGTCACAGTTCATGAGCTGTGTGAACAGATTCCTGAAGTCAGTAAGAGTTCAGTTGGAAAGATTTTGACCAAACATTTGCATTATTGCAAGGTTTGTGCGAGGTAGGTCCCCAAAATGCTCACTGAAGACTGTAAACAGCAGCATGTTGAAGCAGCTCACAGAGTCCTGGAGCACTATGCAGAACAGGGCAAGCAGTTTTTGGGTTCAGTTGTCACTGACGATGAATCCTGGGTATGCCATACGAGACTTGAAACTAAGGAAAAGTCTTGTCAGTGGCAGCATTCAAGTTCAGTGAGACTGTGAAAATTCAAACCAACATTCTCTGTCGGCTAAGTGATGTCCAGTGTGTTCTGGGACAGAAAAGGTGTATTGCTGTAAGAGTTTATGCCTACCAGCACAACAATAAACACTGCTCACTACTGTGACACTTTAAAACGACTGCATCGTACCATTCAAAATTGAAGGAGGGGAATGCTGATGTTTTCATCATGATAACACACCTCCATACTGCCCATGAAACAGCCTATCTCCAGTCCAGTTCAGATGGGACATCCTCACCCATCCTCCCTACAGTACAGACTCGACACCTAGTGATTTCACGTTTCTTGAGTCAAAGTCACACCTGAGTGAAATGCATTTCCAGACTGACAACAAGTTGAAAAATGAGGTTGTGCGCTACCTGTGCAATCTAGTGGGAGATTCCCATCACAAGGGTGTACAAAAAATGCCACAATGCATGCAGATGTACGTTGATCACAAAGGTGGTAACACTGGAAAATATCCGAAAGCCAGACTTTCAATGCAATATTCATTGCCAGTAAATGTTTTTTTCTATTTGGAAAGAAAAATGAAAATGGAGACCTTATTTTACAGACATGCCTCATATATTACACTTCCTGTGATCGTACATTGGCATCCATACCATTTGTACTCCTGAATATGTGCACTTCCTTCACATTCCATATGTGTTTTGAGTGTTTAATTGCAATATTTAATTGTCAAAGGAATGATTGTTACTTTATTCAAATTGTTAACTTCATCCAAGCTTTGCATACACAACCATTATTGTTCTGCAATTTCACATAGAAAAGTATTGTACTCAGAGGAGTAGATAAAGCTTGTGGACTCGTTATTGCATTATTTTTATCCATTCCTGATAGCAGATGTTATTGTCTGTTTTAAATGTTGATCCCCCAGATCTTAGCAAGTGATGTCAGGAGTATAAGGGCACATAGTCACCAACTGCACAACCATCAAAATAATTGTCACATTGTTAGTTGTCGACAAATAATGAGCAGCAATTATCGTTTGGAGGAGTGATTCATACGTATGAATTATAGCATTATTTAAAAATTTTCTCAAGGTGTTGCTTTCCAATTCTTTTTCACAGGATGAAGTAGCTGAATTTTTAGGAACTTTGTTAATAACACCAAGGCCACAGTTAAGACCAATTACAAATCATACAGTAACAGCAGCAAGTAGTGTTACAGAAAATAGTGTAACTAATAAACTAGAAGGAAAACGGAAACTACCTTTCACTGAGATGACTTCTTCATCAGTCAAGCGTCCCCGTTCTGGTAAGACCTTTAGTTTGTTACATTAATGTTGTAATTGTATTTTAAAACTTTATTCATAAGCATTCTAGAAGGAAAAATGCTCCTATCATAGCGGAGTTAACAATGTGAAAGAAGGGACCTAGCTTTTTGACTTATATGGCAGCTTCAAAGACATTTAAATCAAAACATCTTGACTTATTCACACTTTCGTTACTTGTTAGCATTAGTACCCCATCATGTTATATAATGCATTGTGTCAAGTAGCATATTATGTGATGTCTTGTGTACAACATGACACATGCCGTAATGTCATCCAATATGGAATTTGTCATGTCGTGCAAGATGACACAACATGTAATTAAAGTTCAGGATACATACATTTCCACTCTGGGATACATCGTTTTATAGATGCACCCCTTCTCTCGGATACTTCCTATTGTAGATGCATACCATTCAATAGAAGTGCACAAGTTTGTGTCTGTTGATTCTTACACCTCTCACCATACATGTAATGGGAGTGTGGTTTTGGGAGAGAAATGGTTCCTTCAGGGAAAATAATCAACCCTCCCCACCCAGAAATAAAAAAAAAGTAATATTGTTTCCCCCCCCCTCGGAAACAAACCCATGCCAAGAAATTTTATTTCACCCGAAAAACTTTTTCAGCTGGTACACGTATCCTCTTCAGCCATATAATATTATAGATTGTTTATGATGGCTGGCAAATCTTCTGGGTTTTGGGCATGGTATCAGCATCTTTAGCCTATAAATTGCAAGATGCAGGTGTCTCAACATCTTGCAACTGAGAGAGCTCATTGTGCTGGGGAAGTAGGTTAACTCATAAAAAGGTGCAAATATGTCAAGATGTTTCGATTTAAATGCTTTGAAGCTGCCAGATAAGTCAAAAAACTATCGTGATTCCTTTACATCGCTAAGTCTATCCAGGACATGTTCGCCTTTTTTATGTTATGATAGGAGCAGTTTTCATTCTGTTTCCTAACTTTTACTCTACCATAATTTTGATGCTAGACCACCAAAGTTTGACAACAGACATAGATTTTTGTCAACTTGAGTGCCAACTGATCTGATGTAGATTTTATATTGTCTTTCAAAATAATGTTGCTTAAGTTGGGCATCATTAATGTGATTCATCTATGGTTACTTGCTTGCCTGGTACAGCTGAACTTGTCCACTATAGCCTACTGTGTATTCAGAGCAAGCAAGTCTCATCACATCGTCAAGGTCACATACCCATGGGAGTTGTATTGTTTTTTTTTTTTAATTTTTGTTGTATTTATTAATTTTGTAAAATATTTTTAATTTTTGTTGCATTTTTTTTAATTACCTACTCACATTTTATTCATGCACATATGAGACTTTATAAGCAAACGTATGAAAAGTACCATAATTACTTAATACAGTGCACAAAATAACAGCAAAGATAAATACAGTATCAAATGAATTATTAAATACTGTGTGAAATTTTTGATAATAATGTACCGGGTGATCAAAAAGTCAGTATAAATTTGAAAACTTAATAAACCACTGAATAATGTAGACAGAGAGGTAAAAATTGACACACATGCTTGGAATGACTTGGGGTTTTATTAGAACCCAAAAAAAAAAAAAAAAAAAAAAAAAACCATATTGCTAGACGCGTGAAAGACCTCTTGTACGTGTCGTTTGGTGATGATCGTGTGCTCAGCTGCCACTTTCGTCATGCTTGGCCTCCCAGGTCCCCAGACTCTCAGTCCGTGCGATTATTGGCTTTGGGGTTACCTGAAGTCGCAAGTGTATCGTGATTGACCGACATCTCTAGGGATGCTGAATGACAACATCCGACACCAATGCCTCACCATAACTCCAGACTTGCTTTACAGTGCTGTTCACAACATTATTCCTCGACTACAGCTATTGTTGAAGAATGATGGTGGACATATTGAGCATTTTCTGTAAAGAACATCATCTTTGCTTTGTCTTACTTTGTTATGCTAATTATTACTATTCTGATCAGATGAAGCGCCATCTGTCGGACATTTTTTGAACGTTTGTATTTTTTTTTTTTTTTTTGTTCTAATAAAACCCCATGTCATTCCAAGCATGTGTGTCAGTTTGTACCTCTCAATCTACATTATTCCATTATTTATTCAGTTTTCAAATTTATACTGACTTTTTGATCACCCGGTATGTAAATTGTTGGGTTGATTTGGGGGAGGGTACCAAATAGTGAGGTCATTGGTTGCATCGGATTAGTGAAGAATGGGGAAGGAAGTCGGTCGTATCCTTTTGAAGGAAGCATTCCAGCATTTACTTGAAGTGATTTAGGAAAATCACAGAAACCTAAATCAGGACGGCCAGATGCAGGTTTGAACTGTCCTCCTCCCGAATGTGAGTCCAGCATGCTAACAACTGCACCACCTTGTTACATAGGCAGACTTACAGTACGACCATATTACATAGTTAAACCTACTTAAAAGCTTATTATATTGCAAGCTCAGTGATTCACACAACAATTAATAAACTATTGAAAATTGTACACTTTGTTATTGTCACTTAACTTAAAATTCTTTTCATTGTTTGTTCAAAGTAAAAAAAGTGAAAATTGTGAAACCACTGCTAGAAAAACTCAGCTTGAATAATTTTGGCATGAAATGTTGCAACATACAGCCCTAATTGAGCAAGAATATGATTGGCTGAAATGAACAGAACAATTGTTAAACAGTGTGTGCATGACAAAATTCTATCAAATTTTCAATTCTTTATGAAAATTGATGAATTTAAGCTTATTTTGTCCAAAAATAAACTTTATCCAAGATAGTGTAGTAGTTTTTGAAGAAAGCGAAGGAAAGCATTTTCTAGCGGTTAAAAGAAGGCGACCTTTTTTCTGACAGTTACTTTTATGGCAGTTTTCATGTTAGTTTAATTTTCCACGTGGTTATTGGTAAAGCTTTAAATCCTTGATCAAACAGTATATCATTTTGTACAGGGTTGGGATAATTCTGGTGTGGTACATTTATTGTTGAGAACATCCAAAGAGTTTTCAATTGTTTTAAGCCCTGGTGAATAAAATCCTTAATTTATAAACAACAAAATAATAATCAACTGTAATAACTAGTTTTTCAATTATATCCAAATGGAATGCTCAAAATGCAACAAATTTCTATGAAACACAGTATCAGGTGTGAATGTGTGATTTTTCACACATAAAACTCAAGTGGTGAAAGATTTCTGCAAATATTTCCTATTATTTCTACAAGAATATATTTTTTACCATCATCTGTATCATTTTAAACTGTCTCAGCATGTGTGAATTGCATAAAACCAGATTGTATGTACAACTTAAGACCACTGTATCAGGGTAACGGATAAAACTTTCACAAAACAACAGGATGACCATTAATTACATGTATTTGTGGTGTACCTTCTTAAACTTTGAATTGATTCACACAAGTTTAAAACGAAGAAGTGGTGTGTATAAAAACACAAAAATGTAGATTTTGCATGTAAAATCTGAATGAAGCTAGAATTTTGGAAGCAAGTTTTCAATTTTATCGTAAGAATGCATTTTTTATTTATTTGCTTCTCTTTAAACTGTTCCTATGTATTCAATTCATTTTATTATGATCTGCCCTTATTTCTGTGCACTGTTTTTATCCATTCATAAAACTCTTCTCACTGATCTAAGTCATCTTCATATGAATGCTGGTGCAATTTCAGAATATGTGGATGTCAACTGCTAAGATGGCATGATTGTGTGGCAGCTGTTTTCTAGCACATCCGTGTCATATGATACATAACGGCTGCTAACGAAAGTTCTGGTAGAATATAAATAATTTAGAAGTGAAGGTACCAGCTCATTGAATAGTAGAAATTTTGGACAAATTCAATTTTGAGCTAGTGCAGTTGTGTTGGATGGTGTGGGAGACAAAAGAAAAGAGGCAGGGAGCAAGTGGAAGGGTTGGAGAAGGATGGCTCAGAGGGTGGCAGTGGGTGTGTGAGATAGTAGTAATGTGGGAGGGAGAGGCAGCAGGTATGTGTTATAGGAAAGCGAAGCAGGGGTACTGGAACCGTAAAGTTAGTGCAGCATTTGATTTAGGGGTGTGTAAGGGTGGGGGGTCAGGAAAGAGGAATGTTATGACGGAGGGTGTGGCTGCAGGAAGATAATGAAGATTGAGGCCAGGATAATGGAATAAAGAGTGTACTGCAGGAATGACTCCAATCTTTGTAGTTAGAAAAGATGGTACTCCTGGGAAGGATACAGGCAGCCACTGAAGCTGAGCATGCTGTACTCAGCAGTGTGTTCCACCACTGAGGAGTCAACTCTGCTCTTGACCAGTTTGGCAGTGTTAGTTCATTCAAGTGGATAGTCTGTTGGTGGTAATACCTAATAAAATACTGTGTAGAAATTGCAGCGGAGCTGGCATGTGAGGGTGAATTGGCAAGTCTTGCACCTGAGTCTTCCACTGTGATATGACCCATGTGGTAAAAGGTTGGCAGTGGGAGCAGCATAGAGACAGACCAAGATATTGTGTAGGTTGAGCAGGCAACCAAATAATGCAATTTAGGAGAAGTTCGAAGGATTGTAGGTTGAATGTCCCTCATTTCCAGGGATGATGATGGATGTAGCAAAGAACATGATTCAGTTACTGCAACCTTGGAATGATGTTGGTTCTTGGAGATGTTGCAGTATTGCAGGTGTGTGAGGATATGGAATGATGTTGGTTATTGGAGATGTTGCAGTATTAGGGGTGTGTGAGGATACGGCACAGGAAATCTGTTTATGGACTAGGTTTGATGGTTAGTGTGCTTGTCTGTGACGGCCTTTGTCAGACCTTCAGTATACAGTGCAAAGGAATTCTGTGAATACACCATCTGCAAATGGCCGAACTATATAAGAGCAATTTTTTGGTGTGGAAGGGATGACAGCTGTCATAATGCAGGTAATGTTGACTTTTAATGGGCTTGATTTGAACAGAAGTTTGGATGGAGCCGTCTGAGAGGTAGATGCCAATGTCTAGGAAGGTGGCAGGTTGAACTAAGGAGAACCAGATGAAGCAAAGGGGAGAGGTTGTGGAGGAATGAGAATAGCAACTTGTCCCAGGGTACAGAACATGAAGATATCAGTAGTCTACCACTAGAAGGTTTCAGATAGATTATATAATGATAAGACAGAGATTTAGGAACCAGGTTTTAAATTGTAAGACATTTCCGGGGGCAGATGTGGACTCTGACCACAATCTATTGGTTATGAACTGTAGATTAAAACTGAAGAAACTGCAAAAAGGTGGGAATTTAAGGAGATGGGACCTGGATAAACTGAAAGAACCAGAGGTTGTACAGAGTTTCAGGGAGAGCATAAGGGAACAATTGACAGGAATGGGGGAAAGAAATACAGTAGAAGAAGAAGGGTAGCTTTGAGGGATGAAATAGTGAAGGCAGCAGAGGATCGAGTAGGTAAAAAGACGAGGGCTAATAGAAATCCTTGGGTAACAGAAGAAATACTGAATTTAATTGATGAAAGGAGAAAATATAAAAATGCAGTAAATGAAGCAGGCAAAAGGGAATACAAACGTCTCAAAAATGAGATCGACAGAAAGTGCAAAATGGCTAAGCAGGGATGGCTAGAGGACAAATGTAAGGATGTAGAGGCTTATCTCATGAGGGGTAAGATAGATACTGCCTACAGGAAAATTAAAGAGACCTTTGGAGAAAAGAGAACCACTTGCATGAATATCAAGAGCTCAGATGGAAACCCAGTTCTAAGCAAAGAAGGGAAAGCAGAAAGGTGGAAGGAGTATATAGAGGGTCAATACAGGGGCGATGTTCTTGAGGACAATATTATGGAAATAGAAGAGGATGTAAATGAAGATGAAATGGGAGATATGATACTGTGTGAAGAGTGAGATATGATACTGCGTGAAGAGTTTGACAGAGCATTGAAAGACTTAAGTTGAAACAAGGCCCTGGGAGTAGACAACATTCCATTAGAATTACTGATGGCCTTGGGAGAGCCAGTCCTGACAAAAGTCGACCATCTGGTGAGCAAGATGTATGAGACAGGCGAAATTCCCTCAGATTTCAAGAAGAATATAATAATTCCAATCCCAAAGAAAGCAGGTGTTGACAGATGTGAAAATTACCGAACTATCTGTTTAATAAGTCACAGCTGCAAAATACTAACGCGAATTATTTACAGACGAATGGAAAAACTGGTAGAAGCCGACCTCGGGGAAGATCAGTTTGGATTCCGTAGAAATGTTGGAACACGTGAGGCAATACTAACCCTACAACTTATCTTAGAAGAAAGGTTAAGGAAAGGCAAACCTACATTTCTAGCATTTGTAGACTTAGAGAAAGCTTTTGACAATGTTGACTGGAATACTTTCTTTCAAATTCTGAAGGTGGCAGGGGTAAAATACAGGGAGTGAAAGGCTATTTACAATTTGTACAGAAACCAGATGGCAGTTATAAGAGTCGAGGGACATGAAAGGGAAGCAGTGGTTGGGAAGGGAGTGAGACAGGGTTGTAGCCTCTCCCTGATGCTATTCAATCTGTATATTGAGAAAGCAGTAAAGGAAACAAAAGAAAAGTTCAGAGTAGGTAGGTTAAAATCCATGGAGAAGAAATAAAAACTTTGAGGATCGCCGATGACATTGTAATTCTGTCAGAGACAGCAAAGGAGTTGGAAGAGCAGTTGAACGGAATGGACAGTGTCCCTTATAGGATGGTATAAGATGAACATCAACAAAAGCAAAACAAGGATAATGGGATGTAGTCGAATTAAGTCGGGTGATGCTGAGGGAATTAGATTAGGAAATGAGACACTTAAAGTAGTAAAGGAGTTTTGCTGTTTGGGGAGCAAAATAACTGATGAGGGTCAAAGTAGAGAGGATATAAAATGTAGACTGGCAATGGCAAGGAAACCATTTCTGAAGAAGAGAAATTTGTTAACATCGAGTATAGATTTAATTGTCAGGAAGTCGTTTCTGAAAGTATTTGTATGGAGTGTAGCCATGTATTGAAGTGAAACATGAACGATAAATAGTTTAAACAAGAAGAGAATAGAAGCTTTCGAAATGTGGTGGTACAGAAGAATGCGGAATATTAGATGGGTAGATCACATAACTAATGAGGAGGTATTGAATAGAATTGGGGAGAAGAGGAGTTTGTGGCACAACTTGACTAGAAGAAGGGATCGGTTGGTTGGACATGTTCTGGGGCATCAAGGGATCACCAATTTAGTACTAGAGGGCAGCGTGGAGGGTAAAAATCGTAGAGCGAGACCAAGAGATGAATACACTAAGCAGATTCGGAAGGATGTATGCTGCAGTAGGTACTGGGAGATGAAGAAGCTTGCACAGGATAGAGTAGCATGGAGAGCTGCATCAAACCAGTCTCAGTACTGAAGACCACAACAACAACAACAACCTGAACCAGACAACAGATTTGGCATTTTCGAGTTCAGTAAAATTTCCTTTCTACAATTCACAGACAGACTGGTACAAGAGGTGTCACTTGTGTGCCAATGATCATATTGTGGATTTGAGTACGTATCTTTGCCTCAAACAAGAAGTAGCTATATGTGAAAATGTTATTAGGTACATGTATAAGGAATTAGGTAGGGGACTTGGAATTGGAATGACATAGGAGAGCTAGAGTTCAATAGCAATGAGACCTGGGGCATGGGGGAAGTTAGCGTATAGGGATCATGTAACATCCCAGATCGGAGCAACTGAACCATACACTCGCTATGATGTCATTCATGTGTCATCGTGCTCAGAAATTGGGGACATTCTACCTACAGTCCTTTCCGCCCCTCCTAAAGTTGTATTTTGTTGTCCACCCAACTGACACAATATCCAGATGCCACTCTCACTCCTACCCCTCTGCCTGAGGTGTAGCACCTGTTCACTTCACTCACCCAGCACATCCTCATCAACTCCTGCCATAGGCTTATTGTCTCGCAGCAGATTAAGGGCCATTTGTGAAAGGAGCTATGTCATATACCAACAGTTTCTGCACAGCATATTATGTAGGCATGACTACCATCCAATTGTCTGCTTGAATGAATGACCAACACCAAACTGCCCAAGAGCAGAGTTGAGTGCTCTGGGACAGAACACACTGCTGAGCACAACTTGCTCAATTTGAATAACTTTTTCACAACACTTGCCATCTGGATCTATGCCCCCAGCACCTTCTTTTCGGAACTACATTGACAAGAGTAATCCTTACTACACATCCTTCATTCCTGTAATCCTTCTGGCCTCAAACCCCATTAGTCCTCTGCCTAGGATCCTAACTTCATTCATACAGTGTTTCTGCCCTAATCCCCACACTCTCTCCCTCCTCTCTCTCCTCTGTTTTTTCTCCCCCTCCCAATCCACTCCTTCGAGCTATCATCATTGTGTGTTGCACAATCTCAGGGTTACTGGTACCAGTGACCGTGTTCCATTCCTATCCAGTGCACCTGCTGCATCTCCCTCCCAGCCATCAGCTGCCCTTCACCTACCCTCCCTCCCACTCCATGCCTCTTTCCTCCCATCACTTGTTCCAACTGACACAACTCCTTTTGATTTGGCCTTTCAATCACTTTGAAGTAATTATTAGTACCCACCGCAAAGGAACATGGATGTTTTTTAAACTGGGAAAAGGTTACTTTGAAAATTCCTGCAGTTTCAGGCTTACAGGACTTTTTTTACATATGGTGTTGAAGTGCAGGTGAGAAACATATTGGTTTTACTGTACAGTTAGCATCTGTTTGGGTAGTATATTGTGTTTATCTTCTAGATATGTCCTTTGTTTTTCAGATATCTCACAACAAGCAGCAAACAGCACCCCAAATCAGTCTGCACCTGGGCTAGAATCACCACCTAAGTCATCACTTTCAACACTGCCTACATATGTCTCTGTGAGCAATACAGGCAGTATGAGAGGTTAGTTAAGAATTGCTTATTGTAGTGCTTGTTTTTTAATTCCTTGTCTAACAACTAGTTTTGGGTACTTACTTTTAAGTAACAAAATCTTTATGTATCCTTTAAATAAAATAGAAATTAGAAAAGTGAATCAAAAGATAATGAATATACATCTACATTTACATCAATGATCAAGTGAAAAATGGGAAGTAGTAAAGCATTGTACTTTTATTCCTGCAGTCATTAATGTCTGTTGAAGATAGATATTCATTCCTGTAGTCACTGGCAAGAACCCTTTTTCTCCCCCTTTTTTAATATCATCTTTTGTGTGATTAGTGTAGTCATTTTCGTATCACAACATCAGTACCACAAGTGTTATGAGTGCTGCACATTTAAATATTGGAACAGTGTGATTAGTTAGAATAACACCTTTCGTTCATTATTTAGTTTGGGAGCATTGGAAATCACCATTGCAAATCCATTGGTGTTTATGCATGGTACCAGTGCAAGGAGAGAAGTTTACATATGTAGTGGAGAAAGGTATCGCAAGAAAGGTGTGGCTATAATTAGTTATAAACTCAATGTTGCAGAGGTAATTACAATAGAATCAGACTACATGATATTATCATTGTAGTACAATTTGAAGTAAATTCTGGACTCTGGTGTTTGCAACTCCTATAAGCATTAGTGCTGTAGACCAATAAGTGGATGAGCAATTTTAGAAAAAAGGATAAATTAATTGATTGAGTATTAATAGTAATTAATTTTTGCAGAAATTAATTGATTGAGTATTAATAGTAATTAATAATCAATCAATTTTTGAAAAAAATATCCTTTTTTCTAGGATTGCTCATCCACTTATTGGTGTGCAGCACCATAAGTATTGAAATTGTTTTAAGTACTTACTTACAGAATACCCCATACATTTTATTTTTGTTTATTGGGCTGTAGTCATTTGACCATTAAGCTGCAGACAACATATAAAAAGTGTTTCCTCTGACATCATTAATATCAACCACAAATTTCATATGCATTGAATAACATTTTGAAAGTACACAGGGAAAAAAGGAAGAGTTTTCCAATTGGATGTTGGGTTTTTGTACTTCTCACACTGGGTAAATATTGTTCAGAATGGCTGCCGGAGTTCATAAGTTGCCCCCCCCCCCCCCCTGTAAAAATATGACATGGTATGGTGCTGTTAATAAAGTGTATGGAATGTGTCAGATAGCAGTGGTGTTTGATAATTGCTATGTTGGGAATGTACATGAGGCCCAGTGCTATAATTCTGCTGTTGCTGAACATGTTGGGCACTTTCATGTGATGTGAATGTTTTATTGAATCAAATTTGTACATGTCAGTGGTGGATCACTGTATTGTGTGTTAAACAGTTCACAACTCTCGCCACTTCTTCTTCCGTTATGTAGACATAAGTATTTGACTCTGTAACATCCTGAATCATTCAGCACCACTGTTTGACCAATTGGCACATCACAACTAGTTTCACATGTAAATTGTTATCAACATCACAGCACAGATGTATTTATTTGGATTTATATTTTAAAAGGCAAAAATATATCATTAACTAAGTACCATGCTGCATCATTTTTAGCAGTGTATCTCAGTTTGGCATTGGCATCATGTTCATTGTGGCAGCACTGAGGAAAGAGAACACAGTCTCTTGTAATGATTTGTAGGTATTCTGACAGTGCAGCAAATTCAACAGACATGCTTTTTGCAGCGATTGTTGTAGTATAATCGGGAAAAATTTTAAAACACTCATTATAGACAGCATACTTTCATCACACTGAATAAATTTGAATGTTTCCCAGATGAATAATAAAAAAAGTTATTTCACATCTCTTTGGTTAAATTGAATTGCACCTGATGCTATAAATATATATTTTTGTGTTGTTGTTAGGAGGTCGTCAGAAATCACGGGTAATGGGATTACAGAAGTTGCAGGGATCTCAAGAGACAAAATGGACAAATCAGAAGGTGGGATCTGAGCAGGTTAGTAATTAAATTATATAATGTGTAAAACTTCTTCAGTATTTTAAATATTTTAATTCATGCAGGGTGAACTACTTCTTCTTCTTCTTCTTCTTCTTCTTCTTCTTCTCCTTCTCATTCTCATTCATCACTACAGCCCTTGATAGGCCTCGGCCTAATCATCAATCTTCCTCCATACAACTCTGTTCGTTGCATTTTTCTTCCATCCTCAGATCTCCATCTGGGTAAGGTCAGCCGTCTCATTGTCCAGCCATCTAGCTCTGGATCAGTCCTTGCTTCTGGTGGAATACAGTCGCCCTATCATTATTTGTTTGGGCGTCCTGTCAGACTCACTGTATGTCCTAACCAGTGTTTTTTATTTTTATAAGCTCTTGTATTTCATGGTTGTAGCTTACTCTCTAGCCATATGCGTCTCTCACAGGCCCACAAATTTTTCATAGAGTTTTTCTTTCGAATGTCCTTACATTCTTCATATCTGCTTCGGGCATTGTCCAGACTTATAACCTATATGTAGCAACTGATTGTACCAGGAAGTACTGTACTCTAAACTTGGTTGTTTTTAAAATAGGGAATTCTTAAATACCAGTAAGTTTGCAGAACAGGGCCTGTTTCCTGCTCATATCCATTCTCTAATACATAATCTCATATTATTTTCACTGGTTAAGAGTAAATCAGTAGCTCTAGTCAGGTGTACTGGTGGGTGATTATTAGAGCGCTTTTGCTGGACTGTCAGTCACATGCACTTCATTGTCACGTCCACCTCTATAACTCGTTGTAATTGTGTTTTTGCGGTGAAATATTGATTCAGGCCGTGTCAGTCATGTCTTAATGTAAGCAATATAACTATACATTGCTTTAATTTGAAAAAATTTTAAAAACCATGTCATTGAATTCCTTATTTGCCATCTGATGTGGGAAAAATTATTATAGACAACATTAGGTGTTATATGTCTATATGAATTGGAAATATGTGTAAATTGGTCACAAAAATGCATATTGGGATCAAAATATACACTATGTGATCAAAAGTATTCGGCCACCCCCAAAAACATACGTTTTTCATATTAGGTGCATTGTGCTGCCCCCTACTGCCAGGTACTCCATATCAGCAACCTCAGTAGTCATTAGACATTGTAAGAGAGCAGAATGGGGTGCTCCTCAGAACTTGCGGACTTCGAATGTGGTGAGGTGACTGGGTGTTACTTGTGTCTTACATCTCTACACGATATTTCCACACTCCTAAACATCCATAGGTCCACTGTTTTCGATGTGATAGTGAAGTGGAGATGTGAAGGGACACATACAGCCCAGACGTGTACAGGCTGACCTCGTCTGTTGACTGACAGAGACCACCGACAGCTGAAGAGCGTTGTAATATGCAGTAGGCAGACATCTATCCTGACTATCACACAGGAATTCCAAACTGCATCAAGATCCACTGCAAGTACTGTGACAGTTAGGTGGGAGGTGAGAAAACTCGGATTTCATGGTCGAGCGGCTGCTCATAAGCCACACATCACGCCGGTAAATGCCAAACGACGCCTCGCTTGGTGTAAGGAGTGTGTAAATTGGACAATTGAACAGTGGAAAAATGTTGTGGGGAGTGACGAATCACGGTACACAATGTGGCGATCTAATGGCAGGTGTGGGTATGGTGAATGTCATCTGCCAGAGTGTGTGTAGTGTCAACAGTAAAATTCGGAGGCAGTGGTGTTATGGTGTAGTCGTGTTTTTCGTGGAGGGGTCTTGCACCCCTTGTTGTTTTGCGTGTCACTATCACAGCACAGGCCTACATTGATGTTTTAAGCACCTTCTTACTTCCCACTGTTGAAGAACAATTCGGAGATGGTGATTGCATTTTTCAACACAATCAAGTACATGTTCATAATGCACGGCATGTGGCAGAGTGGTTACGCAAAATAACATCCCCGTAATGGACTGGCCTGCACAGAGTCCTGGCCTGAATCCTATAGAACACCTTTGGAATGTTTTGGAACACTTGACTTTTTGTCAGGCCTCAATGAACAACATCGATACCTCTCCTCAGTGCAGTACTTCATGAAGATTGGGCTGCCATTCCCCAAGAAAACCTTCCACCACCTGCACAAGTGGAAGCTGTCATCAAGGCTAAGGGTGGGCCAACACCATATTGAATTCCAGCATTACCGGTGGAGGGCGCCATGAACTTGGCGAGTCATTTTCAGCCAGGTGTCCGGATACTTTTGATCATATAGTGTATCTACTAGAATATCAAGAAAATTAGCACACTAATGAAAAGCTTAATTGATCATTATGACATACTCCAAATGCACTGCTGTTATCTGTAAGATAGCTGTAATCTAGATCTGCAATAAAACCAGATTGCTATGTTACTTATTGCTCTAAGTGCCTACCTTGTATTCAAAATCCTATATACTCGCTGAGCACACCAGTTCCTTATGGAATCCAGTGTGGTGTATATGGGTTTTGGACGTGAATGTATTCAAAATACTGACAATATGATTTGGTTACAATACAGTATTCTCTTACACTGTTATGTACGAAATGTTGATGTTATAATAGCACAGTATATTGGGCGAGAAGTGTAAAATGTTTCAAATGATCCATCTCAGTTGTCTTCGGTTGGCTCACCCTCCTCATCCCATTTTTCTTATGTCTTATTCTTCATTGCTCTCATTGTCTGTTGTTGAGTCCTCATTACGTTTGATGACTATGGATTCTATTACAGTGTCTCAGATGACTTCTTTATCAAAACCTCCTTTCCATCGACAACGTGCTGAACACTTTTCTCTCATTGTTCTGTTGTGATGTTTTCCAGGGCCCCGTGAAGTAAGTGTTCAACATCTGCAATTTTAAACCAGTTATTTTTCATGGCTACTTTTCTCTTGACTTGGGCTCAGATGAGCTCAATCAGCTTGAACTGGCGGTGATAAGGTGGTAAGCATTCTACTTTGATGTCCACTCTCATTTGCTATGACAGGTAGCTCGTAAATAGATTGTTCTTCATTTAAATGAACCTTATCCAACATCTCAGCTCTTGTTTCTGTAGATGAGGAGGCAGTGTTTTGTGTAGTTAGCCAATATGCTATGTCAGCCTTATGTGTTTTCATTGTCGGTGCTCGGTTCATGATTACGGAAAGATACTTGGTATTGTCCATGATGATAATTGAACCTTCCTCCAATAAATTCAAAACATTCTTCTCAAACCAGTTGTTAACTTAGCTGTGTCCATTTCATAATGATAATCTTCTGATTTGTTTGTAAACTAATGTATTTATTTATTTATTTTTATTTTTTTATTTTTATTTAAGAAATTCAGTCATTGCTGACCCCACATGCACAATGATCAATCTGGTCCCTTTGCCAACAGTTGCCTTAAGGCCTCCACTTGGGCTTGAATACTACCAGATGGTTTTGAGTGAAGTTTTATCCTCGTAGAGTATAGGTTGCATATCACCTGAAGACTACGGCAAGTTCATCCTCTGCAAAAATTTAATTCTGGAGGCTAGTATGTCATTGTGTTAAAGTAAAAATTGTGTAATCATTCTGAAGCTTGCATTTAAATCCTATATTGCTTAATATGCATCTCTAGTAGATCCCCGTTACCTTTTTTCTCGATTTTTCTGATGTTGGATACTCACCATTGACGTAAAATTCTTAGACTGTCCACCTGACAGTGCCTTTATCAAAGTTGTTTAATTTGGTTAAGACCTGTGTTGCTTTATATTTTTCCTAGGAGAAGTGAACATGGGGATTTTCCCCTCACAACACACGCACTAGATGGTTCTTAAACCAATGCCATAAGTTCCAGCAGAAATAGCCTGTACATCAGCAAGGCTTCTTCTTACAATGGTTGTTTTTTTGGTTACATGGTATTGCATTTCTTGATATCATCACTACCATTTTTTGATTTCATTGCTACTGATTACATATACCTTATGCTAATCTTTCCAGAGGGTGCGTGTAGATGCCAACACTTCACCATTGTTATCTACAAGATGTTTTAAGTATTGATAAACATTATGGATTTGCTTTGCTGCAGGAACTCAGTTGCCTTTTTCAGTCACATTCTTCATGCTGTCAACGTGTGTCTTACTGGAGTTGTTTGCTAATCCGACCCACATGGCAAAGGGGAAATCTCTCATTCTTCCGGCCCTTTCATTTTCAACTTACACAAATACTTTCACTCAGTAAATAAATTACATAAGTAACATAAAATATGTTTTTTACTTAAAGTAAAATTGCCAAAACTAATAAGTCAGTAAAGAAGGGAAAACGAAAACTGTGCAAAATCAGCACACCATCTGGTTACTGACACTCAGCTGGCACTCAAACTGGGCATCTGCTGATGCTCAGAATTGCCATTTTCAGATGTTAGAGAGAGAGCACTATGCAAGACTAGGCATAAGTGTGGCATCACCACACTTGAAGCCACTGCTGGTATGCCTGGCCAGAGCTATGGGTAATGGAAGCAGCTAAAAGCTTTAAAACACTTATTAGAGGTCTTCAGGTCATGCCGAGTTAGAATTGGACATTACCATGTATTTTGTCTTTTCTCATTTATAATTAAGTCCAATTTGTACTCCTCCTGCTTTCATTATTTCAAACATTTCATTATGAGTGTTTACATTTCTTGCCATAACTGCAATGTCATCTGCATATGTACAGATCTAACTGGATTTCATGATTATTGTCCCTCTCTTGTCTGTTTTTTGTATCAGACTGTGCAGTGCTAAGTTAAATACTGCTCCAGAGAGATCATCACCCTGTTTCACTCCATCTATGGTTCAAGCTCTCTCTCTCTCTCTCTCTCTCTCTCTCTCTCTCTCTCTCTCCCTCTCTCTCCCTCCCTCCCTCCTTCCACTTTTTTTTTTTTTTTAACCTTGAAAGTACATGTAGTAAAGTAAAACCTATTGCCAGCTTTGGGAGGCTTTAATGCACAGGTTGGGCAAAATGAAAGCAGAGGAGTGTCAGGAAGATATACTTTACTTGAAGAAAGTAATGAGAATGGAGCTGTGTTATATCAGTTAAAGCATCTACTGATCAAGTAATAATTTTAAGAATAATAATTATGATGGAAGTTTGCTCGGGAGCATGTGTTTAGCTAGTCTAGTGCAGCTACGACACTCCAGTCAGTCAGGCTTATGATTTTCCAACGTATATTATTATATTATTAGTTGATAGTTGTTTGAGCCTGAAGTTATTTACCTCCTCCTCTTCTTCTTTGAAGACAATGTTATGACATCCAGCTTGCTCTGCTTAAATTTCTTGCTTGTATGAAGTATTACATGTAACAATGATGCAGATAGATAGAGCAGGTAAATAAGGAACTAGTAAGACTCATTGACTTCATAACATAAGGGTTAATATATTTCACATTATTAGTGAACTAAACAGAAATTCATGTCCTCTCTCTGTCATAGACAGGAAAAGACAGTCAGTGCAAGATTGATGAAACATCCAATAAGAGTGTTTACAAACTGAAGAAAATTAATGTTTTTCATCTTTTCTTGCTAGTTTCACAGGCTTGATTGCTGTGGGCATACTGTGTGTTAATCTTTACCATAAACTACTGAGGCAAATGAAGTAAAAAATAAAACATAGGTTAACTAGTATACGTTCCAATACAGGCACAATACACCTCATTGGTCTCACATGTATGGAGACTACTGCATGATAGGTGTGCAGAGACTACTGCATAATAAGTGTAAAACAAAGCATAGGACTATAGATAGAGAGGTGCTCAAAGCATTTCACTGTCAAGAGAGCAATGTGTAAAGCCTTCAATGACAACTGTAGCAGGATATTGTCAAAGGATCTTTCATAAAACCCATTGAAATTCTGGTCTTATGTAAAAGCTTTTAATGGCACAAAAGTTAGTGTTTATAGTCAATAGCGAATGAGACAGGAACTGAATTTGAGGGTAGCAAAGCAACAGCGGAAATGGGTAACTCCATTTTCAAATATTCCTTTACAGAGTGAACTGCAGAAGAATTGTCCCAATTTAATCCCCATACTACTAAAAAGATGAATGAAATAAGTGTCAGTGGTGTTGAGAGCCAGTTGGAATTGTTAAAATAGAACGAAGCTCCAATGGAATCCGTATCAGATACTATACTGAATTTGCGGTTGACTTAGCCCCCTTCGTGGCATTCGCTGCTTTATTTCTTTGTTGATAGTCCTCAGTGTCGGCCTACTGCATTGTTACACTGGGTGAGAAATGGGGGAAAGGGGGGGGGGTGGAAGTTCAACACTGACTACTGCAAATAATGTAGCCGGCAGTTGAACAGTTGAGTTTCACAATTCTTTACTTTCACTGTTCACAGCCCCCCCAATATTACACAGTTAATATGGCCAGTTCGCTATTGATTAACTTTTGATAAGCCTCATTAATAGTTTGCAGGCAAACGTCAGCATACTGCTACAATAGTTTACCGTTGAACATCTGTGGCACAGTAAAAACCTAATCACACAGTTCCTGCAGAATAATATGGTATGTGTGGCACTATTCAACAGACACTGTCATTATTTTAACACACGACCTGTTTGTGTTACACTTATTTTGCAGTTAAGTTGATGCATTGTTGTTGATCTAACCAATACAGGTTTCTCATCTGAAAATTGATCTGTCTCAGGACCAAAAATCAGGCCTTTATATACCCTCACAATAATGGGCACTGGAACTATACATTGTTCGATGTTTAAGTTACAGAAATTACAATTAAAACATAACTCATTCAATTAACTGAATATATAGAAAAATTCCTACTTTTTAACAGTTTCTTCTACTGCAAGGGTTAAGTTGAATTATTTGTTTAAATGATAAAATTAACAGATATAGTTATACAAACAATACTTTTGACAAAACTGATAATTGTTTTGGAATTAATTGAGTTCTGGTTTTGCAAATATATTTTCGAATATAGCCAAATAAATACTTTAATAATGCTAGTAGTTCTTCTTCCAAATGTTTATAACTAGTACAGAATTTATATTTGTCCATAAGTCAACAATAGAATTTAAGTCACGAAACAATTACTTATTTCACCCTATAACAAAAGATATTAACTAGGAGTAGTCAAAGTAAATTAGGAAATTGATGAAATACACAAAACTAAGCACAAAATTAGATATGGTGCTGTATTGAGGGCCAGCCTTTCTCTTTTATGGAAATGCAGATTATACTCATGTATGTTAATGGTAATTAGTCATAAATGAAAATAAAATTAATTTAAGGAGGCAGATGGCAAAAGAAGAGTGGAAGTAAAAAGATTCCCGCTTGCTTTGTCTCTCTTTCTAACTATAATCTATCGCAGATCCCTTGAACAAAAAATATGTTCAGTAGTTGGAAGAAGCACACCCATTTACAGGAAGGGTAATAGAAGAGATCCACGAAACTACCATCCAGTATCCTTGACATCGATTTGTTGTAGAACCTTAGAACATATTCTGAGTTCAAACATAATGAGATACCTCAGACAGAGCAACCTCCTCCACGCCAATCAGCATGGATTCCAAAAACATTTATCATGCGAAATTCAACCCACAGTTTTCTCACCTGACATACTGAAGGCTTTGGATCAAGGCAATCAGGTAGATGCAGTATTTCTTGATTTTCGAAAAAATTTTACTCAGTAGCACATATATGCTTATTATCAAAAGTATGATCAAAGTGGTATCAAGGAAAATTTTTGACTGGATTGAGGATTTTTTTGACAGGGAGGACGCATTATATTCCTTGGATGTGCTCCAAGGAAGTGTTGGGACTCTTGCTGTTCATGTTGTATATTAATGACCTTGCTGACAAAATTAATAATAACCTCAGACTTTATGCAAATGATGGAGTTGTCTGTAGTGAAGTGCTTTCTGAAAGAAGCTGCATAAATATTCAGTCAGAACTCGATGAGATTTCTAAGTGGTGCAGTGACTGTAAACTTTTTTTAAATGTTCAAAAATGTAAAATTGTGCACTTCACAAAATGGTTTTTATGACTGTAATAGCAATGAGTCACAGTTGGAATTGACCAAGTCATACCAATACCTGCATGTAACACTTTGTAGGGATATAAAATGGAATGACCATACAGGCACAGTCATGAGTAAAACAAGTGATACTCTTTGGTTTATTGGTAGAATACCAGGGAAGTGCAATCAGTATTATGCAGAGGAGATTGCGTACAAATCACATGTGCAGCCTGTTCTGGACTACTGTTCAACTGTATGAGGCCCATACCAAATAGGACTAAAAAGGGGATATTAAAGATCTATAGAAAAGGGCAGCATGAATGGCCACAGGTTTGTTTGACATATGAGAGAGTGTCTCAGAGATTCTGAAGAAGCTGAACTGGCACTGTTTTGAAGGTAGACATAAACTAACATGAGAAAGCCTACTTACAAAGTTTCAAGAATGGACTTTAAATGACGACTCTAGGGATTTACTACAATCCCCTAGGTATCACTCACATAAGGATCATGTGGACAAGATTAAATTAATTACAGCACGCTTTGAGGCATTTAAACAATCATTCTTCTGTCACTCCACATGTTAATAGAACAGGAAAAGACCCTAATAACTGGTACAGTAGAACACATACTTCTGCCATGCACTTCAAAGTGCAAAAAGACTCTCTCACTTTTTTGTTGTTGTGCCTATCTGTGACTCAGTATCTCCGCTATATGGTGGGTAGCAACTTTCCTTCTCGTAGTGTTGTTACATTCCATCCTGGATTTTCCATTGTTTGAGAAAGACATTTTATTTATTTTTGAAAATTTAAGAGATTTTTGTAAAGAAATTTTTCTAAATAGGAAGAATTAGTCATAAAAAATCTTACAACACTAATATCAGGATGTATTCTAGTAGAATTGAGACTACATAGAAAGAGGATTTCATTTGATGCACCTTGTCAGACAGGGTGGACCCAGCTCTGCAGAACTAACTCTTTTCTGTTGAATTGAGTTTTCACCATGTGCTGTGAACTTCATCAGTAGGCAAGTGTACTTCATTTTATGTTTGGTAAGTGTTGAAATTAGCTAGTCATCACATGAAAATTAAATTTAACACCAATTAGTAGACAGTTGCAGTGTAACTGCTGCTTCTTATGTGGGGTGGTTTTGTTTGTTGCACTTACCAGAAGTTTGATAGTGTGCTGCCCACATTGATCTTGTCTACTTCATTACTGTTGTATTTATTCTTATAAACTCAAAAAGTCTTACCTCTTGTACACCACAGAAATAAACATTTGGTACCAGTTGTAATCTAACATTGGACATATCTGTCCAGGCATCAAATAAATTAATAACTTGCACAAATGGGAGATGTTTGTGCTTCAAACTATGACAGCTCTCTCTCACACAGATGTTGCTCTAGCTTTCTTTTCAAGACACTTGTATTGTTGTGATGCATTTTCTGGGGAAGTCAGCACATATCCAGAGTGGAACAATGATCCATGGAATACTTACTGTCATGTACGAGCAGGTATTTCATCTTGCCAAATTGCCATGACCATCACATGCTGAAGACATATGTTATCATTCAATATAGCTTGCCACGTGTACAATAAAATAAAACAATCCACAATGTCTGAATATTTAATGAGATATTAATTTATATTGTTGTTTTATTGCTGAATAAATTACTTTTGTTGCAAATTTCATTTGTAGGTAAGAAGGTGTAGTGATATCTTAATCCCATAGAGTGCTGTGTATCAGTACAAAGTATAGCATTTCTTTATTAACTAGCTCTTTTGGGTGTTAATAGTGTCACTATATTGTAATCAATCACTTACTTTCCACTGATTTTCTTTTTTCAGTTCTGCTGTTTTAGTATGTGCAGATCTTGTGGTTTATTTGTAGTCTCAGGCCATCCACTCAGGCTGTATTATTAAAAAAAATAGCTAAGCTACAATCTTTACATTTATCTCAATGCTCGCTGTAGAATGCTGTTTTTTTGTGATAGGAAGTTGTCTGCCCTCATTCAGTTATTTACAACTTGTCCAAAATTTTCCATTATGCTATATGTGATTGATTGTATGTACTGGCCAAAAGATAAACAAAAGAATTAATAATTTTGATGACAAATAATTGACACTTTCATATTCTTCTTCTTGCTCTGGTGTGAATTAGTCTCGAGTTCAGTAAATAAACTGTTATCCTCATGGAATTTAGTTTTTCGTTTACTTAGAAATGTACCACATAAAAATTGTTTGGAAACCTATTTTCATGTTGTTTTCCTCTTACAGGGAAGTGTGACAAATGGAATTACAGTGAATTTAGGATCACTAGGCAGTTTGGCACCACTAGGTCCTCTAAGGCTAGGACATGTGGCTGGCAGTGATTCGCAGCAGCTGACTGAAACAGAACGGCAGCCTGTGGCACATGGCCGTGGTACTGGTGGCACTTCACTCACAATTCAAGGAAGTGTCGTGTCATCAGGAGGAAGAGGAGTTGCGGAGACTCGTGTAGGTGGAAGGGGATCTATAAAGACTAGTGTTAGCCTACAAGGAAAGCATGCGCGCACAGTGGGAGCAGCAACTGGAAAAACTCTACCTGACAATCAGCTAACATCATTGTCATCTCTACTGCAAGGTGGTGCTGCACGCCTTGTTGTCTCTTCTGCCTCTAGCTTGCTTTTGGGGCAGGCCTCTTCTGCAGTTAGTCCTGTTACAACCACTGCCGGACAACAAGCTAAAGGTACTGTTATATTTTGTACATGTTGCGTAACTGATATATCTTTCGTCAAATCTGATTAATCTGATGTAGACAGTTGCTGTTTCTCATTTTTTTTTAAAAAAAGAAAAAAAAACCTCAAAAATAAAGGCAATCTACTGAAGAAAACATGTTTGTATATTCGTTGGAATAAATGCTAAATATTTTAAACGGATAGAAAATGTTTTGAGGGGAGTGAAAAACTCGCTTTTGTATTCCCCTCTCCCCACAAGTAGATTGTGCATCTCAATTTCAGTACTACGCAGTTATAGAAGTCATTTCATCAGATACAATCAAGTAGAAACATAACTAACACCTTTACAATGAAATGCTTGTCTTTTTGGGACCTATGCATGCTTTAAAAGACTGTCTTCCATAATTTTACTGGCACACTTTCTTCACATTATCTTTCATTTTTATAAATACAGCGTACTGTAATAACTAAATAGTAAAATCATTTAGCAATGATGAGCATGTGGAAGTTAGTGCATTTATACTAACTTGTCTGTTTTTCTAAAGAGTGCAAATACAGGTGAAATTACTTAAAAGTTATGTACTTAACCCAAACATTTGAACCTATGCAAACTTCAGTCATAACCGAGCCAGGTTATGTTGTGGAAGTTTATGGTAAAGAATATTGGCTAAAGTTTGGCTGTTAAATCACCTAGACTTGAATACAATACAACAAGCACAGTATACCACCACAATGAGAGCTTAGTGTGACAAATTAATTCTGTCATATTCGCCCAGCTTGGTCTCCTTAGCAGGCAAACTTCTACATGCTCATTGCTAACTGATTGTCGTTGTACACCCATAGCTCACAATGGTGCATCTGCTAACTTTATTTTGAAATATTTTCTTGACTCAACATCCTTTACACTTCTTCACCCCTAATATGAAAGACCCTCCCTCTCGTTTTTCCTTTTCATACAGCCATTGTGTTTATGGTTCCTGCATCGCTTGACCCCACCAAGTGAGGTTGCACAATCGTTAGCACACTGGATTCACAGTCGGTAGGGACAGTGGTTCAAACCTCAGTCCAGCCATCCAGATTTAAGTTTTTCTTGATTTTCCTAAACCACTCAAGGCAAATACTGGGACGGCTCCTTTGAAAGGGCACTACTGAGTTCCTTTCCCATCTATGCAAAAGTCAGAGCTTGAGCTGTATCTTGAAAGACTTTGATGTCAGTGGAACATTTCTCTCAACCTCTCAGTAGAAATAGTAATTCATACAGGAGTCCCTAAATGGCGCTCTTATGCAGCAAGAGCATGATTGTTTCCCTGCTGTGTTCAGGTATGTCAGTATGATTGTGCGTAGTTTCATTAATGCTGCAGTTGTTTACAGCTCATCCAACAATATGAAAAGCAGTGGCGAATCTGTCCCCTCCTACTCTTAGCCATTTTCTCTCTCAGACAGTGCAATGTAGATGAAGACTTGTGGTGTAATACATTTGATAAGATTTTAAGCAGAAAATGATGAAATCACAATACTAACCATTTGTGTGAAATTGCAATTATAAGAGATTTTACTGTGTAATTCTGAAGTGATTCTATATACACGTATGACCTTCTTTGAATTAGACACAATGACAGGATGTATACGACCCGGGAGATCCGGGATAAACCTGGGAATTTTTTCATCCGGGAGGAAACTCGGAAAAACCTGGGAATTTTTTAGAATTTTGGGAATTTTTCATTGTTTTAGTTTTCAGTTAAATTTTTGTAATTTTGACTGGTAAGAACCAATCCTCTAACAAAGGAAATTAGTGTATCTTGCTACTGCAGAATAATAGTGCAGCAATAAAACATGAATGAGAGAAAAAACAAAAATAAAACTTAAGTTGCAAAGGAAATGCGCCATATACAACAACAAAACACAGTGCTCATACAAGCGTCTGCCAACAGCAAAATGTGTCAAAGCTTTAGGAAGACAATGCAATGCTTTATAGTAACAAGTTGCCTCCAATGAGCGTGACATCACAACTGTTTACCTTAGTTTCGTTTGAGCAATTGCGAATGGGCTCTTGCGCATGCGCTGTTGAGTTGCGTATGAGTAGTACCTTCTCCCGCTTCTGGATACAGAAATGTGACTGTTAGCTGTACAAGCAGCAGCAAACAGCCAGATGTTACCTGGAAAAATTTTACTAGCGCACCCTAGCTGCCAGTTTCACCCATGCGCAGCAGGCCTGGATCTAGGGGTCGGGAGGGGGGCAAGGGCATTTGATATTGGTACGTCATGAATTATATTCTGTCGTATTATAAAAATGACCATTTGTGCCAAAAAAGTCTCGTTATTTTGATGTGTGTTACAATGGCTGCAATATTAGAAAGGCCTATTTCATTTTATCTAGGAGACAGTGACAAAATAGACATAATCAGATCGAGAAACCACACAAATCTTGGGTACTATTTCTGATAACAGCTCTTTAACTGGATTTTTCATCTAGCAAAACATTTGACGAACTTTGATGAGGTAATAGATTCTTTCCCAGAAAGGAAAACATGCCGTGTAAAGCTATATCAAGATTAGAGAGAAAAATATGCTAGGACCTAAGGATTGAACAAATGTATACTGTCTTGTGTGTTTCTTGTCTTTACTGGTTTTATGTATCCTATATTTAATTTTATGTCACACAAAACAGCAAGTTATTAGCTAATAGGCAATAAAGAGTGCACATTTTCTAAAGAGTTATTCTTCTCCTGCTTACAAATAATCCAATCCAGTATTAATTGCGAGTTTTTTTTTAAAGAGGGGTAGGCTGTCAAACCTGTCCTGAATATAGTTTGATGGCATCCTTTACAAAATATACATGTTTGAATTCCACAGAACGAAATACAGTGACATGCAATAGAATAATACCATATGAAGACGCATGGCACTGCACTTTGGCACACCTAAATAATAAGTCTTACATGTCCACAAACATATATGTTTTATGTATCAGTCTCTTCAGAAAGGTGTGTACTACAAAATGAACATATTTTTGAAAAGTCATAGCTCAAACACTCGTGGGAGGGTGTGGGGGCACTATCTAGTATTGCCCCAGTTGGAAATATCGTAAATCCGAGGGTGATGCACGGAGCAGTCTGAGTTATAGTGGGGAGGTGGGTAGCCTCCACCTGACCTGTGTTTACGTTTAGTAATTTTGCTGTTCCCTTTTCGTTTACTGGTCTTGTGTCAAATAAAAACAGAACAGATTTTTGTAGTCGGTAGGTATCAAGTGAATCAAAATACATTCACATAATTACGGAAGGCTAAAATGTGTTGGTAGTATTAATCACCTTGCAGAACAATGAGGTTTTTTTGTTGGTTTGCTACAGAAATTTGGCTTTTATTAATCTTTTCGACTGAGGCATTCAATTTATTTGAAATGAAGTGTTTAATTTGACACTATTGGCTAGTTTCAACTGTTTGCAGCATTTCAAGTGTACATTTTCATCTTTAAGTACATATGGCATTACGCCATAATACAGAACCAAACATGAGATAATACAATACTGGAAATCCAAGAAAATTTACATCCTGAAAAGCACATTGTAAAGCCTACTTCATTGGGGATCTGGACATAGAAACGTGCACTTTAAGCCAGATCACGCATTTTAGTTTGATTCATGGAATTCTGATGCTCTTGGAGTATGCTCTGATGTCATGTTTCCTTTATGACATAATGTAAGATCTTTTAATGTTTTACACATACGAACATACGGGCTTCCTACGTCATCTTAGCTGCACAAGTGCAGTAACACCTATCTAGCGCTCTCTGGCAAGTGGAACAAACCTGTTTTTAACAGGTCGCGGGAAATATTGGGAATGGTGGTTTGAAAAGCATTACTTTCAAAGTAAATTTCCTTTTACACAAGATGAACTATGTGCGAGAATGTATGATGAATTTGTTATATCACAGAGCATTTGATTCCCATTCAAAAATCAACTCTTTGATGTCGAGCCAGTTAGAAGATTTTTGAGCTCAGAAGATCAGACATTTGTGTTGTTATTAAAAATTTGACTGTCACATTTGTGTGATGTATCTTAAAGTGTAACACATGCAAAGAAGATCAACATTATATGTGAAAGCTTAGCTTCTCTTGCAACTTATTAATCTTTGAGACCAATATTATATGTGAAAGCTTTGTTGTTCTTGTAGCAACACTATGTATATTAATTTAAACCATTAAATTTTCCTATTTGTGTGTTCGCACAGCTAAACAGTAATGTTGCTCTTGGCTGACTACATCACGTGTCCTATGCTCTGAATATCCGCTGTCATTGGCTGGCGAGATCACGTGACATGAGACGTGACTGGCTTATAAAGGCACATTGCAATCTCTAGTTTGATGCTTCAGAAAGTAACATGCAGTGTTTAGTGGAATTCAGATTTAAATAATACGAAAATATGCAGCGTATTTGTTATAGCACGTCAAAGATCTTGATCTTTCCAAAATGTGTTTTTCCCCTGAGTTTCATTTTCTAAAATGCTTGGAAATTCTACACTGCTGTATAAAACCATAACCATTCAAAGAATTGAAATGTTTTACAGTTCTGACGAAAAGTATACTGTCACTTAACACGGAAAAAGTGTATTTTAATGGGAAATCTGGAAAAAATCCAGGAATTTTTTTCCTTTGTCCGCGTACGCTCCCTGAGTAAGGAAAGCTCTGACTGAATGTAAATATCTTACGAATAACGAAGACCACTCACAGAATAGCTACCACCCCCCCCCCCTTCCGCCCCCCCCCCCCCCCTCCAAAACACACACACACACACACATATGGACCTGTGCAAGCTAGACACATAATATTTGTATTGCAGTTCAACAGGTGAACAAGTGTGGGGTGGCAGTTGTTTCAGATGGGGGTGGGGGGTGGGTAGAGGGAGAAACAGGAAGAGTGTTTGGGGATAGGTACCTAGTGGCTCAGAATGCCCAGCAGATGTGCTGGCTAGGAATGCAGAAGGGAAGGTTATGTTGGCAGATGCACTGGCTGGGCATGTGATAGACAGGTACTGAAGTTGGTGAGTGTGATGCATAAGGGTGGTGATGACAACACGAAGGTGTTGATTGAGAAGGGGTGACAGGACAAAGGAAGAAAGGGTAATTGTTGGATAGAGGGTGTGGGGAGAGTGGGTTAGGGAGATTGAGGCCAGGAGGATTATGGGAGGGAAGGACATATTGAAAGGATAACTCTCATCTGCATGGTTCAGAGAAACTGGTACTGGAGGGAGGGATCAAGGTGGCATGGGTTGTGAAGCAGCCATTGAACTCGAACATGTTATGCTCAGCAGCGTTTTGTGCCATGGGTGGTCAGCTTTGTCACAGCAACTATTCATTGTGGTGGACAGCTGGTTGGCTGCCACACCAACATAAAAAAACTGTGTAGCAATTGCAGCAGAGTTGGTACATGACATGGCTGCCTTTACAAGTGGCCCTGCCTCTGATGGGATAGGATAAGCTTGTGACAAGACTGGAGTAGGAGGGAGATAAACTCAGAGGAGAGATTCTGGGAGGGATCTAAGGATTCACTGGTGGTTTGAGGTATTGTTGGACTTCTGGGGTGGGATCACTAATGGTGGAAATTTAGGTGGAACAATCAGTTGGCAGAAGCCGCCTGTCAATAACTGTGACATCGTGATGGTGGTGGGACCTTTGTCTGCAGGGATGATTATTAAGTCAGGATTGGTTTTGAGGTTGTGAATGGCTATCCTTTCTTCTGGAAAGAGGTTTGTGTTCTTTGGCAGGGACCTGGAGAAGGCTGATGAGGCCAAGTTAGAGGTCAGGAATTCCTGGAAGGTGGGTAGGGGGTGGTTAGGTGGGAGAGGAGGGGAGGGGCAGAGTGTTACTTTTGGATGGTGGTATGAACTGGAAGAGGCCAGCTTCAGTGGTGGGATTAGGTTGGCTTTGGTTGAAAGGATTGGTAGCAAAGAAGTGTTTCCATCCTAGGGATCGGGAGAAGGAGAGGCTTGGCTTTGGGTAATTGGTTTGAGGAGTTGGTTGATAAGGATGGATATTCTTTCAGTGGGAACACAGTAACCAGCAGCAATGGGTTTTCCAGGATTTTGGGTTTGTACATTTTGGGAGGCATGTAGAATGTGGGTGTGTGGGTAATTGTTGAATGAGGAGGGAGATGGACTCAGCGGAGAGGTTATGGTCTGGGCTTAAAGATTTCAGGATTTGATGAGTCTGTCTAGGTTTACTTGAATGTGGGACTGAAGATGAGGCCTTTGGATAGGAGTGGAACATCTCCAGGATTGAGCTTTTAGGTAGAAATGTTAATAACAGTGTTTTGGATTCTGAATTTCATGGAGTGTTGGGAGGGAGTTTTGGAGGATGTGACAAATAGAAAACTTCTGCCAGGCAGGGTCTGGGTGCTGTGCGGTATGCTGTGTGGTATTGGTGAGAGAGTTAACTGTCGGTAGGATAGGTGTTAAAGGATCAAGGTGGGAGTAGGATGTCACCACATTGGATAATTTATAGGGATGATGTCTGGTGTGCTGTTCGTGGTGTCCAAGGGCTGGAAGGGCTTCGATTTTGGATATGTGGTGTATGTAGTTGAGATTGCACGGTAACAGTATCTCCCATCTTTGATGTCCAACATAATCTACATTCCCTACTGAAATCCTGAACAATCTCTCCATTGAGTCCATCTCCCTCCTCACCTCCAACAATTCCCGACACACCCACATTCTACAGGGTGCCAAAATCCACAAACCCAACAATCCTGGACAACTCATTGTAGCTGCTTATTGGGTACCATTGAAACAATATCCACCCTTGTCGACCAACTCCTCCAACCAATTACCCAAAGCAAAGCCTCTCAAATCAAAGATATTAATCACTTCCTTCACCAACTCTCTGTCATCCCTGCCCCTTTACCACCTGGATCCCTAGTTGTCAATGTTAATGCACTTCCATATACACCAACATCCCTCATATCCATGGCCTTAACACTATTGGATACACTCTTTTACAGTGCCCTCATTCCTTACTCATTAACAAATATATCTTCAAATACAACTGTTTCCATGGACCATCTAAAGGAAAGCTTCCTGACCTCTTAAAATCCCAAACCCCTTGTCTGTATCAGGTGCATTGATGATATCTTCATCATGTGGACTCGATGCCAAAACACCAGCATGTTGTGTAGGTTTAGTAGTCGAACAGAATACCAGTCCCTCATTTCTAGGCATGGTGACAGATATTCTGAGCCCTGGCAAAAGATGTGATTTAGCTGCTCCAGTCCAGGATGTATTGGGTGACGAGGAGTGTACTCCTTTGTAGATGATTCTTGGAAAGTGCGAAGATAAAGGATATGTGACGATATGGCATGAGAAATCTTTATGCAGACTATGATTGAGTGATTGAGGATATGGCCTAAAGATTTCAGTATTTAATGAGTCCAACCTCGTTGAAACTGGTTGTAGTGATGAAGATGAGGCCTTTGGATAGGAGTGGAGCATCTGTAGGATTGAGCTTTTAGGTAAAAAGATTAATACCAGCGTTTTGGATTCTGGATTTCATATAGTGTTGGAAGAGAGTTTGGAGGATGTGACAAATAGAAATTTTCTACCAGACAGAACTTCTCCCCCATCTGCTTCACCTGCCCTCCTCAATGCAACCTACCATCTTCCTGGACGTTGACCTCCTCTCCAATGGCTTCAGCCCTGCCATATTAAACCCACTAACCACCAACAGCGCCTGTTGAGAGCATAGGTTGACTTAAGAATAGATTCTGAGTACTGTCTAGGTCAAGGGTATTAGCACAGTTCTATAAATGGTTTGGAGGTTATGTTAAGGCTAGGCATCATGCCGTTCATACTAGTGGCTGTTAATAAATCAAATTATTTAAATCTTTAACTTAGGAGTGTGGTGAAGTAATACTGGCTCCAGCCATGTACCAATGCATTAGGCTCAGTGTTTTTGGTATAATTAGAATTATCCCAAAAACTTTGAAACAACATTTAAGTAATTACAATTTTTAGTTATTATTTTCAAGGGTAAAGACTGGGGAAGTTCATTTCAAGAATACCAATATACAAGAACAATGACAGTGGGTAGTGGAAGAAAGGTGAGATAAGCAGGAAGAGGGTTTAGGGATGGGTACATAGCAATTTGGAGGGGGCAGCAAGTGTGCTAGGTAGGGATGTGGGAGGGGAGGGTGCTAGGCGCATGGGCTAGGCATGTGATATACAGATATCTGAGTTTGTAAGGCACAGTGTACTATGAAGATGATGTGGAGGTGTGAATTGGGAGAGGCTGACAGGATGAAGGAAGAGAAACTGTTGGGTAGAGGGTGTGGGGACAGGGGTTAGTGGAGACTGAGGCCATGTTGAAAGGGTAACTCTCATTTGCATAATTCATGAAAGCTCGTGCTGGAGGAAGGAATAAACATGGCACACATTGTGAAGCAGCCTTTGAAGTTGACCATGTTGGGCATGGAAGCATATTGTGCCACTGGGTGGTCAACTTCATTCTTAGTCACGGTTTGGCGGTAGCCATTCATTCTGGTAGACAGCTGATTGGTTGTCACACCGACATAAAATTGTAAGCAGAGTTGGTATATGACACGGCTGCTTTCACAGATGACAGAGCCTGTGATGGAATAGGATGAGCCTGTGACAGGAGTGAATTAGGAAGTAGTGGGTGGGTGAATCAGCAGGTTTTGCACCTGTTTCCACCATGGGGATATGACCCCTATGGCGAAGTAGTGGGAAGGGCATAGGGATGGACCAGCTTGTTGTGTGGGTTGGGTAGTCAACAGAATACCACTTGGGTAAGAAGTCCCTCATTTCCAGGCATGGTGATAGATAATCTGAGCCCGGGCAGATTATGTGCTTCATTTGCTCCCATCCAGGATGTATTGGTTGACGAGGAGGATGCTCCTTTGCAGATGATTCTTGGAGAGTGGGAAGATTACAAGCATCTGAAGATACGGCATGGGAAATCTATCTGCACACTTCGCTCAAGTGTGTGAGGATATGGCATGACAAATCTGTTTGTGGAGGTAGTGCCTGTCTATGAAGACCCTCAAGAGACCTTCAACGTATTGGGCAAGGAAATTCTCATCACTGCTGATACACTGCCCACGAGTGGCCATGCTGTATGGGAGCAGTGTTTTTGTGTGAAAGGGTGACAGCTGTTCAAATGCAAGTGCTGTTGGTGGTTGGTGGGTTTAAACATAATAAACCGTTTTATTAGCTTGCCACATAACCAACACCACCTATTATTAGGAGAAGTCTGATTGAGTGCAAACACAGCACAAAAATCACTAAAAGCATATAACTTAATAATAACATTTAAATCAAACAATGGAAACTCCAGGTTGGAATTTCAACAGTGTAGGAAAAGATAGATTGCAACTTACCATACAGATGACAAACTAAGTTGCTGACAGCCACAATTAAAAGACACTTACACATAAGCTTTCGGACACAGCCTTTATTGGAGAAAGAGAAACAAATTCCTTTCATTCACACAAGAAAGCACATCTCAAGCACTCGACTGCCAACTCCGGCAACTCGGGAGAATGCAACTATCACGTGGGATAGATACAAAAATCTGGAGGGAGTGGGGAAGGGACAATGGTGTACAAAGGAGGGAAGAGAGGAGCACTGTCTGGTGGAATGAGCAGGACTAGACCAGATGCCAACAGGTGCAGCGTCAGGTGATTGTGGGACATGAAGGTAGGGAAAACTGAGCAAAAAAGGAGAGGAGCAGGGATAGATGGGTGCGTGCATTGGCAAAGGGTGGCAGATAAAGAGGGTGGGAGATGATAATGGAGAGCAGGTGATAGGGTAGAGGGGGTGGAAACTGTTGAGTGAAGGGAATGGGGATAGTATGTTACTGTAGGTTGAAGCTGGGATAATTATGGGAACATAAAATATGTTGTAAGGATAATTCCCATCTGCACAGTTCAGAAAAGCTGGTGACGGTGGAGGGGAGAGGATCCAGGTGGTTCAGGTAGTGAAGCGGCCATTGATATCAAGCATGTTATTTTCAGTTGCATTTTGTGCCACAAGGTGGTCTACTTTGCTCTTGGCCACAGTTTGGCTGGTTGGTAATCATACCAACATGAAAAGCTGTGCAATGATTGTAGCAGAGCTGGTAAATGACATGGCTGCTTTTACAGGGGGCCCGGCCCCTAATGGGATAGGATAAACCTGTGACGGGACTGAAATAGAAAGTGCTGGCTGGGTGGATTGGGCAGATCTTGCACATGGGTCTTTCA
The DNA here is from genome assembly GCF_023898315.1 of Schistocerca nitens. Classification (NCBI taxonomy): domain Eukaryota; kingdom Metazoa; phylum Arthropoda; class Insecta; order Orthoptera; family Acrididae; genus Schistocerca; species Schistocerca nitens. Next base: position 1,004,126,758 of record NC_064614.1, read on the forward strand.
GAGTGATATGATCCTTGTGGCGAGAGGTTGGGACTGGGAGTGGCATAGGGATGGACTAAGATGTTATGGAAGTCGTACAGGTGATAGAACACCACTTTTGGCGGGGTGGAAGGATCTCAGGCAGGATGTCCCTCATTTCAGAGCATGATGATAGGTTAATCAATGCCTTGACAAAGGATGTGGTTCAGGTGTTCCAGTCCAGGATAGTATTGGGTGACAAAGGACGCACTCTGAAATGCAGGTACTGTTTGTGCTTGGTGGGTTTACTGTAGATAGAGGTGTGCTGATGGAGCCATCAAAGAAGAGGAGGTCAAAGTCTAGGAAGTCAGCACACTGCGTTGAGGAGAACTAGGTGAATTGGATGAGAGGGAAGGTATTAATATTTCGAGGGAATCAAGATCAGGTGTCTTGGCTCTGAGTCCACACTAGGTGTTTTCCATATTGAGATGCAAGGAAAGTCTGCTCTAGACGGCACATAAACAGGTTGGCATAGGAGGGTGCCATGTGGATGCCCGTGGCTGTGTCACAGATTTTTTTGTGTACCTTCCTTCAAAGAAGAAATAGTTGTGGTTTAGGATAAAGTTAGTAAGGTGTATGAGAAATGAGGTAGTGGGTTTGGAGTCTGAAGCACATTGAGAAAGGTAGTGTTCAGGAGCAGTAAGGCCATGGGATGTTGGTGTATAGGGATCTGATGTCAACAGTTACAAGTAGGGATCCACAAGGTAAAGGGGTGGGGATGGTTGAGAGTTGGTGAAGGAAGTGGTTGGTTTCTTTGACATGGGAGGCTATACTACAGGCAGTTGGTTGGAGGTGTCAGTGAGGGCCGAAATTCTTTCATTGCGGGCACATCAACCAGCCACAACGGGCCTCCAGAATTGTTGGGTTTATAGATTTTGGGGAGCATGTAGAAGGTGGGTGTGCAGGATATCGTAGGGTTGAAAGGAAAGGGATTTAGGGAAGAGGTTCTGTGAAGAGTCTAAGGCTTTAAGCAGTGATTGGAGGTTGTGTTGACTTCATTGTTGATAACAAAGCCTCATAAAGCAGTTATTTCCATGATATACCACTGTTTCATCTTGCCCACATGTTTGACCGCAGGACACAATCAGTAAATTACAGCAGCTTGTGTAGCAGTTTGTAAAATGAGTGTACTTAGTGCATAAATCAGATCTATCATGAATAATAAACAGACAAACAGACAGACACTCTTTTGAAAGTAAACTGAGAGACATGAAAATTGATAATGGTACATTTGTGCATCATTTTAGAGAGTTAAGTTCATACACATTTGGTTGTTATTTCAGTGAGGTTGGAAAGATTATATTTCAAAAACAACAGCCGCACCTGTTCTTTCCAGCATCTTTTCTTCCAGTTATTATTTATCTTCCTTTCTTTTGTGTTATGTCATCTCCCTATACTGGTTTGTAAATTTATGCTAAACTACTTCTGTATTACCGTCAAAGATCAACATAGTTACAGTTTTGCACTAAAAAGGTTCTATATTAGTGACAAGAATATAACTCAGCTCCTTTTACACAAATAAGATTTACTGTAGTTCTTCATAGAAAATTCTTGAGGGAGTGGATCTGTAATGACTGATTAAATAAGCTTGTAGTTTATGTCACTGTTTACCACAGTTGCACAAGAGGCATTTCTAGGACTTACAATGAAGATTCACATGTACTAAATTCACATCTGTTTCCATTAAGTTTTCATGATTACTTATCTAAGCACTTGTAATAATAATCTTGAAGTGTGGTCAGAGTGTTTTCATTTTGCTACTTATTCTTCAGCCAAACCACATTAATATAGCTCAGATGTCAAGTCTTTAATGCCAAACTGGGTCTTCACTGTCATCTCACATCTTAAAGACATATTATCATATCTTTGCACCAATATAGATTGTCTGACTTCCTTAGACATTTTAATACATCTTGGACTCTAAGAAAATCTCTTCCCATTGATAAACCACACCTTCCAAGGTACTTAATATTTTCATATTAACAGAATCTTCCGTCGGTTCTTGGTAGAACAACATTATAATAATAAATGAAAAGCACCAGTTTGCTTTTGTTCTGCAATATGTAGAACAAAAGCAAACTGGTGCTTTTCATTTATTACTTAATATTTGTCGAGCTGCCAGTGTAATGAGTGATCTCCTTATTACTATATAAAGA